>NC_067169.1:37059043-37684722 GCF_903995435.1 Acomys russatus
CCTCCTATGGATACCAATCATCCTTGTCACCCTGAGGCTAGATAAATAGCCCAGTTAGGGGAAAGAGATGCCAAGGTAATCAACAAAGTGCAAGACAGTCCCTGTTCCTGCTGTTAAGAGTCCAATATGAATACCCAGATGCACTACTATCACATATGTGCAGCAGGTTTAGGTCCATCCCATGCAGGTTCTCTGGTATTCAGTCCAGTCTCTATGAGTCCCCATGGACCCAGGTTAGTTTATTTTTTAGGTTTTCTTGTGATATCCTTGACCCATCTGGCACCTTCAATACTCCACCATTTCACAGGATTCAGTATTGGAGGGAAGGGCCAAGATCTACTTAATGTTGGGCTGTGGGTCTCTGCATCAGTTTCTGTCACTTGCTGGGTGAAGCCTCTCTTGAGCTCTTATTTGAGTTCCTTCTTTGGTCTTGCTTGTTTCTTCTTGACTTTTTGGCTATATAGCATTACACAATGGCAAAAGAAATGTTCAGACCCTATGGTTCATACCTGTGGTTGTTTTGTCCCAGCAGAAAACAATAAACACCACCATTGATCACACTCTATATTCCAGGCAGTGTGTTAAATTCAAATGTTTATTCTCTCTCCTGATTCTCAGAATTACTTGTATGAGGGTAAGAAACAAAAGTGAAAATAGGAACTCTGTCTACTTCTAAATCTGGCACCTCTGTTTTTTGGAAGACTAATACTCAAGGGGCTTGTTATATATAATTACAAGAAGATAAGGAGACAGATAACTAAGTAATAATGGGCTAAGGGCTATCAATTGATGCAATATTTTTTCAAGGGAATTGGATGAATCACAACTATATTATTCATGTCAAAAAATGTGCAAGTGCTGATATTTCAAAGGTCATAAATAGCAAGCCTGTAGCAAAGCACAAAACTATGATATGCAAGCATCAGAAAGACAAGAGTATACATTCTCTGCTACCTACAGCGATGTGATAGTGGAGATACTATATTATCTCTCTTCTCTAAATAGCAATGTCTTCCATATTACGGTATAATGCAGAAGTTGTATATCATATTTTCAATCAGACACACTTGGAGCCCCTAAAGCCACAGTCACAATCTAAGTGCTCATGGTAGGCAAACATGTCAATTTGGTGTTTTCCCTAAAGGAGATCCTTAGTAAAAGTTGGACTGACGCCTGTTGTATAAAAAACAAAATATATTATGTGAAGTATGACATATAAAAATGAATAGAGAAAATATTGTCCAGCTTAAATCACAAGGGACTAGTCTCAAATATTTTCCTTCATAATCATTTTTAAATCAAATGCAGGAGACATATAATGTCAGAATCACATAACCTTGCTCAAAAACTTAATTTAGATATTTGAAAATTGCTGTTTGATATTTTACAATCTTTGTACACTTACCTTTTTGATGACTGAAGTAATGTAAAATAACACTCAAGCCCACCTTTTTCTTCTGATCTATTAGACTTTCACATTTGTCTTTTTGGACTTTTGAATTGTAGTGGCAACTATAAAATAATAAAATTTCTCATTCAATCAGAAAGCAAGTATCTAAACTGATTAAAATGACATTCTTAGCTATATTCTATGAAGTCTAGGTAAATGTTTATAATATATAGTTTTTAAATTATTTCTGCTTTGGATTGAATTCTTTATTGAGTTACTATGATGAGACAATTTTATCTTCTATGAAACAAATTTACTTTATGTTTCTAAGTGTACTTAAAAGAAATGTGCTCTTATATTCAGCCACTTTGCTGAAGGTGTTTATCAGAAGTAGATGTTCCTTGGTAGAATTTCTGGGGTCAATTATTTACAATATCATATCATCTATGAATACTGATTCTTTAATTTCTTTCTTTCCAGTTTGTATCCACTTATTCTCCTTTAGTTGTCTTATTGCTCTAGATAAGACTGCAAGTACTATATTGAATGAACTTAAAAAATCAATAATCCTCCTGTATATAAAAGACAAATGGGATGAGAAAGAAGTTAGGGGAACAACCCTTTATAATAGCCACAGAAACATAACTTGTCTTCATAAAAGTGAAAGACTTGTATGAAAAAACTTCAAGTCTCCAAAGAAAGATATCTAAGAAGCTATCAGAAGATGGAAAGATCTCCCATGCTTATGGATAGGTAGAATTAACAAAGTAAAAGTGGCCATTAACCAAAAGCAATCTATAGATTCAATGCAATTCCTGTCACAGACATGGGGATAAGTCATAGAGGCTTTGCTTGACAAAGTTATAGAGATTTCTGACTATCCAGCATGATCACTATTCATCCAGAGCAGCTGTTGAGGCTTTGCTTGCCAAAGTTCCAAAGATCCACTACTCATAAAAATTATGTATGGTCCAAGTGTAATTTTGTTAAAAATATGCTATTTCTTCTAAAACCATTTTTCTCCTTATTTCTCAGCCCTAAGGAAATTCATAGAGGGAAAATTTTTCCCATAGAGAATGTTGAGAGAGGTCATCTGGCTAAAGGCCTGAGACAAAGGCTTGACACAATGATAGAGTTTTTTTGCTCTGACTGTGAGCACCCAAGCAGAAAGTGTATGAAAGAAAGTTAAGACCTTGACATAATAGTACATGGCTAGATACTGCTACCTGTAGAAATGTTTCCTTATAATCTTCTTTGAGAGCAATAGAAGGTGGGCTTGGAACAGCATGCTCTACAGATATTTTACAATAGAAGACCTTTTGGCACTTAGCTTAGGCTTAGATAACACACCTGTTGGTCTGGGACTGGAAGTAGGTCAAGTTGTTTTTAGAGAACATTTAGCTTAAGCTATGTTGCTATGACAATCATGTAAACACAATGGCTTTAGCCTGGGGGAATTTATGATTAAACTTTCCCGAGTATTATTTAAGAATTAATAATAAGGTTATGCTGACCCTTGCTTGAAAATTGATTGATTTTTGCTGTATGTTTTATTGTAGGTTATACAGGAGTGTTTGTGTTTCCATGTTGGGCAGTTCTATTGTGTGTTGATTTTGAATGCAGTACTGATTGTAAAAGATCAGAAAAATTATTATGTAATCTGTAATGAAAAAATTAAACTTCACTTTAATAAAATACTGGAATAGGCCCATGGAGAGAGTTAGATGGACAACAAGCAAGGGGACAAGCATGTAACTCAGATGTGAGTAAGCTAGAGTGAGGTGAGGAACAGCAAGAAAGATGGATAGATGGGTAATGGCAAAAAAGGGCAAGGAAGTAACAGGAGAGAGAGAGAGAGACAGAGAGAGAGAGAGAGAGAGAGAGAGAGAGAGAGAGAGAGAGAGAGAGAGAGAGAGAGAGAGAGAGAGATGGGGAACAAGCAAGAAGGAGATAGAAAGATGGGTAACAGCAAACAAGCAAGATAGATAAATAAATAGATAATGGATAGATAATTAGATAGATATATAGACAGACAGACAGATAGAGATAGAAAGAAAGACAGAAAGCTAGAAAGTAAGCAAGGAGAAAGGAGAAATGAGCAAAGAGTCAGTCAAACAGCAAGCAATACAGAGACAGATAGAGAGCCAGATAGAAATGTTCTCCTGGGATTTAAGACCTTCAGCTTATACCACATATGACTCAGTCTCTGAATATTTCTTGTTCCTCAACATCTTTTTAACAGCTGGTTCCTCTAGCTAGTTGTTCAGTCAATGGCTGGTTTCACCTAATCAGCCATTCTCTGCCTGTTCAATTCTCCCTACCATGGACCATCCTCTCTTCTCTCCTCTTCCTCATTCCCAGAGTTGGTCTTGGGGAGGGGCAAATTCCCATACAAATGCCAACACAATTCTTCACAGACCTTGAAAGAACAATTCTCAACTTCATATAGGAAAAAAAAAACCCAAATAGATAATCCTATACAATAAAAGATCTTTTGGAGGTATCTCTATCCCTGATCTAAAACTGTACTATAGTGCAACAGTAGTAAAAACTGCTTGCTACTGGCATAAAAACAGATTGTTGGATTAATGGAATCTAATTGAATATCCAGAAATAAAACCACATACCTACAGACACTTTGTATTGGACAAAGAAGCAAAAATCATACAATGGAAAAAAGAAAGCACCTTCAACAAATGGCACTGGTCTAACTGGATATGTATATGTAGAAAAATGCAAATAGACCCATATTTGTTACCTTGCACAAAAATAAAGTCCAAGTGGATTAACGACCTTAATGTAAAACCAGTACAATAAAACTGTTAGAAGAAAAAATAAGGAAGATCCTGGAACTCATTGGCACAGGAAACAACTTCCAGAACATGACACCAAAAGCTTAGCACCTAATATCAACAATGACTACATATGACTTCATTAACTGAAAAGTTTCTGTAAGGCAAAGGTCATTGTCAACAGAACAAAATGACAGCTCACAGACCTGGAAAAGATCTTCACCAACCATATATCCAGCAGAGGGCTAATATCCAAAAATATATAAAGAACTCAAGAAATTAAATATCAACAAATCAAATAATCCAATAAAAATGAGTTACAGAGCTAAATAGCATTCTCAACAGAGGCATATTAAATGGCCAAGAAATACCTAAAGAAACATTCAAAGTCGCTGGTCATCAGAGAAATACAAATCAAAACAACTCTGAAATTCCATCTTACACTCATCAGAATAGCTATGCTTAAAAACAAGTGACAGCATAAGCTGGCAAGGATGCAGAGAAAGGGGAACACTTCTTCATTAGTGCTGGGAATCCAAACTTGCGTAACTATTTTGGAAATCAATCTGGCACTTTCTCAGATAATTTGGAGTAGTTCTACCTCAAGACCTAGCTAAACTATTCCTGGGCACATACCAGAAAGACGATCTACCATGCAGCAAGGCAAGGTCATTTGCTCAACTATGTTCTTAGCAGCTTTATTTGTAATAGCCAGAATCTGGAAACAAATGCCCTGCAACCAAAGAATGGATAAAGAAATTGTGGTACATTTATACAATAGAATATTACTCAGCTATTATAATCAAGGAAATCTTGAAATTTGCAGGCAAATGGATGGGGCTAGAAAATATCATCCTGAGTGAGGTAAACCAGACCCAGAAAGACCCGCATGGTACATATTCACTTTTTAGGTGGATATTAGACACATAATATGGGATAACCATACTACAATACAGAGACCTAAAGAAGCTAAATAACAAGGAGGACCCTAGAGGGGATGCTTAATGCTCATTCATAAGGGAAACTAGAATAGATACCAGAAGTTCTTGAAGAGGGGAGCAGGATGGGAGCCTACCATAGAAGTCTTCTAAAAGACTCCACCAAGCATGGGATTAAAGCAGATACTGAGATCCACAGCCAAACTTTGGAGTAGAATGTACGATGACATAGGCAATAGTTGAGGTTAGAAGGAAATGAAGGGGACTGGAGCTCCCCAAGGAGAACAAAAGAGCCAACAAATCAGGGGCAGGGGTACCTACAGGGACTGATGCACCAATCTAGGCCGATGCATGGAGAGTATCTAGACCACTGCTCAGATGTAGTTGATAGGCAGCACAGTCTCCATGTGATCTCCATAATATGGGGAGTATGGGCTGCCTCTGACATGGACCTTGTTGCCCACTCACTGATTACATCCCCCTGGCAAGGTGGCCGTGCTAGCCTACAGAGGAAGAGAATGCAGGCAGTCCTGATGAGATTTGATAAGCTGGAGTTAGATGATTAGGGGAAGTGAGCTTCCCTTTTCTTGAGGACTAGGGGAAGGAGAGAAGGCTGGAAGAGGGAGGAAGGAAGGGACCTGGAGGAGACAAGAGAGGGAGCTACAATTGGGATGTAAAGTGAATAAATTAAAAATAAACAAGTTTAATAAAAAATAAAATTAAAGAATTGTGCTCAAATGAAAACAGAGCCAGTAGCCACAGAACATTATAAAGTGATTGGATTTTTTTTTAGCTACTGCAACTGAGTGACAGGTAGGAAGACCTTTATTACTTGCAATAGCAATTTCAGGTCACAGTTGTAAATGTGTTCTTCAATGATTGTTTTAATGCAATCTTTAAAGGGAGTTGTTCCCAAGAGCAACCACTTGTTTACTAGGAAACCTTTCCCTTCACAAATCCTTCTTCTGTCAAGGGTTTCCTGTCTCCTTAACCCTAACATCAGCAGTGTTCTTTATACTGTAACTTAAAACTCTTCTGGACAGACACAAAGTAGAGTTAATTTGGACAAAACTGAATTAAATTACAGTTTTCTAGCAGAAAAAAATCTGAAAAGGGTTGTCATTTCATACTCATTCTTTAGAGTAAAAATAATTCTTCAGATATTTCTATGAAAATAATGAAAAAAATATTCTTAATGTCAAAAATAACAGATAATTGTGCTCCCAGAAATAACCACACTGTACTTATATATAATATTGAGAACTCATGGTAAGCAGTTTCGTGTATGGTCTTAATTTTATCAGTGATGAATTAGGAAGATCATGCATACCCAACCTTTAGATTTATCAACTTAAATTTTTAATTTTATCCATGTATATTCACTATTATTATTATTATTATTATTATTATTATTATTATATGAGCTTTAAATGTAAAATTGTTGGCAAATTTAAACAGTAGTTTCTGCAAGAAGTGTAAGGAATGTATGTACTCTAAAATATAGGAGACTCTAATTCTGAACAGATGTCAGTTAATATTAGATGGTGATAAAATGCTACAGGCTTTCTTAGGGTTTTATTTCTGTGAAGATATACCATGACCAAGGAAACTTTTACAAAGGAAACATTTAATTGGATCTGGCTTACAGGTCAGAGGTTTAGCCCATCATGGCAGAAAACATGGAGGCATTCAGGCAGACATGGTATTTAAGAGGAGGTGAGAGTATTACATATAAATCCACAGGAAGCTGGAAATGACAATCAATCACACTAGGCCATTTTAATGAAAGACAGCTAGCAGGGAAGATAAATATGAGAACAGTGAGATGACTCTATGGACCATGTTCTTGTCATATAGGCCTAGCTGGGAACCATAGTTGAATCCTCAGGATAGGTATAAAACTGGAGAGAACAAACTTTTGAAAGTTTTCCTGTGAGTTGGAGGGCTGAGGTGGTAAGAAGGATCTAGAAGGAGATGAGAAAGGAGAATTTTTTTTACTAAAAATCTATTTTCAATAAAAAGGAAGGTTTCCTCTGTATTACACACATGCAGCATGATATTTAAGTGTATGTGTATATACACTAATACATGAAAAATATTTTGAAAGATGTATATGATAAGGAAAATCGAGAATGTCCCACAGACAGATTGTGCTTTTAATTAGAAGTCAGGTGTTCAGTAAAAGCTGAAGACTTAAAATGCTGATGATAAACTTCTTGTTAGTTTGAAGGAGTATGTGAGTATTATAGTTGGGGAGGAGAAATAAAATAATATATAGGAAAGTGAAGGTAAAATAAAGCATCAGATTTTAGGTCATGATGGCTAGCATCTTGACATCAATACTCAGCAGAATCAAGCAGAAGAACCTTTAGTTCAAGGCCAGCCTGAGCTACATAATACAACATTGTCCTCTGCACAACAGCAAGAAAAATAACAAATATAAGATGAGGTTCTAACTTGGAAAAGGTTTGTGAGGAAGGACATAAATAATTACATAATGATTACAAGAATACTTCAGGAAAGCTTCATGACTATTTCTGCATCACCTGTTTAGGTCATCTGTCTTACAATGTGTCTTTACTGTAGCTTAAATGAAATCATAGTACAAATGACACTCAATGTTAAGTCTAGCTTTCAGCAACCTCATATAAAACAGATTGCTTTTTAATTTCTTTCATTTTGTTTTGTTTTAAACTACAGACTTTAGTATTTGCCATATGCAGTTATCTTATTATGCCACAGGATAATAGAAATGACCATTACTACCCAGTTTTACCTGTATCAACTAACCATCCTCTCTGTTTCTTTGGTAACCATTGTTCTATCTAATATGGGGTAAATCATATAAAGCATTTTAAATGCTGCATGTTGGTTAGAACATATACCATTTGCCTTTACATGCATGGCTTATTTCTTTTTTCCCTTTTTAATTTTATTTTATTAATTTATTCATATTACATCTCAATTGTTATCCCATCCCTTGTATCCTCCCTTTCCTCCCTCCCTCCCATTTTCCCCTTATTCCCTTCCCCTATGACTGACTGAGGGGGACCTCCTCCCCCTGTATATGCTCATAGGGTATCAAGTCTCTTCTTGGTAGCCCGCTATCCTTCCTTTGAGTGCCATCAGGTCTCCCCATCAAGGGGATGTGGTCAAATATGGGGCACCAGAGTTCGTGTGAAAGTTAAGTTTCTATATATGTAAATATGAAATCAGTTTCTTACTGAGTCATTGAACTAAGTTAAAAGCTTGTTCTGCAGAAAGACAGATTTGAGGCATGTTGTGATAGACCTGTCATATTTTAAATATCACATGTGTACTATGAAATCTCTGAGCTTTTTATTTTACTAATTATTCACTTTACATCCTGGTCATAGCATCCTCCCTCTTCTCCTTCCAGTCCCACACTTCCTCCCTGTTTCCATTATCATCCCACCCCTTGCCTACTCCTCAGAGAAGGGGAAATTACTCTACCCACTCAAGCCAGTTTATCAATTTGCATCAGGGTTGAGAACATCCTCTTCTCCTGTGTCCTGTCTAGGTAGTACTGCCAAGGGAAAGTAATCAAAAAGAAGGCAACAAGATCCATGTCAGAGTCATGCCCCATTCACATTACTAGGGGACCCATATGAGGACCGAGATGCCTATCAGTTGCATCTGTGCAGGAATCCTAGACCCAGTCCATTCCTGGTCCTTGTTTGGAGCTTCAGTCTCCACAGTTTCAGTGGGACAATGAACCTAGTTCCAAAGGTCCAAGAATAATGTGGATAAATGTGATCTTTATGACAGAGTTGACAGGAGAATTATTGAATATATTAACTCTTGTGATAGCATGTGCTGTGTAGAGAATGTGCATGTTGTTCACAGGAGCAGACTGGGCAGGGTTTTTCTCTTGAGAAATACTGGTGAGGTTTACATACTAAACCTTATGTTGAAAAGCTGTGCATCCTTGATCAAGTCAGCTATGCTATGCCTCACTTTCTTTGTATTAGTTATTTTCCTATGACTAAATATCTGCCAAAAAGCAATGTAAAGGAGGAATGATTAGGTTTGGATTATAGGAGGAAGCTACTCTCCATAAGAGTAGAGTAGAGAGAAGAGAAGAGAAGTCATAGTGGTGAGCATATCTTTTAGCAGTGACAGCAGAGACATGGAGATGTTTCTTCATATTTCAAAGGATCAGAACATAGAAAGAGGGAAGGAAAAAGAGGGAGTGGGGACAAGAAGGGGAAGAGGGAGAGGGAGAAGGAAGGGAGAGGGGGAGATTGTGCTGGTAGTCATCTGACTTTCTTATTCCATTTGTATTTAGTTCAGGCTCTCAACCATAGTAAGTACTACCCCAGTTCTAGGTAGATGTTGTCTCTGATAATCCTTTGTTGTCCTAGCCATGCAGTACTCCTGGCAGTGTACCTAATTAATGCCTTAGGCATTTATTAATTATTAATCAAAATTTTACACCTGTAAAATTGATAAAGATAATTTTATTTATTCAATAAGATTCCTTTGAGGAATAAAAGCAAAAATATCCAAAAGCTTTTCAAGGTAGTATCTGATAGATCATATGCATTGGGCATCTTTGAAATACTGGGTGGAGTAGACTTGAGTTGGAAAAGTTTAGGTTATCCAGCTAGGGATGGATGTAAAGGTTTTTGCAAGAGTGGGTGTGGTTAGTGGCACGAATTGGAGCTATCTATATGAAATATGTGTGAGAGAGAAGGAATGTAGGAAGGCAGGTATAGGATATGTGGTCATGCCAATGGCAGGGCTATATAGGTTTTCTGGTGTGGGTGTAGTAATTCCCCCTCTAGAGGAATGATCCTCTGGTAGTGAGGATGAGTGTGGTTGGTGGGACAAATATCGTGTTTTCCTAGAGAAGAGACAAAGTATGTGCAACCAGGATGAGTGCATTTGTTCATATTGGTGAAATTTTATTTGGGAATAACTCTAGGCTGACCAGTTGGCAATGGATGGTGGTGGAAGGGAATAACTATATGAGTTGGGGCTCCATAACTGAAGAGTTGTGTAGGAAAAGGCACATGAGGACAGGTAGGATATGTACTCCTTCTTGTTTGTTTATTCATGTAGAGGTAGGGTTTCTCTATGGAGCACTAGTAGTCCTGTATCTCAAAAGAAAATCCATTGCCTGTACTTCCCAATGCTGGGATTAAAGGTGTGAGCCATCTCACCCTCAAACTTTTGTCTTAAATCTCTTTCAAAGGCTCACCCAAAAGGATTAATTAAATGTCTCCACATTATGTCTTAATATGGATAAATGGCTATATATTGGTTTACATAGCAGTTGTAATTATGAAGGTCAAATTATTCTGTGATTTGTAAGGCTAGACACATTTTTAAAGTAACATTCTAAGTTTATCATTATGATTTACCACAAATATTCACAAAAAATCAGTTCTATAGATTTTAATCAGATGTTATTTGATTATTTTCATGAAATCATTTTTTATTTGTTCTCTATATTACATATTACAGCTTTGAGGAGATGAGACTGAAAAGCTTTAGTTGAGCCATGATTTTTATATACTGTTTTTCTATAGTTGTTAGCTGGAAATATTTCTGCATTTTCTTTCCTTTCATTTTCTTCCCAATTTCTTAAGAAAATTATAATAAGAAATGTAGTAGTAATGAGTCAAAGCAGGGGAGAAAAGGTTAAATACAGACAATTTATAACCTTGTGAGCAATTGAATATTGACCATATGAATTGTAGATAATATCATTATTGTTACCAGGCTGCCATTAAAAGGTAATAAAGAAAAACAATATAGACATCTACTTTCTAGATAAGTAGTTGAATGTGTATTTTATCATTACATAATATTTAATGGTGCATATGGAATTTGATTTAGTTAAATTTTTCATTAGTTTTCTTGGATTCCTGCCAAATGGTTTTTCATATGATAATTTCAGAAGTTTCAGTGACAATCAAGGTATTGGACATGTGTTTTCTCTTCTCCCATCTGCTGAGTCAATTTAATTTTTTTGAGATCTTACCCATGTTGCTAAAAATATTGTATTTATTGTTCCTTTCATTGGCTATTTCTAAAGTCACCTCAGTTGGTGGTAGAATTTTGGCCTTACATGCACAAAGTGTTAAATTCAAGCTCCAGTATTAAACAAAAATTCAAATATGAAATGTGAGCTGGTAGGTGCCATTGCTGTGTAAGCATGAAAACCTGAATTTCAATAGCCAAATCCTACATAAAAACAGGACATGGTCATATCAATAATCGAAAAAGTCCTTAGGTGTGATGAACCAAAGTGAGAAAAGATCTTTTAAATTCTGGGATTGGAAGCTCTTGCACAGGAGTTCCATTCTCAACCTTTAATGTACACTGGAATCATGATTGGATCTCACCCTCAAAATTATTAGTCAAATATGTCTAAAGAATGACTTGCTCTGAATGCCACCAAGTCTCCCCCTCCAGGGGACATGGTCAAATGTGAGGCACCAGAGTACGTGAGAAAGTCATATCCCACTCTCCACTCAACTGTGGAGAATGTTCTGACCATTAGCTAGATCTGGGTAGGGGTTTACAGCAGGTTACCAAGAAGAGACTTGATACCCTATGAGCATATACAGGGGAAGGTAATCCCCCTCAGGAACAGTCATAGGGGAGGGGAATAATGGGAAAATGGGAGGGAGGGAAGAATGGGAGGATACAAGGGATGGGATAAACATTGAGATGTAACAAGAATAAATTAATAATAAGAAAAAATGGAAAAGAAAAAAAAAGAATGACTTGAGTATTTTTTAATGGACTTCTTGGTGATTCTGGACCTATACTTTGTTAAGCATAAGATTGCTGGGCTCGCTGCTATAGATTTTAAAGAAATAATCAAAAAGTATAAATATAGTTTGTATATAGTATTAAGTGCTCAAGGATCCACTGACAATCATCTGTAATTCTTCAGCACTGAAGGCAAAACACTCTGAAGTAAACTAACCTAGTTTGGGGATGTGATTATTTGGAGCTATTTGGAGCTCATTCTAAACATGTAAAAATGCATTACTAATACTTCACCATGGCCAAAGAGTATGATTAGTCAGTCATGTTAAAACTTTAAATCTGACAAGAAATATTCAGTCTTCTAACGTTTTAGAATACAATTTGCAAGTTTGTTAAATAGAAGGTCAATTTAAAGTATGTTTTAAATAATATTTTCAATGTTTGTTTGTATTTCATGCTGTCATCTGGTTATATCTCTTATTTTTATTAGTTTGGTGCCCATTAGTTGTACAAAATAATGATATTCATTATTGTATTTTCATGCATATGTATAATAATCATATTCTCCCCACATCCCTTTATTTTATTTCTCTAAACTTATCTATAAGTTAATTCTCTGGAAGTAAGCCAAGAATTTTATTGAAGCAATTATAGAATTATGTAGTTTAGTAGCTTGAATAGAAAGTATCCTTGGAAGTCTTAGGTAATGTTACTATATTGTACAAATCACAACCATACTCAAAGTGTAAACATTTATGTGATTTATTTTCTTTAATATTTTTACAATTATGAATATCATGAAAACTTTTTAGTTTTAATTCAAAGTAACAAATGAAATATCTCACTTGGAGAGTAATAAAAACATCAATGTATTCACATGCCTTTAAATTTTCAATGTACATATGTGGCTTGTGGCCAAGAATTCGTTTCATTGAAGGGAGCATTTGACAGGCAGTATTGAAGTTGTAAACACTTTGAACTTGTCACACTGTTTCATTTTAGGACTTTACTGTCATTCAAGGCTCCTATCTGAAAAACCATCATCTGTACAATTATTTTTACTTTTGTCTGAAAACTTTTCTTTGTATTCTCATGCATCTCAGAGGATGAGAGAAAGATAGAAGATAAGGTGGATTTAGAGATTTTATGACTTATGTGAGTGTTATGTTTACACAGAGCAAGGGCAGAGCTGTGCATATATAAATGCTTATGAATATATACATGTTTTAGCTTAACATGATGGTTAATTCTATGACAATGGCTTTGGAAGGAGTTTCAAGGCAGTGATTCTTTTTTCCTTTTTAACCTTGTAAGGTTACTTACTCATGGTGGGAACAACAATTTCCAGCTTCTCTGAATTTCTTGACAAACACTTTAAAACACAAAGATAATTGATATTACACATCAAAGCAACCATGAAACAAATGTATCAGAATGGCGGGCAAGAGCTGACCAGTGCTCTGGATTCTGAAGGCAGTAGGAAGCGAGAGCTACTGGACCTTGCTTGGGATTTTGCAACCTCAATGCCTACCCTCAGTGACTCTTTGAATGACACACTTCCTCAAACAAGCCACACTTACTCCAACAATGTCATACCTCTTAAGCATCTGCTGACTAAGGATTCAAATACATGAGCCTATGGGGGCCATTCATATTCTAACCACCACTGACTTTGAAGAAATATTGATTTATACTATATTTTTAGTGATATACTTTTTTCTGTTAGTGAACTCATTATTTTATCATAAAACATTTCCCTTCTTGCTGTCATACATAATTCAAAATAGTCTATGGTTCATATCTAGAAAATGATGTCTTAGAGACCAAGAACAATAAAATGTATTTCTCAGCAACTATTACAATCAGTTGAAGGAGGTGTTATCATAGCACACATTTTGAGAACACAATTGAACATGTCAGACCTTATGATATCTTTAAATGCTTCTGTTTTAAGCCATAATTTATCACTTCTATTCAACAATTCATGAAAAAAAGTCATGTAGTTGCATCAGTATTCTAGTGGACAGAATAACTGTGCAATCAGGAGCCTTAAATGAAAGAATAGAACTTCTGTGAAGAGACTGATAAACACATCTTGTAAAGTAAAGGTGTTTACTTACACTTTTGCTTTCAACAGAATTGTGTAGAGACTTCTTAAGACTCAGAAAGTTTTAAGTTGATAATGACAATATGTGCTAGAGATTGATTTACATTCAGAATTTTAGATACACTAAGATAGGAAAGACGTTTTCTTCAAGGCTGTCAAATACAAACAGCCAAAACACTTAGAATGTAACATTTATATAATCCCCGATTGTGTCATGGTTCTTCTTGCTATAGACAGTGTATTGTATACATTTGTAATTATATAAATGTATATGTAAAAAATAAAAAAATGTTTAATTAATAAAAAAAGTGACTAAGAATTCTGAAGTCCTCCTCAAACTGTCCATTCTGTAGATTAAGTGCAGAGCAAGAGAAGTTGCTTTTCTAACAATTGCCCAGGTACTATTAATGTTGCCAATTTCATGAGCATTCTGTGAAAACTACGTTTGCAATGACAGTTATCCCAGGCAGTGTTATGGTTCTCTCAGATGCCTCCTGACTTTTGCATTTCCTAGGAAAAATTTTTTAAAATATATTTTATTAATTTATTCATATTACATCTCAGTGGTTATCCCATCCCTTGTGTCCTCCCATTCCTTCCTCCCTCCCTCCCATTTTCCCCTTACTCCCCTCCCCGATGACTGTGACTGAGGGGGGTCCTCCTCCCCCTGTATATACTACTCCCTTATCATCTAAGTATGAATGAAACCTTTGTTAAATCTTTCAGTTAATGATCTACTTTACTAAAATTAAATTTTTATTAGATCATGGCCTTGATCAAACAGTTTGACTTTTTATTTTATGACCAAGACATTTCATTCCCATTCTTCAAGTCAATGATTTCCTTTTACTGTTCTTATTTTAACAATTCTCTGGATTGAATGTAGGGCCTCATGCATGCTAGACTACCGCTAAGCTACATAACCAGACCAATTCTTATTCTTCTGCTACAGACTAAAAGAATTTTGCACTTATCTTCTTTCCTAGGCCTGTGAACCTTATTACTGCCATTTCCTAGAGTCAAAATGCGACACACTCAGCCATAAACTATTGAGCCACAGGGCATAGGGTATGCATGTTTTCACTTTGCTATGGAACATTTAGCAATATTCAAAGCCTCTCCTCTAAACTATCAATGACACATAGTATCATCAGGTGATTTCCTAGTCCCTGCTACTCATATTTTTAAAAATTAAATTAAGTAGTTAACAGTATCTTACACAGCCTACCTATTTCTCTTACTTCTTGCCTTATTCTTAATATATTTTTCTGTTATTATCAAAGAGCAGACTCTTTACTGTTTCCTGTATGTGTTCCATTTTTCTCCTACTGCCAGGGAAGTCTTGCTACTGTCTAGATCTTTGGAGAGTCTATACATTTTAACATAGTGTATTTTTGTCTCTTGATTTGATATTGTATAATATATTTTAATTTTTGTGGAATAAATCACATTTTTACACATTTGTGTAAAGAAATGTTACACACTGACCTGTGAATCTTATTACTGAAGTTTCCTATAACCAAAAATGTGACCCAGTCAGGTATAAACTATTAGTTTAAAGAGACCACAGGGCATAGGTTATGCTGTACCTGTTTTAAGTTTTCTATAGAACTAAAGAAATAGTACATAGAATGATGACGGTTTAAGATTTTTTAAATACCTTGCTGAAATGTTTGACCAGCAAAGTAATAACACACGTTTAATTATGAAAAATGAACCAAAGCTTCATTTCTTCTAATTTTTGTAAATATGAAAAGTACTTTACAGTCTTTCATGTCATAATCCTTCATTCAACTTGATATATTGTTTTTTATCAGAATTTGAAAAAAAGGAGCATCTACTGAGATGGCTAATGAATTATAGAAAATTAGAATTTAGAGTAAAAGGTGCCATTAGATATGCAAAGATTCCATAGTGATACATAGTAAGTATGCCAATCTCCTATAACTCAGATTTTATTTATTTTTTTAAATTTTTTATTATTAATTTATTCTTGTTACATCTCAATGGTTATCCCATCCCTTGTGTCCTCCCATTCCTCCCTGCCTCCCCTTTTCTCCTTATTCACATCCCCTATGACTGTTCCTGAGGGGGATTACCTCCAATGCAAATATATAGTCCATATTATTTATTAATATAAATTACTCTTAAAGTTTAAGAGCTTTGTTACAGGCTAATTTTTTTTCAGTTTTTTTTATTAATTTATTCTTGTTACATCTCAATGTTTATCCCATCCCTTGTATCCTCCCATTCCTCACCCCCCCCATTTTCCCATTATTCCCCTCCCCTATGACTGTTCCTGGGGGGGATTACCTCCCCCTGTATATTCTCATAGGGTATCAAGTCTCTTCTTGGCTAACTGCTGTCCTTCCTCTGAGTGCCACCAGGTCTCCCCCTCCAGGGCACATGGTCAAATGTGAGGCACCAGAGAACGTGAGAAAGTCATATCACACTCTCCACTCAACTGTGGAGAATATTCTGACCATTGGCTAGATCTGGGAAGGGGTTTAAAGTTTACCTCCTGTATTGTCCTTGGCTGGTGCCTTAGTTTGAGCGGGACCCCTGGGCCCAAATCTGCCTATCATATTGTTCTACTTGTAGATTTCTAGGACCCTCTGTATCCTTTTATTTTGCTATTCTCCCATGCGTCTCTCATTTAGAGTCCCAATAGGATGCCTTTCCCTCTGTCCCAGTTTTACAGGCTAATTTTGTACCAAAAGACCAAGTATTTTTAGCATTAACTTTCACTATGTTGTAAAATATTGAATACACTAGCTTGCATGTTTATATACATTTCCTAGGGAGATATGAACAAATATCTGTTTACTTATTGATAGAATGTACCAGCCGCAGATCAAAGAAATGATTTTAGCCAAATTTAGTTTGGTGAACAGGTAATTTTATTAGTCTTACAGGAATAAAAATTAGAGGTTGCTAAAAACCAATTAATGACCTGAAAACTTTTGTATCACTGAAAAATCTTCCACTACAAAACCAGAAATTTTCCTTAAATTGATCTCTATCCTTTAACACCCCCTGAAACCCTCTGTAGATGAAGAAGAACTACATATATCTCTAGGACTTAGGGTTAGTGTGTTACTTTTAGACTCAGATGAGGGTATAAACATACTTCCACAACTCCATTCAGGAGGGAATGTTAATAGGTCTAATTTTGTAAAAGTCTGGTGTACATAATCTCAACTGCTCTGATAAAGGTGATAATAATTATATAAGATAGAAAGACAAAAATCCACAATACATGTGTTGTCCCTTTGAAACTTTTGTTCATATTTGTAATGTAGTATATAGCTTGCAAAATGATGAGCATTTTATACATATTCTGTAACAAATTGCTATGCATGATTATTTTTCTGTAGTATGTTATTGTGAAAAGAATATCAAAGTATTTGGCATATATATTCAATTCATTCATTCTCTGGTTTATTAACTTCAAATAATGGAAGATTAAAGAAATAATGGTCAGTGAAGCCTGTTTAAACTCAGATTAAGCCAGTTCTCATTTCTCACCAGAAAAGTTCCATTTTGAAATAGACAGCAGTAAATATAGAAACTCAGAACTTGTCAAAGTGAAAATTAAGTGTCTGTGGAGTGCTTGGCACAAAATTAGACATTTGTATCACAATCCTTAGCCATAAAGCTTGAGGAACATTGAGAAAAGGGCAGAGAGGTGGAAAATTTAAGAGCCAGAGAGGTCAAGAAGGAGTGAGGAAAATAAGGAAATGATAGGCACATTGTACTCATGAACTCACATTATCTTGGTTGTCTGTACATGAATTGTCTAGCCTGTTCACAGTCCAGTGAGGATGCGGGTGGGAGGAGGGACTTAAAAGGCCACATCCCAGGTGAGTTGCTATTGATAGTTGATAGCTACTGGGGAGGGGAGATGGAAATGGTATGAAGATGGAATTCCAGGAAGAACTCCAAGGGGTGGTGAGTGCAATCAAAATACATGTATGAAATTCTCAATGGAGAAGTGAAAGTAAATGAAAAGAAAAAGAATAGAGGCCAATGTAGCCTATAAAGACCAAAGGTCTAATATCCAAATATATATAAAGAACTCAAGAAATTAAACACCACCAAACCGAATAACCCAATTGAGAAATGGGGCTTGGAACTAAACAGAGAATTCTCAACAGAGGAGTATCAAACAGCTGAGAAACACTTAAAGAAATGCTCAACCTCCTTAGTCATCAGGGAAATGCAAATCAAAACAACTCTGAGATTCCATCTTACACCCATCAGAATGGCTAAGATCAAAAATTCAAGCGACACCACATGCTGGCGAGGATGTGGGGAGAGAGGAACACTCCTTCATTGCTGGTGGGAATGCAAACTAGTACAGCCACTTTGGAAATCTATCTGGTGCTATCTCAGAAAAATGGGAATAGGGCTTCCTCAAGACCCAGCTATTCCACTCCTTGGAATATACCCAGAAGATGCTCCAGCACACAACAAGAAAATTTGCTCAACCATGTTCATAGCAGCCTTATTCATAATAGCCAGAACATGGAAACAGCCTAAGTGTCCCTCAGTAGAAGAGTGGATAAAGAAACTGTGGTACATATACACTATGGAATACTACTCAGCTATTAAAAACAAGGAATTCCCGAAATTTGTGGATAAATGGATTGAGCTAGAAATGATCATAATGAGTGAGTTAACCCAGAAGCAGAAAGAATCAAATGGTATATACTCACTTATATCTGCATACTAGCCCAAGGGGCATGTCCCACGAAAGCCTTCACTTACCAGGAAACTGGGACAGAGGGGAAGCATCCTATTAGGACTCTAAATGAGAGACACATGGGAGAACAGCAAAATAAAAGGATCCAGAGGGTCCTAGAAATCTACAAGTAGAGCAATATGATAGGCAGATTTGGGCCCAGGGGTCCCGCTCAAACTAAGGCACCAGCCAAGGACAATACAGGAGGTAAACTTTAAACCCCTTCCCAGATCTAGCCAATGGTCAGAATATTCTCCACAGTTGAGTGGAGAGTGTGATACGACTTTCTCACGTACTCTGGTGCCTCACATTTGACCATGTGCCCTGGAGGGGGAGACCTGGTGGCACTCAGAGGAAGGACAGCAAGTAGCCAAGAAGAGACTTGATACCCTATGAGAATATATAGGGGGACGTAATCCCCATCAGGAACAGTCATAGGGGAGGGGAATAATGGGAAAATTGGGTGGGGAGGAATGGGAGGATACAAGGGATGGGATAAACATTGAGATGTAACAAGAATAAATTAATAATAATAAAAAAAAGACCAATGAGTAAATGTTGTCAGTAAGAAGTTTCCATGTAAGCCAAGAGTCCTTCTGTCTGTCTGTCTGTCGGTCTATCTGTCTGTCTTTCTGTCTATTTAATTCAGTCAGGTTGAATATCAAGAAGTTGGTAAATTTTCTACATGTTAATTTTTTTTTTTTTACAAATGGCTGCTTTACATGTTATTTAACTGTCAATTAGTATAACTTACACTTTGTCATAGTCAATGTGGAATACATAAGACAAGATTTGTAGCTAACACAATTTAGTTCACTTTAGACAATTAACATTGCATTTATATGACTTATTTGTCTCTAAGTTAAAATAAATTTACTATACAATATAGTTATGAATTAAATGACTTTAGCCTTATTTGAGGAATGTACTACTATTAAACTATTTCCTGGTCCCCAAACTGAAAATCCTCCCTATTATTTACTAAAAGATATTTGAACATAGATCTTATACTGTGATCATTTAAAATATTAAATTTTCATATGACCTGCCTGTGTATCTTTTAAATCTCTACTGTGCTTGCTTATCTATCCATGCATTATGTATATGATTGACAAAATGACCTTTTGTGGTATCTGAGCTTTATTACAAGAAACTCAGAAGCAGTTATACGTTAACATCATAATTTTGGATTTTATGACACTAGACATAATCCATGGAAGTACTATAAAAGTACAAATGTAGTCCATGCCATTTGCTATTTGCTAGTATATAGTAAAGAATAAACATCTATCAGCTTTAGTAACAATTACTTACCAACTATGGAGTGTCAGTTTTGAAAAATGTTGATTGATAGCAAGGTCTCTTGTTAAAAGTATAAATGAATGAATTTGCTCGCAGCTGAAAAATACAAGCTAATCATTTTTTGTTTGAGAGATTGTAATGACCTTTATAAACTAAGAAAGTTTTATTACTGAAACAGTTATTTAAATTGAATATCAACATATGAACATGATTTCCTAAAACTTCAAGTTTTATAGGCATATAAAGTTACATATTATTTCCTTAAGGAATGAGACTGGAAGTATTCTTTAAAGACACATGCACATACATGCATGAAACCTCAATAAGAGATAAGAGAAATCATTGTAAAAATTTTTAAATATTTGTATTTATTCACTTTGTGTTTTTCCTTTGGTTAAAAATATCATTTTCTCGTATATAACTTGATTGTAGTTTCCCCTCTTTCCACCCCCTTTCTGTCTTTCATTAGAAAACAGACTTCTGAAGTATAATTGAAATACAGTATAATGAAAATATTAGAATGAAAAACAGAAATAAATGAGTCCTAGAAAAGGCACAAGAAACAGAAATTGATGATGAAACCTACTCATTCACATACTCAGGAATCCCATTAAAAAAATTAAACTAGAAGCAATAATATATATAAAAGGATGGATAGGGTAAAAAGAAAGAATAAATATATAGATAAAATGAAAAAGAAAATTATTTATTTTTATAAAGGAAACATTCTGACATGACATTATGTGACAAGGAACCTCAAAAGATTCATTAAGTTTATTTTCTGCTGGCTTTTTACTGCTGGGCATACTACCTATATAGAAGGTTTGTTTGGCCTGTAAAACACCTTTTAGAAAAACTAAATTTTCATTTCCAAGTGATAACGAAGTAGATATTGCTTCTAGGCTAGAGATGGGGTCATGTGACCGGTGCAAACCTGTGCAATCACTTTGCATGCTGTCTCATGTCTGTGAGTTCATATGTGCACTCCATCACCTCTGCCTCTTACACTCTTCCTCCAGGTTCTCTGGGCCATTAGGAGAAGAATAAGATGGAAACATTTAGATCTGGGTGTCCATGATGTCTCTCACTATGTATAATCTCTGTATTTTTCTACATTTGTTCCCACTTACTGAAGGAGGAAGCTTCTGTTCTCATATGATATCTGAGCAAGGCACTGATCAATGACTGTAGCAGAATGTCATTAGGAATCATTTTACTGCTACTTCTTTTTAGAATAGTATTATTTTGTTTTACCCCAGGTAAGTGGACTCTCTAGTCTCAAGTTCTTGATTACTCAGGCAATGTTGAGTATGGGTCCCATCTCCTAGACTGAACCTCAAGTCAAATCAGATACTGTTTGGTTACTTCCACAATCTTTGTGAGACCATTGCAGTATTATATCTTGTAGGCAGGAACTCCATTGTAGATCACAGTGTTTGTGCTGGTTTAATGTATATGTTTATCTTTTGATAGCATTCAGAGGGCCTTCCAATACCAAAGAACCTAGCACATAGGAATAAAGACTCTATGTAGGCACCAACCTGAAAACTTCCATGTTCAATGAGTTGTTTACATGCTGTATTAACCAGTAGTGCATTACCTTCAGTTTCTGGAGAGCAACCTATAACCTTGGAAATAGCCTTGGTTGTTTAGGGATTCCCATGTGACCCTTTTGGCCTAAAACCCAATTAGATATTACTCGATCTTGAGACCAAAAGTTTAATTTGGTGACAAAAGGTGGACAATTGAGGCTCTGTCTTCCCCATTATTTTATGATTTCATTCAGATCTCTTTCATGTAAGTCTGTATTAAAAGAAGGCTCCACTTTATTATGTTTCATACTACCCCTAAAATGGGCCTTAATTTTATTTGTCTATCCAGTTATTCCCTCTGTTTTCCATGTCATCCTTCCCTCTATGTGATCTTACCATTTTAGCCACTCCCAATTCATCCAACACTGTTTATTCTATTTCCCTTTCCTTGAGAGTTCTAACTGTCCCCTGGTAGTCACTTACATAACCTCTGTGGTTCTGTAGATTGTCAAAAGATCATCATTGATTTAACAGATAATATGCACATTTAAGCAAATACAGACTGCATTTGTCTTTCTGGGTCTGCATTACTCCTTGAGGATGTTTTTCTTTTCCCTAGTTCCATCCATTTACCTACAAATTTCATGATGTCATTTTTTCAAACAGCTTGAGGAATAATCTATTATGTAAAGACAATGCATTTCTTTATTTATTCTTCTGTTGAGGGATAACTAGTTTGTTTCCAATTTTGGGCTATTATAAACAGAGCAACAATAAAGATGGTTGAATAAGTAAGTATCCTTGTGGTAGGATGGGGCATCTTTGGTGTATATGCCCACAAGTGTTACAGCTAGATCTTGAGGTAGATTGATTCTCATCTTCCTTAGATGCAACCATACAGATTTCCATAGTGCCTCTACATGTTTGTAATTCCATCAGAAATGAATAAGTTCTTCCTTTTCAGCATTAGCTGTCACTTGTATTACTTATCTTAGCCATTCTGATAGGTATAAAATGAAATCTCAAAGTAGTTTCAATTTGAATTTCCCTGATGACCAAGAATGTTGAACATTTACTTGTTTCTTAGTCATTTGAGTTACCTCATTTGAGAATTCTGTAAGATCTGCATTCAGTTTTTAATTGCACTACTTGTTTTCTTGATATCCAGTTATGTATTCTTCATATACTTTGGATGTAAACCTTCTATTGGATGAGTAGTTGGTGAAAACATTTTCCCACTATGTAGGCTGCCACTTTGTCCAAGTGATGTTATCCTTTACCATATATAATCTTTGTAGTTTCATGAGGTCCCATTTATTAATTATTGATCTTAGTGCCTTTAAGAATGGAGTTCTCTTCATAAAAAATTTTTCCAATGCTGATGAGTTCATGGCTATGCCATTCTTTATTTTCTAGGTTCAGTGTATTTGGTTTTATTTTGAGGTTTGTGATCTATTTGCACATGAATTTTCTGCAGGGTGATGAGTATGGACCTATTTAGATTCTACCTGCAGTCTTTAAGTTTGACATGCATCATTTATTTAAGACACTGTCCTTATCCATTGTGTGTTGCTGAAATATTTATAAAGACTCTTGTGTCTTTAAGTGTGTGTATTTATGATTGGGCCTTCCATTTGATTCCTTTGATCAATGTGTCAGTTTTGTGAAAATGGCATGCTATTTTAATCACTATACCTCTGTATTACAATTTAAAATTAGGGATGTTGCCTACAGTACTTCTTTTTATTATTCAGAATTATTTTACCTATCTTGTTTTATTTGTTTGTTTTTTCAAATATATCTGAAATTTCCTATCAAGATTTGTAAACCATTGAGTTGGAATTTTGATGGGGATTCCATTGAATTTGTAGATTGCTTTTGGCAGAATGGACATTTCTATAATATCAATCCTACCAATTCATGAACATGGAACATCTTTACATCTTCTTATTCCTTCTTCAACTTGTTTCTTCAAAGATTTGACATTTTTATCATATAAGTCTTTCATCTGCTTGGTTAGAGCTACCCCAAGATAGTTTACATTATTTGAGTCCATTGCAAAAGGTGTTATTTCTTTGATTTCTTTTTTAGTCAGTTTATCATTTGTGTATAGGAGAGCAACTGATTTTGGGCTCTCAGGGAAAGCCTTGTAGACTTGTAGGCTACAATAACAGGATGGGTTTGGGGAGAAGAGCTGAGTGAAACTCTGGAGATTGAGGTAGAGGGGAGAGGGTGGCTGCAGCAAGTGGTCTGCTACATAGGTGGGAGTGAGACTAAGAGATGGGATTTGGAGTAAAAGAGAGAATGGTGATGATTCATAGTTACGCTTCCTGCTTCGCTTGATGGGGTGAATTGTGGTGTCCTAGGGAATCCCTGCTTGTTTTGGGGGGTGGGATAAAATGATGACAATGGGAAGAAATTATGGATGGGGCCTCCATGTTCTTACTGGAGATCAGTATGTGGATGGAAGCAAGGCCAACCTGGTGTTCTCCTCCTGAGCTGAAGAAATGATTTTGATAATAGATTTGTAGGAGAAGATAGCGTGGTAAAGATCCACAGTTATGCTACCTGCTTTGCTGGCTGGGAATTTCCCATTGTTTCCCAAGAAATGCCAGCTGACTACAGGTGGTGGTGGTGATAAATGAGGGAATGGGGGAAAGAAGTTTGGAAAGATATATGTGAGCCACTCTAGTTGGGGCTCTGGGGAAGACCACAGAAGATGGTCTGCTGCAGAGCTGGGGATGAGGCTAGGAGGTTGGCTTTGGAAGAAAGGAGGGAGAGGTGAAGCTATGCAATTATTCTGCCTGCTCCCCTGGCTGGAGTGGCCTTCATTTTGATTTTGAAAGGGAAACTATGTTCTAAATCAGTCAAGATCCCTTTGCAGACATTGGCCAAAGCAAAAGTTGGTTCTCAAACTGCAGCAGGTTAGAACACATATTTATTATTCATTGACATGAACAAATCACATCAGCGCAGCAAGAAGAATGATATAAAATTAATTAAGGTAATTATAGAGGTCTAAACAGGCTTTAGGGAATGAACTTACTAAGTGATCTTGTTAATTGCTTAAACATTAATCCAAATTTGAATTGAAAGTAGTTCTGCTCTGCTGTGTTACTTATAATCTCTGTCATCTTCAGAAGCCACTTTTGTTCCTTCAGATTCATTTTCTTACATACAACTCTTGCTTTACCTGTAGTGTTTTCTTATGAGATAAATAAATGCAATAATATTTGTAAAACACGAGACAATATATCATCTAAGACACTATATGACTCTATTTACAAATAATGTCTTCTTATGCATTTAATAAGCCATTATATTTCCTTAAGTTAATCTTTCTATAATCTGAAAATATTCTAGAGGCAGATTCAGTCTTATATGTCTTGCTTTAATTATTAAAGATGATGAAATTACCTAAAAGCTCTTTATTCTATTAAAATATCTTTATCTTTTTAACTTCACATATTAATTTAAGATTGACATAGAGGAACCACAACTGTCTTATACTATCTGAAGAGGTAATGTATCTACTACAGCCAATATGAACACCTATGTCTTTGACTCATATGGCTTAATATCTGTAACCTTTATCAGCCTAGAATTATAAACCATATATTTAATAAGCTTTAGTACTATGAATTGATTTCTTTTATGTAATGATAGAAATGAAACAGAAGGCTTCATAAATTCTATGTCTATTTTTGACTATTGAGCTAAATTTACAACTTCTTATGAGTAGAATGAGAATTGTGGCATTTGTAGCTATATAATTTCTGATTCTACATTGTTCTCACAAGTGTTCTTTTCAATATCAAGTCTAAAGTTTAAGTTTATCACTATAAAATTTTATACTAATTTGATATTACTGTAACTAAGACATCTAAATATTAATATAAAAGGTAAGATTTTCTCTTTCCATCAAAGTATCATCTTTTTGTATTGCTATGTTTATTGTCATTGAAATCCAAGTCTTTGGCAAGAGATACTGTTAGAAATAGTGCCAATCCAAATAAGATTCTTGTGACAATTTTGTGTTGTTTGATATTTATAGGAGGTTTTTCTTGATAATATTTGTAGAGGATATTCTACCACTTGTATATTAAAGAATTACAGTCATGTGAGAGTTCATCACTTTACTTATTACAGAATACATTGAAGATTTACCATGAATGTAAAGTTGTATTATCTATCAAACTATGGATATATCAATAAAGAATATGAAGTTTTATAACATGGCTAATTAGAAATTCCGCAGTGTGATAGATAGGATTCATGAGTGTCATTCACCTCATGTAAAAATAATGTCACAGATTCTTTAACTATATAAAATATATGGCAAAATACATGACCACTCTTGCAAAGTACTTATAAATATTGCATGACTTTTTTCTGCGGAAATATGAAAAATGTTTAATTACTTGTCCCTGACAGGTAACCGATCAAAGAAACAATTCTACAAATGTTCAGTTTGGTGAACCACTGAGTTTATTGGTGTTACATACAGAAGCATGAATAATATAATGGCAACTACTTCACATACATACACATACACTCACATGCACACACACACATACACACACATACACACACACACACACACACACACACACACCAAACAATCTCAAAACTAATAAGCATAGGTGTCAACTCATGAAACTTGTAACATTAGAGACATGGCTTGTTGCTAAAAACAACAACAACAAACAAACAAACAAACAAACAAACAAAAACACCATACTCTTCTTCCAGAGGACTTGAGTTTGGGTCACAGGCATCCAAGTCAGAAAGTTCACAAACTGCTTATAACTCAGGCTGCAGGGGATATAATATCTTCTCCTGACATCTGGGTACCTGCACATCCATGGAAATACTCACACAAGCACATACATATCTACATTAATAAAAATTTAAACCAATCTTGAAAGAAAGAAAGGAAGAAAGGAGAGATGGATAGAAGAAAGGAAGTCAAGTAGGCCAGCAGACAAGCAAGCAGGCAGTAAATAATAGCTAGCTCAAGAGGTTGGAGTCATTCTTTCCCCAGCAGTCTATAATGCTTGCATATACATGGATAAGAGGGACACTGTTCATCTTTTAAGTTGTAGGAGTTTCCTGAAACTTTTGAGTTATGTACAACTTGAGTTTATTCAGCTTCTTTCTGGGATTAAAAAAAAATCAAATTTGAGGTTTTTGCTACACAACAATAGGAAAAATATATTTAATAGAAATTAAACACATTCCAAGGAAAAACTTTACTATTAAGATACTAGAATGTATTAGAATCACATCTTAACAAACCACATACAAACACACATGTTTAACAACACATTGTCTACATATTATAGAACTAAGTTGATCATTGATATTGGTGATAATAAATTGATACATAGAAAATGAAAAGTGGATAGATAAAAGGTGCACAAATAAATAGGTCGATGGACACATATGTGAGAAATAATTATGTAGATAAATGGTATTCCTTTTTTCTCTCCATACTATGAAATCAACTTTGTGAAACTTTCTCAAACATTTTTATGAAACATGATATTCATTAAGAATGGAACAAATATTCCTGTTTACTGCTTCATAAATAAATACAATATTTTGAATTCATCAAAGCACTTAGATTCTATTTTCCTTTGGTCTACAGTATTATGAACATAATAGAAGTGCAACTTTCTTAAGTACCATTTCTATATAAAGGCATTGTACTCAATCTGCCATTTATACACTGTGGTGGTAAAGTTCACTAGAACATTTTGAGATTAAGAACTAGTTTGCTGTTTTTTTGTTTTTTAAAGTTTTAATTATTTCTTTTTTTACACAGAGAAACCCTTTATTGAAAAACAAAACAAAAATATTATTATGTATCATTAAGGAGTACAAAATAGAATTAAAGGACACATCTATAGTAAAACCCTCTCACTTAGCTCCTCTCCATGATGAATAGTCATAACCTACTCATTTGGCAAAAATCCTAACTATAGCATACCACTGTCTACTATAGTTCTCATGAAATGGGCTGTACATTCAATTTTAAATTGTTCACCCAAGTGTTGTATCCGTTAGCTCTCATCTCCTTCTTCTCCCACCCTGGCTCTGAGGTGACTCCCATCATTCCTGAGCAGTGGATACAAATCTGTCTCACTACATTCAAAATACTTCATCCCTGACCCATGTATTCTTAGCTCTGTCTTCAGAATGAACAATCACCAAAGAGACCAGTCCAGAAACATAAGGGGGGAAAAGGCTGGTTAGAGACACACAAACAAAAGTTTTAATTATTTCAAAGCATTAATATTGATGGTGATAACCAATGTGAGACAGAAGTATATTTTGTCATAATGACATTTAAAAAATCTATGATTTTATGTTATGAGCTGTACAATGCAGCATTTATTCATTTTATGGGATATTATATATTATACATTTAAAAAAGTGTCTTCCTTGAGTGAAACTTAATTTAACTCATTTTCTTGCTAACTGAATTGTAAATGAGTGATGTTAACAGTTCCTCTGTGTAAAGGCTTAGAGAAAATATATAAGTCTAATACCATTTTTATGAAATAATCATACAAAAGCTTACTTTAGAGAACTTCTCTGGATTTGCATAATTCTTCATAAGTCAATTTTATGAAAGGATGAGAACCTGATTAAAAATTTAATAAAAGCAGTTTAGCTACAATGTCCTTGTAAACTAATTTGAATTCACTCACTGTGTTAACCTAATGTCTAATTCAATTATATTTGTTATCATTAGTTTAAAAGCATAATTCATAAATACATACACCTTCTATAGTATTCACTTTTCAAAGAAAATTTCATGAGCAATAATATTTTATACTATTTTAAATTATGCCTAAAAATGGGTAAGCTTAGATGTAGGCAGAGTTGATAGCCAAACTCTGCCAAGACAGGATAAACAAGTCCTCAATAGTTCCGACCTCACAAATATGTCTGTCAGATATATTGGGCCAGAAGGCTAAAAATGATGCTCCAACTTTTGGGTGACTGTTCAGGAAGCAAACTGTTCCTGTCATTTTTTTCTTCATTTTGGAAGCTGCTAACCTGCACTTCTGGTTTACTCTGGTAATTAGGTTTTATTCCTTCTCAAGTCTCTGATGGGATTGAAGACCAGATAATTTGGTTTTACAATTAAAGTAGTTCTATAGCTATGACAATGACAATACTAATTGCTTTGCAGTGTGTGTAACTTATGCTGAAATTTTCTTTGCTTCTTAACTAAATCCCCTTCCTTATGCCATACATCAGCTTAAAGTATTTCTTTAGTTATAGTTTTAGTGATTCAACATGGATTTCAATTGCTAAGTTCTATAGATATTCAGTTACTTAGATGCAGGAACATGCTTTGGGAAATGATGCTACACTTCAGTTCCAATATGTATGTTCTCTCTACTTGAATCTAAGAGTACTTGAGTACCTTTTTCTGAATATATCATCAATGTGATTTTTTTTTTACAAATTGTCAATGCAAACCACTGTGTTCTTTTGTAACAAGTATAAGGTAACATTTGAGAAAATGAATAAAACAGAAATTTCTTGTGTATTGAATTTTAACTGGAGCATTTTCCTTCTAAGTTTAAAGTATACTAAGTCGTCACTCATAGGCATCTTGGTTAGCCTACTAATATTCTCAAGTTTAGAAATCAATGTATCTTTGCTTTTCACAAAAAATATAGTCAAGTTCATTGAATACAAGATATTCTCCAAATCAAAACTCATTTTTTGAGATTGTTAGAAATAATATAAGAAATACATTAGCATTCAGTAATAAGCAGAGGCTCTTACTGATTAGCCTTGTCTAAGGTCACAAAATGAGAAAACTGGAGTAGGAATCCTGGAGTCTATTATTTTCCACTTTAATCAGACGATTGCTGACTGGATGTGTGACCTTGGACAGTATTCTTAACTCACAAGAGTACTGTAGATTAAATGGGGAAAGGCTATAAAAATTCCTTGTCTGTAACTAATGCTCAATAGAAATTGATTAAATATTAAACATTCTCCTTCACATAATTGTGTAGGGAGATAAGTAATGCTTGTTGGTGTGATTTCTTCCACTTCACTGGTTCATAATGTTGAGTACACATCTGACTTAATGCTCATAGATGACTGTCAAAGTGAACCTTCATTCCCAGCAATGATAATTAACTTTATTCACTCATTAATTATTTTAATATAAGGCATATTCAGTCCATACTATTCACCAGACAGTGGGGAAATGCTTCAGAAATAGTTCCTGCCTTTGTCATGCATATAATAGGTATTTCCAAGTTAATTATGTGAATATTTTCTGTTCTCTTCATTGATAAGTGATTTTGTTACTATGAGATAGGTAATATGCTTTCATAAACAGAGATATTGAATGTCTATCACTGAAGGTAGGTCTCTTCCTACAATTCAAGAACACACTATGTACAGTACATATGAATCTGCTGATATGATATGAACATATCATACTACTTTGCAGCAAACTTTATTTTACATAGGAGGAATGAATACTAAAGTATAATGTGGTGACTTAATTTGACCTCCATTGCTGTGTCATAAAACACTGATCAAAAGCAGCTTTGGGAGGAAAATGTTTATTTCAGTTTATAGTTCTATGTAACAGTCAATTACTGATGGGAATATGCTCAAGACCTCAAGATAGGAACCATACAGAAGGGATATTTACTGGTTTGCTCATGCTCAGTCAGCTTTCTTATGAAGTACAGGTTCATATACTTATGATAGTACCACTACAGTAGCTTGGGCACTCCCACATTAACACTCAATCAAAACAGTATCTCACAGAGAAGACTACAGGCTTTTCTTCTTCAGTAAATTCTTCAGTTGAGATTCAGTCTGTTCAGATAACTATAGGCAGCATCAAATTCATAATACAATCTAACTAGAACATATAGCAATTACATAAACTTGTGGCATACATTCTTATAATTATCAAATATACAATTCACCATAATTGTATGCACTGTTCTTTTATCCCATTGCCAGTGCAGTTACATTGTTTATACAAGCATCACCAACAAGAGTATGAAAATTGTGTTGTCCTGTCATATTATTACTACTATAATGCCATTTGGTGAGAAGAAACTCTTATGGTCTGCCATATTATATCCCACAGATTATTGACTAAAATATAACATTTCAAAGTATACGTTTATTCTACTGGGAAAGAAAGAATAAATAAATGAACAAAAATAAAATATTTTTATGCTCATGTCAAGTGTAATAAAATAAATAAGTCCGTGTGAGACAGAGGGAAGGCTTCTTCAAATAAAATGATTAACAAATGCATTTGTGAGGAACTTCATTATGAACTATGATGTAATAGATATCAGTGCAACAAAAGTATAAAATAAATGGGTAAATACTTTGGATGAAGGCATAAATAAGAGTAATGACCCTAGTGAACTCTCTTAGCAACGGGAGATACAGAATTTGAACCAGCTATCATCTACAACCAGGCAAAACTTCCAGTGGTGGGAGTAGGACACTGACACAGCCACAAAACCTCTGACCTACAATTTGTCCTGCTGGTGTAAACGTGGCACAGAACATCTAGGAGTGGCCAACCAATGCCTGGTCTAACAAGAGACCTTTGCCTGTAGAAAGTCCATGCCTGACATTGCCTAGAGATCCAGGAAACAGAGGCTGGATATTCTGGAGACCTAGGATAGAACCAAAGTCAATTAAGTGATTACAAATAATATTCTGTATAACATTCGAGCATCATCTTTAGCCTTTTGACCCAAAATATCTGACAGACATATTTGTGAGGCAGAAACTATTGAGGACTTACTTATCCTGTCTTGGCAGAGTTTGGCCATAAACACTGCCTGCATCCAAGCTTGCCCATTTTTAGGTAGAATTCTGTCTGTGGCAGAAATAAGGACATTTTGCCCTGTGGCTTGTTTGCCATAGTTGAAGCCATCTCCATAAGGAGGTCCTTTGATGTTAATCATAATCTTTGAGGTAGGCTGAGTGTTGCAGGAGTTAAGTTGTCTTGTTGTCAAGGAATTGTTAAAATAATAAAAGCATCTTTAAATGCCATATTCTGTAGGTCTCTGAGGCTTTTGAAGACCTTATCTAACTATTTTACCTAATCCATCTATAGAATCATATCTACTGGTTAAACCCAGGATATATATTCTTTTGATAAAAATCACTAATAATTGACATGACCATGATTTGAATAGCTAACAATTAGCTTGTAATACTTAATTATCCTAAAGAGCCTGCAATACCACTTTCAAATATTCTGTAATACATCAGAGTGGTTTTATCCATCAACTGGCACTAGAATCAGAGACCCAGGGCCATGCTTTAAATGGATCTCAAAGAATGCCACAGAAAGTGAAGGGGAAGGCTTGTAGGAGCCAGAGGGGCCAAGTACTCCACAATAACATGGCCCACAGAAACTCAAGGCAATCAGAGACCCTGTAAATGTTTGACCTATATCCTCTACATATTGTTATGGTTGTGTAGCTTGGTGTGATTGTGGGCCTCCTAAATGTTGCAACAATGGATGTCTCTAAACTCATTTGCTTGCATGTGGGACATTTTTCCTCCTACTGTGTTGCCTCATGCAGCCTAGATATGAGAGTTTGTGCCTAATCTTTTTGTACCTTGTTAGGACATCTTTGGTTGATATCTCTAGAAGACCTGCTATTTTATGAAGGTAAAGGGGTAGGGGGGAGTGGATATGAAGGGGAGGAGTGATGGAGGAACAAGGAAGAGAGGAGGGAAGGGAAGCTATGGTAGTATTGTAATATATGAGAGAATAATAAATCAATAGATAGATTAATAGAGATACATAGATAGATAGATCAATGAAAAAAGTAAAGACCAAGAGATGTAAAAGAGCTTCTCTTATGATACAAAGACAAAACAAGGTAAATATCTCTAAGTTGACAAATAGAAACATTGCTATGCAGTCAGCAAAGTATGTGACATTGATCATGTATCAGAGCATGGAAGAAGTTATTTTTTTAATGTTGAGCTTTAGAAAAGATCCAGGAATGAGGTTATTAAACATTAATTTGTGATTTAGAAAGTTAATGATGGTTCTTCACCACAATATGATGCAGAAACATACAAGCAGTTACAGTGGGACACATTGGTCCCAGAAGATGAGGATTATGACTTGGATAAGGTAGTAATGGTAAACATAGAGACAAGTGGACAGATGCATATTTTTAGACACAGAAAAGACTTGGCTTATTAATAAACCAAATGAAAAATTTACAAAATGATGATAAAGCATAGACAATATCAACCAGTATCATCTTGGTACAAAACATGAATGGTTTTTACATATGTAGAAATGGTGATAGATAGAAAATTAGATATTTTAGAGAGAGGGAGGTTTCGTCTTGGATGTAATATGGCTAACTATCTTGTAACCTTCCAGAACCTTAGAGGCAAGAAGGGAATCACAACAACTTAGGCAATATGTGATAAACAATTTATTATTCATTTACTTTCATTACTGTTCACTGTTTTATATCAAACATATGCAATATTTTTTAATAAATATTCATGATCTCAAGATTCAATTCAATATTCAAAAGAATATATTATTATCAAGGTATACAATTTGTATAATATCCTTCTTTACCTCTTTTATTTTTTACTGAAAGCATTGTTTTCAAAAAATATATTCTGATTGTGGTTTCCCATCCTCCAACTCATCTGAGATCCTCTCAACCTCTCTTCTCACCAAGATACATACCCTTTCTGTCTCTCATTAGAAACCAAACAGACATCTAAATACTAATAATGAAATAAGATAAAACAAAAACAAACTGGAATAGGATAACCCCCTAAGCCCCCAAGAAACATATATGCAGATACATAAGATACACATGTTCATATATGAAGGAATCTCATAAAAAACCCAAATTTGGAACTATAACATTTACACAAGGTTAGAACATTTCTCTGAGAAAAATGTTATGAGCCAAAGAACCTCTAAAGATGCCATTGACTTCATTTTGTCTTGTCTATCTACAGCTAGGCATGGGGCCTACCCTTAAGACTGTTTTGTGCCCCAGTGAGATTGTGGGACAGACTAAGTTTTGAGTGGTTATCAGTTAAAGATGTATCTGGATTAAGGATGGGGGTTTGTGTTTAGTTCCCTCAGCCCTGTATATGATGCCATAGTCATGTGAGTTCATATGTGATCTGGCTGTGTTTAGAAGGCCTTGTTTCCTTGGTGTTCTCCATGCCTCCTGGCTCTTAAAATCTTTCTACCTGGTTTGGTGGTGTTTAGCTTCTTGAGTTCTTTATATATTTTGGATATTAGACCTTTGTCAGATGTAGGGTTGGTGAAGGGGCATGTCCCACAAAAGCCTTCACTTACCAGGAAACTGGGACAGAGGGGAGGACATCCTATTGGGACTCTAAATGAGAGAAGCATGGGAGAATAACAAAGTAGAAGGATCCAGAGGGTCCTAGAAATCTACAAGTAGAACAATATGATAGGCAGATTTGGGCCCAGGGGTCCCGCTCAAACTAAGGCACCAGCCAAGGACAATACAGGAGGTAAACTTTAAACCCCTACCCAGATCTAGCCAATGGTCAGAATATTCTCCACAGTTGAGTGGAGAGTGTGATATGACTTTCTCACGTACTCTGGTGCCTCACATTTGACCATGTCCCCTGGAGGGGGAGACCTGGTGGCACTCAGAGGAAGGACAGCAGGTTACCAAGAAGAGACTTGATACCCTATGAGCATATACAGGGGGAGGGAATCCCCCTCAGGAACAGTCATAGGGGAGGGGAATAAGGGGAAAAGGGGAGGGAGGGAAGAATGGGAGGATACAAGGGATGGGATAGCCATTGAGATGTAACACAAATAAATTAATAATAAAAAATTTAAAAAAAAGAAAAAACATAATAAAAAAAAAAGAAAGAAAGAAAGAAAAGAAAGAAAGAAAGAAAGAAAGAAAGAAAAAAATCTTTCTACCTCCACTTCTGCAGGGTTCACTAAGACTTGAGGGAAGAAATTTGACGGAGCCATCATAATTGGCTGATTTTCCAATGTCCATTACTCTTTTCTTATTATCTGGCTGTGGCTCTCTGTATTTTTTCCCTTTTACTGTAAGCGGAAGCTTCTCTGATGATAGCAGAACAAGGCACAGATCTATAGGCATGTCAAACTGTCCTTAAGAGTCATCTTATAAACCAGGCATGGGGACAAACCCCTTTAATCCCAGCACTCAGGATGCAGAGGCAGGCAGATTGCTGTGAGTTCAAGGACAGCCTGGTCTTATGGCTATGTTCCTTTAGCAAAATAGTAGTATTTTGTTTTCCCATAGATCCTTAGCTTATCTGGTCAAAGTTTCTTGGTCACCTGAGGAGTGTCAGGGATGAGTCCCATCTCATGGAGTGGGCCTTAAAGGCAAACAAATATTGGTTGAACAATCCCACAAGCTTTATGTCACTATTTTTCTAGCACATCTTACATGTAGATGATCATTATAGATTGAATAGTTTGTAGCCAATCAACCTATCTTTTGAAATATTTTTGTGCCTTTTTGACATCACTGATTTTGTTCTCTTTTATTAAAAATTATTATTACTTTTAGTTTTGTTTTTTATTATTATTTTGATACTAATTCTCTTTGATACTTGTGCTGTTACTCTTTGTTTGATTATCTCTGTTTCTGTGAACTTTAAATTATATTTTATATTGGAATATATTTATCATTCATGCATATTATTGTATTTACAATTGGGATTAGACCAATTTATATTAGTGGAAGCCTGAAAACCCAAAACTATGCGGAAATAAAATTGCGTTAATACTGTCAAAAGCAGAATATATCCTTGTAACTTGATATAAGCTAAAGATATCAGCAATGTTTGTTATGCCTATTCAGCATACTTCCACTCATGCTTTAGACAGTATGTAAATCCCATTAGTAGTTCATTATGTTTCTTTTGGACAACTGTAAAACTCAACAGTAGTTAAAGAAAGTATCTTTTACCATCTATCATCTTACAATTTTTGAATTTTGTGTGTGACAGAATTTTGCTACAGTTTGTCCCACTTCAATTATTGTCACATATGGATACCTGATGCCAGAACACTGCCTATCATGCATGTATTATATAGTATGTTGCCAGAAGGATTTTACAATATTTTTTTCTGAAAGGACTCATTTTATATTTAGTTTGTGCCATAAGCTAATGATCACTGTTATACTTCCTTTATAATTGTTCTTATATTTTTGGGCATATTTCCAAATCAAAAACCAACTAGATAGAACCATAATAACCTATTAAATTTGTGTCACATGAAATAATATCTAAATTCTGACCTTATTCTTTATCAACTATTACTTCTAACACTATGGGAATTTGAGTATAGAAATATAACATTTTGTTGTAATTGAGCATATAGGACTTGAGATTGCCATTCAAACTTACACACTTTTTTTTTTTTTTGGAAGTAAGGAAAAAAAAAGCCAATAGTCTCTGACACTGACTAATCAGCTTTCAATTGTCAGGTCAATTGAGTTTCTCTTCTAGGTTTAGTTGATATGTAGCTAAAAGCTATTATGACATTTGTAGTGGCTGAAAAAATTTAAATGTAATTCAACAGGGTATACCCTTAATGAATACCTTGTGAAAATATGTTCTTTTAAGTTATTATTGAGCTGAAAACTTGGAGACATATTTCATTACATCATTTTCTCATAGAAGGTATTTGTTCATTGAAGATCTTTTTTACTTAAAGATAGTTTATGAAATTTGTAATATCCATTTGGGTGAGATTTTCCATTTAATTGATATTTCTATGATTGTTTTCTGTGAATTATTTGTTCTAAGAACATCTGGAATCAAGAGGATATAATTTGAGTTCCTATTAAGGGGGAAAAAGAGTCAAACTAAGATAGCATATTTATGGAAGTCTATTGGTCTATCACATGAAGTGTAAGTGATAGTACAATTAAATCAATAGAAGTTATGCATATATTGAAAATAAGCATTCCTTGAAACATGTACACATATTATTATTATTATAAACGTTGCATGTTAGAATCATTTACTATTTTTGAGAAATTCATACACTTATACAATGACATATTGTCATATAACCAACTTCATTCTGATCTCTCATCTAGAAGTCAATTTAGCATGGGGAAAACTACCAATGATCATCTCCCCAAAGAAGGTATCCTAGAAGTTGGTACCATCCAATAGTTCATCAATTAGAGGTGGAACCATGTGTTCTTCCTTATCTGTGCTGGAATTTGAGTTGATTTGATATTTTGTAGGTCATTGTCAGGAAAACTACATCTTTGTGTTCAGGAGAGCAATCAATAGCCATGTCGTGTACAGAAGACAAACTGTTAATGTTCTTCCCTAAAAGGGACATCCTTATCATCCACCTTACTAATGCTCAGAGAGCATCATTGAACATGAGGCAGAAATACTATAAAATCATTTTATGAAAATTATCTCTGTGTTCATTTCTATAGATATCTATCTTCAACATTCATGATTTACCTTCTTGAAATCTAACTAAATAAATCCATTTTATCATATTTTAATACAGTACTTTCCATAATCAGTATAATGTCTAGATACCATTATTTATAAAATTAAATACATGATATTCAGATTATGCTTGTAAATTAATGATTTTCAAGATTTTTTTGCAAATGGTCAGAATGCATAATTAGTTTTTAGTATACCAGAATTGACAAGATAGTTAAAAGGGCAGAAATCTTGCCTGATGGCCCAAGTTCAATTGTGTTACGCATTTGGTTTAAAGAGAAGACTGAGTCTCTTAAGTTGTCCTCTGACTTCCACATATACACCCACAAGACAATACATGTGTGCTCACACATACACACAGACACACTAAATGTATAAAATGCATAATACATTATGTATATGCATTTTCTTACTATCTTTCTTGTATAAAGTAAACACTATCCATTTTGAGTTACTGTTTTCTATGTATAGCAGAATGGTGGTGATAATTACTTTCTAGCTACATCATGAGCATATTGAAAAGAATAATTATGTGTTTAAAAGATAAAATGACTTACTCTTTCTCATAAATAAATAAGCCATTGTTTTATTTTTATTAGCATTTTTTAGGAAACTGAATCATCTTCATCAATGCAAATTATGTCCACGACTACACTTTATAGTAATCTAATGACAAACATTGTTATTAAAGGATAGAAGCAACTATAAGGATCAGTGAACAAAATGCTAGAGATGGATAATTAATTATGGAGTTTTCTGTTGAAAGCAAAATATTTCTTTCAGAATGTCAAGGAATTTATAATTAGAATACCTGAACAAGTGATTTTTTTCATTTTGTTGTATATTGTCATATAGTGACTTGAAAATGAAACATGCACATATCTTGAGGACAGCACCAAATGTTAAATATTAAAATTCAAAATAGTTGTATTCCTTAATGATTTATTTAATTCTCTGCTGTTATATACAGCCTTTCAACTTTACCACTTAGAAGCCATACCATTAGCGCAAAGTAAATTCATTTGGAAATTTCAAATGATAGGCCAGTTTATTTCCCCTGGTGATATTTTTGGCATTTCATATCCAAATGAGTGATTATTTTTGTAACCACCAGTTTCAATTTTGCTAGCATGAATGTCCTTATAATTTTACATCAGGATTATCTGACCATACTCTTTTTCCAATTCATCCATGCCTCTCTTTTGAATAAAACACTGAACTCATTATTTGCTTCTTTTCTTTTCTTTTTTTTTTTCTTGTATAAACTGTCTGGGAAATTCTTCAAATTTGTTATGATGGTGTCTGAATGATGTCCCCTAATTTAAGTAAATAAATAAATCATCTCTTAAAAAGAAGGCTTACCAATGCACTTTTATGCATATGCTATCTTTAAGTTCATGGTTCTTTCCTGTTACATGTGACAAGCATTAAAAAACAGTATTTTAATTTCTGCCTTTCCCTCAGAAATCTGGCCTTTGAGTTGGACGGTCTAGAAATTTTTTTTTTCGATTTCCCAGATGTATTTCAAGGTTATACTTGGCAGCTGGCTAATCAGACATTCCAGAATTTGACTGCACAAGACAGAAATAGTTTTTGGGTTTTGTTGTTGTTGTTGTTGTTCTTTTTTTTTCACCAAAATCACTTTCATTGACATTTCAAAGGTGTGGGCACAATGAAAATTAAATTTATGTGACTCAGTTTGTCACTTTTCATTTGATTTTTGCATATTCTTTTATTACAATGTAAAATGTAATTATCTAACTATAATGTTAATGTGTGTTCAAAAATAAGCTTAGAATATATAGACAAAACATAGATGATTATTTTCAATATAAAAATCTCATTTTATTCATAGCTTGAAATATTATTGGATGATCTTCATCTCTAAAATTGTAGTAGAACCATATGTAAATTAGAAATTATATTGCTTGATGCAAATAATTTCATTAAATATTGTGTAAAAACTACATTTGTATGTTTCTATAACATTTCCTTTCAACCATATATTCAACTTTTAAATTCTTCAAACTAATAAACTTGCATTACTGTGGAAGGTTTTGTTTATTTTTCTTTGGACAATAGAAAGTGGAGGTTTTTTTTGTCAGAAATGATTACATATGTCATCAAATTTATATGAAGCTTGATTTAAGTTTCTGACTATTTCCTATGTTTTTTATGATCATTACTCCATTTGCATTTCCTATGTAGATAATAATGGACTTTAACTTCACAGATGAGGAAATAGAAGCCAGAGATTTTGAAGGTTTCACACACACACACACACACACACACACACACACACACACACACACACACCATATAAACATGCACACATATTTAAGAGCTGTATTTTTAATATGTCTAGGTCTAAATTCAGAATTTCTCCTTTAAATGAACTGTACTCTTATTGAAGAAATTCTCATTAATTAATTTACATGTACAACTGAATCTCATCAGTTGAATTTCATCAAATGATTAAGCTATCACTAGATATAACAAACAAAAGCAGATTGCTTACATTAGTACTTACTGTCTTTAGAAACAATGATGTTGCTCAACCAGTCTTTGAAATTAGAGCATTTGAAGGCTTGCCATGTAGCTCAGTGCAGAGAGCTTGCCTGGTGAGGAGCTTATTTTCAGGTTTTGAGGAGAAGGTGTGGGTAAGAGGATATGAAAATATTCAAAACTGGGAGTTAGATGCAATTCAGAAGGTTGACCTTTCTCATTGAATAAAATAACACATAGGCTCCAGTGTTCACACTAAGAAATGTTAGGTTGATATTTTTGTGCTGAAATGTAAATAGGTTTTGGTTTCATCTCCAAACCTGAATTGCTGAGCTGACAATGTACCTACTTGACTTAGGAATAGTCTAACACATATCATTCTTGGAACTATCAGCAAAATACTTGAGAGTTGTATGTTTGATTTTATTGATTTTCTTGTCAGATTCTATAATAGGACAAATACATTAATAAGTGTAGCATACATAATTGGCTTATTGAATTTCTTAAGGGAGATTTTTGTTTTTTATTTTTTCGAGACAGGGTTTCTCTGTGTAGCCTTGGCTGTCCTAGACTCCCTTTGTAGACCAGGCTGTCCTTGAACTCACAGAGATCTTCCTGCCTCTGCCTCCCTGAGTAATGGGATTAACGGTATGTGCCACTATGTCTGACTGTAAGGTAAATTTTCAATAAATGATTTTAAATTTGGAATACAATCATGTATTTTTTGTATCTAAGTTTATAGAAAATAGTAAAATAATATAAAACATGAAAAAAGAAATGTAGCTAGTGTCTATATGGACTGATTGGTTAGTTTTCATTTTATTTGTTATTGTTTTACTTGTACCTGAGCATCCCCATAGGTTTTTCATATTTCTCTGTGAAATCTGATACCTAGCATAGAGTATTTAAATTTTAATTATTTTCACTGATTTTTTTTTTGTCTAGAATAATGACTTGACACTCCGCCATGCAATATGCATTACAGGATGCAAGCTCAGAAATGCCCACACTCTCATTCAGTATATATAGACAACTATCTCAATAGCATGAAAAGACATAAATTATTTGATTACAGCATGATTGATTTCAGATCCCAGGAAACTCAATGGTTTGCAAATTGTGCTAAGATGCCTTGAGATGGAAAGATAAAATAACCAGGCCTAGCAGATACAAACAATGTTTTATGGGTGCTACTACAAGTAGATGAACTAATTCCTGTTGTGTTAACTAGAGATGATTTTCATCACAAGCCATTGTCATACAAACAATAAAATAATAGCATTTTTTTTTAAAAAAACTAATTACTCAGATACTAATTCCACTCTTAAAGATTTTCCCTTCTAAATCTAAAGTTTATTGGAGTAAATGTACTCAAGACTAGCTGACTTCCAGAAGGGAGTGGTTCCCACTGCTTGTGAAACATATCAACAATCCAAGGGGCAGGGAGTTTTCATTAGCTATGGCCTGCCATGGTAGCTACAGACCCATCATTGCCCACCTTTCTTCCTCCCCATTCTCCTTTATGGTAATTCATACTTATTAGTCCTTTTGAAAAGTGATTTTAAAATTGAATGATGCCACTTAGACTTTGCCTTAGAATGTTTATCAACATCCCTTTCATTTCATTGTCCCCTTACCTAGGACTACTTTCAGTCTGTAACCCTGCCGGCCTATCTTGAAAATAATCCTTGTCTCTTGCTTCCTTCTGCTGTTTTTTTCATAAGTCCATTCTGCTCATGCTAGTTTTACTTTAGTAAAGTTTTAATGGTACTATGGTGTTGTTCAAAAGTAAACATTGTTTAATATATTAAACTAAGGACAACTTTTTAAGTTTGCTGTGGGTTCTCCTTCACTGTGTTGTTTCTTTTGCTCTCCTGAAGCTCTTTTTTTTTTAATTTTTTTTATTAATTTATTCTTGTTACATCTCAATGTTTATCCCATCCCTTGTATCCTCCCATTCCTCCCCCCCCCATTTTCCCATTATTCCCCTCCCCTATGACTGTTCCTGAGGGGGATTACCTCCCCCTGTATATTCTCATAGGGTATCAAGTCTCTTCTTGGCTACTTGCTGTCCTTCCTCTGAGTGCCACCAGGTCTCCCCCTCCAGGGGACATGGTCAAATGTGAGGCACCAGAGTACGTGAGAAAGTCGTATCACACTCTCCACTCAACTGTGGAGAATATTCTGACCTTGATTTGTTCACATATTTATATTCAGTTTTCTCATCAATGAATGTTAATTAAGTACAGGAACTTTTGTAAATAACTGGATATACGTCAGAGGCCTGATTTCTAAGTCTTCTATTCAATTTGTTTATATGCCTGATTCCTTTATAGAACGCATAATGTAGTGTTACTTGGTCTGAAATATCCTTTATTGCAGGCATTGGAATGTCTCCAAGCACTGCATTTTTGTTCAGGACTTCTTTTGACTATTCAGAGTTTTTGTGTTTTCATACAAAATTGGTCTTTTATGTTTTAAAATGTAATATAATATTAAATTTTCTGTTTATATGGAAATATTGTGATTTTGAATGGATTATACTGAATCTCTAGTACAATATCAGCAGAGTTCTGTTTTAGCAGTGTTAATTTTTCCAAGCCAGGAACACTAAAGGTCTTTACATATAGTATCTTTCATGATTTCCTCTTTATGGTTCTCAAACGTCCTAATGTGTGACCCTTTAGTAGAAGTCCCCATGTTTTTGTGACCTCTGACCATGAAATTATTTTATTGTTACTTTATAACTGTAATTTTCTAGTATTATAAATCATATAAATATCTGATATGTAGGATACCTGACATGTGACCCCAAAAGTGGTTGCAACTCATACATTGAGAACCACTGCTTTAAGGCTTTATATTCATTCCAAAAATCTTAACAACTTTGATTTAGTAAACACTCGTTTTTCTGTTCATATGCATATGAGCTTTTTCCCCTTAAATTCATTTTTAGTAAGTTGATTGTTTGCATGTAAAATGGTGGTTGTCTATTGATTATATATTCTTCTATTTTACTGAGCATTTTATCAGAACTCAAGAGTAGAGTCTTTCAGATATATTTTTTAATGATTTACATTTAGAAGTAATTTGATTTCTTCATTTTCCATTTGTATACTTTTTATGACTTTGCCTTTTTTTCTTTTGAAATTTCTCTAAGATTTCACGATGTTTAATTTAATATTGGTGAGATTAGACGCTTGTATCTTGTTCCTGGTTATTTTAGCTGATAATTTCAATATTGTCCCGTTTTTTTATGTTGGTTTAATAGAAATGGTTTCTAAAATAGTTTTTCTATTTATTTCAATAAAAAGGTCATCTTAACACATGAAATTATAATTTATCATACTGTGTTCATTTCAGAAAACCAAGTTACAAAAGTATTTCTGTGTGTGAAGTTGTCATGAATCCCATAAATGTAAAAAAAAAAAAAAAAAAGCCTAAGGATAATGGAATAGTAATTTTACAGGTGGACCATGAGTCAACATATATTTTATTGTAACAGAAATATTACAAATGCATATCCTATATTAGTGTTTTATTTTGAAATTTGATCAAAAGGAGGTTCTCTCTTATACAGTACATCCCAACCTTCGTTTCCCTCTCTCCACTCCTCAAAGTTTCCTCTACCTCCCCTTTACCCCAGATCCATTCCCCCTCCATTTTCCTTCAAAACAGAGCTTCAAGAGACAACAACCTAACAGGACAGAAAAAAAAGACAAAATAACTCAAGGCTTTTGAGGTTAGAAAAAGCATCCCAATGAGAGGAAAAGAGTCCCAAGAGCAGGCAAAAATGTCAAAGACATACACTTCCCACTGTTAGGAGTCCCTCAAATCGCCAAGCTAATAACCAACATATATGTAGTGGACCTGGTACAGACCCTAGTAGGTTCTATTCTTTTTGCTTTGGTCTCTGTGAGTCCATGTGAACCCTGTTTAGGTGATTTGGTGGCTCATGTTCTCTTGGTGTCCTCCATTGTCTGTGACTCCCACTATACATCCTCCCCTTCTTCTATGAGGTTCCCAATCTCCAATGGAAAGCACCTGATAGAGACCTCCAATTTAAACTCTCTCCATGTGTCTGTCTTGTGGGTATCTGCATCCACTCCCATCTACTGTCAGAGGAAACCTCTCTGATGACAACCGGACAAGGCAGCAGTCTATGAAAATAGCAGAATATTATCAGGAATCATTCAATTAACTTTTTTGTTATCAGTCATGTTTGGTTCTATCCTAGATGTATAGGCTAACTAGTCTCCAATTCCTGGCCATCCAGGCAGTGTAGGGCATGGGCTTCCTCTCCTAACATGGGCCGCAAGTTAGACCAGACATTGTTTGGCCACTCCCACAAGATTTTTTATGTGGGTTGAAAGTCCTCTTGCTAGGCTGGTGCCCAGGTGTCTTTTTTTTTTTTTTTTTTTTTTTTTTTTTTTTGTAGCCTTCAAGAGACTGTAATACAAGGGTAAATACTCCATGCAGGCCTCAGGTTGTTGAACTCTCTATACTCAATGAGATTTGTGGATGCTGGCCTTGTGAATGTCCCTTACCTCACTGTCAGTTTTCAAACAATGACACTTGTTCCTTGCATCAGTCTAGAATCTATGAGAGTGACCCTAGTGTGGACTCCTAATAATTTAAGTATAGTATTTTAACTGGCAATCCTTTGTAGGCAAGCAAGGCTTCCAGTGGTGGGACTGGGTTACATTCAGTTGAGTCATTGGCTGATGTAGTCCCATGAGATTCCTAAACAACCAAGGCTGACATTATTTTACTTTTTATTGTAAAAATGCATAGCTCATTTAAGACAGAGAGATTTTGTTTTGTATATAAATTTATAGTAGAAATTTTGATTAGTAGGTTTAAAGTATTAAAACATTTTTATAATTATTTAATTATAAATTCACCATAGTAATTAACATACCAATATAATGTTCCATAGAGAGAAAATGTAATTAAAATATTTTATTATCCAAAGAAATCTACTCACTTAGATTAGCTAGTTTAGGCAATTTTACTTAGGAGAAAATGTTATAGAATGAAGTTTTTATGTGAACAAGAAAAAGAAATTAACTTTAGTGCTCATCTCCTTGGTTTGCCAAATTGCAAGAACATTTTAGGCCTGATTATTGTGTTCTAATTAGTCTCTAGAGGACATTCATGGACAAAAAAGTGCTCATTAATCAGTATTTTTCCTGTAACATTGATTTGTTCATTACTCTTTCAGATTCTGAAATATAGAAACCAAAAATTGATGTGTGCTGTTAATGTGTTTACAGATGTTGCTACCACTTATCCAGATAAGAAGTCCATCTTAATGTACATCACATCACTCTTTCAAGTTTTGCCTCAACATGTGAGCATTGAAGCCATCCAGGAGGTGGAAATGTTGCCCAGGCCATCAAAAGTTACTAGAGAAGAGCATTTTCAATTACATCACCAGATGCATTATTCGCAACAGGTAAAAGAGGACCACTACTATGAGGTTTCCAATTTTATGTCCATCTTTAGGTATCACTGTCACATACATGTATATATTTGTATGTGTATAGCAGTATATATGTATGCATTCAGAAGTTCATATGTCCACAAAGACCATATAAAACTTTTAAATGACATGTGGCACATACAGTATTGTCTTCAAAAAACACATCTATCAATATGTATGATATTAAATCACCTTACCATAGATGCCATACAGTATATCTATTGTATAATGTGAAATAAAATGAAGGAGAATCTCATATATGCATTATAAAGGCTTGCCATGAATCATAGTAAAGTACAAAAAGCCAAAATAAAGGAAGAAAGAAAGAAAGAAAAAAGAATGAAAGAAAGAAACAGGAAAAGCAGGTATTTTATTCAAACATTCATTTTAAATATGTGGTGGCAATTTTATGACTTTACAGTTTTTGATTATTGAAGGTAATATTTTAAAAGGATAAAATATTTTTAAAAATGTTAACTACCAGTTTAAATCAAGAATACTTGTGTATATGATAAAATTGATTCATCACTGCAGTAAGTACAAAAGAATTGTATTAATTAGTTTTTGTTCTCATATTCAACAGTGAGTGTCCTGGGTGCTTAATTTTCTTAAACAAAATCTGTGATGAGAAAGCCCTTAGCAAACTTTTGCTGAAGGAATGGAACTTTCTTGGGCCTATATGTTTCAGTCTCCTGAGCAAGTTCTATTTTTATGATCATGAAAGTGCCATCCCATACCAAGTTACTGAACTGATGAATTCTGGTTTTATTTATTTTGGATTCAGAGAAAATTGCTTTTCGATGTCCATTTTTGCCAGATCATAGTGTCATGCTATAGAACTGTTGGAGTTATGTTCCTGTGCAAACTGTATGTTAAAACATACTCTCATTTTCTGCTCAGATTGTTTCCTCTCCAGAGAGGCCAAAACTGTGAATTACTCTCTTCGAGTGTATTAGATTTTACTATCATTATTTTTGTTAATGTTAAATGCTAAATCATCTTACCCTTTCCATTTAATATTCTCTTTTCTAGTGAGGTTGAAAAAAGTTCTTCCCAATTACTTACTACATTTTCCCTCTTCTCTTTCCTTCTCTTCCCAAACCTCTTTACAGATCACAGTCAGTCTAGCACAGGGCTATGAGCAAACTTCATCTCCTAAGCCTCGATTCAAAAGCTATGCCTTCACACAGGCTGCTTATGTCTCCACCTCTGATTCCACACAGAGTCCTCTTCCTTCACAGGTCTGTCAATATTTACTCTCTCTTTTACAAACTGGGGAAATTAGTCCATGATTTAATCATTCTTTGCTTTTTTAAGTCTTTAGTGCTTCCCTCCTCCCCTCAGAGGTGCATTGTTTTTCATGCTGTTATCAGATTCTTGCACATACTGCTACTGTTGTGATACCTAAATAGGTTAATAAACATTGATTCTACACTTACAGGTGGTTCTCATAATAGTAGCTTTATATTCCTGATATACTTAGAAATGTCTCTTTTATAAAATCTGCCAGTGTTTAAAAAGAAGCCAAAAGTCTTTGAAAATTTATGTATACAACTGTACCATCTCTGGACATATAAATAATAAGTACTAATTGTATTATTTGGGGATATTTTATAGATGCTTAGGTATCTTATGTGTAAATGAAATATCTCCAAAATAGATATGTACATTATATACTTGTTTCAGAAATGAATATATAGAATATAAATAGAATATTTATATGCATAATATCTTATGTGTAAATAAAATATCCCCAAATAGATATGTTCATTATATACTCATTCCATAAAAATATATTCTATTTAAGAAAAATGTAACCTCAAGCTCCTTGATATGATCTCATATAATTATAATATATACATATATACATCAATCTTTTACTAATTGTAAGAAAAATATACAGAAAACTTTTTCTATGTATCCTTTAACACTTTCTCAAGAGATAATTTTCCCCCTTTACAATATAAGAAACCTACAAATATAAGAAAATATGACCCTTATTATATGTGAGTATGAAATTGATGTATACTAGAATTATTAAATTTTCTAGCATTGCCTTTGAGAAGAAAGTTTTATTTTCCTCAGAGGAGCACTTTGAATATTTAGTAAAGAAATGACTTTTATTACTGATTAGCATTATGGATCTGATCCTATTGGTACATTTAAGAGGACACATTTTAGGATGTTCATTGACTTTTTCCCCATGACAGTGGTATGCATTTAATTAGTGATCTATGCATCAGCTAATTGACAGATGGAGCTAAATATTCTATACCCTTAAAGATTCTCATCAGAGGAAGTATCTCTTTGGGGGAGCATAGTTATACCTTCTGTCCTAGGATAATTTTCTTGAAATTATAAGTAAAAATGATTAAATTAAAAAGTATGTTATAGATTCTTCTTTAATCTACTTTTCATTCTAGATTTTACAATGACTAGTTCCATAATTTAAACAAAAGTCTTTCATAATTAAATATATGTTACTGGGGGCCATGTCAATTATGTTGACATGAAAAGTACTATTTTTATTGCCATTTTAAGTTTAAATTTAACCTCTCTTCTCCACAAGCATCCAACCTTCTACCTCTGCTTTAAGTCTCCCATAGAAATGACCAAGATTTAAAGGATATATCCATAATTCTGAAACAAAGAAACACAAGCCAAGACAAAGAAAGAAGAATTTTCTCCCTCATTATCACTTTACTGAGCTACATTTTCTAGGCTTTCTCTATTGTCTATTCTGGTAGCACATTTTTACCTCATTACTACTGCATTAAGGGCTTGATCAGCTATGACTCTTTAATGAAATAATTGCAAATGATCTTACAATTTTCATACTTATTTTGTTCACTTTACCTTTGTCTAAATATTACTAAATATATAATATGTCATAAAATAATCGGTGCGTTTGTCATATGTAATGCAAAATGCTGAAATAAACAATGTTGATATTTCAAAAAAAGGAATCATCAGAAGATTCTTTTTTGAAAAATAAGTTGTAAGAGACCAGGAATGATGGGTTGCAACTATTGATAAGGAAGTACATCAGAAGTTGATAGCACACACAGAGTTGAGAACTTTGTTTTCATACTAACAAAATGTTCACTGATGTCTCTGGAGGACTGAGCCTACAATGTCTCAAATAAGTGGTATCTGTCATACTTGAAGTAAACTCAAAATTAGTTGGAGTAGATTACACTAGGTTTTATGCAAGTATTTGGAGATACGTTACAAAACATCAATTTTCCTTTTTATTTTTAGAGAGCACTGAACAGATAACTTTCACAAACAGAAAAAACATTAGTATGAATTATCTTTACAGATATCAATATTCAAAAACCTCAATTTTATTTTTTCATTAAATATTTTTATTTGTACATATATTTATATTATTACATATATACAATAAACTACCTATAGCAAAAAGAACCATGAAACAATCAGAAATGATAAAATATTACATTCATGATTTGACTATTTGTATTTGGCAGCCTTGAAGAAAACATCTTTCATATTTTGGTGCATTTAAAATTCTGAATGTATCTTTCTGCTTCTGAGTTAACTCACTCATTATGATCCTTCCTTTTTAATTTTAATTTATTCAGATTACAACTCAATTGTCAATTGTTATCCCATCACTTGTATCTTATTGTTCCTCCATCCCTACCGCTTTCACTCTATTCCCCTTCCCTGGGTCTAAGACCTAAGGGGACCTCCTCCTCTTCCTCTATATAGTAATAGGCTATCAAGTTTCATCTTCGTGTTGCTTATTCATTCTTTGAGTGCCATCAGGCCTCCCCACCAAAGGGAAGTGGTCAAATATGGAGCACCAGAGTTCATGTCAGAGTCAGTCCCCAATGTCCTGTCCATTGGGTAGGTGACAGCAGGGATTCGATGTTTAATACTTGTATTGTCCTTGGTTAGTGCAATAGTTTTGAGCAGAACCCCCCTGGGCCCCGATCCACCCATTCAGATGTTTTTCTTGTAGGTTTCTAGGACACTTGGGCTTGTTCTACTTCCCTCATCTCCTATATTTCTCTTACCTAGAGTCTCAGTAGGATGTCCTCACATCTATCCCAATCTCCTGGTAAGTGAAAACTTTCATGAGACATGCCTTTTGGGCTATTGTACAATTATAAGTGAGTATATACCATTTGATTCTTTCTGCTTCTGGGTTAACTCACTCATTATGATCATTTCTAGCTCAATCCATTTGTTCACAAATTTCGGGAATTCCTTGTTTTTAATAGCTGAGTAGTATTCCATAGTGTATATGTACCACAGTTTCTTTATCCACTCTTCTATTGAGGGACACTTAGGCTGTTTCCATGTTCTGGCTATTATGAATAAAGGCTGCTATGAACATGGTTGAGCAAATTTTCTTGTTGTGTGCTGGAGCATCTTCTGGGTATATTCCAAGGAGTGGAATAGCTGGGTCTTGAGGAAGCCCTATTCCCATTTTTCTGAGATAGCACCAGATAGATTTCCAAAGTGGCTATACTAGTTTGCATTCCCACCAGCAATGAAGGAGTCTTCCTCTCTCCCCACATCCTTGCCAGCATGTGGTGTCACTTGAATTTTTGATCTTAGCCATTTTGATGGGTGTAAGACAGAATCTCAGAGTCGTTTTGATTTGCATTTCTCTGATGACTAATGACATTGAGAATTTCTTTTTTTTTCCCTTTTTTTTATTAATTTATTCTTGTTACATCTCAATGTTTATCCCATCCCTTGTATCCTCCCATTCCTCCCCCCCCCCATTTTCCCATTATTCCCCTCCCTATGACTGTTCCTGAGGGGGATCACCTCCCCCTATATATTCTCATAGGGTATCAAGTCTCTTCTTGGCTACTTGCTGTCCTTCCTCTGAGTGCTACCAGGTCTCCCCCTCCAGGGGACATGGTCAAATGTGAGGCATCAGAGTACGTGAGAAAGTCATATTCCACTCTCCACTCAACTGTGGAGAATATTCTGACCATTGGCTAGATCTGGGAAGGGGTTTAAAGTTTACCTCCTGTATTGTCCTTGGCTGGTGCCTTAGTTTGAGCGGGACCCCTGTGTGTCTCAACCATTTGATATTCCTTTCTTGAGAATTCTCTGTTTAGTTCTGAGCCCAGTTGAGTGTAGAGCAGGGACTGACTTTCACACAAACTCTGGTGACCCATATTTGACCATGTCTCCTTGATGGGGAGGCCTGGTGGTACTCAGAGGAAGGATAGCAGGCTACCAATAAGAGAGTTGATACCCTATGATCATATAGAGGGCGCAAACATAGGGGAGGGGAATGGGGTGAAATCAGGACGGAGGGAGAAATAGGAGGATACATGGGATCAGATAACAATTGAGTGGTAATAGGAATACATTAATAAAAAATAAAATTCTGAATGTAAATAAATATCATATCTCATGATTATCAACTTAAAACATCTATCTAGCAAACTGTCTCTGTCACATTCTCGTTTGGGAAGCTGCTAACCTACACTCCCTGTATACTCATGTAATTAATTTTATTCCTTTTCAAGTATCTGATGCTGTTGATTACCAGATAGTTTAGTTTTACAAATAAGCTTAGTTGCTTAGGGGTTAAAAACCTCAATTATCTACATCTGTGTCAAACCTGAAATTTTTGCTTAACGCACTGAGTTGAAGTATTGTGAACCAGGTCCAAATAACAAATACAAATGATTTATCCTCTTCATTGTATCAGCTAGCTGTCATAAATGAGTGATAATCATTTTATAATTATATTCAGTTGCTGTTCTTGTGACCTTGCTCATCTCATATACTTGGTTCTTAATCTTTTATTTTAAAAATACACAATAATCTTTTAATCGTGGATTTCTCTCTCCTGGAGCCTTATCCAATCTAAAATGGCTGTATGCAGAGAAGTCATACACCTGACTTCTTTCTACAAAATCCTTAGGATGCTTTTCTTGCTAATAGACTTTCCCTTATCTACTGCCTTCTGTAGACTTTAGTTTATATTTATAATAAAGAAATATTCTTATTTCCTGGAACAAATGTCATTTGTATTGACAGTTTCAACTACCAGTGAACTTTTTCAGGACCTCTATTCTCTTCATGTCTCTCTATGTTCTGTATGTTTTTCATCATCTGCCTGTTTCTCTTCCAACACACTTAGCATAGAAATCTCAAGGGCAGTCTCCTGTTTATAATCTATGAATTATTTTATTAATGTGATTTAATCACATCTTCAAGCTATATGAAAATGACCACAATATCTGTGTCTTTACTATTTTCAGTCTCTAGTTACATACACATTTCTAACTTATTTTCATCAGTTTTTATGTGCTCATCAACCTTGATATGTCCTTAAGGAAACTGTTTCACTGCTCACAATCTTTTTTTTTTTTTGTCCTTCTAGTTATTGTAATGAGGATATGACTTATCAGTGATTATAGCTTACATAAAAAAATATTCTTTCTTCTCTACATTGATCCTGTATTCAATGATGAGTCAAACATAGTCAATCCTTTCTTTGTACCACATTAATCCAGTAAATTACAATCATTCAAATTTTCTTTTTTATTTTCTAGGTAAAGCTTTCTTTTTAATTCCCAAAATATCAGGTTATTTTCTTCTTCCTCTACTGAACACTACCATTGTCTCTCTAGAGACACTGTGAGGCTACTTTTATGTGTGAAATATTACAGGAAACCTCAACTATGCCCCTATATTTTGGGTCTAGAAAGACCAGATTTACATTTGTGTACTATATACAGCTTATGGTATATTCAATTAAGAATTCCTTTGTTCTCTAATGATAATATGTACTCTTCTATACCTCACAAAGCCTAAAAGTCAGGTTTTGAAAAGTTATCTGTACTTTGTTTGGGTACTTATAACTCTATGTGGTGAAAAGGACTCTCAGCCAGGCGCAGTGGTACAGACTTGTAATCCCAACACTAAGAAGACAGATACAGGCAGATCTCTGAGTTTTAGGCCAGCGTTGTTTCCAAAGTAAGTCAAGGACAGCCAAGTCTATACAGAGAAATCCTGTTTTGAAAAACCAAAAAGGGGACTCAGAATAACAGAAGAAGCATTTATCTTATTTTAATATATATTCACAGAACTCAAATACTTTCAAATATATATATATATATTTCCTCTAACTAATACAACATGTGTGACTTGAATTTTATCGGAATGGATTTTTATCAGAATCACAAATTTCAGGATATTTAAATAGCATGGGTTATTTGATGAAATAGCTGGTGACTCATCTAGGTGAGAATCAAACCCAATGCCATGACTTCTAATTCAGCTGTGATGTTTATTATACCTAAATCCTTGAACTTGACAGTAAAAAGGTTTATTCTTTTCTTATGACCATTAAATCTCTGCTTCAGTCTTTTAGCATAAATTTATACTAAAAAGTATCTAGAAAGAAAGAAATCCTCATTTTTGCTTCTTATTTTCATCTGATAAATAGCTATCAACCTTAGGGAGAATACCTACCTTCATTATTTATGCATTTATAAAATAAGAAGCAATTGAGAATTTCAAAAAGTAATAGTAAGCATAAGATACAAAAATTACTCTAGAGAAGCCTTTCCATAATAGAACAGAACTGTTTTGTAATATTAATAATTGTCACCACTAGTAAAATTGGCTCCTATAATAACAAAAGAGAACAGCAAATCCGTACTTACTGATCTCTTCAAAAGAGTTAAGCTTGAAGTTAAGCATTACAGATTTTTTTTCTTAATTTTTATAGGTGGTAGATATTCATAAAGCTAAGCTTAGACAATTTTTGTAACACTAGAAAATTAAAATAATAGTTATATATTCATAACCCCCAAATACAATAGAAGCAATCATCAAAAATTGTATGAATGTCATTATTGGTTTCCTAGCACTTCAGCTGTACCTCAGAACTTTTCCAGCTCTAATGTTTGTGTACTAAGTAGCAACGCCTGTGTGCGTGCGTGCACAGACACAAACACACACATGCACACATGCACACACTCATGGACACACACACACTCATGACCAACAAAGTAATATAGGCGTCTTTCCTCAGCTCTGATTTCTCCTTTTAATCAATTCTGCTATGTTTTCTTTGTTGATGCTTAGCATTTATTGTAAGACTTTCTGTCATCTTTTTTTGGCAAATCTCATAAATATACTAGTCTTTTCCAATAAAATATCTTCCATTAAATGTGGACTATATATTTACAATCATATATCTCTGTATGCACATTCTTCATGAGAGGAGTCACTCACTTTTCCATCAGAAATACCCAGTCAAATATGTATTTGTACTTTTCATGCTGAGTATATTTACTTTCATTTCCCAAATGATACTATAATTATTTACAACACTGTGAATATTAATAATTACAGAGATTATTTGAATGAAAGAAGACATGGATTGGTTCTATGTGAATACTATGGCATTTTATATAAGGGATTTGACTTTCTGCAGTTTTGTTACTGTGGCTCTTTATGAAATCAAGCCCTGTGGGTACTGAGGGATGATTGTAGCTTTTTAATTTATGCTATTCAAGCATTTTACTTCCTTCCCCCCCTTGCCTCTTTTTTTCCTATAATTCACATATCATCTTACAGCTGCACAGGGATTCTCTCTGTGATTAGGCCTCATCTCACACTAAGTATCAAGTTTGGGGATGTGAAGTAAGTAGTCTCATCAGAAGTTGTATATATCAATTCCATTTCATTCGTATGTGCTATAGCATGATATGCATATACTGAATGTGTATTTGATATGTGTGATTATCTGTTTAAATATATAATGGAAAATATTTGGTTTTTTCTTCCTTTGAAAGATCCTGAGCATAGATACATTCAAGATGTAGGAATAGTTCACCTGAGACATTTTTGTTACCCCAGTTCTATTATGTTCATTAAGTTGTGAGAATTAATTTCTATTAATTGATCTAGCTTTTCTGTGATATGGTGGACATATAATTTTCTCAGTCTATTAGCTGCCTTTTAAATTTGTGGGATGTTTAACTTCACTAGGGAGTTTTGGATTTTAAATAGTTGTGAATTCTTTGGTTCGGTATTTTGGGCTTTTGTTGTTATTATATGCTTTATATAACATTTAAAACAAAAGCTTAATGCAAAGACTATTAAAATAATTCTACAGTTTCTTTTAGTTAAATTAAAAAACCTTTATCCTAGTATATCTTCTCTAATTTCCACATTTAAAACAATTTTACTATTTACTGTTTTCCCAGAAGCTATGCTGATGTCAAAAAACCATGTGTTGATTAATTTGCATTGATCATAACCAAAATGAAAGAACATGTATAAGAAGTCACTCTAAGTACATTCTTCCATATATCTTACTGGACAAATTATGTCATATCTTCTTGCCTAAATCAAAAAGGGAAACACAATTTACTATTATGATTGGCTTTAACCAATGAAATATTGGCCATATTGTAGTCATCTGGGGAGATGGAACAAGGCAATTTTTGATGCAGACTACATTATATTAGAAAACAGAGAGATAGGAAAGCTGGAATAAAAATATCAGCAGCAAGTAGTTTCTGTTAAACATTCCTAGGTCTTGATGGAATTTGTGTTCAAGGATAGAATTTCATTCTTATCTAGGATGCATCTGCATTTGCAGAAGTATACATTTGACACTGAAGAAGCAGTAAATCATGCATTTCTGAAACCCTACATTAAAACCGTAATTGCTTAGAGGAGCATCTGCTCTTGAGAAGAACATATAGTTGAGAAAAAGACAATGGAGAACAAATACTGACATTAGAGTGAATGAGGTTCATATTCAAACTTCATCCCTTAGTAGCCATGTAGACTTGTGACCATTTACTGTATGTTCCTGGCCTCAATTTTCTCATGTTTATTATTTAAATTCTTACATAATTTATAGATATATTAAGAGGTTTTGGTAAGCTGAATTTAATGAGGAATATTCTATGATACAGGAATATTGTAGTCTCTTAGAATGGCAGCCGTATAACTACTTCAAAAATCAAGATCCTGGTGATCATTATCATATTTTGAAAAAGAATTTCATATCTACTAAGTTATAAAATTTGTGAACTTTCAATCATGACCTGTATAGAGTTGGGCAGTTGTATTAGTGAAGGATTCTAAAGTAAAGGATGTACTTCTGTTTTTGTAACTTAGAATTCTGTGTGTGGTCATATTTTGTAAATGGAAAAGGAGATATTTCACCACGTTTTTATAATTCCCTCCTCCTCATTCAACTTGTACCTCAAACTAAGTGCATATTGAATAAAATAATTAACAGATATTACATGACTGTTAATGGAGAGCCACCTCCCTTTGAAATGATTATTGGTCTGACAGAAGAAAGCATTTATTCTTCTGGATCTGACTGAGGAAATAATTTATAAACAGAATGGCAAGGTTTAAATTCAGCTCTATAGATAAACAGAAAACATTGAAACAATTCTAAGGCTTGGGGAAAGCTGGTCATGGCGTCTAACTCCTCTAATTTCACCACATAGGAATCTGTGTGGTTAAGAATTATGAATTCCATATCACTGTGTTATATTGGTCTGTACTTTGCCTGTGGTGTCTTTTTAAATTATTGGTATCAATGCCTCATAAAATGAGTTCAGAAGCATTCTTACATTTCAATTATTTTGGAAGAATTTAAGATAAATTAGCATTAACTATTTTTTATGTATAGTAAAAGTTAACTGTCCATTGGCTTTTGTTGGGTATTTTTTCTTTTCTTTTATTAAGTTTGTTCTTTTGACAATTTTATATACAGTATACTCTGATTATTGCTCCGCTAAGCTTCTCTTACTTGCTCCCCAACTCTATTGGGAATCTTTCATCCCAGAAATACCTCTCTTATATTCATATTTCTATGTTGTATTGAACTATGTAATACGGCAATAAATTATTAGTCATTCTGTTAAAATTAAGCCATGCTGGTTCAGTGTATGGAGCAGCATGTGATAATAAAATTACACATTTGTATAATATTAATTCTATAACCATTTAGCATAATTAAAATAGGAAGGAAGGAACAAAATAACCAAAAAACATTGGAGAAATTTCTATTCACCATGATTTTTTCACTAACTTTTAGTTACATGTTGTCAAATATGTAAATATAAATAGTAAGGAAAAAATCCCCCTATTGACTAAATCAAGCTAGTCACACCATGAAGGTCAGCATACAATTGTAGAAATACACTTGCATGCCTATTTATATTAGAAAGTTGAGAGCCATGGAGATAGCTCAGTCCAAAAAAAGACCCTTGTATGAACGTGGATCCCAGTACCCATGTAAAAAGCTAGGTGATTGACACCTATAATCTTAGCACTGGAGAGAGAGAAGGAAGATGTTTGAAGCTTACTGGCTAGTAAAGCCATATGGGTGAGCCACAGACCCTGTGACAGACCTTATCTCAAACCTGAGGTAGAAGGCAGTAGAAGATAACTGACATTGAGCACAGACCTCTTCATGCATTTAAATATACAATCATGGATATAAACATGTATACAAATACAAATGTGTGCAAATACACAGCAATACACACACCATGAAGTTAAATAGGTAGTCTGTGTATTGTACCCTTGTTGCATAAATATTTTAAAAGTTTTTTCACAATAATTTTTAAAATATCTTTGAGATTTTATCCCATTCTTAATTAGCTTGATTTATCAGAGTTTTATTTATTTTTTAGATATAATTTCATTTGTTGAGTATAATATTGAAACAAAAATACAAACCAAAATTGATAATGGCAATGATGTACTTTAAACAGCTTTGGCTATTTAATTTTTAGACTTCTTCATGGGGATGACATGATGAATAATTTCATATGGATGAGTCTTTTTTTCACACATGACAGAACTTAAAAGCGTAAATATATATTTAATGGTCTCAGATTCTTTGAAAGATGAACAACTATGAGTGTGAGAGAAAGATTACAAGACCAATTTAAAAATAACACATAATTTATTACCTGTTTTGTTTACACTTGTTTCATTGAGAAGACGCTTATCACATGTCAAGCAGGTGCTGAAGCAGCTGCCCTCTAATATCATGGAGTTAAAATGTCTTCAGCACACATACACACTTTTATGTGCATACATATAAGTTGCTAATCAGTCTTTTCCCTCTTATTTTTGCACTGTTATATAAAACAGAATTATTTTAGAGATTTCATGAATAGGTTAATGAACTCCTGTTATAATTAGGTTTCTTTCCTCATGGCATAACTGTAAAAATTAACTCAACTGAGATGAATGAATATGACCTTGAGTAAATACAGTAGATACTATTTCAAATAATATATAGAAAATATTTGTAGTAATTGTATCCAAAATGAGTCTTTTCTTCTAAGTTTCTAGCATTTATTAGTATTAATAGAGTACTGGAAACTTTAACTAGTGGAACTTTGCTGGTGCCAATGTAGTTGTTCTCAACTTTAATAATGAGATTATTGGATTATTCTTAAAACAAACATTACTTAGGTTCCTAGATCAGTTTCTTAGACTTTTATTTTGTTGTGAAATAATGTACTTTTGAGACAAAATGTTCATGTTAAATATACTTCAATAACATTTTAGAAACAGCAATGCATTTACAAATGACACATTTTCTCAGGATCACTAGGACCTAGGCATAAAAGTAAATGAGCCGCATAAGAAGCTTTTAAAATAATAGCAGTGTTTTCGTGAACTTCTATTATTATAAAACAATAGCCCAGATTAGCCTATAAAGAGAAAAGATTTTATATTCATAGTTTCAGCCATCCCAGTACATGATTAGAAAAATTAATTGCAAGTCTTTGATGAAGCAGCACATTATGGGGGAAAGTGTAGAGTAGCATAAAGAGTCTCACTTTATGCGTGGAAAATAATAAAGAGAAAGCATCTCATAGTTTCCTTGCCAGGCACATTTGCATTGATATAAAACACATCAGAGTGCCCTGCCTCTTGATGGTTGTGTGGAATAAGGGGAATACAATCAGAATATAGTATATCTGTACCTATATAGTATATGCTTTATATGAATAGATGTAAAGAAACTGTGAAAGAGTATATAATAATATTTATGAATAAATGAAATTCATTCATTTCTTTAAAAATGTTACAAACTCATCATTAAATATTATTTTAAAGTAACTAATTGTGAAAACGACAACATTCATGAAATATTTATGTAGGGAGGGTCAATTTTTAAAATAACTAAACTTGTTGAACTCTGTATGTGCAGCTAAGATTGTACATTGAAACACTGGATTTTTTTGTAAATGGGATGAAATTGCACTTGCTATAGGTTTTAGTCCTGCAGTTAAGAAATGTTTATTAACCAGAAGCAATTCTCTGCAAACAACTAGCCCAAAAGAGAAAGAGAAATTTTTTGGGAAGGGTTTTAACCATGAGTATAATTATTATTATGATATTGATTATCTCTATCTTCCCACTTGTAGCTGAGAATATTTCCTTAAACAAGTTTTTCCCAGTTGATCTTTGAAATACTTTGTTTAGACTAAACTATGAAAATATAAATCAGCCCAGGAAATGTTCAGTACGTACATATTCTCCTGTTCACCCACACACATACTTGCCATTAATGAAGACACATTTATTTTAACATTATAATAGTTTCAGCCTTGACAGAATCTGTTCAAATTAATACACTATTCACTATTGCAATTGCAGGAGAGGCTGTAGTTTGGTAGCTTTTAGTGTTAAATTATATCAGGGAAACAATTCTAAAAATGAACCATGAGGAGAATATAGTAAAAAAATATTTGTTTATTTGTTAATCAGTCATTACAGCTTTTCATTAAGGGGCTTTATGTTGCTTATGTTGCTTAAATTTAAGGTAGATGAATGTTTTGTAAATACATACACACATATGTGCACACATTATATATTATATACATGTATAAATATTTATTAAATAATTGTTTTATAAGTATTTGTGTAGATGTATTGTATAATTTGAGACAGGTACATTTGGGTGACATTGTCTATGATATTTATCATCAATCAAGCTTCCCAGTTTACAGATTAAGTTAAAAGATGTGCAGAAGGTCACAAATTATTAGAAGGTAGGAAAAAATGGATACTGGGCATTTTAGGTCATAATTATGGGATTTAAAAATTATAGTTTCATTTATTAATGGTTGACATTAAGGCCTGGGCCGTTGGTGTTCTGTTCAGGAAGTTGTCTCCTGTGCCAATATGTTCCAGGCTCTTTCCCACTTTTTCTTCTAAGTGAGTTAGTGTCTCTGGTTTTATGTTGAGGTCTTTAATCCACTTGGATTTGAGTTTTGTGCAAGGTGACAAATATGGGTCCAGTTTCATTTTTTTACACATAGACCTCCAGTTAGACCAGCACCATTTGTTGAAGATGCTATCCTTTTTCCATTGAATGGATTTGGGACCTCATGAGGCTGAGAAGCTTCTGTAAGGCAGGAGACACTGTCAAGAGAACAAAGCGACAGCCTACAGACTGGGAAAAAATCTTCACCAACCCTACATCTGACAAAGGTCTAATATCCAAAATATATAAAGAACTCAAGAAATTAAACACCACCAAACCGAATAACCCAATTGAGAAATGGGGCTTGGAACTAAACAGAGAATTCTCAACAGAGGAGTATCAAATGGCTGAGAAACACTTAAAGAAATGCTCAACCTCCTTAGTCATCAGGGAAATGCAAATCAAAACAACTCTGAGATTCCATCTTACACCCATCAGAATGGCTAAGATCAAAAATTCAAGCGACACCACATGCTGGCGAGGATGTGGGGAGAGAGGAACACTCCTTCATTGCTGGTGGGAATGCAAACTAGTACAGCCACTTTGGAAATCTATCTGGTGCTATCTCAGAAAAATGGGAATAGGGCTTCCTCAAGACCCAGCTATTCCACTCCTTGGAATATACCCAGAAGATGCTCCAGCACACAACAAGAAAATTTGCTCAACCATGTTCATAGCAGCCTTATTCATAATAGCCAGAACATGGAAACAGCCTAAGTGTCCCTCAGTAGAAGAGTGGATAAAGAAACTGTGGTACATATACACTATGGAATACTACTCAGCTATTAAAAACAAGGAATTCCCGAAATTTGTGGATAAATGGATTGAGCTAGAAATGATCATAATGAGTGAGTTAACCCAGAAGCAGAAAGAATCAAATGGTATATACTCACTTATATCTGCATACTAGCCCAAGGGGCATGTCCCACGAAAGCCTTCACTTACCAGGAAACTGGGACAGAGGGGAAGGCATCCTATTGGGACTCTAAATGAGAGACGCATGGGAGAACAGCAAAATAAAAGGATCCAGAGGGTCCTAGAAATCTACAAGTAGAACAATATGATAGGCAGATTTGGGCCCAGGGGTCCCGCTCAAACTAAGGCACCAGCCAAGGACAATACAGGAGGTAAACTTTAAACCCCTTCCCAGATCTAGCCAATGGTCAGAATATTCTCCACAGTTGAGTGGAGAGTGTGATACGACTTTCTCACATACTCTGGTGCCTCACATTTGACCATGTCCCCTGGAGGGGGAGACCTGGTGGCACTCAGAGGAAGGACAGCAAGTAGCCAAGAAGAGACTTGATACCCTATGAGAATATATAGGGGGACGTAATCCCCCTCAGGAACAGTCATAGGGGAGGGGAATAATGGGAAAATGGGGGGGGAGGAATGGGAGGATACAAGGGATGGGATAAACATTGAGATGTAACAAGAATAAATTAATAAAAAACAAAACAAAAAACAAAAAAAAAAAAAAAAAAGAAAAAAAAAATTATAGTTTCTGATGTTTCTTTTTTAAGGCTAGATGTAAATTTTACAATAAATGCCTTGCAAATCTTTGGTTTCTGGTACCACAAGGTCTTTGGAAACAATAGTCATAGAATTTAGGGATGGCTAAACATGCAGATACCAATAACAGCATGCTAATGGCAGAATGTTGGAACAAGAGTGTTTAATCTACAAAAACAACACAATTGTATCTTTCCTTAAAAACTCTTTGCCCAAGACAGAACATAATATTGCATATATTATAATATGTAAGTGATATAATATAACATATAATATAATTATATAATATACATAATATTTGACGAGTGGTTTGGTTTTCTTGGATATGGAGATCAGATGAAGTTGGAAGAAGAGTCAATTCAACATTAAACGGCAAACACCACATTCAACCCCACTTTTGACCTGGTGTCCAATGTCTATTAAGAGATATAAAGGAGAGTCCAACTTCAAGATGGCAAGGTTTGAAATCTCTAAGTTATTTAATTGTTACATAAAAGATGGAATTAAGGTAACCTGCCAATTGGAATACAAAATTCTCAAGTCTAAAATATTGCTGTCTACTGAATCCTTACTTTTTATAAATTTGGTTTTTTAGTTTTTATTTTATCATTTACTATAATTTATTCACATTATATCCCTATTATTATCCCACTGTTCATATTTTCCCATTTCTGCCCTGCCTCTCTCTTCCACCCTATTCCCTTCCCCTAGACCTCTGGTGAGGGGACCTCCTCCCCCGCCATCTGACCACAGCCTATTAGGTCTAAACAGGATAGCCTACATCCCCTTTCTCTGTGTGCTCTCAGGGCCTCCCCACCAAGGGGAAGTGAAAAAATCCCTGGCACCAGAGTTCATATCAGAAGCAGTCCTTGTTCCACATCCCCTCACCAGCTCTGGAGAATGAGCTATTGTCTGGCTACATCTGAACAGAAGGTCTAGGTTTTCTGTATGCATTTTTCTTGGTTGAGGCTATAAGGCGAACTTCCAGTCCTGCCAATCAAAGGTCTGGAGTTACTAAGCTCACTATTTCATATCTCCATGAATGACCAGCACATAGCTTTGAGTAGAATCATATCATGCCAAGTGTTTCATAAACATCTTGAGTTTACAGAGATCTGGAATTAGCCAGGGTGTCATCCTGTGACATATTTCTCTTCCTCCTCCTCCTTCTTCTTCATTTTCTACTTATTCTTCTTTGCTATATGTTGCATTATATTTTATATTATTTATTTTTTTAAGCTTGTTCAATTTGCATCCTGATGGTAGCCCTCTCTTTAATCTCTTCCCAGTCCAATACTTTCTCCCTCCTCACTCCTCTCCTCCTCCCCTAGTCCTCAAAGTGTGGGAACTCTCTTCCCCTATCAACCTATTAAGTCATATCTGGACTACCTGCATCTATTTTCTCTGTGGCCTAGAAAGGCCATTGGGCCAGTAGGAGTGAGTGGACACCAGATTCCATGTCAGAATTCCCTACTCCTCATATTGTGGGAAGCAAAAGGTATCTTTGCTGCCTATCTACTACATCTTAGCAGAGGGTATAGGTCCTCACCAGGCATTGTCCTTGGCTGGTGCATCAGTCTCTGCAGCAACCCCCCAGTGCCCTGCCCAGATTTGTTTCCTCCATTGGTTTCCTTATGGAGCTTCTGTACCGTCTAGGTCCTTCTATCCCCTAACTCTTCCATAAGACACCCTGAGCTCCACCTTGAAGTATGACTGTGACTCTTAGCATCTGACTTAATCCCCTGCTGGGTAGATTCTTTCACAGGGCATCTAGGGTAAGCTCCCTTCCTGTTCCTTCTCTTTAACTACTTGCAGTTTCTATTTTATTTGTCCTTCTGAATTAGAAGTAAGCATTATCCCTAGGGCCCTCCTTGTTATTTAGCTTCTTTAGATTGTAGTATGGTTATGCTGTATTATGCATCTAATATCCACTTATAAGTGAGTATAAACCATAAATGTCTTTCTGGGTTTCGGTTACTTCACTCAGGATGATCTTCTCTAGGTTCATCCATTTGTTTGCAATTTTTAAGATATCCTTGGTAGTATTCCATTGTGTAAATGTACCACAGCTTCTTTATCCATTCTTGGGTTGAGGGGTATCTAGGTTTTTTCCAGATTCCGATTATTACGAAGAAAGCTGATATGAACATAATTGAGCAAATATCCTTGTTGTATGGTGTAACATCTTTCCGATATATGTCCAGGATCTATATAGCTGGGTCTTGATGTAGCACTTTCCAAATTTGTTTTGAGAAAGCACCAGATTGATTTCCAAAGTGGTTGCACAACTTTGCACTCCTACCATCAATCAAGGAGTGTTTCACATTCTCCACATCCTCACCAGCATGTGTTGTCACTTGAGTTTTTGATCTCAGCCACTCTAATAGGTCTTAGCTGTAATCTCAGAGTTGTTTTGATTTGCATTTCCCTGATGACTAAGATGTTGATCGTTTCTTTGTTTTGTGGCCATTTGATACTACTTTGTTGGAAATTCACTGTTTAGTTCTGTACCCCATTTTTAAATTGGATTATTTGGTTTAGTGGTGTTTAATTTTTTGAGTTCTTTAAGTATTTTAGATATAATCCCTCTGTCAGAAGAAGGGTTGGTGATCTTTTCCCAGTCTGTAAGCTGTCATTTTGTTCTATTGACAATGTCCTTTTCCTTACAAAAGATTTTCAGATTCCTGAGGTCCCATTTATTAATTGATGATCTTATAGCCTGAGCTCTTGTTATTCTCTTTAGGAAGTTGTCTTCTGTGCTAATGAGTTCAAGGCTCTTCCTACCTTTTTTCTTCTAACAGATTTACTGTATCTTGTTTATGTTGAGGTATTTAATCCACTTTGACTTTAGGTTTGTTCAAGATGACAGGGATTTTTGGAGGGGGTTCCTTTTTTGCATTTTACTATATATAAGACACACATTTATTGAAGGTGCTATCTTTTTTCCATTGTATGGTTTTGGATTCATTGTCAAAAATTAAGTGTCAATAAATATGTGGGTTTATTTCTGTGTCTTTGGTTCTATTTCATTGACCCTCCAGCCTGTTTCTATGCCAGGATTATGCAGTTTTTATTAGTATTGCTCTATAGTACAGCTTGAGATCAGGGATGGAGATATCACCAAGACATTTTTTATTGTAAAAACATTGTCTTAGTTATTCCTGGGGCTTTTTTCATATGAAGTTGAAAAATTTTTTTTCAACCTCTGTTATAATTTTATTCGAATTGCAATGAATCTGTAGATTGCTTTTGTTAAGGTTATTTCTATGTTAGTCTTACCAATCCATGAGAATGGGAGGTCTTTCCGTCTTCTGATATCTTCTTTAATTTCTTTCTTCAGAGACTTCTAAGTTTTTTCATACAAGTCTTCTACTTCCTTTGTTACAGTTATACCAAGATACTTTATGGTTTTGGTGTCTATTGTGAAGGATGTTGTTTCCTTAATTTTTTCTCAGCCTATTTGTCTTTTGTATAAAGGAAGGCTATTGATATTTGAGTTGATTTTATATCCAGGCACATTGCTGAGTGTGCTGCTATAGAAGTTCCTTGGTAGTGTTCTTTTGGGAGCATATATATATATATATATATATATATATATATATATATATATATATATATATATATATATATAATCATATCATATCATCTGTGAATAGTGATATTTGACTTCTTCCTTTTCAATTTGTATCTCTTTGATCTCTTTTAGTTGTCTTTTGCTCTAGCTACAACTTCAAATATTATATTGAAAAAACACAGAGAGGCTGGACAGCATTTTCATGTGCCTGATTTCATCTATAGGCTTACTGCATATTAACTTTACTGTGTTTAGGTATGTGTATTACATCTCCAATCTATGAAAGACTTTTAACATGAATGGGTGTTTGATTTTGTCAAATTCTTTTTCAGCATCTAAGAATATGTTCATGTGGCTTTTCTGTTGGTTTGTTTATATGATGGTTTATATTGATGGATTTTCATATATTGAACCATCCCTGCATTACTTGGATGAAGCCTACTAGGGCATGTTGGATGTTATCCTCACGTATTCTTGAATTCAGTTTTCATGTATTTTATTGAGTATTTTTGCATCAATGTTCATAAGAGAAATTGGTCTGAAACTCTCTATCTTTGTTGAATCTTTGTGTGGTTTAGTTGTCAAGGTGACTGTATCCTCATAGAATGAGTTTGGTAATGTTCCATCTGTTTTTATTTTGTGGAACAGTTTGAAGAAAAGTGGTATTAGCTCTTCATTCAAGGTCTGATAGAATTCTGCAATGATTCCATCTAGACATAGGCTGTTTTTTGGCTGAAAGATTGCTTCTGTTTCCATGGGAGATATAGGACTATTTAATTTGTTTACCTGATCTTGGTTCAAACTTAGTAAGTGCTATCTAGGAAGAAAATTGTCTATTTCATTTAGGTTTTCAAATTTTGTGGCATATAGTCTTTGAAGTAAGACCTAATGATTCCTTGGATTTCCTCAGTGTCTGTTTTTTGTCTCCCTTTTTGTTTCTGATTTTGTTGATTTGGATAGTGTCTCTTTGCCTTTTTGTTAGTTTGGCTAAGGGTTTGTCCATCTTGTTGATTTTCTCAAAGGATCAGTTCTTTGCTTTTTTGATTCTTTGACTTGTTTCTTTTTTTTCCAATTAATTAGTTGATTTCAGCACTGAGTTTTTGATGATTTCCTTAGTCTACTCCTCTTTGGTGTGATTGCTTCTTTTTGTTGTAGAGCTATCAGGAGTGCTATTAAGTTGCTAGTATGGGGTCTCTCCAAATTCCTGATGAAGGTTCTTAGTGCTATGAACTTTCCTCTTAGCACTGCTTTCATTGTGTCCCATAAGTTTGGGTATGCTTTACCTTCAGATTCATTGAATTCTAAAAAGTCTTTAATTCATTTTTTATTTGTTCCCTGACCCAGAGTTCACTGAGTAGGGTTGTTCAATTTCCATGCGTTTTAGGCTTTCTGTTGTTTCTGTTATTGTTGAGTTCCAGCTTTAATCCCTGGTGGTCCAATAAGGCACAAGGGTTTATTTCGATCTTCTTGTATTTGTTGAGGATTGCTTTGTGACCAAGTATATGGTCAATTTTGGATATAGTTTCTTGAAGTGCTGAGAAGAAGGTGTATTCTTTTGTATTTGGATGAAAAGTTCTGTAGATAAATGTTAGGTCAATTTGATTCATGATGTCTATTAGTTCCACTATTTATCCATTTAGTTTCTGTTTCGATGTTCAGTCAGTTTTGAGAGTGGGGTATTGAAGTTTCCCAATATTAAGGTGTGGGATTTGATTTGTGATTTTTAGCTTTGATAATGTTTCTTTTACAAATATGGGTACTTTTGCATTTGGGGTATAGATGTTCAGGATTAAGACATCATCTTAGTGTATTTTTCCTTTGATGTGTATGAACTGTACATCCCCATCTCTTCTGATTAGTTTTAGTTGAAAGTCTATTTTATTAGATTTTAGAGTGGTTACTACAGCTTGTTTTTGGGGTCTATTTGCTGGATATAGTAGTCTGGGTTAGCATCTGTGGTCTCAGAGCTTCTGCATGACATTTGTCCAAGACCTTCTGGCATTTATAGTCTCTATTGAGAAGTGATAGATTTGCTTTTATATGTGATTTTGCCTTTTTCTCTTGCACCCTTAATATTCTTTCTTCATTCTGTACATTTAGTGTTTTGATTATTATGTGGTAGGAGGCTTTTCCTTTCTGGTCCAATGTATTTGGAGTTCTGTAGGCTTCTTGTATGTTTATGGGCATCTGTTTAAGTAGTTATTATAAAACTGTGTTTGTTTCTCTTCACTTATCTTTTAACCCAGCTATCACACAAATCATTAAGATGCTTTTATAATATAAGGCTTCACAACTTAGTCATGAGCAGTTTAAGTCTGTTCTTACTTCTCTCTGCTATTTTGTCTCACTCTAATCAAATATCCCAGGGATATGTGTACGTTGTAGCTATCCTAGGCCCCAACTCCTTCCTCCTGGATCTTTCTTGGACCTCTACCTATAGTTAAATCCCCTGGATCAATCCTCAAGACCTCTTCTAATTCCTCCTTCTCTGGCTGGCAGGAAGTTCAGCCCTATTCTCCCCCCTGCTCATTGATTGGCCGTAAGTTGCTTTGTTTACATAATAAGAACAATAGGAGCAGAGTTTAACATAAAATTTAGACAGGAAATCAGAATTTAAACTCCAAAATAACCTTATCCCTACATTTCCCCACTAAGTCTAATAAAAGGCTCCTTTTCTTACAATAACAAACTATATGTAATGCAACAATCATAAAAATTATTAGGTAAAACTACATCTGCATATTTGACAATTCTTAGATAAAGTACTTTTACTATATATCAATTTCTATCATCCTAAACAATTTAACTTTAGCTGTGAGACTAAAGCTATTTAGTCTTCAACACCATCAGAGACTTAAAGAGGACTAAATAATACCTAAATATGAAGGAAGTTTAGTCAAACAGCTTCAACACATAGAGGAATGACAGAGATATTTAGCTTCCTGGACAGTCCCTCAAATTTTTTCTATAGCATTGGAGAAATATCTTCATTCTTCTGGCCCAGAATATTTGACAGACATTTCTGTGAAGCAGGAATTATAAAGGAGTTGCCTACATTGTCCTTGCAAAGTTGGCAGTCAACTCTCCTTTATTCAGTATGTCCTGTTTGGACAGTATTCTGTCTGTAATTGACAAGGGGCCTTTTCTCATCCAGTTGCTATGTTACTTCATATGAAGCCTTTGATGCTCTTTGAAGTCAAATGGGTGCTGCCAGAAGCATGCCTCTCTTATGTAAAAAATGCCTTAAGTTAACAAAATCATTAAATGCCGTATTGGTAGATCTCTGAGGATTTTTAGACCATTTACCTATCTGTCTTATCTGAATTGTTTGTTTCTAGCTATTTTAGCTATCAATCTAGAAATATATTCTTGTAGTTAACTAAACTACTATCTAATATCACTATGAGTCTGAGTGTCTAACTAATATACACTTTTAAGCAGATCATAATAGTAGCATTTAAAAATTACTATAACTTAATATGTCAGTTTTAAGAATTACTTAGGTACAATAACAGCATTTTATAACTAAGCATCATCTTAAATATGTCTTAATATACAAAATCTACACCAATGTACACTTTTTTATTAATGATTTTGGTCTAAAAATAGATTCAGTAATTTGCACTTTTTCTTATCATCCATATAACCCACCTCTTTAAATATAACAAATATCTATCACCCATAGAATAACCCAAAACCATCTACCCCCATGGGAATGGAAAATACTTTTCTTTTGGGGATCCCAATAATATTGGTCTATGGTCCAGTCTTAAGAAAGCTAGCTGAAACTTTTGCTGTCCAGTATTTGAATGCTGAGAATGTTCATGGTTTAACTGAATTCCTGACTGGAGCAGTACGTTATGTTTGATGATCTAGAAAGCCAATTTGAAGTTGTCCCAGATGAAGATTTTTCTTTTTCTTTTTAATCAGGTATAGTTTATGTTTACAAGTCATTCAGTCACAGTCAAAAAACAAAAATGGAGTAAATCCAGCAAGTATTAGAATAGAACATAGCAATTATTGAATCTATGGTAGCATAAATATTTTACATTACAAAATATAATGAAGAATGATAAAGGTGTATTACCTTGAGAATAAAATCATAGGCAGCATGCTACTGCCTTTGAAACTAAGAGATTTATATTGTCAACTCTCAGGTCATTTTTATATTTTTTTACCATTTTATTTTTTTCAATACTTTTATTTTATTACACATGTATAAAACAAACTACATACAGCAGGGAGAACCATGTGAGAATCATGAGAATAATGAGTTCTATACATGTTACATTCATAGTGAATTGGCCATCTGTATTCAACCTGTTTGAAGTAAGTGTCTTTCCTGTCTTGTTGGGTCTAAATTTCCAAATGAGATTAAATATTTATCCTATCTAACTCTAATAGCTTAACTTCTTTATCTTGATCTAAAACGATCTTGTCCCCTCATCAACTAAACTTGGTTGTAAAACTATACCAAAGAAACATTGTCATTGTGGCCATCTGTGTGCTAGGATCACATGGGCTACTTGCTTTTATTGTGTGTGTGTGTGTGTGTGTGTGTGTGTGTGTGTGTGTGTGTGTGTGTGTGTGGTGGTTTAATGTCTGTGTCTTCTGCTCTGATTTGTTTGGGCTTCTTGATTTCTCTCCTTCTGTCCACAGTCCAGATCTTCCGGAAGTCCTACGCCCTGTCAAATCTTATTTCCAAGGGTTTGGAAGGAATACATAGATTTTTGTTTCCTGTTGAGACAAGAATCTATTCTCCTCCCCAAGGCAACACATTTCTTGTATTTCATTTCTGAATAAATACTTTTATTTGCTGACCTGATTCAGCAATCCTTTTTTACAATCCAGTGTCCTGACAAATATGCTACTTGTTTCATTTAAAAACTTTAAAAATCAACATATCATTATTTAATTTATTTGGGGATATAATATAATCCCCCTCTGTTTTATACCCATCTTTTAAAAATTACCGTTAGATCTTTTCATAACTGTTTGACCTATAGGGATATAAGTTATATCTGTGACAGGTTTTACATTATAATGTCTAAAAAAGTTGCTGAATTTCAATAGAAATATATGCCGAAGCACCATCAGCCCTAATTTGCAATGGCATCTGCAAGAGAGTTACCATCTCTAACAAATGTATAATTTTAGAATCCTGCTCTCCAGAATTTAAGGCAAAACCCCATTGGAATTTTGAATATCAAACTATGGCATGGTGCATAAATTTCAGTTCTTCAAACTCTGCAAAATGGACCATACAAGCCATTGTATGAATTTGTTCCAAGGCAACATCAAACAGGATCTGCATTTCTGCTTTACCATATAGACCAACATCCATTAAATTAACATTGACAATACACATAAAATATCCAGTCTAACCATGTTGGCCTAAAGCTGAAGAAATTAATCTAGCATCTCAGTGACTTTCCATTCTGTAATTTTGTAATCCTTTCTGGACTTTCCTCATCTGGAACTACCTCTTTTGCTGTTATTATGAGTTCCAGATTAGATTTCTCTGAAGGATCCCTATTTCAGTTAAGGATTCCTCCAACCTCGGTTCTCTGTCCTTTAATTTAGCATCTATTTTCGCAGTCAGTTTCTTCTTTCTCTAAGCCTATCTTATTTTGATCTCTCCCAAAGAGAATATACAAAACCAAAAATGTCCCTGAAAAAGTTGTTTGAATGTTAAGAGAAACAAACTCAAATGGAATCCAGAAGCACTATGTTACTGTATCTTCTATCCTTATCAACATAGAAAACTATCATTAATCTCAAAAACTCTCCCTAAGGACCTTATTTTCTTAGACCTATCTTCCCTTTTTAAGCCTTATCAATTCAGAGCCTTGAAGTATTTTAGTCTGTCCCTGGTTTCTGCTTTCAGGAGAGGCTTTTTCTGCCTTCCTCCTGGATCCTGACCCATTCCCCACACTTGGAAGTTATTGGGTCCATGAGCATTTGCTCCTCACCCTGAAAGAGTCAGCCCAGCAATAGCCAGCCCTTTCTCAAAGTGATTTAGCATCCTGTCATGGCTAGTAAAGTCTGGCTTTCAGAAACTTGCTTGTGTTAAAAGGGCACTCTTTTCTACCTGAAGAAACTGCCAAGCTAGGCATTGTGGCACAGGCCTTTAATCCCAGCACTCAGGAGGCAGATCTAGGCAGATCTCTGAGTTTGAGGCCAGCCTGGTCTACAAAGAGAGTTCCAGGAGAACCAGAGCTATTACACAGAGAAACCCTGTCTTGAAAAACCAAAAAAAATAAAAACAGAGAAAGAAGAAGAAGAAGAAGAAGAAGAAGAAGAAGAAGAAGAAGAAGAAGAAGAAGAAGAAGAAGAAGAAGAAACAGAAGAATAAGAAACTGCCTCTCTGATGTTATTATGTATCCAATTTTTTTCCTGCCAGCTGGACACCCTGTTGCTCTGCAGAAGTCTGCCTAATCACGAAGCTATAAGCTCCTAATTCAGAAGCTGAGGTTCCTCTCTTTGAATAGAACTAAGAAACTGTTCTGTCAGCTTATATTCTACATAAATTTTTGCTAGATTACTATGAATTCTACCCCACATTGGATGCCAATTATTGAAGCTATTTTCATAAAACTGTATTTGTTTCTCTCAGGATGCTTCTTAACCTGACTGATACACAAATATTGGAGACTTTTTCCATAATATAAAGCTTTACAACTGAATCTTCAGCAGTTTGAGTCCGTTTTTAACCCTCTATGCGATTTTGTCTTACTGCCAGCAAACATCCCAGCAATACTTATGCTTTGTAGCTTTCCTCCACTCCAGCTCCTTCCACCTAATATTCCTTGGACATCAACTCCTAGCTAAATCCTCTGGCTCAGTCTCCACTTCCTCCTCTAACTTCTGCTTCCGTGGCTGGCAGGATGGTCAGCCCTACTATCCCCCCTGCTCATTGATTAGCTGTAAGCTGCTTTATTGAAATAACAGGAGAAAAATTGTTTATCAGAATTTATACAACATTTGGACAGGAAATCAGAATTTAAACCACACAATACCTTTATGCCTACAGGCATCCCTTTCTTTAGGTTGGGAAAGTTTTTTTCTATGATTTTTTGAAGATATTTTCTGGGCCTTGGACTTAGTCTTCAATTCACAATATCCTTAGATTTTGTCTTTTGATACTGTCTTTGATTTCTTTCATGTTTTGTGTTAGAAACCTTTTAGTTTTAACATTTTTTGACTTATGTTTTGATTACTTCAACTATGTCTTCTACACTTGATGTACATTTTACATCCCCTGCATTCCATTGGTGTTGCATGTGTCTGCAGTTCCTGTTCCCTTCCCTAGATCTTCCAACTCCAGGACTGTCTCAGATTGTGTTTTCTTTGTTGCTTCTAATTCCATTTTTATTCTCTTCTTTTCTTTATTCTAAATTAATTTATTCAGATTACATCTAAATTGTTATCCCATCCCTTGTATCCTCCCATTCCTCCCTCCCTCCTGCTTTCAACCTATTCCCCTCCCCTATGTCTGTGACTGAGTGGGACCTCCTCTCCCATTATCTCCCATTATATGGTCACAGCCTATCAAGTCTCATCTTGGTAGCCTGCTTATCCTTTCTCTGAACACAACCAGGCCTCCCAACCAAGGGGAAGTGGTCAAATATGGGCACCAGAGTTCATGTCAGAGTCAGTCCCCTCTCTCAACTATGGAGAATGTCCTGTCCATTGGCTAGATCTTAGTAAGGGTTCCATGTTCACTCCATGTATTGTCCTTGGTTAGTGCAGTAGTTTGACCAGAAACCCTGGGCCCAGATCTGCCCATCATGATGTTCTTCTTGTAGGTTTTCTAACACCCTCTGGTTCCTTCTATTTCCACATTCTCACCTATTTCTCTCACCTAGAGTTCCAATAGGAAGTCGTCATATCTATCCCCATCTCCTGGTAAGTGAAAACTTTCATGGGACATGCCTCTTGGGCTAGTTTCCAATTATAAGTGAGTATATACCCTGTGAGTCTTTCTGCTTCTGGGTTAACTCACTCATTCTGATCATTTCTAGTTCCATCCATTCGTCCAGAAATTTTGGAATTTCCTTATTTTTAATATCTGAGTAGTATTCCATAGTATAAATGTACCACCGTTTTTTTACCCATTCTTCAACTGAGGGACACTTAGGCTATTTGCAGGTTGTGGCTACTATGAATAAGACTGCTATGAACCTGGTTGAGCATATGTCCTTGTTGTGTGTTGGAGCATTTTCTGGGTATATTCCAAGAAGTGGAATAGCTGAGTCTTGAGGAAGCACTATTTCCAGTTTTCTGAGATGGCACTAGACAGGTTTCCAAAGTGGTTTTCCAAGTTTGCATTCCCACCAGCAATGAAGGAGTGTTCCTCTTTCTCCACACCCTCGCCAGCATGTAGTGTCACTTGAGTTTTTGGTCTTAGACATTCTGGTTTCCAGTGGTGTCATATGTCTTTTAGGTTTATTGATTTTGTTCTTGAGCTGGCTTCTAGACATCAGGTTTTCTCTGATATTAGCAGGCCTGGAGGGTCCTCTGATGGGGTTGTTGTCTGTGTTTCACGTGGGACAGGCAGGACAAGAGCAGGCACAGAGAGCTCCAAGCCAAACGCTGCTTGCTAAGGCTCCCAGAGGCCTCCTCAGAGAGGTGGACAATGGGTGTTGGAGACTGCACCAAGTTCAGCTCTGCTGCTTTTGCTGTCCATGACCACGATGGGCCAGGTCAGTGAGGAGTGAGCAAGGAGAGAGATTCAAGCCCAAAATTGCTTAGGTGTCCCACTGGGCTCCTTCTTTGGGATGGCAACTCATGTAGGTTGTGGTCTGTGCCCAACTCACCACTGTTGGTTCCCTCTCTGTATCCCAGATGGGCCAGGCTGGTATGGAGCTGGTGGACAGAGATCAAAGCCCAAATCTGCTTGGGTGCCTCTGCTGATTCACGTGTTGCAATCTAGATGGTAGTAATCAGACTCACTCATTTATTCTTAATGAAAAAGTCTCTTTTTTATCTCTATTCCCTAAATCTTAGTGAAAAGTTTTATTTTCCTGTTTTACATCATCTTTCTTAGACCTTTATTATGAACTTCTCAGGCTGCCGCCACCGCTTCTGCAGCTACCACCCAGATTGATGTTTCTTTTAAACATAGTTTTAATTTACATAAGAATAAGTTATGTCGAAGTCAAAGTCCACTGAATATTTAATGATTGACCAATTTGTGCTACATCTTGGTGATATTCAATTTATCTTCAGATTCTTACCCTGTAGAAGATCCATGATGTAGTTGCAAGACCATATGAATCTTATGGGAACACAAACCCTATATTCATAAATCTAGACTAAGAGATTATAGGAGGTACAAATGGATGATAGTTTTGTGGCCAAAGTATGGTTGGGTTTCCTTCTTCTTAATAAAAAAAATTGTATTTACTTAGAAGCATTCAGAATGTAAAAAAAAAAAAAGTCATTTTTTTTTCAGTTACAGAGTGGTATTCAAGTAACAGAACAATGATTTTCTAATGAGTTCCATCACAGACAGCAGAAGATTTTTAAAAAGCCAAACACCAAAAAATTAAAAAATTAAACCAAACCCAAAATCCCAAACCCAAGAAACTACTCTCCCCATATATAACTAATTTATACTGTGAAAGAAGAACCTGATTTAAATTTCCATGCTAATTTTCAAACCCCAAACCATAGAAGGCAAGGTTATCAGCTTTTAAAAATATCACTGGTAAAAAAAAAATCATTGGTATCTATCTAAAGACAGACTTGGTAGTGTGTTAACTATACAGAGAAAGGCACTATACAATTTAAAAACAAATCTTACACAGTCACACATTTCAATTTTTTCTTTAAAATGAGTGAATTGCTTACAGGGGGATTAAATCCTTTAGAGATAAAAAAAAAGTTGCTAGAACCATCTTATTCATCATCATTTTCTTTTTCATCTTCCTCACTTTCCTCATTCTCTTCATCATTATCATTCTCTTTCTTCCTTTTCTTGTTCTTTTCAGCCTTCACCATACCACCTTTTCACTGCATTGTGTTTTCATAGGGTTGCTTGTCATCTACAGCAGTGCTGTTTTATCTCTCTCCTAGTTTATTTGCAACATCACCAATGGATAATTTAGGATGTTCACCTTTGATTTTTGGGTGGTACTAAAACAGAACAAGTATAACTTTGAAGGAGCCTACTTGTGTACATTGGGGTTCTTGAACTTCTTTTTGGTCTCCCATTTGGGGGCGTGTGTAGCCATATATTTCTCTTCCATAACAAGCATTGTCAAATTTTGCCATGTCTTCAAATTTCCCCTTTTCTTTAGCAGACATGGTTTTCCACCATTCTGAGCACTCCTTGGAGAACACTGAGAAGTTAACAGAAGCTTCTTCTTCTGCTTCTTCTTGTGTTGCTCATGGCAGGTTTGCACAAATAATGCATACAAAGACAGTTTGCCTCTCACTTCTTAGGATCTCTTTTAGTTGACTTTCCTCACTGAGACAGCGTTGTCCATTGACTGTCCAGCTCATGCTTGGCCAGAGCTGTCTCTGTGGAACTCAATGTATTGCAATGGACATGAGAAAAGGATCCACCAAGTTATTGTTTTCACTGTTGGGAGGTGGGAAATTTCCTCTGGAAGTAGCAAGGAAGCGACAGATGCATAAATTTTCAGTTTCTCCTGCATGATATGTTTGGCAGATGGTCAAGTAGAAGAATAGAGAATTAAAAAGGTTGGTTGGGGAAGAATTCTAGAGGATCATTAATATTATGTTAGTGAAGATGCATTTTATCTGGAAGGAAATAAACTCATTAATCCCATCAGAGACTTGAGGAATAAAATTAATTACCTGAGTAAACAGGAAGTGCAGGTTAGCAGCTTTGAAAGTGAAAAAAATGACAGAGACAGTGTGCTGCCTGAACAGACACCCAAAACTCTCTGTAACATTGGAACATCTTTTTCAGTCTTCTGGACCAATATATCTGACATACATATTTGTGAGGCAGGAACTATTGAGGACTTGCTTACCCTATCTTGGCAGAGTTTGGCCATTAACTCTGCCTGCATACAAAATTTCCCATTTTTAGGCAGAATTCTGTCTGTGACACAAACCAGGACATGTTGCTCAGTGGCTTGTTTGCCACATTTGAAGCCTTCTCCATCAGGCGATTCTTTGATGCTCATCATAGTAAAAATGGCCATCTTACCAAAAGTGAATTACAGATTCAATGCAATCCCCAGAAACCTACAAGACCATTAAAGCTGGCGCATCTGGACCCAGGCTGGCCAGCTAAAACTACTGTACCAACCAAGGATAATGCATGTAGTAACCTAGAACCCCTATCCAGATCTAGCCAGTAGACAGGACATTCTCCACACTTGCATGGAGAACAGGGACTGACTCAGACTTGAACTCTGGTGCCCCTTATTAGACCACTTCCCCTTGGTGGGGAGGCCTGGTGACACTCATAGGAAGAGGAAGCAGGCTACCAGGAAGAGACTTGTTAGGCTGTGGTCTTATAGTGGAGGAAAAGGTCCCCTTCTGTCACTGACCTAGGGGAGGGGAATAAGATCAAAGAGGGAGGGAGGGGGATAGGAAGATACAAGTGAGGGCATTAAAAATGAGATGTAATCTGAATAAATTACTTAAATAAAAAAATAAAAATAAAGACGTCCTTATGTGAAGAAAATTAAGATATTCTGTCTTGTTTTATGTCAAAATCTTTAGTCAATTCAATTAATATTTTAAAAATACATTGATAAATATGTCAGTCAAATAAAATTATTATCTTATACATCATTTTTTATGCATTCGATTTTGGTTATTTTTTCTTGCACTTTCAAATACTTCCTTAGATGCACAGATGACAAGGATGCAATTTATTTCTTTAAAATTTTGTCAGCCTTTCCTAACTTGCTTTAACTTTCTTGTTTATGTGCTAATGAGCTGTGAAAAGGGCAAGTGGAAGATAAATAAGACCTTCAGATAATCCATACTCTGATAAACTGTTCCCATGATAATTGGCAGTTGATAGTTCTTTTAGGACTGAGGAAAAATAAGCAGAGTTGGCCAAATGCATGGAACAACATGAGTTAATAAAATTATAAAAGAAGTTTACAGGACAATTGCAATCCTTTTAAACAAATGTCATTTGTATGCCTTCAGGCCTAGGCACAATTTGATTACCAGAAAAGATTTATAGGTCAGATTGTGTTGTTTCCTAGCAGTTCTAAATCACAAGATTCTAAATATAGTGGTTACTATTTCTCTTCTGTCTGATTTTGATTTCTTTTTTTAGATTTGCTTTTTTCCAAACTAGACCAAACATATATCTCTCAGTCATTTTATGCTTAATTTGTATGACATTCACAATTTGTTAAAATTTTAAGTTGCTCCCAACATTTAGTATTTTAAGTCTAACTCATTGTATCAATTTATAGATGTTACAGTAATTTTCTTTCTTTTTTATAAAATATGGAATCATCTCACTGTATAAAATTTAAACAATAAAATGAATAGTTATTTCACAAAATATTTTTGAAGGATTATACTAATCAGGCCTGTAGAACTGATTCAAAGTAGAATATCTTTTTAAACTATAGTGAAATCTTTTAAAAACATAATATGTATAATCTCACTTTGGAAACAAAGACAGAAAATTTGTTCAGTTTTTTTTCCAAAGTAGATAAAGTAAATTGAAGTAATCCAAATAGCATGTTTTATATTTTCATATATGCCGCAGCTATGTTTATTGTTTAAAATTCCTGTGATAACGTTGATATATAATTTATATGAACACAATTTTTATACCAATTTAAAATTTTAAATTAATTAGTAAATTTAAGATCATTCTGCAAATGGAGCTCACTCATAATACCATTTTTAGAAATCCACCTATGAACAAGTTTCCATTGAGAATTGTAAAGCGCTACACTAAACCTTTCATTTAAAGATACAAAAAAATGGCCACATATGGGTATATGGATGAGAGACTGTGAATCAAAGAATACCGTCAACCACTGTATCAGTTTGAGAGAGAAAGTGGCCACCTCACACAATTATGGTGCATTGTTATATATTGATTTGGGGGTACTATTTTGCAAACCTAGCAATCTCTGGGAAATAATTCTTCCTTTTGAGTTTGTGAAAATAATGTTTGTTAAACAGTTAATTTTGCAGACTCTTTAAGGGAAATACTGTGTCCTGCACCCATTTCTGTTTTGTTTTTTGTTTTTGTTTTGTTTTGTTTTGTTTTGCTCTACTCTATTACCTTAGACATTAATCTAACTTTTATCAAACAGACTTCCATACTTTAAAATGAAGGCAATTTTTGGTTCTTATGTTGTGATGTTAAATTAGATCATTAGTGACACGGATATGTTACACCTTACACATAATAAACACTTGAGGCATTTTATCTCTGTTCTGATTGTTTTGAAGATGCAATAAGCATGAAAAAGAACGTTGCAGATTGGAGCATAGTCTATAGAATAATAACTAAAGAGGTATGCAAATAATTTAACAATGGATTATATTATTTACATATATTAACTGAGTTTATCAGCTCTGAATTTTTAAGCTGTATTTATTTTTTATGTATATGAGTACTCTATTTGCAGGTGCAACTGCATGCCAGAATAGGGCATCAGATAACATTATAGATAGTTGTGAGCCAACATGTGGTCAATGGGAATTGAACTCAGGACCTCTGTAAGAGTAGCCAATGCTTTTAACCATAGAGCATCTCTCTAGCCCCAATTGAACTTTAAATTCTAATAGTTTTAGGAGTTAATGATTCCTAAGATTTAAAGAACACTCTGCATTGAGTAGTGTGATAAAAATCTATCACTTTATCCAAATTACTGTTACATCAGAGTACTTGTACTCAAGTAAATCTTATGAAGTAAAAAAAAAAAATGTCACAATGAGTCCATCATTCACCATGCTTCATTTCATGAAGTAAACAGTGCATAATTTCACGTCATCAGAGGAATATATACAGTATGATACTGAATGAGCCACATTAATATCAATTTTAAAGCATATCATTGTTCTATTTTGGTATTACTAATTTTCAGTTTACTCTTTCTATTCATTATTTACAAATTAATAATTGAAGTTATATGTGTATATGTATATACACACACACACACGCACATATACAAAAGAGGAGTTCCAAAATAAAGATTAAAATAAAATGAAGCAAAGTGACCTACCTCACTAAGAAGGTAAGTTATCATATAAATACCTAATTTTGTGGTTAGGAATTCATTTTTAAATAATATGTAATGTTTTATAAGTATATTCTAAGTAAAATCTCAGCTCCTAGAAACTTAGACTATTATTGATTTTATAGATAAGCCATACATTTAGTTTTATTAGTAAAAACATAATGATGGCTTCTTTATCTTTTGGAATAATTTTTCTTAAATTATACACAATTAAGTATACTTAAATCTCTCCTAATCCAGGAACTCAAAGTCTTCTTTGCCTTTTGATTGGTAACAATGTATATTATCTTATATCTCTGATCAGTGAACACTTTTAAAATGCAATAAAGAACAAAAAATATATGAAGAAAGTATTGTCCAGAACCCAGATGATAATTTTTATCAAAGTGTCATATGTATAGATTAATTTATAAATATGAGTAAAAGTAATATGTACACAACTTGAAATAGCTAATCTATGTTTTAATTTGATTTTATGATCCTTTCTTTTAAAAGGTTTTACTTTATATTTGTTCTCACACAAAAAGTTAAATTAAAGAGTTATGAGTTTTAGATATTTCTTTTTTTAATTAATTTATTCTTGTTACATCTCAATGTTTATCCCATCCCTTGTATCCTCCCATTCTTCCCCCCCCCATTTTCCCATTATTCCCCCTTCTAAAGGCATCTCAATAATATATAGCTTTAAATTTTTCTCCCCAAAAGAAAGCCTGTAAATGTCAGAAAAGCATAAAATGTTTTAAGTTTTTTAAACAATTTCCACAATGGCACAATGTAGTTATCTTTGTCTAATAGTAATTCTATTTTCTATTCCTCATTTATAGATACTTATTTGAATATAACATTTCTGGTGTTATAAATTTTTCAATAGATTCCAGGTTGAGCAGTAAAACACACACACACACACACACACACACACACACACACACACACAACTTACTTAAATGTATACCTATCCTTTTCAGTTTTGTAGTGTCACCTTTTTTACATTAATACTCTGACCCCTAAAATCAGGCAGTTACAAAATACTGTCACTATAGTGCTTGGTAAAACATTTTAAAGCTGTTTTAACTTATCTATACAAACTTACTAATAATTGTAACTACAACATAATTTATGTATTTCTTGTACTAGGTTAAGCATTTTTATCAAGAGGTCTTTTGACATATTGTTCATTTGCTACTTACCATTAGACTCAATCATTAAAAATTTAAAAATTACAGTATTAGCATATACTTGTCTCTATTATAACTCCAATTATTAGAGAAAATGTGGGTTCAAACTTATCAAGTTATATGTTTTGCACTTTTTAAAAATTTATTCTTGTTACATCTCAATGGTTATCCCATCCCTTGTATCCTCCCATTCCTCCCTCCCTCCCATTTTCCCCTTACTCCCCTCCCTATGACTGTGCCTGAGGGGGACTTCATCCCCCTTTATATGCTCATAGGGTATCCAGTCTCGTGTTTCGCACTTTGTAACTACTGTGTTTCTATGGATTTTATTCCTATTAGAATGTGGAAGCACAAAATAAACCCAGTTGTTTGTATTTTACTTTCTGTGAAGCTCATATTCTAATTCTCTTCATCTTCATCTAACTAATTAAAGAAGGGCTGTTTCAATAAGGGATTGTGGATTGTTGTACAAGTGCTTTGTGTGTCATCAATTTCCACATAAGTGATTGTCTAACTTGGTAGTGTCATCTCAGTAATCAATGACATGGTCAATACCCTTGATTATTCATGTTAAACTTAAGACAACAGTAGTTGTTGCTGTGATAACTTCATAAATGTTGAATTGGTTTCCTGTGTATAAGCAGTTGGCAAAATTTGGCCATTTCAGTAATTGAAAAGAACCCTGTTTCACTGTCTTAAACATAGCCTAATTCCAAGAAAGGCTATTTGTGTAGTAGCCATCAAAGGCAAGACAGTTTCTGAAAGGTTGAAATGCAGTTTTTTCTCTCAAAATACTACCCAACATATGTGTCAAGTCAAAATTAAAGAAGGGAGTTACCGTAAGAGGTAATGTTTATTTTCCTCTGCTTAACCTTATCAGATATTTGGCTATGACTCTTACTTCTGGGTGAAACACATTTGAGTATGTTGTTTTTTAGATTTTTGAAATACAGAAACCTACTATTTATGCACTTTATTAAAAATATCTGCAGACTTTTCATGTTTTCATTGTTGTTGTTATTTCACTTAGTTATTGGCCAAAGTAAGAGTAAAAGAGCATATAGGTTCTCTGAGGAGAGCATCCCTCTCATTGAATATAAATTGTAGAACATCAGAATCTGCCAAGATAGTCCAGGCTTAGAAGCTGATATTTTATGTTGTAAACTACCCTGTCTGTAAGTAGGGGCAAGTCCTATCCATACAACACACTCCAGTCTCTGTAGCAAAACCATCTCCTTGCATTTTATTATGTGCCATTGAACAGGCTCGTAATTAAGGTTTATGAGGTCAGTTTGTGACAAATTTTTATCAATTACTTTTATAGATGATTAGATTCTCTTTTTAGAGTTATGAATACATTTAACCAGTATTTCCTTAGTTCTAGTGTCCTAGCAGATAGACTAAGAAAACTGTTTGACATCATGCTTAATATCAGCCCAATTAAATTGGAAAGAGCATACATCATATTTTTCTTATAACATTTAATGCTAAAATTGTTGTCTTCTGATAGTAAATACTAGACATAAGTGATATGGTATTGAGATCTTCAGATATGTCTTCCATATTTTTTAAAGTTTACTTTCATACATATTTACACATACATAGCTGATACTTATTTTAAAAGTTTTGGAAATATCTCATTATTTGTGGCATACAAAGAAGAGATGTTTCTTCACAGACATTGAAAAAGTATGCATATATAATACCAGTAATTTAAATATACATTCATATATGTATAAATTTAAATTCATTTATTAAATTCATATGTATGGATTTAAGATTCAACACTCATTAGTGTAATATAGATGAACTTTAATAAAATGTTAATGTGGTGTAGATTTCAACTGTTATTTGAGAATTTGTGTGTGTGTTCATGAGAAAGTTAAAATGCAGGCTCACTATTTTTGTTTTTGCCATTCATGATAATGCAAGTGGAAATTTTTAACATTTTAAACATTTCATTCAATTTTTCATTTTCTGTGTACTGAAATAGTCTGAAAAAAACAGTAACTGCATATAACATTCAATTTATTTTACTATTCAGCATTTGGAAGCTCCTGGAGACAAGTCATTTGGCAGTTCATTGATGGAGACAGAAGTAAACTTAGACAGTTACCAAACTGCTTTAGAAGAAGTGCTCTCATGGCTTCTGTCTGCAGAGGACACATTGCGAGCACAAGGAGAGATTTTAAATGATGTTGAAGAAGTGAAAGAACAGTTCCATGCTCATGAGGTAAAACAAAACACTGATTTATGAGCCTAAAGCATCAATTTACAATGACAAGTCTTCCTTTTATCCGTTATTCTGAAAATAAGTAAGATACTTACAAATATATTTGTCTATGTTAATTTTTGAGATGTTGATAAATAACATTTGTGCAGTGGATGACAGCAATCTGTATTTGAAGATAAGCCTCTTAGGTTCTGATAGTGGATTTGAACACCATGACTACCTGTGTGGTAGTATATTGGGGGATCCTCAATGGGAGAGGTTTCCTGAGAATATATAGTTGCTCAGATTATTCTCTGTATACCATACCCTTTCTTTTCTTTTATTGAGATAGGTCTTTTCTGTATCTGGAAGGCCTGGTACTAACTATATAACCCAGCTAGCCTTGACATAATTCCTATCTTCCTTCCTCGTTATCTTTTGTGCTGGGATAATAAGCATGTGCTACTATTTTCTCCAGGTCCTCCTGTGAGCTGTTTATTAAATATTCTCTCATAAAATGTTTCATTTAAGATATTCTACCTCAGAAGTTCTTCTAAGGTCATAGTTTTTTTCTAATTCATGTTTAAAATGATGAAGAATTCCATACTATCAAAACCAGAATGTGCTTAATGAGAATATGCATTTAAATGGGATGAAGGTTTAAAATTGCAAATAATCAAACTCAAACTCCTAATGTTTTCCTCAAACGTTGATTACAGTCATTACCTTTTTCTTTTCAGGGATTTATGATGGATTTGACATCCCATCAAGAACGTGTTGGAAATGTCCTACAGTTAGGAAGTCAACTAGTTGGAAAAGGAAAATTATCAGAAGATGAAGAAACTGAAGTGCAAGAACAAATGAATCTCCTAAATTCAAGATGGGAGTGCCTCAGGGTAGCTAGCATGGAAAAACAAAGCAAGTAAGTTGTGTGTGTGTGTCTGTGTGTGTGTGTGTGTCTGTGTGTGTGTGTGTGTGTATGTCTGTGTGGTAATCATGGTAATAGATATAGATATAGATATAGATATAGATATAGATATAGATATATATTAGGCAAGGATTTTACTATTGAGCAACATCCCGAGCATTCTTCTATTTTGAGACAGGATCTGAGTAAACTTGTAAGGTTGGCCTTGAAATTGTTATGACACTCAATTTAATCTTAAAATTGCAATCTTCTGCCTGAACCTCCAGAGTAGCTAGGATTATAAGTGTAAATCTTTGTTTGTTTATAATTAATAATTTAGTATGACATGGCTGAAATCTTAGCTAATTAGTAAATGAAAAAAGAAATAAAAAGGGGAAAGAAAGGGCATAACTGTTGTAGGGTTTTGGCACTAATTGAATGGAAAAGGAAGTAAGAAGGAAACATGACTGCTTTTAGGTATGGTGGAGGAGAAAGGTTGTTTTGGGTAAAAGGGAAAATGTAGCCAGAGGCAGAAACAGCTGAGAGAGTCCAGACTGGACATAACTAGAGTAAGATGTTCTATGTGAGGAGAAGAATGAGGGGAAGGGAGAGAAGGAGACCAGGGCCAACAGCCAGGAGGCCCCAAAGTACAAAGAGAGCAGGTAGCCGAATTGTTGGATTATATCAGGAAGAGCAGCTCAGGGCCCTGGTCTGGAGAGTTCACCATAAGGGATGGGTATGCTAGCCAGTAGGGCATTGTAATGCAGGGAGAACCTGGTGACCACCATACAATTTGATATTTTTAAATAAGCACCTAAGCCTTTTGTCCTGGCGTTGAACCCCCAAAATTAGAAGCTCAAAGCAGGAGGCCATCATGAGCAACATACTGACAGTCTACTTTTAGAAACATTTATACAGTTATTTATGCTTATTTCATAAATATATATGTTTGTTTGTGTGAGTTTATGTGCATCACATATTTGTGGTGGACAGAAGAAAGCATTAGAACCACCAGAATGAGAGAGTTACAGGTGGTTGTGAGCTGCCATGTGGGCAGTGGGAACTGAACCCTGGACCCCAGCAAAAGCAGCAACAAGTCCTTTTAACCACTGAGTCATCAGAAACTAAGCCCTGTGAAGTTACATCTTAGAAAACAGGGAAATTTTAGGTTCTTTGTTATTATTTTGATATAGTTTGATACTTTAATCTATATTTGCAATTTAAGGCATATAATTTTTTTCTGGGATGTTATGGCTAGATTTTCATGTGAGTAACTTAACTATTTATACTATAACAACTAAAATAGAGATTATGAGTAGGCAGATTATTTATCTACTGATCTAAGCTTTTGAGAATTGTCAAACATTTTTCCAGTTAATAGTTCAAGACTTTCTACAAAAGTCAATGTGTAAATGTAGCAGCCATAGAAACATGTGAAAATTCATGTGCATAAAAAACATCCTTGATGAGTAATAGATGACTGGAAAATTCTTTTCTGAAGAATATTACTCATCTCTTTATGAATATACTCATGGAGAAAAGTTTCTCATTTGTATGTGAAAATCCTTATTTGAACTCACTGTGGCTATGAATCAGTTTAAGAATTTGTATTGACTTATTGAAAAAAAAGATTTTGAGACATTTCTGAAAATGGCCTATTTTTCACTAAAATAACAAGCAGCTTCCATTATTCTGCATGTATTGCTTGATTTATATTGTTAGGTGTGTGCATTCATGTAGAGACAAGATAGATTTATTTTTAAATGAAAAAAAAATGAAGTGCCAACTGTGGATTTGAATACATTAAGCTAAAGAATTTGTCCAAGTGCCTTAAGTTTACTTAGCTATTATTTATGAAGATTTAAAGGTTTAAAATAGGATGAAGAAACTCATTAGATATGCTGGGAGGATTGCTGTGCCAGTACTAAATTATAGTGTGGCAAGAGGGAAGGAGAAAACACATTTTATGCTCATGGTTTTTGAAAAAGTCAGGCATAAATTATAAAGGGGAATTTTCACACACACACACACACACTATATATATATATTCCAAGTCAGAATATAATAGGATATTCTCATTTACATGATTGCCCTGTTATTATCATTGCAATTATTTTAACTAACCCTAGAAGTGAAAACTATAGTGTCCTTTTATATTTATTGAGCTAGGTTTCCATAAATCCCTGCAGGAAAATTTTTATTTCACACATTTATCATCATAATTCATAAGACACAGAGCTGTCAAATTTTCATCAGATATTCACAGTCTATATGTTTGGGATTCTACTTGCAACTTAACCATAGTAGCCTCAAAAAATAAATTACCTAAAAAGGCCACTCTCCTGTTTACTACTCTCCTAGTTAGCCATATATATCTTCCTTTTGTGAGCCCATTCTACATGATTCTTTTTTTTTGTCAGGTGAAAAACCATGTGGTATATACAACTTATAATTACTTAATTAGTTAATTGTATTGTGATGTTGATTTGTAAAAAATATAAATTCAGCCTGGAATTAAAATTGTATGTATTTTAATATATCATTCACAAAATTGTTCATCTACATCCTATTAGATAATTTGAATCCTAAAATTACAGTATCACTACATAGCTATAATTAGTAACAACAATAAAAACAAATATTTCATACTTAGGGAATATTTTGGGACTTTTGTTTGTGGCTCAACATTTAGGATGGTTATTAAGAAGGCAAGGGGAGAAAAGGGTCTTATAGACCATTTTTACATGTTTTATTAAAATGAGACAATACTAAGGAATCACATATTACATAAAATATATTTAGATAAGTTTTGCCAATATGTATTACATTGCTTTGATTAAGCAAATAAATATAAATATATGAAGGTTTTAAAGAAGTATGTTTCCATGTTTATTTCTATCTTTGCTTACAAATATTACAAAAATTTTTGGGTAGCTTCAATTTCAGTGATTAAAATAAAAGTACTACAGACACTCTCTTTATCACAGGAAGTAAGATACTGCAGTTTTCATGAACTTTGTTCTATTCTAGAGTAGCTGATCTCCAATAAACAAAGACCATGATAGAAATATCCAATATTTGAATATGTTACAAAAGGCTCTGCTAATGAATCATTGAACAATTAGAATTTCTTTGTGATCCAAGGAAGAATTGTATAGTTGATCAGTTTAGTTTGAGATTCAAATAAGAAGAGATGAGGAGTTACAAAATTTGACTAATGGGAACATGTAATACAAACGTCCCAAAATAGGAACAAGGTGACTCATTTGAGGAACCAAAGATCCATGGAACTTCAGAGTTTGGAGATGATTTCGATAAAACCACCAGATAGACTAGAGTCATTTAAATACTACTTAAAGACTTTATGTATTGGAGAGATGGGACAAAAGTTGTGTTATTGGCTAGGCTAGTATTAGAGTGAGGAAGAGAGAGAGAGAGAGAGAGAGAGAGAGAGAGAGAGAGAGAGAGAGAGAGAGAGAGAGAGAGAGAGAGAGAGAGAGAGAGAGAGAGAGAGAGAGAGAGAGAGAGAAGTTGTTTGTTTTTCTGGAATAAGCTAATAAAGAGATCTTAGTATCTTACATTAAGAAAGAATTGTAGTATCAGTTTGTTGTACCCAGATCGCAAGACCTCCAAATAAGACCACCAGGACTCGATATGGACGCAATATACATGAGGACCTTTAATCGACTCAAGCTGGGCTCTGACTGGTCACCAACACAGTGGTACCCAAAAAGAGCCTCGATCTCTGGGCTGAGGTTAAATTTATATCCCTCCCAGTGCCCCAAAGCAGAGGAGTTCCAACCTGGCAAGCATGTATTGGTTGAGTAACATAAAGAGGTCTAATGTCTATAAAGGTGACAAGCTACAGAAAAAGGTGCCAAGACCACCCAAGGCTTAGCTTTCTTTTCTCTTTGTTCACTATCTTGTCAAGGGAAGTGTCTGATTTTTTATTAACCCTATCTCTGGTGGGCAGGAAGGAATGTGGTCATAAAACTGGGTCTCTTATCAACTCCATCTCCAGTGGGACCTTTGGGGCAGTCACTAGGCAACACTATTTCTAGTGGGGCTGCTCTATGCAGCTGACCAGATTTTCTCCTGTAGGCCTATTTCTTAACCTTTGCCCCAGCTACCCTGAAATCCAATTTTAGGTTTTCTTGTATCTCAAGTATACTCTACTCTCTTAGGTATACATTTGTATTAAATATAATTGTGTCATCCTCCATTTTCTCCTTGCTCTGAGGGAGCTTGCACTGTGATGGAGAACCAGAGGTCGTTGCGCCTGAAGCTGCAGGACAATAATGGAGCCTGCTGGATTTCAGGCATGGTGTATAGGAGAGGCTCTCCTGGAGTGAGAGCAGGTCCTTACCGTGATTTGCACTCTTTGGCAGAGAGAATCCAGGTTCTCAAGCCTCTCTGACTGAAAAAGGCCCCCTTCTTTCTCACAAGCATGAAGTCTGATAGCACCTGGATTGCTAAGTGCTGAAGGCAGTTTCTGGAATGGCAAGCCCAAAGAAGACAGTCAGTGAAGCCAGAAGCTAAACTGTGTTGTGCATTCTAAGTCTCATGCATTTGTTGTGAAAATGGGGAGTTTAAACTATCCAAAAGCTAAAAGGACAGACAGGATGAAAAAGGAGGGACCAAAAAGGATCAGAAGGCTGGAAAGGAAGGACTAAAAAAAGGATGACTCCCACTTGTGAATCCAGGGTTTAAAAGCCCTGGGAGTCTTAAAAAGGGGATGTCTCAGGATATGAACTGTTTATAGTAAATATCTTGAGAGCCTCAACTCAGGAAAGAGAAACAGCCCTTAGTAATCCGAAGGTGGCTTTAGTTTTTATCAGAGCATGACCAGGTCTGTGACACCTCTTACAGGTCTGTAACACCTCTTACCAGATCCGACTTAGGAGCCCTCTGAGATCAAAAAGGAGTCATTCCCCTTTCTGAACAAATGGATAACTGGAGGAGGAGGACTTTCTCCTTGCCCAGCAATGCCCCACATAATTGTTTACATCCATTTTGTGTTCTTTAATATTAAGAGTTGTTATTTCTTTGGGATTTTAATGACTTACATTTCACATGCAGACATTACCCTTCTGCAAACCGTATCTGGTGAAACTATTTCACAAACCATAAATAATTACTGCCAGCCTCAGAAAAAAAACGGAGATAACAACTTGCTCTCATGTCTACTTTATCTAAAATTGAATCTTCACTGAATCCGAAGGATAAGCTCTGCCTTCGACACTTATTTGTTTGAATTGGAGAAATATACTTACCTTCTATTATTCTTTGTTTCCTGATTCATACAACAGTCACAAACTCTTTATATAATATTTCTGAAAGCTATTCGTTGTGATATGGTATTGAAAGGTACATTTTTTTTTATTTATTCTTGTTACATCTCAATGTTTATCCCATCCCTTGTATCCTCCCATTCCTCCCCCCCCCATTTTCCCATTATTCCCCTCCCTTATGACTGTTCCTGAGGGGGATTACATCCCCCTATATATTCTCATAGGGTATCAAGTCTCTTCTTGGCTACTTGCTGTCCTTCCTCTGAGTGCCACCAGGTCTCCCCCTCCAGGGGACATGGTCAAATGTGAGGCACCAGATTACGTGAGAAAGTCGTATCACACTCTCCACTCAACTGTGGAGAATATTCTGACCATTGGCTAGATCTGGGAAGGGGTTTAAAGTTTACCTCCTGTATTGTCCTTGGCTGGTGCCTTAGTTTGAGCGGGACCCCTGGGCCAAAAACGACACCACATGCTGGCGAGGATGTGGGGAGAGAGGAACACTCCTTCATTGCTGGTGGGAATGCAAACTAGTACAGCCACTTTGGAAATCTATCTGGTGCTATCTCAGAAAAATGGGAATAGGGCTTCCTCAAGACCCAGCTATTCCACTCCTTGGAATATACCCAGAAGATGCTCCAGCACACAACAAGAAAATTTGCTCAACCATGTTCATAGCAGCCTTATTCATAATAGCCAGAACATGGAAACAGCCTAAGTGTCCCTCAGTAGAAGAGTGGATAAAGAAACTGTGGTACATATACACTATGGAATACTACTCAGCTATTAAAAACAAGGAATTCCCGAAATTTGTGGATAAATGGATTGAGCTAGAAATGATCATAATGAGTGAGTTAACCCAGAAGCAGAAAGAATCAAATGGTATATACTCACTTATATCTGCATACTAGCCCAAGGGGCATGTCCCACGAAAGCCTTCACTTACCAGGAAACTGGGACAGAGGGGAAGCATCCTATTAGGACTCTAAATGAGAGACACATGGGAGAACAGCAAAATAAAAGGATCCAGAGGGTCCTAGAAATCTACAAGTAGAACAATATGAAAGGTACATTTTATGAAAATTCACTATAAAACAAAAAAGCATAATGATCATACAGACATGAATAAAAGGAGTTGGACAAGGCTATTTATTAAATTCACCATATTACTTTAACTAGTATATAATTTTATTGCTTATTCCATTTTTTAATTTCTTCACTGATTTTTGGAAAAATATTTTGTAAAGTCTTATTATGAGGGCGTGGAAGCATGATCAGAGTAATTCCCCTTATATTAAATATTGTGTTTATCAAATTAGAACATTAAAAAATATGCGTGCCAAGGAATAACAGCCAAAATATACAAATATTTCTTTCCATTCTTTTTCCTCTTTTATTATTAATATTATTTGATACCTTTCTTCTTGATTCCTTACCTCTCCAAATGCCAACTTTAATGTCTATAAATTGACTCTGAGAAAATTGACACAGACATCAGGTAAGATAATGTGTGGTCATAAAGTACTTCATTATCATGTGGCTGCTACTTTTCTCTAACACTAGTTTTGGGGATTCAATTGAGAGAACAAAGTGCCTTTGTTTTCAAAATGAAATGAGATACTGCATGCTGACATTCTCGAGCTAGAAATCTGATGCAAAGTTAGCTAAATAATCTATGTTTAGTTTGGGTATTTTGATGTGTAATACCCTAATGATGGTAGGAGGTGAGAGAAAAGAAGAAAGAGATGAAACGTCCAACTGTGGGTGCAAAAACAGACAACTGGCATGGGGACAACAGAAGATTTTTCCCTAGATGAATAAACTAATTAATTTGATTGAATAATGCAACCTGTAGAGAGCAAAAAAGATTTACTGACAGTTCTATGAGGACTAATATAGTTGAGCACAGCAAGTTCCATCAACTTCTCTGATAACTGTAGTTATGACATGCAGGGGGAAATGAAAACCTTTGTGAAAGTTAAGGGAAAATTAAAGCAAATCAGTAAGGAGGCCAAATGAAGTTATGTTGTGGTGCACATCATCAGCAGGAGGGGAGATATGAATAGTATCTGAGATTAAATACAAGATATAACATGAAAAATCATTATGAGTTATCCACACTTTGACTGGAAAGAAGAATATGTTTGCAAAAATGGTTCAGTTTTTCAAATATTGCCTATTTTTATGATGAATCAGATAACATATGAGTGGGTAAAGAAAATGTGATAGTGAACAAGTAGATAGACTGTTTTCTCAAAAATTAAGTAAGTAGTATGTTGCATATTTAATGGGATTATATAGAGAGTTATAATCTTTGAATTGAAATTTCAAGGAGTAAACAGCAAAGGATAATGATGTCAAACTTCTGATTGTAATTTACATCAAAGTTAAATACATTACTACCTTTATTATTTATTCCCGTGGTGCTGATATGATGTCTTTACAGATCTAGATACTCTTAGGATCAGAAGCTTATGAATCACCTGATAACTTGTTGTAAAGTGCAGAAATTTTGTCGTACGTTTCATCTGTATACACAGAATCTGCAATTTAACAAGATCCTAGTTGACTTTAAAGCATACCTAAGAATCACTGATCAAACTTAAATAATTTGAATATATATATTCCTTTGTCAACACATGTATAAATTATACTTTCTGTCTCCATTTTTATATCAATTAAGGCGGAACAAATATTTTAAGTTCCTTTAAAGTTTAAAAATGATGTCATTGATGTTCCATTCAGACCTCAAATATTAATGCCTTTTTCTACATGTGATTACTAAAATAGAAAGACTTTTGAAAGACTAGGAATATATAATAAGAATACTATATGACTACTGAAAATTTATTGCTTAGTTGTTGGATTACAAGCAACAGTTTTTAACACATTTTAATGTAAAATAAGGTCAAGTCCATGTAACATCTATTTTAACACTAATAAAAACTGTATAGACTAATGGAGCAAAATGTGAACATCCCTTATTACATTAATGTAAAGTATGTCATTCTTCGAGTTTTAATTACAAACAGAAAAGCTGAATCTGTAGAATATGTTTAAGAGTATAACGTTTTTGGAAGAATACTTTCATCTGAAGATAAATAACAGTAATTAACAAACTAAGTTTATTCATGCATTCATCATTTGGATGGATGAATGCATGAATAAACAATATTCCCAGCAATGATTTAGTTATGAACAAACTACTCTCTCTTATGAATATAAAGCCTTATATTGTTATATGATAGTGACTGATGATAAAAAGTAAAATTAAGTATAGAATGTATTCTGATAGTAAAACATACTTGTTATTTCAAAATTGAAAATAAATTTCAGATAGTATATTAATTACAAAGAGTAAGCAAAGGTATGTGAGGTATGAGCTATGAAGATAGCTTAGTCAATGAGAACAAGTAAAGACAAATGACCTAAGGCAGAAGGAAGTAAACTGATTGTGCTCTGATTTATAACTAATACAGATTAATGTTAAATGAATGGGCTGATTAGCAAGAGCAGATCTAGGAGAGGAAGAATATTTTATAAATTAATTCTGATATATCTGAATTCCATCTATATTTCATGCTTATTGACATCAGTTGTAACAGTCACCAACCTAAGAATTATTTATCACATATCCACTTATTCCAAACACTTTACTATACCCTCCATACTGGCAAAATTATCCAAGCTGAGAATGGGCTTCTATTGTTGTATAAATGAATGTGAACGTAGCATATTAACAATACTCATGCATAATAAAAATAATTTTATTAAACATTTCAAGCATTGTATCTTAATAGCTGTTCTATTTTTGTAGTGACACATGCAAGTTCCTCCATCTACTTTTTGTTTAATCAGGAAGATTGTATTACTCCTTACCATAATGTACTTGTCACGGGATTCTTTTTCAACTAGCTATGCAGCTTTTTTATTATGTTGCTGTTATTATTTGAATTTAGGTTTTAAAACTGCAAATATATTTGTTCACATTTGATCTTTAATCTTGATCTTGATAACTAAAACTGAAAATATCAATTCTGCCACATTGTATTGGTTGAAAAACTAAAAGTCAAAATAAATATCTTAATTGAAAGCGTGATAAAAATTTATAGAAGAAAGGGGAAATTGATCAGTGGGTAGTAAATTATGGTTAGGAAAATATTTTTCTGCATATTACAGTAATATACTGTACATTTAAAACTGCTAGAATAAATAGAATTTGAGAGTTTTACCATTTAAGATATATAAAGATTTAAGGAGATAAGAAAGTTAAAAAATTTGACACAAAATTTACCCTCCCTACAAGATGCACAGGGATAAATATCAAGCAGAGATTGAGAGAATGTCCAGCCAATGCATGACCCAACCTGATACCCAATCCATAGGAAAGAGCCAGGCCCTGAAAATATTAGCAATACTCTGTTATGCTAGTAGAAAGGAACGTAGCATAGATGTTCTCTGAGAGGCTCCACCTAGCAGTGGATCCAAACAGATGCAGAGACTCACAGCCGAACATTGGGTGGAGCACAGGGAGTCTTGTGGAAATGTGAGGGGATGTATAGAAGGAACTAGAGATGATAAGAACTCTACAATAATACCAACAGCATCCAGTAATGAGGGACCAGAGGGTCTTACAGAGACTGAAGCACCAAACAAGGGCCATACATAGAGTGGATCTAGGCCCCATACACATATGCAGCAGATGGACAATTCAGACATCATGTGGGCCCGCTAGCAAGGGGAGTGGGGTCTGTCTTTGACATGGACTAGATTGCCTGCTTTTTGTTCACTCCTCTTGGAGGGGCTGCCTCGCCATGACATAGGAAAAGAGGACTTGCTCAATGCTGATGTGACTTGATGATCTGGGGTAGGTGGGTGGGTGGGGACTCCTCTTTTTTGAGAAATAAGGTGGGGAGATGGAGGAAGAAGGAGGGAGTGTGGGCTTTGGAGGGGAGGAGGGAGGGAACTATGATCAGGATTTTAAACAATAAATTAGTTAATTAAAAAGAATATTCAAATATATTTAGACATTATTCAATTTACATATATGTTGAAGCATCATTTGCTACCTGATAAATATTTTTGCTGTGCATGTTTATATGTATCCTAAAAATTAAAGGAGGAAAATGATTTCTGATGTTTATTGTAGATACTAAATTATAGCAACATAAAACACCGTTAATACGATGACCATTAATTTTGTTACCAGAGAGTTTCTACTTCCCTTTGAAATTGTATTCAATGTTATTAATTATTTTCTGATTAGTGTCAGTTTGTGTGTATGTACATATACACGAATGTGTGTGTATGCATGCACACATGCATTGTGTAGGTGGATTCTCTATCTATCAACATGGATTTGGAGATTTGAGAACAACTTTATTTAGTTGGCTTTCTCCTTCAACCTTTCAGTGGGTTTGGGAGATTGAATACAGATCATCATTTTTGCAGGGCAAGTGCCTTGACCCACTGATCTACATTGCCAGCCCCATTTCTATATTATTTAGGATGTTAACATATAGCTCACTATGTAAATATTTTAGAAACTATGATATTACTAGGTGTGTGTGTGTGTGTGTGTGTGTGTGTGTGTGTGTGTGTGTGTGTTTCTGAGGGAAAAATAGCCAAGGGAAAATAATTTTAGAAATTTTACTCTTGTATTTTTAATATTCAAAAATTCCAAGAAATTTGATGGGCCATCATTTATGTAGACATGTATTTATTACTAATAAACAACCTTAGTAGAGGAAAAATAGGTGTTTTCTTTATTTTTCAGTTTACATAAAGTTCTAATGGATCTCCAGAATCAGAAACTAAAAGAGCTAGATGACTGGCTAACAAAAACTGAAGAGAGAACTAAGAAAATGGAAGAAGAGCCTTTTGGACCTGATCTTGAAGACCTAAAATGCCAAGTACAACAGCATAAGGTTTGTAGACATATGGTATTATGGTATTTGCTTTCTATTCTAGTCTGCTAAAACCTGTGTGTGTGTGTGTGTGTCTGTGTGTGTGTGTGTGTGTGTGTGTGTGTATTACAAATAGATGTGAAGACATGTGGTAAGTATAGATGAAAAAGGAATCTTGTACTCAATAATTTAAAAGAAATTGACCTGTCCTGTTTCAGTCATTCTTCCCGTGTTTTGAGTAAATCCTCTTCCAATATTTGGGTGTTGCCAATGTGATAATTTCAAGAGATGGGAACTTTAATAATTGATTGAGCTTTGTCGATTTTTCAACATAAGGTGATTAGGCCCTTATTTAAAAAAAAAGAGGTGTCATGTAGCATTAGGCTATCATTTAGTCATCATTATAGGAACCAAACAAGAAGAACCTTGATCTTGGATTCCAAGCCTCTAAAACTTGGAGATATATTTTGAGCTTTTTGTAAGTTACCCTATCTCAAATATTTTTGTTAAAATAGCACAAAACATGCTATATTTTATTTTTTCCTCTGTAGAATTTTTTATTGAACATTTTTTATTTTTTACATATACATTTATATTATTACACATATATACACTAAACCACCTATAGCAAGAAGAACCATGACACAATCAGGAATTATATAAATGTTACATTCTTGGTGTTCTTGGCTATTTGTATTTGACAGCCTTGAAGGAGACATCTTTTCTATCTTGGTGTATCTAAAATTACAAATATATATCAATATCTATCATATCTTGTCATTATCAACTTAAAACATCGATCTAGATCTACAAACATCTTAACCCCTAAAGAACTAAGAGACTTTGAGAAGGAATAAAATTGTTTGCCTGAGTATATCTGGAGTGTGAGTTAGCATCTTCCCAAATGAGAAGATGACAGAGACAGGTTGCTACCTGATCAGTCACCCAAAACTCTCTATAACATTGGAGCATATATATTCTCTATGAAATACTACATAAAAAGGAATTTATATATTGAAAAGTATATACACTTATTTCTCGGAGAGGCGAATTTATAATGTGTTAAATACTAAGTCTGTGTTTGCCTATAAAACAGTTTTTTTCAGGAATTACCCAAATATAAATTGAACCTTTGTACTTTGCATATATTTATTTTCAATTCATAATTATTTAAAACAGACCAGACTTGGACTAAAATGAATATCTGTAAGATTATTTTGCTACAAAATACAATACATTTTTTTTTTTAATTTTAAGAATTTTTGTCCAAAGTATACATTTAGACATACACTTTCTGGCTAGTGGAAATTTTTGTTGTTTTCATTGGCTTCTCATTATTGTGATTGAGACCACATGGGGTGTGTGTGTGTGTGTGTGTGTGTGTGTGTGCGCGCGCGCGCACGCGTGCAAGCACGTACAGATTTGGTCCAGAATTATAGTATGATTCATTCTGACATGGACTATTCAATCTTAATAATGGTTATGAGTTTTGTGGTTAAAGGAGAAACTTACCAGTTCCATGCATGCAGGTTTGCAGCCAGGAACATTTGTAATCATGCAAGACAAGAGACATGGGAGAAAGCAAGTGGAAACACAAGAAACATCAATAAACTGTAGTTTTGGGGTCACTAACTAATGTTTTTTAAAAATGTATGAGCCCAATTATTGTTATTGGAAATCATATTTTTAGGCACTATATTTTTAAATGCCTGAGCTTGGTACAATGAACAGGTTTTTCATTGAGGTTAGCCATGCCATCTGAGACCTTAATATTCTGACAATTACATAAAATGTTTTTACACTTTTCTTTGGAAGAGATAAATTGAATGGAATGAAAGTTATTTGACTAATATTATCATAAAATCTGAATGGATTGTCCACTACTGGAAATATGCCATTTCCAGGTGAATATGAAATTGCTTTATGTTAATAATTTGAAGCAAAAAGGAAAATGATTATATACAAGTTGATTATACAGTATGTTATATATAAGAAACATTTAATAAAATTTTCTCATATCATACAACCTCATTATGTTTCCCCTCCCTCTACTCCTCCCAGTTAATCCTCACATCATCTCTTACCCAGATTTGTCCGTTACATGAGTCTATTTTCCTTCAGGCATTAGGAAAATGCAAATAAAAATGATCCTGAGATGGAACCTTATACCCATCAGAATAACTAAGATCAAAAATTCAAATAACAGTACATGATGGTGAGAATGTGGAGAAAGGGAAACATTCTTTATTTGCTGGTGGGAGTGCAAACTTGTACAACCAATTTGGAATTCAACCTGGTACTTTCTCAGAAAATTTGGGATAGCTCTACCTCAAGACTCAGCTGTATCACACCTGGGTAAATACCCAAAAGATTATCCACCATAAAAGAAGGACACTTGCTCAACAATGCTCATAACAGCATTATTTATAATAGCCAGAAAGTGGAAACAACCCAGATGTCCCTCAACCCAAGAATGGTTAAATAAAGTGTGCTGCATTTACAGAATGGAATACTCAGCTTTTAAAAACAAGAAAACCATGAGATTTGCAGGCAAATGGATGGAACTAGAAAAGCTCATCCTGACTGTGGTAACCCAGATTCAGAAAGATACACATGATATGTTCTTACTTATAAGTGAATTTTAGCTATATAGTACAGGATAAACATATTACAAATCACAAATCCAGAGAAGAAAAGTAACAAGAAGAACCCAAGGAAGGATGCTTAAATCTCACTCAGAAGGGGAAACAGAATAGAGAGTGGTTGAAGAGAGGCAGCAAGATAGGAGAGGGAAAGCAGAGAGAAATGAGTGTGGAGATTAGACCTGAGGAGAGTGAGAGAGAGGAGAACACAGAGGGCCTGCAGAGAAAAGAGAAAGTATGGAAAGAGTCATATCTATTACAAGCTGGATACCGAAGACATGGAGGATATGGTGGTGACTCTAGCTGAGACTCCTAGTACTAGGGGTCATGGAGACTGAAGAGGACACCTTCTAGCTAAACAAGACTCCTGATAGAGGGAGGGGAACACTAACCCATCCACAACAACTTCTACCCCAAATTTACCTTGCTTTCTAGATGTGCAGGCATAAAGATTGAACAGCAATTGAGGGAATGTTTAACCAAGGCCTGGCCCAAACTCAGACACACACCATGGGAAAGAGCCAACCCTTGACACTATTGACAATATTCTATCATGCTCACAGACAGGAGTCTAGCATAACTGTCCTCTGAGAGTCTCCACCCAGCAGCTGATCCAAATGGATGTTGAGAATCACAGCCAAACATTGGGAGAAGTACTTGAAGTCTTGTGAAAAAGTGGGTGAAAGTCTAAAAGGACCTGTTGGTGACAGGAGCTCTATAAGAAGACCAACAGAGCCAACTAAGCAGGGTCCAAAGGGGCTTTCAGAGATTTAAGTACTCAACCAATATCATGCATGGACTGGACCTATGCCCACTACAAAGATGTTTCTGATGAACAATTAGGTCTTTATGTGGGTCCCCTAATAAGGGGATCAGGGTTGTCTCTGATATGAACTCTGTTGTCTGAGTTTTGATCACTTCCATACTGGAACTGCCTTGCCAGGCCACAGTGGAAGAGATTGTGCTCAGTCTTGATGCAACATGATGAGCTGGGGTGGGTTGCCTTTTTCTGAGGAATAGGGGAGAGGGGAGAGGGAGAAGAAAAGAGAGAAGAGATGGGGCAATGATCAGGATATGAATAAATTAATTAATTTTTAAAAAGAAAAAGAATGAAGCAGATGATGAACTAGTATACACTGTTAAGGCTATAACAAATACACAATTTCTTAACTTAAAAGCTAGGTAAAATATTTGTAAGTCATGTAAGTGCACTGTTAATATCATAGACACACTAGCGTGCATTTTGTGAAAACATCTTTTGATGTTTTATTTCAGCAGTGTTTCAGTAAAAGACATTTCAGTGACCCATCTAATTAGCAATTTAAAATATATTGATTGTTACTATTAGAATCAGACAAATGGTTAACTCTGCATAGCTATGAATATTACTATTGGTTGCAATTTAAAAAGCAAAAACAAAAACAAAGCAAAATAACAAAAACAAAAAAATAAAACCCTTCCTATTCAGCCTTCCTAGCTACTCCTTTGAAGACAGCATTTACAGAATTTCTTTGGATCTCAGGTAAACAACATTGATTATTTCTGAGGACTGAATTTATTGAAATTCTTAAAATGTGCCAGAAATCATTCTTCCTGGAAAATCACTGAGAGATGGAATTTTATCTTAAAATAGTAGGGATATCATTGAGGAAGAAGAGCCTTCTTCCTCTGTGAGCTACATATTTAATTAACTGGAAAGGAATTTAACATGTTAATACAGAATTTTGTTCTGTGGTAGTAAGATATACAGGGAGTTTTGGTTACTTAGCAGAGTCTACAAGGATTTTCAAACCTAGATTTTTGAACATTTTCTCAATGACAACATCAACAAAGTCCTCACAGTTCATTAAAATATGAAACTATAAATGTAATATGCACTATGTTCAGACTCCATCAGATGTTCTGTGTTAAATGCTAGTTATTACAAACCAAATAACATATTAGATGGTTAGTAAACTATCCTTTCCTTGAAGTTAATTTCACGCATTTTACGTGACAAGATTGTGGCATATCCTCATCTTATAACCTTTAAATTGATCTAGATGTTCATGTAACAGAGGGGGGGTTGGTATAATACTGGCAAAGGAAATGACCTTTCATTTCATTCCACTGCATCCCAGTAGTGCTGAACAAATACTCATTAAAGCATCTCGGTGTGGTAAAGAATCCAGTGACCAACTGTCTCTGAAAGCCTTCACAAGCATCTCATAGTCCATGATGCCAGGGAAAGACAGAAAAAATGGCCATTTCTTGAGGCCAAATGAAGCAAGAGGCTTCAGAATTAAAATTGGTGAGCTGTTGGAATTAAGGAAATGAGGTTTGAAAACGTGAAGTGTGTTTTGTCTGTATCATGTGCTAAAGTTCTATATTATCAGGGCTAGAGGATTTTTGTTTCAGTGTAGAGGATCTTATACATGAAATCTAGGCAGGTTCCATTGCTCTATGTGTCATAAGGAACCATCACAGCTCTGAAATTAAAGCAAGATGAGTAGTGATTTAGAAAATTCTTAGTTTTGTGGACATTACATCTAATAAGAGAAATAATGTCTCTGGAAAGTAGGAGGAAAAACCATCTTGGAAGACTATTTCAGCAAGTATGTATAGCCAAAAAAATTAGAAACGAATGTAGAAACATTTTGGAGCTCAACAGCTGAGCCAACAGGCCTAGAAGTAGAGAATGAGCAGATAACTTAAAATAACAGATTCTGAGACTAGGCAATCAGAATACCAGAGTTGGAAACAAGACAGTAGGCGAAAGATGTAGTATTTGGGAGAAGGATGAGTGAATCAGAGAAGCCTTGAGAATTCCTTAAAATCAAGTAGTCCTTTTCCTGCTTAACAAGTTCTCTCCCAACCTAAGGATGACTAAAATCACACATACTGCTGTGAAGTCCCACTTGAATTTCTATCCTTTGCCCCTATATGTACTTAATGAAATTTTGATGTATATGGAAGTAAAGATAAACAATATACTCAGGACAAAAATGTCATACCATAGTCAGAGAACCACAGCTCAAGAAATAATTGTTTAGGAAATATTTTATCAGAACATATGTTGTAATAATTCTTACTATTTCATTGTGTAAACTGTACTCAGCATTGCTACCTTTCTGACAGGAGCCAATGAATTTGACAACTGAAATAAGCAATAAAAATATGTGTAGCTGTAAAAAAGAAAATCATAAAAAAGAGCAAGGAGCATTTCTATAAAGCAACAGATAGATGTATATCATGTTTTTTCTTCTTTGTCCTCATCCCAGTTTGATTTCCTTACATAAGTACCTCTATTTGATATTCATTTTAGAGTCCTTTTTACACAGTAATATTATTTTCACAAAAATACATAGGATTTAAAGTAAAAGGAATAGTGCCACTTTTATGCATTCTATAAATACTTATAATACTGTTATAATTTTTAAAATCTAGTTTATAAAAACAAGTGATTTTTCTAGTTAGAGGGTGTCCTTTTCAGTCGCTATGGTGTCTGTTACTATGAGTTTCTGTTAGAGTACCTTCAAATCCCACTAGGAGCCTAACTTGACATAGGTGGTCTGCAGCTTATCACAGAGATTGTCCAGCCCACAGCTCTCTTCTCTACAGGTCTGTCCTTCCACTCCTGCTTTTCCCACATCTGATCTCCATTCATATATCTCTGCTTAGTTCCCTTTCCTAAGTTGTTCCCACTCTTCAACCACTACCTCTTTCTATTCTATTTCCCCTTCTGGGTGAGGTTTGAACTTCATCCCTTGGGTCCTCCTTGCTACTTATCATTTTGGGTTTGTGATTTGTAATACGTCTGTTCCATACAATATGGCTAAAGTTCACTTATAAGTGAGTACATACAATGTGTGTCTTTCTGTGTTTGGGCTACCTCACTCAGGATGTTTTCTATATCCATCCATTTGCCTGAAATTTTCATGATTTCCTTGTTTTTAATAGCAGAGTATTACTCAATTGTGCAAATGTACAATAGTTTATTAACCCATTCTTCAGTTGAGGTACACCTAGGTTGTTTCCACTTTCTGGCTATTACAAATAAATCTAATATGAACATCGTTGAGCAAGAGCCCTTGTTGTATGGTGGAACAGTTTTTGGATATATACCCAGGAGTGGGATAGATGGATCTTGAGGTAAAGCTGTTCCTAGCTTTCTGAGAAAGAGCCATATTGATTTCCAACGTGCACTCCCACCAACAATGGAGGAGTGTTCCCCTTTCTCCACATCCCTACCAGCATGTGCTATAAGTTGATATTTTGTTTTTAGCCATTCTGACTGGTTTAAGATGGAATCTCAGAGTTGTTTGGATTTGTGTCTCCTACTGGAGGGAGGGAAACACCAACTCTCCCACAAAAACTTTAACCAAAAACACATCCTGCCTACAAGACATGCAGGGATAAAGATAGAGCAGAGTTTTAAGGAATGCTCAACCAATGCTTGACCCAAACTAAGACGCACCCCATGGGAGAAAGCCAATCCCTGACAGTATTAGTGATACTCTGCTATGTTTGCCAATAGGAGCCTAGCAAAGTTAATACTCTGAGGGGCTTCACCCAGAAAAGCTTCAAAACAGATGCTGAGACTCACAGCCTATAATTGGGCGATGCAGTAGGAAATTTTGTGAAAAAGATGAGGGAAAGGAAAAAGTACCTGGAGGAGAAAGGAGCTCTACAACAAGACCAACAGAGTCAACTAACCAGGGCTACCAGGGGCTTGCTGAGATTGAAGCATCAACCAAGGACCATGAACGAACTGGAGCTAGGCCTCTTACACAGATGTAGCCAATGACAGCTCAGGCTTAATGTGGGCTTCTAGTAAGGGGAATGGGGGCTTTCTCTAATATGGACTCTGTAGACAGTTTTTTATCACTTCCCCTTAGTATGACTGCTTTGCCAGGACACAGGAGAAGAGAATGCATTTAGTCATGATGCAACTTGATGAGCTGGTGAGGATAGGAAGTGGGGCTTCCTTGCTCAGAGGAATAGGGAAGGGGGTTGGAAGAGACAGAAGGAGGGTGGGACTGGGAGGTGAGGAGGAATAGGGCTATGACCAGGATGTAAAGTGAACAAATAAGTACATTTATAAAAAGAAACATCTTGCAAGCCGTCATTCTCTCTCTACCCAAACAGGAAGGAACATTTTTTATAATAAAAAATTCTGAGACCAAACTAAAAAATGATCTTCTATTATGATTTTAAGTAGTAGATTTTAAACACAATCTGTATAATGTCCTTGGTTATTGTAACAATAATAATGCTTATCCATGCTATATATCCCAGCTTATGCTCTCCTAACAACTGATGACATAGGTTCTTTCTAGTAAGGATTGAAAAATGATTGAATCATAGATTTTTAATGTTCTTTCTTTTTTCATTTAACTAATTAATTAATTGTTTAATTATTTTAGTTTGCTTATATCCTGATCACAGCTATCATTCCTACCTCTCCTGTCAGGCCCTCCATCTCAACTCCCATTCTCCTATTCTTTTCCTCCTCTCCCTTTCCCTCCCCTCCCTCCATTCTCCCTCATAATTTAATAGTTTGTTGTAGTTCTAAAATTTCATCACAGTGAGAACATTTACTAATTAAGAGGTATAAACTATTATTTTCAAAGATATCCAGAATAAGTGATTATACTCAGAGAGGCTATTTCCATTGCATTTGACTTATTAATAGGATGAGTATATGGATATATCCCACAATAAAATATCAGATCTTCTTTTTACCACTTCTTAGCACCACTAAACATTGTGTCATCTGTTTCTGGTGTATTTTCTCATTTAACTCCAGTACTAAATTTGTGCTAGGGATAATTTGACATATAAACAAATCTTTAATACAGGATTTCACAAAGTAACGTCGCCAGCAACCATTAGGTTCCAATTTTTTTCTTTACCTTGCAGTATTATCCAGACTACATTTGAATTCATGAACCCAAGAGATCTCCTTCAACATGATTCTTATATGTTTCAGGGCAACCCATTGATAAAGACTCCTGTTTTTAACCTTTATATTTCTTCATTCAAATCAAGAAACTTTCTATCTGGCAGTTTCATTAAATAATGGCTCCATATGTGAACCTATAGTTTAGAAACCATGCAGAGAAGTAGCCCAGAGACTTGGAAAATCTCTAATAGGATTGTTCATTTTAACAAGAAAGAGACAAAGACTGAGTATATAGAAGCTTGCAAATTTAGAGAGAAACTCGGAAAAGTATGGTGGTGGTAGCTGTTCACAGGATGCTTACAGTCAAAATGTTTGAGTCAATGGTATGTTTATATCCATGCTGTAGATCTCCCTTTAAATTAGAGCTAAATAGATGAGTAAGTCAATAACAAAGAAAGAAATAGTCTTATAATATTAGCTGTATTAATATCAGAAAGGGGATAATATTTAGATCAATTTAACTGAGATTAATATCAAGATTTTATTTTAGTACATATTTATGCATACATTTATTGATTATAGGGGGAGAAGGAGTGGCAAGAAAGGGCTTCAATTCAGTGATTATAATTTTTATTTTCGACATGTCTTTTGCTATGAAAGTTTTTCAGTGGTGAGCTAGTTAGATTAATTAACTTAACACTGCATTCTTTTTTGAATAATATTCCTATTCATTTATACAAACTCCATTCCTTTATTTGATGCACTATGATGATTCATCAACTGCTATATTTTTCTGACTTCTTTTTTTATCCCCTCCACCACATCTCTTTCCCAACTTCTTGTATTCTCTCCCTGTTTTTTAAATTATTTTCATCATTAATCCCTTGAATCCAATTAATGCTGTACATACATGTGGGTAAGACCATCCACTGGGACACATTTAACCTACCAGCAGCAACATGCCCTAAGGAAAGTGACACTCCTTTATCAGGCTTTAATTATCAGTAGTTTGATCTTCATGTGAGTCATCTTGTAAGTTGAAAGGATGCTGTCTATGACATGGAGTCTATCATTTGCTTTTCAGTAACTTCCCCCTAATGGGGCTGCCTTGCCTGGCTATAGTGGATGAGGATGGGTTCCGTCCTGATATGACTTTATGTGCTGGGTGGGTTGCTTGAGGGGTTCCCCTTTTCTGAGCAGAAGAGGAGCAGGGATAGAGGGAAGAGAGTGGGATGGTAAAACCAGGATGAGAGGAAGGAGGAGGCTAAAATTGGGATGTAAAGTGAATATGTAATTTAAAATACATTTGAAAAGAAATGTGTAGTTCCTTCTCTAAGAGTTAAACCTCAAGGATGCCTTGCTAGTCATCCTTAGTTTTTGACTGATTTGCTCAGGCCTCGTGCAAGTATGTACAGTAGCTGTGAGTTGATGTGTGCAATATATGTTACTTCAGGCCAGTATTGCATAGCTCTTCTCCCTATCTACTTTCTTTTGCATTTTTCTGCATTCCCACCTCTTAGAGAAATGTTCCCTGGGCCTTGGATGGTGGGTGGTAGAAAGAGACTATTCATTCACAGTTGAGCACTCACAGTTCCTTATGCATTACTCTTTCGCCAGTTATGAGTCTTTGAATTACTTCTGTTAATCTTCTATAAATAATATGTAAATTTAATGGTTACTTTAAGTGGTTGTGTTATGGATAAGCAGATTAAAGTTATTATCTGTTTATCACACAAATATCAGAGTTTATATCTTAGCACTTAAGTGACTCACAAATGCCAAGAACTCTGGTTCCAAGGGATCCACATTTCCTTGTGCTGTTTACATGTACCTGATCTACACACATGCATCTATGTTCACACCAAAGCACAAGTATGCACACATACCAAAGTACCCCTACCCTCAAACCAATTCACATGTACACACAAACATTAAAAGTAGATATTTTAAAAATTAAGGATATTAAATAAATTATATATTTTTCAGCCCCAGAAATTTTCTGTCATTTCATGAATTTCTGGAAGTACATTTATGGGATAATGAAAGGCACACTAGGTTAGATGAAGGCAAATAGGGGGCAGTATGTATTACTAGGCTCTTGGGGCTTGCTTTAACAGCTTTCTCCTGAGCACGCTTAATTATGGGGGCTCAGAAGGAAGTGGCTGGTAATATTTATATAGTTCATCTTATGCAAATACTAATCAATTATACTATATTATGTAGTCAGATGGCTCTAAATCCATTTTCACTAACCAGAAAACTGAAGCTTAGTTTAACGAGGGATAAAGGGATCAAGCCTAGAAATTCTGATTTCTCATATTGAACCTTTGACAGCTGATAAATGGTGTCCTCATGAACATATTCACATTTGTTAGTTAATGTTCTATACACTATGTCATCTTCCGTTGACAATCTAAAGCATATATAAGTATAGTAGTTCTGTTATCTAGATAGATTTTTTTCTTCTCTTTTTAAAACTTAGATCATTTTGCATACCAATTGTGGCTCCCTCATTCATTGCCTTCCAGTCCCATGCTCCATCCCTCATACCCCTCTCTCCCTCCCTCCCTCCCTCCCTTAGTCCTCAGAAAGGGGGTTACCTTCTCCCCATCACCTGAAATCAGTCTATAAAGCCTCATTTGGACTGCCTGTACCCTTTTCCTCTGGGGCCTGGCAAGGCCGCCCCACCAGGGGGAAATGATCAACATGTAGGAACAATATTCCATATCAGAAGTAATTCCTACTCCCCATATTATGGGACCCACAGGGAGATTGTGCTTCCTATCTACTACATCTGAGCAAAGGGTCTTGGTCCTTGGTTTAAGAATCAGTGTCTGCAGCACCCCATCCTCTACCCAGATCTGATGTCTCCATTGGTCTCCTTGTGGAGCTCCTGACCACTCCAGGTCCTTCTATTCTCCAACTCTTCCGTAAGACTCCCTCATCTCCACTTCAAAGTTTGGCTGTCAGTCTCAGCATCTGCTTGAATCTCCTGCTGGGTGGAGTCTTTCAGAGGACCTCTATGGTAGGCTCCCTTCCTGTTCCTTCTCTTCAAGCACTTCTGGTGTCTATTCTAGTTGTGCTTCTGAATGAGAATTAAACATTCTGCATAAGGTCCTCCTTGTTATTTAGCTTCTTTAGGTCTGTGCATTGTAGTGTGATTATCCTGTATTATGTGGCTAATATTTGCTTATATACCATGTGTGTCTTTCTGAGACTGGGTTACCTCACTCAGAGTGATCTTTTCTAGTTCCATCCATTTGCCTGCAAATTTCATGATTTTCTTGTTTTAAATAGCTGAGTAGTATTCCAGTGTGTAAACGTACCACAGTTTCTTTATCCAGTCTTTAGTTGAGGGGCATCTGGGTTGTTTCCAGATTCTCACTATTATAAATAAAGCTACAATGAACATAGTTGAGAAAATGGGCTTGTTGTATGATGGGGAATCTTTGCAGTATATGCTCCGGATTGGTATAGCTAGGTCTTGAAGTAGAACTATTCCCAATTTTCTGAGAAACTGCCAGATTAATTACCAAACTGAAAAGCTTCTGTAAGGCAAAGGACACTGTAAATAGAACAAAATGACAGCCTACAGACTGGAAAAAGACTGTCATCAACTTTACATCTGATTGAGAGCTAGTATCCAAAATGTGTATAGAACACAAGAAATTAAACACCATCAAACCAAATAATCCAATTAAAAATGGGATAGACAACTAAACAGAGAATTCTCAACAGAGGAATATCAAATGGACAAGAAACACTTAAATGCTCAATATCATTAGTTATCTGGGAAATGAAAATCAAAATAACTCTGAGATTTCACCTTTCATCATCAGAATTCCTAAGATCAAAACCTCAAGTGACAACACATGCTGGCAAGGCTGTGGAGGAAGAGGAACACTCCTCCATTGCTGATGGCAGTGCAAACTTGTACAAGATAATTTTTGTTAATAATAGAACTCACTATCAACTCTTGAAAATCAGTGATTTTATGGTTTTTCAAATTTGCTTATTGAAGTTGTCTTTAAGAATTTTTCTCCTACTTGGTATCACCAACACTTAGCAGACTCAAAAATGGCCCCTCTAAGCCAAAAGATAAAAATAGTGGGGATTGATACAAAAGTACTTAGATTATGTAAAGAACTGAGGACCAAAACACAAGCTTTTCTAGTAGACCCTGCCAGGGAAGCTTATTTAAAACATTCAGCAAATGTATAACAATTTATGTGCCCTAAATAGATCCACACAGGGATATAGACAATATTGTAGCCAGCCAAGCTTAGTAAAGTGAATATTTGACTGAAAATAAAATTGGAACTCATTACCAGATCATTTCACTCAGGGTACCTAGGGATAGAGAAGCTATTCTACTGTAAAGTTATGGAGAAGGCAAATTAGGAATGGCTATGAGAAAAGGGAAATAAAAAATAAATTGTCCATTACACCATTATTTTCAGTGAAAGCAAATACAGATCCAGATTGTTGAAATAGTTAATTAATGATAAGCATCTTGGGCATTTTGTTTCCTATGTGGTTTTTATGTTACAAGTTAATTTCCTAGAAGTAGAAATAATCCCTCTTCCTAGAAACTATCTGGTCTTTTAAAGACTATTTGCAAGTAATATGTTTATAGGAAGGTTGCTGTGAATGAACTTGTCTTCTTTGAACATTTATTCAGCTAAAATGCTATGAGCTTTTTAAATGTAATATTTATAATTAAAATATCTTAAACATGATTTACAGCAGGAAGCTGGTATTCACAGACTCTACACAGAAAACATTTTTTATGTTGATTCTCAGTGTGTATGTGTCCTTGTGTTTGTGGCAACTTTATATGAATGGGAGAAATTCCCTAATCATTGCAGTGAAGTGGGGTGATAGTAAAAGTGTACACAAAGGTAACTAACCACGGCACTTCTGAGTCCATGTAGACTGAATCTGTACTATGATCAAAGTAGCCAGTGTACAATTCCTGAACAAGCAAGACGCCCTACTTGTTTAAGTTTATATTACATTTACCTTTCTATATCGGTTGATCTTTAGATACAAGTGCAACTCTAAAGCTTGTCTACACTTTTATACTTCATTGTGTTTATTTATGCATTGTTTCATATCCAAACAGAATTACAAGGAAGCATGGGTCTATACTGAACATTGAAGTTACTTTTTAAAAAAAGTTGTGCTCAAGTGGCTTGACCTGGTGAAAGCAAGAAAGTTTGTCCCATTGGTGACATTTGAAAGTAGAGAAAAAATAATGTATGAATCCTAAAACTAGGATCCAGTACTAAGGAGTTAAATTTTGCTAAACCCATTTAATTAAAGAATTATTTAGAAGAAAGGCAACTAGCCACGGAGGACTAACAAAACTTTAGTTTGTCAAATCTAAGAGTTCTTAATGTATTTCAGTGTTGCCCTTTTCTCTTGTCATAAGGAAAAAGGATTGTTATTTGACATTAAAGAACAAATATCACTGACATTTGTATCTAATAATGGCATAGAAATTTAATTAGGAGCATGACAAATTTTTTTTACCTGGTTAGTGTGACAAAAGCATCAGTTTAATAAATTTAATATCAACAAATGAATGAGAAGATTGCCAGTACCTGTCCAGGTAAATTATAAATTTTTGATAATAAAAACCATGTTTGTAATTACCTAAGACAGGATTTTGACTTAAAGATAAAGGCTTTGAGTAATCAAACTTTATTCTGCTACTCTGGGGACATATCTGTATTTAGAAATAACTTGGCTCATATTTCAGGCTTAATAAGAACAACAGTAAACCTCTATTGTATTTCTAACTATGAGAGAATAAAATCCATAACAAGTCAATATTTAACTAAAATATTAATTAAAAGTACTTTAATCAGAATTTGGTAGTTTTGAAAATAAAAGATACCATACAGGAATCAAGGCAAGGATGTTATTTGACCTCAACGATCAGGACCCTCATTCACTGGTAAGTAGAATATAAATCCTACAATTTTGTTTATCATTTTGCTTTTGCAAAAAAAATAACTTTCAAAAGTAGACCCTGGATATTGGATATTTTATAGTCTTTTGTTTATTGATAATATTAGAAAGCATTCCTAGTGTGATAATCACTCTTAATGATTTTGAGTGTTGAAAGCTCAAGGAAATTTACAACAGTTTCTATTTTGCAACTACTGAGTTTACCCAGAAAGGTTTTCTTAATATTATCCACTAAAGCTAGATTAATTGTAATATTAAAAAGTGAAAGAAGAGATGAAAAGCTATTGAAGAGAAGGTTAAATCATGTACTAAGTTTTTTAAGCCACTAGAGAGAGCCTTTCCTATTTTTCTTCAAATTTCTCTGGTCATTCAAATCAAAGTATGAGCACATTTTAATTTTAAAGTTACCAAATCACCACTAGTTTCAATAATACCTTGTATAGAATTTTTTCAAATTATGAAATGTTTATCATTGACAAAATTGGTAAAAAAGACTGAATATATAATTTTATAACAAATATAGAATGAGAACTCAATTTAAATAAAAAACAGTACATTAATTTCACTATGTAGAAGTAAGCATTTTATTAACTAAGTAATGATTGTCACACATTCCTTTACTATGGTATTAAAGCAGGGAATGTAATTTATGTGTAAAATCATATTCAGTTTGGCATTATTGTCTAGTACACTTTTACTTTTGAGTATATTATCATATATGTATATGTGTGCATACACATATGGACTTACACTTTCTTGTAGAGATATAAGAAAATAATTTTCTAAGTTTATAGAAGCTAGATTATGATATTCTAGCTACATAATAATTGTATTAATTGTTCTAAAGTTTTCTTACTGACAAACTGAAAGTCTTATCCTATGTAACTCAAAGTAAGAGGCAAGGGGGTTACTTGACGTCTCTTTCACGATAAACTTTGAATGTTAAGCTTTTCATTTTCAGTCTCATGGCAGAAAGAATTTTATTAACCAGTGCAAGTTCTAGAATGTCAGAGGCATGACAGGAAGTATAGAAGTCACACAAAAATTAGATGCATAGTAATTTTAGCCTAAATTCCTTTACTTGAAAATGTAGCGTGAAAATCTAGACAGAATTAAAAAGGAGTGCTATTACAGTAATTTCAAATAGTGAGGTTTGAAAAATGAATGTCCTAGGGTTAAATTATTCATACATTTGAAACTGATTCATCCATCCTAATATGTTCCCCAACATCTTCCCTACCATTTTAATAATTAAGAAGTGTACTGATATGTCCCAGGCATTATTGTTTTATATGTACAGGCAGGAGGATTTCAAGAAAATAAAAGACCATTTTCCCAAACTATCTGTCCATTTTTGTGTTATATAAAAAATGTTTTGAGAAGAAAGCTAGTTATCTAGAACTTTTAAATACAATTCAAGCAAATCTCAGTAGCAATGTACTGCATTTACTTCAGCACCAGGTAGGTTTCTTTTGGCAAATGTTTGTAAATCTGTATTTTTCTGAAGAATACAGTAAGAAACTAATAGACATTAGTAAGCAAATGGTAAACTAGAGAACAAATAATAAGGAAATATCTCTTTGGGCAGACAATACTTAATAATATCAAATGAGATGCTGTGAAAAATGGATATCAGATTGGGCAACTTTTCCAAGAAATGCTTTCATGTGATAGTGGGTAGTGAAAACCAGTGTGATTACTTTTTTCTATGCTAATGATAAAATTTAGTAAAGAAGATACTACTGAAGATGATAGAGGTGCAGACAATTAAAACAAAAGCCTTGGAAAAGTGGAGAGTGCATGGGAAGTGCACTCCAACTGTCCCCTTTACAAAGGATGACCTGACATTGTACTTTGCAGTTCAAATGAAAGAGAAAAATAGTTCACTGAGTAAACTACCAGAAAATTGATTTGAAATTGGTCTGGGAGAAATACCTCACACACACTTGGGGAGACATGGTTTAAGTATTTACTTTTGGTTATTTTCTTTCAGGTGCTTCAAGAAGATCTAGAGCAGGAACAAGTCAGGGTCAACTCTCTCACTCACATGGTAGTGGTGGTTGATGAATCTAGTGGCGATCAAGCAACAGCTGCTTTGGAAGAACAACTTAAGGTCAGATTTTTTAAAAAAGCAATTGAATACATCCTTTACAATATATAATTCCTATTTGAAAATGTGTTTAGAAAATTCAGAATGTCATCATTTTACAGTTAATGGTAATCTCTTTATGCATACACATGCAAAATCATTCCCTGTTTGTGCATTCTCAGTTTCATTAACTTACACAGCTTGCTCACTCTACGTTCCTTTCATTTGAGGAAATCCACAAACTCATATCTAGTTGTTTTTACAATAGCTAAAATGCATGCATTAGAAAACTGTCTAAACAATACTGTTTATACATGCTTCAGACCTACAATCTGAGTGAGGGCAAAAATTAACTTAAATGTATTGAATTCTGTTAAATGGTGAAAATTTGAGTACCTTTGGTGTATTCATTTAAGCTTTCAGTTGTTCTCAGGCAAACATTGCATGTTTAAATTATAGAGGCTTGTTTGAGTAGATATTCAGCTATTCAAGCTCCTTTCCGACACAAGTGAAGGTATTTGTGCTTTTGGAAATGTATGAAAGACCTTTAGGAAATGTTTGTAATTCTAGCCTTTGGGAGGCAGAGGCAGGAGGATCGGGGCTTTGAGGCCAGCCTCATTATTACAACATGTTTGAATAGAAACTTGAGTTAAATGAGAACCTGTCTAAAAATTAGAACAACCAACCAACAAGGCTTGAGAGAATGCTCATATGTTAATGCAATGGCAGCTTTTGCAGAGGACCAGAGTTTGCTTCCACATGGCAAATCACAACTATCTGTATCTAGATGAAAAGGGCTCTGACACCTCTTCTTAACTTAGTAGTCTCCTGTACACAGTTGCTACACAGAAATATGCTTGAGTACATACACATACACATAAAACAAAAATAAATATTAAAAAACAAGAGAAAAATGATAATGTATATATTTCAAAATCTCCTTCATATGTGCATACACAAATATGTACATACACATGTGAAGGCCAGAGGTAGAAAGTGGGTGTCTTCCTCAACTACTCCTAATCTTAATGTTTGAGATAGGGTATTTTTCTCTCAACCTGGAACTCATCAATTTTCTGTGATGCCTGGCCATCAGTCCCCAGGGATCCTCGTGTCTCCATCCTCTAACCCTTGGTGCTGGAATTACAGATTTATATCACAGATCCTTCCATTGTACATAGGTACCTAGGGATCAAACCTTGGTCCTCTTATTGTGGAGGAAGTATTCTACTGACTGATCTATGTCCCTAGTCTCTATACATAAAGTTCTTGGGCTCAAGAAAGGTTTGTCCTTCTTTGTGACAGATAGAGGCCACAATTCTAATATGTCAAAGGAGCCCTTCATTACAAGTTTAAATGGCGTTTTCAGCCAAAAATAGTTCTTAAAAGTATCTCTAACCTAACCCATAACACAGTTCCTTAAAGCATTATCTTTGTTTTGCTGTCGTGTGAATTATTTTTCGTTCCGGTGATATGTCACGTCCTAGAGTTATTGTTTTAGACAGCTATTCTGCAACAATGCTATGTCATATTCTGTTAAGTGACAAAGTAAGAAAATTCTCTAACAGACTGGAAAATTTTACACTAAAGCATCACTATCTACTACAACCTATGTTATTACTTACTTTCCAATAAAATTCTTGAGATCTTAAAATGCTTATAATACATTATAATGTGTCAGGAGATATGAGGTCAATTTTGTCCTGCATACTTATATACAGCTAACACATTAAACTACTAATTTGATAGAAATCTACTCTTCTGATGTGAAAATGACTAATTGTTAGGAGGAAAAAATCCAATCTTGATCTTTCTCATACCTTTTCAGAAAAGATTTTAAAGAGCTTAGTTGTGACTGGTTTGAAAAAATACAACAGAACATTTTCTAAGACAAAGACAACTCAGCTGACCTAGCATAAATACCCTTATGATATAATTATTTAGGGTTATGCTTTTGAGACAGAAGCAGCGTGAAAAGCGATCCATAGAACTCATAAAAAATGACTAGGATATACTTCATATAAGGAGAATTGGGAGTACTGAGACTAAGGTTTAAGGTAGTCATTTTAGAAAACTATTTTCTAAGACTGGAGAGACGATCTGAATTTAAAAGTGATTGCTGCTCAGTAATGTACATGGGACTAATGATCCCAGCACCTACATAATGTATGCTTATAACCCCAGTTCAATGAGGATACAAGAAACAGGAGAATCACTAGAGCTTGCTAGCTTCTGGACCAGTGTGGGATTCTCATTTAGAGTGAGAAACAATGCTTAGGTAAGAGTACAAGAGTAGAAAACCTAACACCATCCTTTTGCCTCTGTACATGTGTATGTGAGATCATACACTCACACAGACACATACCCAAGCACACATGAATAAGTAATGAGGGATAGAAAGTAATTTGCTTTTATTATTTATTTTATTATGTTCTTTTTTTTATTTCAATAGCCCAGAGATAGCTAACAAAATAGATGTTCATGTGTTGTATGTCTTTAATTTGCAGAAACACAAGGTACACCTAGTTGCCTGTGACTGCCTTTCCATTAAGTATCTGTTGCCACTCTCTTGCAGAATCCTGTTTAAAGTCCTCTATCCCCTTTTAGGTCATAATTTCTATTATGTGTATCAGATACTTTTATTTCACTTTTAGGTACTTTAGATAGTATATAAAAGGACCGTTTTAGACGGAGTTAACACTGGATGAAACAACAGCAGAGCGAAAAATCATTTTGTAAAATTCAAGTCTAGTAAATGATTATAATATTAATTTTTTGCAGTGTTTGAAGTACAGCAACATGTGTATGTGTGATATAGTATGACAAAAACAAGGTGTTAAATATGTTCCACTCATTAAAATTTTTATCATCTCTCTATTGGAAGAGTAATTTACAAGGTGTATAATAAAATTATGAGAACTATAGTCTCTCTTCCATGTTGTGGTAGGATATTAATATTTTTATTCCTCCAAATTTTTTTGTTATCCACCTTGTCTTTTCCCTCTTGCTCTATCCTTCTTGTTCTCTCTTGTCAACTGATATACTCAATGATTTTATAAAATCAACTTCCTAGGTTCCAATATGAGTGACAACATGCAGTACTTTCCTTCCTTGCTTTACTCATTTTACTTATATTATTGTTATTATTCCACGGCATTCATAGAATGAAAACTGAAGTCTAGAAATTAGCATGGTGTTTATTGGAAACATTGTGCTCAAACAGAAATGTCATATGTTAAAGTGTTTTAACAGGGGAACGTTACTGAATAAGTCCTCCAGAGTGCCTTTTGATAAAAAATTTCTACCACTAGAATGCAGGAAAATACATATTAATTTTGTCTAGCATCATCAAGTAGAAGCACAATTTTTTATCATTTAGATTAAAAAGCATGATTTTTATGTAGTTTGAAGAAAAGATTATGAAAGCAATGACAATATATAAAGAGGTTGTACAATGAATCTCTCCAAGTACTTTTATAATTATAATTATCAGAAATGACAAAGTTAACATAGAGACGTTTATTGACATCTTTCTATTTACTTGGTATTGTCAACTATCATTCTAACAAATAAAATATGTGAGCATTGTGCATATTACAGAAGAAGTGTTTCATAAATAAGATTTAAAATTTTAAAAGAAATGAACAAAACAGGATGTATGGAAGAAAAAAGCATACTAAACATACTTGCTTTTAAAGACTATTTATGTTATCCCTGATTCTATCAAGGCTAATCAATAAAGTGTACGACAAGTTTTATGATATATTTATTTATTTATTTTTATTTATGTGATATATATATATATAATAAATGATAACATACATTAACTTTATTTCTGTACTTGACTAATTTAATTTATCTTAATGTTATTATACCAAAGCCTGCAAATACATGCATACATACACAATACTTGTATGTGTTGGGAGATGGACTGACCATAATAATAGTGCAGAGATCACCAGGCTATTAATGACCTGTGCTCCATTTGCAAAGTTCATATGACGTGTCTCATAAGTATCTGATAAACAATGTTCAATATAAAGGTATAGGGAGGAAGAATCTAGAATAAACATGAGTCTTGTGTAGCCAGGTGTGGCCTATCCTTACATGATAACACAGAGATCACCTATCAATTAACAACATCCATTTTCAGCCTTCAGAGAGGAAAACAGATTATATACATCTCTTCCTTTGAAGAGGCAACCCTGTGTGCTTAACATTTCTGATTTCCCTATTTCTTATCTGTGAGCATAAGGGTGTAAAATAGGGTAGAAATAACTCTATAAAATATTAAACCCTGTAGAATTAAGCAATAAATATTTGTAGCACTATGGGTGAAAAAGCTTGATGTTTATTTCTTCTTTCTATTTTTTGTAAATAAGATGGACCTTGAAGATTAAAAGACCACTTAAAGCATAATACCAGAAATACAGAAACTGAATTGTACAAAAGACAATAATTGTAATTATCACTTTTGTATGGTTAATGTTTTTCAAGTGTTTTATGCACTTTGTAGGAAATGTAAGTCTGCTTTAAAATATTAGAATGCCAAAACATAACAAAGTTAAATTTAAGATCATATACCTTGTAAATTAGAGAGTTGAGGTTGGTAACCAGATGTGCACAGTCCTCCATCTGGACACAATCTTTCAATTTCATAGAATAAAATTGCTATTTGACCTTAAGAAAATTTTGTAATTTTCACAATTCTGAATTACTCACCAGAAAAATGTGATAAGGAAACTCATTTATCACCACAATGCATTTCATCAACTTAAAGCATTAATGCATATGTAATATCTATATCTATATGTAGATAATAGACCACGCACAATACTACACACAAAAACACTACCTATATGTTATTGAAGTTATTAAAGGTATATAAATATTTTTCTCTCCTAGACTAGTACTGCTTCAAAGTGATGCCACTGTCTAGGTATGGCTGTTTGGGGTACTTGAGGTACGGTTGCTATACATAAGGAAATGGAGATAAAATTTAATTCCTTTAAATTTAAATATAAACATTATATCTTATTCGTTTGTGAAAAATATCTTTTGCATAGCTTAGATATATGAAAGGATTTTTCAATGCATCTTTTATGAACACCTAATACACTTCAAATCATTGTTATAAAAATTTAATATATAAATAAGTTTATGAGGAGAAAATAGATGCTAGATTTCAAATGATTTCATGGATATGTAACTTGTGGTAATTTATTTTAATATTTGTATGCTACATATACTTGAAATAAACAGTTTTTAGCATTTTAAAGTTCGCCTCAATCTTGGGTTTATAACTTTTTACTTGAGCCATAAAGTTTCATGTTCAATTTATTAACTGAACTGAATAATAATATAACAATGCACACTATATTAGGTTACAGGAGGAAATATAACCTAATATATTATAACAATAATATTTTTGCTGATACCAAACCTAATTTTAATATATTCTAAAGAGAATTGTGGCATTTTGTCTTCAGAAAATAATCTTTAGACCATGACATTAACAAATAGTTTTCTTCCTGGAGTCCTCACAGAAGTGCACATATAATTAGAGTTTGAAAGATTTCATAAAAGTAATATACCTATGTTTTTGGTAATATTTAACTTCCTATAAAACTTCATTAAGTTCATACACTTCCCACCTCCTCAAATGGTGAAAATACTATGGGTTACTTTTGTTATATTCTCAAATTAGGGTAAATAAACTTTCATAGCAAATACCTCATTACTGGATATTTTTATACACTGTATTTATGATATAAATCTGTGTTTCACAACAGTAGTCATTGATTTTCTTTGTCAAATGATATGTGTGTATTTAAATATTATTATCTACTGTCCAAAAATGTGGTTTGTTTCCAGTTGAGAAATACTACATATGACATTAGTATAGACATATATTTTAAATATCATTATATGAACATATGAATGTCTTTATATTATGTTTATGCATGCGATTGAAAATTTGGAGAGTTGGGGATGCATGAAATTACCTTGATAGAACTTATGAACAGTCGTCCAAATTTTTTGAAAATGTTACAAAATCTCTAATAGTCAATGAACACATGTGTTTCATCTCATTTCTGATACTTGATTGACATATTGTTAATTTAAAACTCAATGTGAATCTATAGTGATAAATCATGTTCTTCATTCATTATTTTGAAAGCTAATGACTTTTACTCCCATTTCCATTTTTTATTGGGCACCTACCTGTCCTCTTTCTGTGATACCTGTTTTCTATTGAATAATCTACATTTATTTTAGTGATTCATTGTAGGAATTTTATATATATATTCTGGGCATCAATCCTTTGTTGGTTGTAGTTTCTATTTCAGCAGATGCCTTCTACTTCTACTCATTGATGATAATAATTTTAATAAATATATCTGTGTTAACTATGTTCTAATTAATGACTTTATAGTTGCTGTTTTGTTAAAAAGGAAAAAAAATCTTTCCTTTCAGGTCCTGATATTTTTTTCCAGATCAGCCTCTAGAAGCATTACTTCTTTACAGTTTAGAAACATTTCACCTGATATTTTGTTTGAGAGGACAAGAGTGATGTCATCTATTTCTTACAGATTTTATCAAAACGGCACTGATTATTGCAAAATCTATTTCCTCAATATTATTATCTTTTGTATAAACATACTCAGATGATTATATAAATACCTAGATCAGCTTAGGAACTGTAAGTACTTGAATTTTCCACTAGTGTGTTAGAATACTACCACCATGCTTAGTTGACTATTGATAATACTTTTATTGTGAAAGACAAGAAAGAGTTAAACAGGCCAAGTATTATTGTTATTAAATGGCAAATGGTCAGCCTTGAATAAGTATAAAGTCAATTAACACAAGATATATATGGTGTGAGTTTATACTTATTTGTATGTATGTGTGTGTGTGTGTAACAATAATAATAAAGAAGAAGAGACCATGAAATTGCCCTGCACAGATGTGATGACCTTTTATTGGTCAAATAGCTTAGGCTCTAGGCAAAGGTACTCCTGGGTCACAGAGAAAGCAAACAGTAACTAGCATCAAAATACATCAGACCAATCTCCAAGGAAGACCAGACACTTTAGTTTTACAAGTAAACTTAGTTGTTTAGGGGTTAATAATAGGAATTAAGAAAACAAATGCTCTTGATTTGGATAGCAATATAAGACATGAATAAAAAAGTAGGGAAAATCCTCCCCATTTTTATCTGAGCACAGCTAACAATGAAGTTGTGATTTAGACCATGAGAATGTGTTAGAGTAAGTGAATTGACATTTAACCTTACAGTGGCTGAGTCCAAATGAGAATAGGAATAGAACTTAATTTGTTTTTTTCTCCCTTCATGTTATAACTCACTGCTTTGACATTAATGTTTTTTATTTACATTGTATATCTAGCACCACAGATATATGTATTATTTCTAAAATCTCAATGGATTTTTACACTTAAAGTGAACTTCAGAGAAACAATAAGTAAATATATATAATTTTCCTCTAGAGACAGTTTCAATTTAACAAAAATGTCATGGAATAATTCAGTGCATATCTTTCTTGTGTTATACTTGGTGTGATAGGTTTTTAATGTAACTTGAATACATTCAAGATGGACAAATGAATAAAATAAAAGGTACCAATTTTAAGTTACATATTACATAAATCAAACCTACAGCAATGCATTATTAATTCAATCATTATTTGGACATAAATACTTCTTTAAAATACATTCTTTGTTAATACTTTTATTTTATTACATATTTATAAAACAAAGTTTATAAAGCAGGGAGAACCATGTGACAATCATGAGAATAATGAGTTCTATACATGTTACATTCATTGTGAATTGGCCATCTGCATTCGTCCAGTTTGAAGTGTCTTACCTGTCTCGTTGGGTCTAAATTTCCAAATGAGATTCAGTATCTCTCCTATCTCAACTTAACTTCTTTATCTTGATCTAAAACTATCTTGTCCCCTAACCAGCTTAACTTGGTTGTAAAACTATACTATCTTGTCCTCAATGCCCCTTGGAAACTTGAGTGAGCAGAGCAGAGCAGTGTTCCAGGCCATGGGTCCTGCAAAATCAAAGACCTCAAAAGCAAGGAGAGGAGAATTCCAGGGCCCCGCCTCACTTTCATTCTGCAGCATAAAATACATTCTTAAAATAGTTGCCATAAATAGTTTAATTATCAGCATTTTAGAATTCATGGAAAGTGTAGCAATTTGATAACATTTCTTATATTTTTGAAATATCTTCACTATTTTTGGCCATCTGGATTACAAAAGCCTACATTGGAATATGTACTATATATGCTATCCTACTAAAATAAATAAACCAAATATTAATTTATAAATATATAACTTGAAAATGGTCCTTCATCCTGTTACCTTTGCTTTATTTGCAACAATACAAAGTACAGAAGTGATCTGTACATTTCACTAAAACACTTTAAATACATCTCAGAAATTATAGAACTTTGAAAATAATACTATTAAAATAATCACAACTTCTGGAAACCTCCCAATGCTTTTTTTTTAGAACATAAAATTCTTTATATGAGTTATAACATGAAGGGAGAAAAAACAAATTAAGTTCTATTCTCATTTGGACTCAGCCACTGTAAGGTTAACTCATTGGTTAAATAGCTGAAGTCATGGATTTAAGTTGGTGTATGTCCTATGTGTATGTGGCATTGCTTTTCCAGTGATATGACTTATATTATCAAATGAAATTCAAAAGGAGCTGGCTAGCAATGAAACCATAAAAAATGATGGTAATAAAATTTTCATTGACATTTCTGAAGAAAAATAAGAAAACTTACTACTGAACAGCTGTAATAATATAAGGTTTAGTGTTTACTATTTCCTTATAAATAGAATTTTCACTTAGAAATAACAGTCGATGAAACAATTTCAAAAGTATTTGGATTCTCATGTGACTTACCAATAAATAAATTTTTGTAGTATTATTTATTTTTACAATTTTTCAATCAAACATAAGTATTTCTAAAATGAGTAAATTGACTAAAATGATAGAAATTATAATGAGCTTTTATTTCAGAATATAGAATGCTTTTGAATGAAAGATATGAGAGTAAGTGTAATAATCAAAAGGCATACTAGTTATTTATGTGTTTAAACAGGAATCAAAATTTCTATACATATTAGTTATATTGTTCCAAAGTAGGAATTATACACATTGATCTGATTTTATATAAAATATAACATATTTTCTCATCCAGTAGCTATGATAAAATATTCTTACTCGTGTAAAAAATAGTAAAAAGTTAAAACTTTAGGTTCTGATGTCCTTAAAGTGACATATTTTTAGAACATAAAATTCTTTATATTTGTTCTTCAACTAAAAAGTTTTATCATGATTTTGATTTTTGTTACATTTTAAAATGAGGTAAAAACATAAGGAAGGAACACTTTAAATATATGGCAGTTGTTTCTCAAGGAAAAGCAATATTTTCTCACTATTGTAATTAATACAGAGAAGATTTTGATATCCATCTAATAATAATGAAGCCTTTTATAATAATCTACAAAGCAGGGACAATGCTATGGAAAATAAAAATGACTATGAATTTTTTAGACAACTCTAGTTACTGGTAAATTTCCAAATAAAAGTAAAAATTAAGAAAGTCATATTTTAATAATTTACAAGTAATTAGAGTTGTCTAAGAAATTCATAGTCTCAAAAAACCAAGAAAAGGGTTGCAAATCTACATGGGGCTTAGTGTAATATTTTGGTATGTTTTATATTCTGTGTTTATCCTTTATGATTTTTCATTTAATCTTTTCTGTTTTACACTTATAGAGCCATTCATAAATGTTTGGACAGCTACTTTAGATTACTTTCAAATATCTCTGCTTTTGAATGAAAGATGCAAGAATGAGTGAAATAACCTGAAAATATAAAAAGGGCACATTGCTTACCTAATTATTAGCTAAAACAAAGCTATTCTTTACAGGAGACTCAAAATAGGATACTTTGGAAAAGCATTCCTCCCATTTTAAATGAGATTATCTTAAAATTGTTTAATAATGTCATTGATTCTCCCATCCTCAGGTACTTGGAGATCGATGGGCAAATATCTGCAAGTGGACTGAAGACCGCTGGATTGTTTTACAAGATATTCTTCTAAAATGGCAGCGTTTTACTGAAGAACAGGTGTGTTCCTGTAGGAGGAAATTACTGAAGTAGTGTTAAATTCAACAAGTAAGATAGGATCTATTTTATGTAATTCTTCTTCCTTGATCCCTTTCAGTGCCTTTTTAGTACATGGCTTTCAGAAAAAGAAGATGCAATGAAGATGGTTCAAACAAGTGGCTTTAAGGATCAAAATGAAATGGTATCAAGCCTTCAAAAAATATCTGTATGTATAATTTGCTTTCAATCATTTTAAAAATTCAATAATACATACAATTATCATTATGTTACTATCCTATTTTGCCTTAAATAACATATTCATTGTTTATGCTTAGAGGATAGATTATTCAAAATTGGTTGTTGTAGAAAGGTGATTATTCTTTCTATATTAGTCAATATAGTACATTAGTAAGGCAGTAATTTTATTTAACTGGCTAGTTCCCCAATGACTTACACAGAGAGACTATGGTTTGTTTTTAAACTATACTATGCTGGACAGATTTTTAAGTAACAGTAAAAAGCAACTGTATTCTTTACATATGAAATTTACACAACATATTTTAAGTGATAGATTTAAAGGTGAGCCTCAGAATAATATATTAAAAGAACACAACATATTTATTTTCCCATCTATGGGGTTGAGCATTAGTTTAACAAATAAAAATCAAATAGCTTAGGATAGTACACCAGCTTCTCAATTAGCAGACTAGATTCCAAGACTAAGTAGCCTAATAGGAGAATGGAGAAGGAAGTCCCTGAATGAAAAGAATGGTAATTTAGATTCACATATGCTAAAAGGAAAATACATATCTATGAAAAAACACCTTCTTGTCAAATTCTCAAAAATCAATATCTAATTAGTTAATTAATTGAACACCAGTAAGCAATTGGGCAGTGTAAAATAATAAAAGGGGCAGAAATTCAGGCAATATGTGTAATCAAGTGAAAGACAGAGGAAAAAGAAATCTTAATAACTGGATTGAACATCAAGATTTCAAGTGTGTATGGAGAAGAAAGAAAAAGGCATTATAAGAGTCAGAACTGGTCTGTGGATAGAGCGCAGTCAGGAAAGTGCTTGCCTACCATGCAGGAATTCCTCTGTTAGATCTCCAACACCATATAAAATGAACATATTGTTACACACCTGTAATCTCAGCACTTGTAGGGGGCAGAGGCAGAGGATCAGAATTTCAACCATTTCCTTCACTACATAGTGAGAATTTCTGGTCAGCCTTGGATAGATGTGGCCTTGTTTCCAAATAAATTGAGGAAAATAATTATTATAAAAAAGGAGAGTTCTGTACTTTGTCATTTTCACAAAAATATGAGGGTCAATTGAGAAAAGATCACATCTTTTCTAGAGGAAATGATATATGACCTTCATATTTTTAAGTCGGAAATTAATGAAAATTACTTTCTTAAATCAAAGGATGGATACTTTGAGACAATAAATTGGTGACAACTTAGTCATACACTATGATATGTATAAGAATATTCTGAACTGTAGCAGAGGGCATGGAGGATGGCTAGTTAATGGATTTCTCCTAGGCATAAGTACAGCTGCCTTTCTTATACTACCCAGGACACTTGTCCAGGAGTGGGACTGCCAACATCAATCAGAAGTCAAGAAAATGTTTCACAGACATGGCTAAATGCCATCCTGATGATTTCTCAATTGAGGTTTCCTTTTCAGAGATATGTGTAGGTTTGCGTCAAGTTAACAAATCCTATGAATGTGAGCACTCTGCTTGTGTTCTCTGTGTGTAGCTTTACCTGTTCTGGACTTGCATTGTATATGAGGCTGGCCTTGAGCTCACAGAGATCCACCTGCCTCTGCCTCCCAAGTGTTGTCTGCTTGTGTTTTTTGTCATGTCTTTAGCATTCAGATTGATTAGGCACACATATTAATCATTCAATGAATAGGTACTATATGATACCTGTCAGAGAAATTTCTACAATAAAGACTAGATTATCTAATTCAGACCTTTGAAAAGGTAGTTTTTTGTACTTAGAATTACTATTACTATTAGAAAATAACTTAAATTTTAAAAACATGTAAATATTATATTATCTTCATTGGCTTTTTTTTTAGATCTCTACCACTGTGTATGTATAGAATAACATGGTTCATTTCTGTTTCTCAGTACTTGGACTCTCAATATCTAAAAGGGTGTGAACTAGAATAATTTGAAAATTTTATTTTATTAATACCTCCTGGTACCTCAACCAGGATTCTTTGATGTCCATGGTTTCTGATTAAATCTATATACCACTATTTTGTTTGGTAGCATTATAACATGAGTATTTTGTGTAGTCAGAATTCACATGGAGAGTGTTTCTGCAACTAAGACTTATCCTAAAACTGTATTTATCATTATTGCATTTATATTTGGTTGAGACAGTCATAAACCTGCCCAGTTTCCATGGAAAGCAAATAAATTTCATTTCCTCATGTAAAAGCATCAAGGTCAAATGATAGCAGAGCATCTAGAACAGATTTATTTGACAGTTATTCCCAGAATGTATTATATGCCAGAATATTATAAATTTATTTTGTCTGAAAATAGATACCCAATTCTAATACCAAGACCTAGTTTCTCTCAATATCCCTGATTATGTTTACCAATCAATAAAGTTGTTTTTAAGAAACAGCGTGACAAAGATAAAGTTATTGTATCCCAATCTAATTATATGTTGAGTGATCAGATAGTTGATATAAAGTGAGGAAATTGAGGTCTAGGAAATAATAGAACAGACATATAGCTGGTATTATGTATTAGTGTTTGTGCTAATGAACATTAAGACACCTAAAATTAGGTTGAGGCTTCTCAAGCTATTTCCAAGCTCCTCATATCATTTGATATATTAGATAAAAAGTGGCTGTGATTCTAAACTGTCATTTCCAACAATCCGGTGCAACTTTGTGGTATTTTGGGACTAAACGTCTTTCCCAGATTCAGGGCCATGATTCTCTCTTAGTGAAGTAACAATATATTTTCAATGTGATTAAAATTCATATTATGTCACCATAGTTATTAAAAAGTGAAAATATGTTTTGTATAAGTCTTACCATTTGATAGTTTAAGCCAATTAACAAAGCTTGACAGCTGGCTTAGAATTTGAAGTAAAATTCCCCTGCTGACTCAGGCCGTGAGTAAGAATTTAACGTTCATTAAAATATGTCACAATCTGAGACCCAAAACAGGTGCCATCTGTTACCAGTTCCTATTAACATGCTTAGGTATAGATTTAGTGTTCTAAAATTCTTTTATTTACAATCAGTATAATTTCTTTTGGCGTATTATCACTAATAACCAGTAGAATTTATGAATACTTATTGTTAGGATTGTTATATTGGAATTTTGTGTCTCATTTGTTCTATATCATTCATGTGTGTGTGTGTGTGTGTAATATTTTTTCTGATTAAAACATTAAAAACTAAAGAGAAGAGAAAACTTGGCCTCTATGAGGGGAATTATATGACATAAAATTGTAAAAATATTTCTCAAAAAAGCCCATGTCAAGAGGAAATCAGCTTCTGGAGTTTGTTGCTGTTCTTCAGGAAAGGACAACACTAGAGAAATATGGAGATTTAAGAGTATGCCTTATAAGGTTTCCAGAAAGAACTTGTACTCACCTGTCCTGTTGTATGAAATGACAGGAATGCCATGTATATGAAGGCTCAGAAAGTCTCAGTGAAAGTATTGTTTCATCCTGATTTGGAGCTTTGATTACAAGTCTTCTGATGACTCTCAACCAATTCATCTGAATAGAATAAATATTTTCAAAAACGTGTTTCTTATATCAGTGGTTTCAACATCATTTTAAACTTTGTATTCTTATGAATAGAAAGAAATACAAATTATTTGGTTCTTTGCAGTTGTATTGACTTGTTCATTCTACAGGAATGGCCCAGGAGTCTGAAATTTTAATGAATATTCCATATATGATTTTAATATTCCCTAAATTTGAGAGACCCTTTAATCAGCCAACCTACTTCAGTACAGGAACTGGTGATTGGAATGGAATGGACTACTTCATATATGTTGATAAATCCCTGCAGAAAAATAGATGCATTATTCAATTTCTTCAGAGTAAGAGAAACTATGTTGTCCTTATCCTCCTGTGCACACTCCTGAAGAGAAGAGGGTAAAGGTTTCCTGTTCCTTTTATAATTGTATATCCTATTTCAAATTTAATTCATCTTCTAACCTTGACCGAGTAGTACTTTTCTACTCCTGTCTTACCAAAGAGCATAATCTGTTTCTTTTTTACATTTCCTATGGATTTGACTTGACTTTTTTACTGTGTTTTCCTGTTTGTTTTAAAGGCAGCTCCAGGTGCCTGGCTTTTATAAAAATGAAATGTTTATTTTCTTTTATTGTCTTATCTCTGTGTAAGTTTTCTAGAGTTTGCTTTTGTGTTATGAACATTAAAAATACTTTGCATATGCATTAATTTACAAGTGCGTGCATGTGTGTATATGTATATACATGTTCCACAGTTTACATGGGTAGTAAAAGACAACTTTATGGAGTTGTTTTTTTTTTCTTCTATTTTATGTGGGCATATGAGATTGAGTTCAGATTTGCAGCTGTTCCTGAACATTTTATCACTTTATGTGTCCTTAGCATTCACAGACTTAACCTAAACTTTTGATATATAAATATTCTCTTGCTTCTACAATTAGGTAAATTTAATCTATAGTTATTTAGGAAATGCAAATTTGATTAAAGATTAAATTGACACCCAAGAACACAATGTGGGAAAGATAAGATGTTCATTTCAAAATCTAGGCTATCATAATTTCTATAGTGAGCTACAGACCAGAACCAAATAGAGAGTCCCTTGATATAAATTCCAAATACACAGAGAAATAAGTACAGTGTGCATATATGCACAAAAATTACCTCAAGAATACACAGATAAAGATAATTCAATACTTATGACCAAATGCATCTGATATTGTTACAGATTTATTTTTACTCCAACTACTAATTATTGTGCAAGCATCCTTTCAAAAACTAAAAGTAATGAAGAGGCAACAAGTAAGAGGGAGCAAGAGGGAGGGGAGACACAGAGAGAAACTGGGAGAGAAGAAATTGAATATAGACAACTAATTTGCTACAATCAATTTTTAGAAATTCATAATGACTTGGCTACCTGGTTTAGAAGGTAAAAATGCTGCTTCCTAGCCTGAATACTTTATCTTAATCCCCTCTACCAACATAGAAGAAAGAGAGAACCTATTACTGCAAGTTATCTTTTGACTTCCTCATCTAATCTGTGGAACATATTCATATATAGTAACACACATAAATAAGCAAAAATAATTTTTAAAGTTATACTTAAACTTTACTATATAAATTTTGATTTAATTTTTAGTTTTGCCATATAGATTCATAGCAAATTATTGATTACATAATTACCAAATTTCTTTATAATACTGATTAAATTTTATCTTTAGTGTTCTTTCTGAATTTGTACCTTTAAAATTGACTTTTATTTTAATTTTTGTGGTGTTTACAATGTTCTTTTACTTGCTTTAATATTTGAAATAATTAATTAATTAACTTTATACCTCAATTGCAGTTTCTTTTCCTTCCTCTTCTCCAAGTTCTTCCCTCTCACCTCTCCTTCCCCACAAAGCTACCTCTCCCTTTCTCTTAAGAAAAGAGAGGCCTCTTATGTAAATATAGTAATATAGTCTGAGACAGCCACTGCTCCTCTTATTTGAAGTCCCACATGAAGAACAAGATGCGTGATTGTTACATATATGCCCAGGGCCTAAGTCTGTCCCCATACATGCTCTTTGGTTGGCAGTTTATCCTCTATGGGCCCAGGTTAGTTGATTCCTTAGAGTTTTTTGTGGTGTCCTTGACCCCTCTGTCTCCTTCAATCCTTCCTCCCCCTCTTTGACAGGATTCCTCATGCTCTGCCTAATATTTGGTTGAGGGTCTCTACATATGTTTCGATCAGATGCTGACTGATGCCTCTCAGATGACAGTTACACTAGACTCCTGTCTCCAAATATAGCAGAATATTATTACTAGTGTCAGGGGTGGGCTCCTTCTCATGGCATGGGTCTCAAGCTGGACCAAAAATTGGTTAGCCATTCCCTCCTTTTCTGCTTTCTTTACCCCTAAACATCTTGTAGGGAGGACAAATCATGGCTTGAAAGTTTTGTGGCAATTGCTCCAGTGGAGCTCTTGCCTGGTTACAGGAATGACCATTTCAGGGTCTATATCCCCCATTGCTAAGAGTCTTAGCTAGTATTACCCTCATAGAGTCCTGGGGCTTTGTATTGTCCTAGGTTTCTAGCTCATCCCATAGATGCCTGGTCTCCTCTGATTCCAGTTCTGTCTCCTAGTACTCTCTCCCTGTATAGTCCTCACCCTACTTGATCCCTTCAGTTCACCTCCACACCCCTCTCCCACCCAGTCCTCTCCATCCATTCACTCTGTAACTATTTTATTTTCTCTTCTCAATGAAATTCACTTGCTTTACTATTAGTACAGAAGTCTCAGTTACATATGTTTACACAAACGTGGAAATATATTCTTTTTTCTCAAAGCTTAAGATAGAATTTTAAGTAGTCACATGCCTAGGGGTAGAAGGTGTGTTCACTATTGAAGGTGTGTATACACACACACACACACACACACACACACACACACACACACACACACACACATATATATATATATATATATATATATATAATTTCCAACACAATTTTCCTTAAATATCATTCCCAGATTAATCTTACAAAATATTTCCAAATCCTTGTATATTTAGCTTCAAGAATAGGATCATTGTCCATCTCTACACATATGGCTACTTGAGCTTTAACAATAATTCAATAATGGGTATGATTATACTTTCGTATTTTAAATGTATGTACATCTATTATGCTTCTTTCCAAAAAGAAATTAAAATGAAGAATAACATCATAAAAACTAAGAACATGTAATTTCTTTTTTTAAAATGCCACAAGTTAAATAAGAGAAAACAAGCAAAATGAGACTTCTTCTATTAAAAGAATTGAAAGAATTTACAGTGGAATTCAAATTTGAGTTTCAGTTCCAGGCAGGTAGCATAAACTATAGTTTTACTACTAGTATAAGTATGTACTTAAATTTAATGGAAAGCTAACAAGTGATTTTAGTAAAACAAATACCCCAAGCCTATGTATGACAATGCTATGCCATTGCTAGCTTTGATAGTAATTCAGCTGATGTATTAATTCATGTTTAGATTATAACAGTTTTCAAATGCAGAAAATAGTAATCACTGAGCAAGTATTAGAAATGAACTTCACAACTTGCACCCCTCCAAAATATGGCATGAAGGCTGCAAAATAATTCTCCAAGTGAAACAGCTTAGAACAAAAGTGCAAATTAATTGTAGGAGACACTAGAACATTCTGCATTTCATAGCCACCAGTGCAAGCAGAATGTCAAAATAAGCTGTATAAATGTTTTTTGTAGGTGGTTATATTGACTACTCTGAGTGGATGACAATTTTGTTTATTAGCATTTGGTACATCTGTTTTATAATTTCTTGGGTCATATGTAATCTTATTTGTTCTTAAATAAATATGTGTATGTTTTAGAAAGAGATCAGAGGTTAATTTATATTCACTGTACTTGCAGCTGCAAGAATAATGGGGCTATTAAAGGACTATAAAACGATTTTATCCTTTCCTTTTCCTTCTTTGTGTTTAATAGGAAAGCACAGCCTAGCATTTGGTAACCAGACATTGTAATCCTCTGTGTAAAGTTTGACCTTAGTAGAGAATTTACTGATTTCACATGTTAACTTATCTATTCAAAAGTAACCCAAGGACAAGAATAATCTTCCACTACAACACCAAAAGTATGAAAGGTGTAACAGTTACCTAATGTGACACACAAAGAGGAATAAAACAAGACATTCTGAAGGATGTGATTCATATTAATTCCTTTATTTAATTGGGTTTAAAATAACTTTAGAAAATAGTAACTCAATGTCTGAGAGTTTGATGTAGTGGTAGAATACCTGCCTAACATATATAAGACTTATGTTCAATCCCATGGTCAAAATGCACATAAACAAAGAAAAGCAAATAAACATGCAAATAGCCATATTTTAATTGGATAATGGTTACTATAAACAAACAATAATGTCAGGAAACCATAAAATACTATATTTTTAGTAACAGATAAAAAAGTGTTGAAATTGTGAAAAAACAATACTTTAGTTTTGTTCAAATGTACATAGCATTCAATTTCTGTAGTATCAAAGAGCCACACATCTTACCTTCAAATGTTAAAAAAAGTTTGTACATGTTGATTTCCTTCTGAGGTGACTGTAACTTTTCATTTGGCATTCCTTCAAATGAATTGAAGTTAGCTTTTAGAAGGTTATTCTATATCAGATGTTCTGGACTTAGCTTTCAGCCTTCGAAGAGGGTGTATTTAAATTATAAGTTTCTACCTGGAGTTTTATGGATATTTGTAACTGTGCAGCTACATTTAGAACATTTTCAGCTATACAAAGGAGCAAATATAAGCAAAGATGATTGAATTACAATATTTTAAGACATAGAATTAATTCCATGATTGTTCTTGTTTTTACAGACTTTAAAAATAGACCTAGAAAAGAAAAAGAAAACAATGGAAAAACTAAGTTCACTCAACCAAGATCTCGTATCAGCACTGAAAAATAAGTCAGTGACACAAAAGATGGAAATCTGGATGGAAAACTTTGCACAGCGTTGGGATAATTTAGCCCAAAAACTTGATAAAAGTTCAGCACAAGTAAGTGATATTAATTCTTATATTGTAAAGTATGCTGAAGATTTTTGAGAACTAAAATAAGACAAAAATTCTATTTTTCCCAAACAATGTAACTAGTTTAGTCCTTTCCCAGTGTTCAGTTGAACTAAAAACATAGTTCCTTTGCTTATCCTAGTATTGGAAAATTGTGCAGATGCAGATGTATGAGTACTAATTGAATGAACTGATGGTTTCCTCAAGAATAGAAAACCTAGTGCTGGAGTAATTAAATTAAATGCGATGGAAACTGTATCATTACTGTCCAACCTTCCATCATAGATTTGGAGAACCATGAACTATTAGACAACTTTAACACAAAGTATAATTTAGGAAATAATGAAATTATCCATTGAAAATAATTGACAGGAGTAAGACTGGGTTGAAAGGCTTCACTTCTGCAAGCTCCCTTTGTGATGCATTATCTAATTATTAGACTTTATTTTTTTTGACTTTATGTTAAACACTGATCAGATAAAATCATCAGTGTAGCTAACTCACACAAATATATAAAATTTATGTTAGAAAAATATCTAAGTTACACTTACCATGAAATAGAAATTTGTGTTGTGAGTTTTTGCTATTTTACTAATTTTCAGAAATATCGGTATTTTACTGTATTTTGCTTTGTAGTTAGATAATGGTATGATAAATAGGTTTAAAAAATATTATATGATGATACTTAACATACTTATTCTCCTTACTTTTAAACATAAGGACTTTCAAGAATTTATCATAATTCATAGCAAATTATATCACATACATAGCACTAATAATATACTGAGGGCCAATATTTAATGCATTTCAGACAGATATTACTTCTTTTATAAATTAGGTACAGGAAATGTTTCTTCTTCGACTTGATAACTGATCTGTAAAACTAACAAATATTTGATGAAAGATGAAAAAAGAAATCTAGAGATATTGTGTCTGTATCCAGAAACACAAATCAGCTACCATACATGATTTTCAATTACCCTTATATTTTCCTGTAAAACTGAAATTCACATTTAAAATATGAGGCATATATATATGTACACATCATTTGTCATATCATCATTATATATAAAAAAATCGTTAGTTTCCATTAAGTAAATTAGGTGGAAAATCATGACTTTTTAAATAATATTTTATTGTATATGTCCTGTCTATGGCTGTTTTGCAATATTGCAAGTATCTAAAACCATGAGTCATTAGTAAATTTGAAAATTTTTAAATGAGAAATGATTTTCTATAAGTGATTCCTTTATTTTCTCATTGGTTCTGTAAATTATTATGACAATAAAAGTATTAGATACAGTATTATAGATATTGGAATTATTTGAAAAAGTTAGTTTAGAAGATACCCTTTTCACAAATACACTTTTAGAAATCTAATTTGCCAAGATATTTTTGGCTTTATCCCATAATAACAATATGATTAAGCAGCTCATATATTCATGTCTTTGTTTTTCCTCAAAATTTTCACAAATAATGCAATCACAGAGTTGATTTAAATCTCTGCTTGGAGTTATTGGTTTGTAAGAAAATAGAAAGAGAGATACACAAGGAAAGGGGAATTAAAGACAGGAACAAAGTAACAACAACTTGGATATGAAAGTTAATGGCTTTTTATCTAATCTCAAATTTAGCTTGATCAAAGTTTGCAAGTATTCTAAGAACTTTGCAGTTAAGACAACTTTAAAGATTGCCCCTCAAATTTGTACATTTTTTTTTCTGTTACAGGGAAAGTAAATAAGTCTCAGTAACTTATACTGAATGCAGTATTGTAAGAAATATTTTTTAAGTCATTGCTGTAAGAATGAGCACAGTTTGGTAATAGTTCAAATTCATTATGGTGAGGTGAAGTATGAAATTCTGAGAGAGATTACAAGAAAAGTGATTATGCTCACATAAATAACATCATGTAGCTATGACTTTGACTGCTTTTCAGATCAAAGCTTTGAGGTATTTTGACCTTAAAGAACTGTTGCATCAGTTCTCAACAGTTCTTGCATCACAAAAATGTCTGTCAGACATACTGGGCTAGAAGGCCAAAGATGATGCTTCAACCTTATAGAGAGTGTTGGGTGACTGTTCAGGCATTAAACTGTCTCTGTCATTTATTTATTAATTTTTTCATTTTGGAAGCTGCTAACCTGTACTTCTGGTTCATTCAGGCATTTAACTTCTATTCCTTCTCAAGTCTCTAATGGGGTTGAAGACCAGATAGTTTAGTCTTACAATTAAGCTAGTTGGATAAAGGTTAAGATGATTTTACATCATAGGGAATCAAGTCTCTTCTTGGTAGCCTGCTATCCTTCCTCTGAGTGCCACCAAGCCTCCCCATCAAGAGGACGTGGTCAAATATGAGGCACCAGAGTATGTGTGAAAGTCAGTCCCCTCTCTCCACTCAATGGTGGAGAATGTCCTATCCATTGGCTAAATCTGGGTAGGGGTCTGTATTGTCCTTGGCTGGTGCCATAGTTTGAGCGGGGCTGCTGGGCCCAAATCTGCCTATCATAATGTTCTTCTTGTAGGTTTCTAGGAAAATGGGAGGGAGGGAGGAATGGGAGGACACAAGGGATGGGATAACCTTTGAGATGTAATATGAATAAATTAATAAAATAAAAAATTGTTCTGTTTTCCTTAAAAATAAGATGTTTTTAGATCAAGATAGATTTTTTATGTTAATAGAGATTAGATATGATAGATACTGATTTTCATTCAAAAATTTAGACCTAACAAGATAGGAAAGAGGTTTACTTCAAGTTTGCACAATACAAATAGCAAAATCACTATGAATGTAACATTTCTATAACTCATAATTGTCTCATGTTTCTTCATGCTGTATGTGATTTTTTTCATTCATGTGTAATAATATAAAGGTATATCATAAAAAGGAAACATAATAAAAATATGTATTGCACATGGATTGCCATATCTAATCTCTTGTAAACTTGGTACTTAGATTAATTCCTTATGTTTGAAATACTATCAACTCAATAGAACTGGTTGTTCAAATTTGTTATATATTTACCATTTTGCATCAGTCTATCTATAGCACAGATAAAGTAATGCATGTTATACAAATTCCCATTAAACATAAACTTGAGAGGTGAAAAAAAGTCCCTCAGCTGTAAGGTCTTCTCTCTTGCATTTTAAAGTTAGCTTTGGCTTGAAGAATACCTGAGCCTGAACATGTAGGGATGCTAAACTAGATGAAAACTCAGTCTAGGAAAGCAGAAATATATTCTGTTCCAAAACGTTGGAAGGATAGCAACTCTTTGTGGTGTGATTAATTACAGTGGAAGCAGAGAAGAAAAGACACATAGCCTAGATTCACTTTTGTGAAACTCTAGTCATTACTTTTTCAGCAAATGACTTTACAAATATGCATGTTGATATGAAATGTGTTTTCAAAATGCTATGACCCTAATGATTATATTGTTATCTTGATTTTAATTATGAAATATAACATATCCTGCAGAGGCTTTATGTTTGGCTCTTAGCACTAATACCAGGAAGATCTTTTTTTTCTTCTAAAGATTTTATTTTATTGGCATATACATTTATACTATTACACATAAATTAAAAATTACATACAGCAAGAAGAACCACAAAACAATCAGGGATTATGTGAATGTTATACTCATGGTGTTTTGGCTAATTGTACTTGGCAGCCTTGTAGAAAGCATCTTTCCTATCTTGGTGATTCTAAAATTCTGAATGAGAATCAATATATATCATATCTCATCTCTGTCACCTGAAAACATCTAGACCTAAAAACACCTTAAACCCTAAACAACTAAGGTTAATAGTAAGACTAAACTACCTGGTCTTCAACCCCATCAGAGACTTGAGAAAGAATGAAACTTAATTGAGTGAACAGGAAGTGCAGATTAGCAGCTTCTGAAATGAGAAGGAAAAGAAAAAAATGACAGAGACAGTTTGTTGCCTCAACAGTCACCCGAAACTCTCTTCAGCCTTCTGGCCCAATATATCGGGCAGACATATTTGTGAGGCAGGAAATATTGAGGAAGTATTGGCAGAGTTTGGCCATCGACTCTGCCTGCATCCAAGTTTGCCCATTTTTATGCAGAATTCTGTCTGGCAGAAAGAAAGACGTTTTGTCCAGTGGCTTGTTTGCCACATTTCAATCCATCTCCATAAGGAGGTACTTTGATGTTCATCATCTTCTTGAGATAAGCTAGGTGTTGCCAGAAATTAATTTGTCCTGTCAAAGAATATTTAAAATATTAAAAGCATCTTTAAATGCTATAGTCTGTAGGTGTCTGAGGCTTTGAAGACCTTAACTATTTTACCTTATCTATCTATAGGATCATATCTATCATTTAAATCTAGGATATATATATTCTTGTGGTAAAAATCGACTGGTAGTCGATATTACCATGATATGATCGACTAACAATTAACTTGTATTACTTAATTATCCTAAACAGCCTGCAGTAGCAACTTCAAGGTATTGGAATAAACTTTGTATTATAATTGAGTTGTATGGGTTCAATACCTTATATTAGAATATAATTCTGTAGGTTAAAGGTTTTCTTAGAAAATGTGAGCTTAGACGTGAAGTTACTTTGGTAGCCTAAATAACATTTTGACACCACAAATGAAAATAAGTATCTGGAAATGGCTTTGGATATCAGCATAGGAACTGTCCTTTTATTACCTACAGAGATTGAAAATCTTCTGAGCATTGAATTCTGTTTGATTTAGGCTGAATTACAACTTGCAATATCTCATTTACTTATAAAAATTTTTAAAGGCAAAATGATGTCTGTAGCACTCTTCTAGTATTTAAAGTATGTGATATGTTCCTTTTTGATTTAAAGTCTGTACAAATCTATTAGTTAGTGAAGCAAGTTCTACATTATCTTATCTACACTAATATCTGAGGCAGACTGACGATAAAGATAAAAATAAAATTTCTCTTCTATTTAAAAGAGATTGATTTTCATTGTTAATATACTTCACATACCATAAACACATATTTAAAATATTTTCCATCTATAGTCTTCATTGCCTACTGAAAATAAATGAAACAACATGTAAATAATGTTTTCTACCTATGACTTTCATAATCACTAGTTACAGAATGTTTCGTCACTTCTGTCTCAGATGGCATGTAGTAGAAGTCAGGTGAATCAGAAAAATTAAATGCCATTGCTTTTGAAATTTTGCAGGTGCTGCTAACTAGAACAATTGCTCAAATTCTATATTTAATATGAATCTAAGCCATACTTCATCTTTTCTTTTTGAAACATTTTTGTATTTAAGGATAACTGAAATGAAGAAAAATGCATGAAACTTAAAGAGGCAATGTCACAGAATTAACCTTCTTAATTATTATGAATTATTTCATTTCAAAGTCAAGAATAATTTCTTTTATTCTGTCTTTTGAATATTTGACTCTAATTGTTCTCATAATTCCAATGTCAGTTCTTATTCAAGAAAGGTTTTTTAAATTTAATTTAATTTTATTAATTTATTCTTGTTACATCTCAATGTTTATCCCATCCCTTGTATCCTCCCATTCCTCCCCCCCCCCATTTTCCCATTATTCCCCTCCCCTATGACTGTTCCTGAGGGGAATTACGTCCCCCTATATATTCTCATAGGGTATCAAGTCTCTTCTTGGCTACTTGCTGTCCTTCCTCTGAGTGCCACCAGGTCTCCCCCTCCAGGGGACATGGTCAAATGTGAGGCACCAGAGTACGTGAGAAAGTCGTATCACACTCTCCACTCAACTGTGGAGAATATTCTGACCGTTGGCTAGATCTGGGAAGGGGTTTAAATTTTACCTCAAGAAAGGTTTTTTAAACTTTATTATTAGTGACAAAACAGAATATCCTTTAATATTAAAAATGAATTTATTTACCTAACTAATGTTGGCTCCCTTTACATATGACAGTTGCTAAGTATACATTTGTGAGACTCATAACATCATTTTAGTTCCTGATCTTGGCTCCAAAATAAATTTGTATGTTAAGAAACTGATGAAGGAAAATCTAGCTATGTAACATATCAAAAAATATCTTTGATTACTGTATGTTTAGCACATGTATTATTTTGCATAGCTATAATTTTCATGTAACATTCATCTCATTCCACAAATATTATTATGATCATTATAATGCCTGCTATAATATAAAATCCTGAAGATGATTCCATTTTACTTATTTCAAAATATCCTGTGGGGGATACATTTTCAATAACTATTAAACTTATTTGAAACACTGTGTTGTATCTACTGAATAATATATGTTTATATTGCTTTATTTGAATTTGGTGTCCAAAGTCAGAAAATCTTGGTTTTGACAAATTGAGCATATGTCATATAGAATATTTTAGTATTAACTCTTTGACTACAAAGCTATTATCTATCATGTTATTAGTTTCTTATTCAATCTTATTATAAAATTTAATAGACTTGCCCACACAGGTTTAAAAGACCATGATTAATGCAACATGATTAACAGTGAAATTGCATTTAAGACTATGCAGAGCCAGGGCAACACATGTTATTGCATCTTTCACTATAGAGTTTGTTATTGTCTCTTGGAGACCAGTTCTTTTCTGAAGGGTGAATGGGGAGCAAGTGGATCTTGGAAGAGGGTAGGTGATAGGGAGCTCTGAGGAGTGGAGGAAAGGAAAATTGTCTTTGGAATATATTGTATGAGACAACAGTTTTCAATTTAAAAATAAAAATATTATATACACAGATGGCTTTATATGAACTTTGCTATAACACTATGATTGACCTTTGAAGTAGGCTGGGTGTTGCCAGGAGTTAACCTGTCTCATTGTCAATGAATCTTTAAAGTAATAAAACATTTTTACACTTCATATTCTGCATGTCTCTGGGGTTTTTGAAGAAGACTTATGATTTTAGGACTGTATAATGCTTGTGAGAAATTATGTGCTTTCAGAACAAAAGAACCAGACACTGACATTTGATCAGACCTGATAGGATGCATTCCTCACAGCATACTGCAGGTTGACACCTGTTTGGAAAAAGTGGTTGAAAAGAAAGAGGGAATATAGAAATGTACAGGGATGATAGAATAAAAAGCAGATTAGTGAATCTACTCAACTTAATGCCTCAATTCTCATTGACAAGATATTTTTAATTCACTGATATAGAATTTTGTAAAAAGATGCAAAATAAATTCTAGATACAGTGGTATAGAATTCAAATGAAAGATTATACTTCACACACATTTTATATATATATATATATATATATGCACATATATATATTTCTACTCTAATATGTGTTATTATACCCATATAACTAAATTATAATACAAGGTTTACTTCCAGTGCTTTGAAAGTGCTATCAAGCTGCTTAGAAGAAATAAGTTATATAAATTAAATATCATTACATTAAATCATGATAATGTCTATTGCTAATCTACTTTTATCACAAGAATATACATCTTAGGTACAGCAGATAGATATGACTCTGAATAATGAATTTTTAAAAGACTTAGGGAGGATAAAAGAAAACTAGCATTTGATGCATATAAGAACAAGATCAGTAACTTTTTAATTTGTTTAATGATTTTTAAAATTATTTTATTATGTTTCTTAACATATATATTTATATTATTACACATGAATAAAATAAACCACACACAACAGGAAGAACCATAAGATAATCATGAGTTATAAAAATGTACATTCATAGTGATTTGGCTATTTGTATTGGGCAAACTTGAAGTAAATTTCCTTCCTGTCTTGTTAGGTCTAAATTTTTGAACGAAAGTCAATATCTATAATATCTCATCTCTATTACCTTAAATTATCTATCTTGATCTAGAAAGATCTTATCTTCTAACAAACTAAACTTCATTGTAAGACTAAACTATCTGGTTTTCAACCCCCATCAGAGACTTGAGAAGGAATAAAATTTAAATGCCCAAGTGAACCGGAAGTGCAGGTTAGCAGCTTCCAAAATGGAAAAAAAAATGACTGAAACAATTTACTCCCTGAATAGTCACCCAATACTCTAAAATATTGGAGCATCATCCTCAGCCTTCTAGCCCAGTATCTCTGCAGACATATTTGCAAGGCAGGAACTACTGAGGATTTGCTTACTCTGCCATGGCATAGTTCAACTGTTGACTCTGCCTGTATCTAAGCTTGCCCATTTTAGGCAGAAGTCTGTCTGTGGCAGAAATGAGGGCATCCCTGATCTCAAGTTGTATTATAGAGTAACAGTAATAAAAAAGCATGGTACTGGCGTAGAAATAGGCCAGTTGACCAATGGAATAGAATTAAAGACCCAGATATATATCTATACACCTATGATCATTTGATTTTTGACATAAAAGCCAAAACCATACAACGGAAAAAAGACAGCATCTTCCAAAAATGGTGCTGATTTAACAGGATGTCTATTTGTAAAAAAAAAAAAAATGAAAATAGATACATATTTATCTCCCTGTACAAAACAAAAGTCCAAGTGGATTAAAGACCTCAGCATAAAACCAGACACACTAAATCTTTTAGAATAAAAAGTGGGGAAGAGCATGGAACTCATTGGCATGGGAGACAACTTCCTGAACAGAACACCAATAGCCCAGGCTCTAAGGTCAACAATTAATAAATGTTACATCATGAAACTGAAAAGCTTCTGTAAGGCAAAGGACACTGACAACAGAACAAAACAACAGCCCACAGATTGGGGAAAGACCTTTACAAACCCTACATCAGACAAAGGGCTAATATCTAAAGTATATAAAGACCTCAAGAAATTGTTGGATTATTTTTTATTGTTGTGGTGGTGGTGGTTGTTTTTGGGTAAAGAAGCTAACAAAATTGAATTCTTCAATATTTCTAATGATTTTTTTGTCTAAAGGCTAGTGTTCTACTTGTGTATAATTGAACACATTTTTACTGATTGTAGCTAGCTGTAGGATGTTATTCTTTTATGACCAATTTGGAATATGAAATAAATATCCTGACTCTTTCCAAATTTCTTCCAATGGGAAAAAGCCAGTGAACACTTAGGGAGGCATCATATACTAAACTCTTCTCATATTTCTCAGGAAGTTCCATAACACAATCCTTAGCTGCAGACAAATACCTGTTTTTTGTGTTAATAGCCAAAAGCAGACCTAATGCAGCCTTCCTTTGTCCTTGTTAGAAATAAATCTTCCAAATAAGTTGGTTACAAAATTGCTGTAGTTAAAATGCCAAAGGTTACTTATAGTCATAATAAAGTGAACACTGAACACTATGAGGAAGACAAGTAGAGGGTTAAAATTAAGGTATTTTACAACCTGTCTGTCTTGCATTATCTTGCATACAGAGATGACAACTTTCATTATGTATATCATATATTATATTAGACCAAATTTGCAAACTATTTCTCTCCAAAATGTCTGATCAGAATGTGAATGTAATTCTAAAATAAAAGTCTGTAATGATAAATTTAGAAACTTGTGTATTTGAATATATTCAATAACTTATGCAGAAAATAAACCAAAACCTTTGAATAACAATTCGAAGATGCTTATGGACTAATATGTCCTTTATATTAGCCTTTTCCTGAAATTACAAAAGATGCCACTTTTTTAATAAATCGCTTTTTATTCTGAAGTTCCACTAATTCTTTTTTTAAATGTGTATCAAACGAACTAATAGTTATGAAATCAATCTTGCATGTTTAAACTGTATTTAATATAATTATTTTTACAGATTTTTCTTTCTTCAAGTGGTTTTTTTATACAAAATAATTTTAAATTTATTGAAATCTATGTACAATGTCCCAGGTGTAAGATATGGTGCTCAGATACTTTAGAAAAATATATTCTAATGTTGTGAACACTTTAATCAACATGTCTTAATGCTACAGTGACATTCTAATTCTTCTTTCTTTTTTCTTTTCTTTTCTTTTCTTTCTTTCTTTCTTTCTTTCTTTCTTTCTTTCTTTCTTTCTTTCTTTCCTCCCCCTCCTCCTCTTCTTCCTCCTCCTTCTCCTTCTTTTTTGCTTTATTTACTTCCTGTATTTTTTCCAGTACACTGAATAGTTACTGCATACATCTGCTTTTGAGTTTACTTAGCTTTACTGTTTCAGTCAACATAACTTAAGTCAGATAAAATAATTTGATTTAAGTTTAATATGGTGTTGGTTTGATCAGATAGATGATCAATCTACCAACAAGTTGCAACAGTTTCTCATTATTTTCCTTCACTACTCCAAGTAGTCTTTATCAAAGTCATTTGAGCAATGTCTGACATTTTTATCAATGTTTCTCACAGATTTCACAGACTGTCACCACAACTCAGCCATCACTGACCCAGACAACTGTAATGGAAACGGTAACTATGGTGACCACAAGGGAACAAATCCTGGTAAAACATGCCCAAGAGGAACTTCCACCACCACCTCCCCAAAAGAAAAGACAGATTACTGTAGATTCAGAAATTAGGAAAAGGTGAGAGCATCTTTTTCCATGACTTGATTTACAAATCACGATTCATTTGTAAGCAAGAGAACTCATTTCCATGGAAGTCATGATTTATATTTGAATAGTATTTTGAAAAGTTTTAGTATTTTGTACTGTCAATTAAAAGGTAAGAAAAATAATGAGACATTTTAAAATTTACCCAAGAAGTCATTATGTCAATAACTGGAGGCTTTTGAAATGCTATTTTCTGAACTGAAAGAAGAAGCTACAAGTAATGAATAGCTGTGGTACACTATAATCCTGAAAAAAATCCAGTTTTTTTCCTCATAAAGGGCCTGTTTGTTCTGGGCTTAGTTTTGCATTAAATGCCTTTCTTTTAATAATGAGAAGAGCAGTTTCCTGAAGATACACCTCTAATAGGTGAGATCCATTCTGCCGCTTTATGAGAACAGAGTGTCTCAATCTTTGCATCCTAAATCAGATGTAATTACAGAACAGATTTCTTGTTCTTTGATATTTATAAACTCTTATCTTGAAGCTGTTAGATTTTTAACTGAGCTTTTTGTGTATGTTCTTAAGTAGACATTGTATATAAGTTAGTTATTATGTAAATCAGTGAATGTATTAAAATTATGGCAATAAAATTTCATAAAAGCAGAACTAGCATGAAAATCATAAGATGGTACATTTTCTACCCCATAGCCATTATTATAATCTTACAATTAAGAAAGCACATTGCTTGCAAAATGCCTTTTGCTTCTAAGTAGCATATGCTCAGGAATGTATAGAACACTTGACATTAGAATTTGCATATACCAGAGTATAGAAGTATGGAAGACTACATACCTAAAAATAGTATGTCAGATGTTCTTTGCAAAGGTAAAAAAATCTAGAAAAGATATTTGGGTATATTAATTGATACTTTTAACTCATTCACTCAGGACTTATAACTTCATTTGAAAATTCTATACTATATCTTGGGCTTCTTCACCTTGAATATTTCTCTTTTGCTGAGTTAATTGTCTAATTTAGGAGTCAAAAAACTACATAAGTCATTTACATAACAGCCAGACTACTGCAATTTTTATGAGTTATGATCTAAGGATTTGTATTTACATATTTTTAAATTTTTCTGTGTGTGGTATTTGTCTATCAGGGTGTGGATGGTATGTATCTATATTCTTTGTGGTAGCATGGACGTGTGCATGCACAATGTAAATGTCAGTTCTTGAATTCCACTTTTTGAGGTAGGTTCTTGTCTTTCTTATTGTCGTTGCCTCACTTTCTACTCCACAGGCAACTGAAAAGCAAGCATCCAGGGAGCTGCCTGTCTCTGCTTCTGACCTCATATTAAGAGCACTGGTGATAGAGATGTACACTATTATGCCTGCCATTGATGTGTGCCTAGTGGATTTAAATTCTAGTCCCTATGCTTTAATGGCAAGTATTTTATACACTGAGCCATCTCTACAGCCCTAGTATTACATTTTAACTAGTTAAAATAATCAGAAGAAGAATACTTCATGACTAACAATTATATACATTTCAATTTTCAGAGTGCTAATTTATAACATAGTCCCATTTATTCAAACATTTATCATCTATGACTCTTTTCATATACCAAAGGCAGGCTTCAAAAATATAACTATAATTATGATCCCTTACAAATCTAGCTGAAAAAAATTGTAATGGCACACAAAAACATCTAAGTGTTTTAATTAGCATTCATTTTTTCTATTAGCATGTTTACTAATTTACTTAATTTCACATTAAAAACCTATTTATAGAAGATTATCACTTATGAATATATGCTTCTTAATACTTGAATGTTTTATGAAACATCCCTATACAAAAGCAACAACATGTGTTGATCCATACCAATCTTTCCTCAATCTTTCCAGCCGTCTTGTTTTGAGATTGTATTTGATTTTAAATTATGTTTTGATTCTTTTGTTTCAGAAAAGAATGTGTAGTGATACAATAATTGGTAATCTAGATTCTGTTTTGGTCACATGTCCCCCATAGTTATTGTAATTGACCATGGTTAGAGAATAAACTGGAAACATACAGATGATTTAAGTAAATCACAGCACTTATTGGGGACTTTTATTATATGCTTAGAACAAGAGTCTTTGATTTAACTGAATAGTAATAATTCTTCCTGGTAACTTTCCAAGACAGGTATATTTATTAGTATTATATGTAGTTTCAGAGTGCCTGGACTTTGATTTCAACATGGACTGAATAGTAAAATATCTCTTTAGCAGGTCAAAGGCTAAGGTAACATTATGTAATGATTTGCCTAAAGCTGTCTAATTATACTTGTCCCGGCATAATTATGCTTAGCACTAGCATGCAGTCTACGGGTGTTCTTCTTGAACAGCATAATTATATAGACAGCCTATAGGCTATATAGGTTATATAGGACGCTACAATGATGAGTTTAAATTGAACAAAGAGCAAAAGAAGAAGCACTTTGAAGCAATTAAATTCAGTAATTGATAATTGTTTACTGGATAGAATGTGATGAAAGAAGTTTCACGAAATTATGCCTGAAATTTTTATGTTAGCCAGGGTCTTTCTCTTATTCTATACTTGAATCAATTATATTTGACTGTGAACTTTGTACTTGTGTTAATTCTCCTTTTAAAATATCCTTGTTCAGTATCTAACTATAGTTCATCGTCTGGAACATTTAACACGATGTGTTTCCTCTTTGCCTAATTCCTATGAGAGTGTCTCATAAACCAAACCCCTCTACCTTGTGACTTCTCTCAGTTGTCTTTCCTCATGGATATGTGGCTCTATGAATGAATAACTCCAAAATCATGTTGCTCCATATAGGACATCTTCTTTCAAATATAGCTTTTTTCATAATTTTATTTATTTATTTATTTTTATTCATTGAACTTTTTAAAATTTTTACATGTATATTTATATTATCGCACACACACACACACACACACACACACACACACACACACACACACACACACATATATATATATACAATAAGCAAGAATTACCATGACACAATCAGGAATTATATAAATGTTATATTCTTAGTGTTTTGGCTATTTGTATTTGGCAACCTTGAAGAAAACATCTTTCCTATCTTGGTGTGTCTAAAATTCTGAACGTAAATCAATCTCCATCGCATCTTGTCATTATCAACTTAAAACATCTGTCTAGACCTAAAAACATCTTAACCCTTAAACAATTAAGGTTCTTCGTAAAACTAAGCTACCTGGTCTTCAACTCCCTCAGAGACTTGAGAAGGAATAAACTTGGTTACCTGAGTATACCAGGAGTACAGGTTTCCAAATTAGAAGATGATAGAGACAGTTTGCTACCAGGCTACCAAGATGACACTTGATAGCCTATGACCATATAGTGGGGGAGGAGTTCCCCTTTAGTCTAAGGCCTAGGGAAAGTGAATAGGGTGAAAGTGGGAGGGAGGGAGGAATGGGAGGATACAAGTGATAGCATAACAATTGAGTTGTAATCTGAATAAATTAATTACATAAAAATAGTTACCCAAAATTCTCTATAATATTGGAGCATCTTCTTCTGCTTTCTGGCCTAGTATATACGACAGACATATTTGTGAGGCAGGAACTATAGAGAACTTGCTTGCCCTCCCTTGGCAGAGTTTGGCTATCGATTCTGCCAGCATTCAAGCTTGCCCTTTTTTATTCAGAATTCTGTCTGTGGTAGAAATGAGGATATTTTGCCCAGTGGCTTGTTTGCCACATTTGAAGCCATCACCATAAGGAGGTTCTCTGATGCTCATCATCCTCTTTGAGGTAGTCTGGGTGTTGCCAGGAGTTATCCTGTCTCATTGTCTGTGAATCTTTAAAATAATAAACAATTTAAATGTCATATTCTGCATGTCTCTGAGGGTTTTGAAGACCGTATATAACTATCCTACCTTATCTTTCTATAGAATCATATCTAACTACCACACCTAAGATGTATATTCTTTTGATAAACATAGACTAGTAATTGAAATGATGATGATTTGATCAGGTAACAATTAACACTTTTTAAAATTAATGCTGATTGGTGGTATTTATCCATCTGAATATAGCCAGTGCCTTAATTTCCATTTTATTGTCAACAATTACGTTATACAATTATTTTAGTTGAAGTGCCTACTCTATATGTCCAAATATTGGAAACAAATATTGGAAACAAGATGACTGAGGTTTGAAAACTGCCTGTTTTAATTACTAACATATGACCTCAGGGAAAAATTACTTAAGGTCTATTCATCAGCTTCAATATTTATTTATATTATCAAGCACAGTGAAGATGAAGAAGTACCTAATCTGGGGCATATGAGATAATAAATTTTCAATACATGCTAGAGATTTTCTTAATTGTTCATAGTGTATCCATGTAGTAATGGTGATGCTAGCAATTTACATATAAAAGAGATGATAGTGTTGGAGTTGTTGATGGACAGTGTTAATGTATAGAATATGGGAGAAGTCTCATAATAAATATCTCAAATATAATAAATATATAATAGCCTTGTTTTTCTTTTGAAAACAAAATTGCCTCTTGAATTTTCTAGAATATCTAACCAAGTACTCTCAGTTTTTTATAATTTTACATTTAATTATTGCACAAATATTATAAAATCTTTTTTAAGCGAACCAGTTAGTTTACTTTTTTAATTAGTTTTTTATTCAATTTACATCCTGGTTGTATCCCCAACCCTCCTCAGCTGCCACTCCTACCTTTCCTACCTCTCCCCCATTCCACCCACACTAATCCTCTGAAAAGGGGAGTCTCCCTTCCTATACACCCCAGCTCATCAAGCTGCTTCAGGACTGAGCATGTCCTCTTCCCTTGTGGCCTAGAAAGATAACTCATCAAGGAGGAGGTGGTTGAAAAGCTGACAAGAGAGTCCATGTCAGAGACAGTCCCTCCTCTCATTACTAGAGGACCAACATGAAGCCTGAGCTGCCTATCAGCTACATCTTTGTAGGGCACCTAGGCCCAGTCCATGCAAGGTCCTTGGTTGGGGCTTCAGTCTCAGCAGGACACTCAGGTTCCTGGTTAATTGGCTCTATTGGTATTCTTGTGGAGCTCCTGTCATCTCCAGGTCCTTTTATCCCTCCCCCCACTTTTCCATAAGGCCCCTTTTATATCCCCCTACAATGTTTGGCTGCGAGTCTTAGCATGTTTCAAGGCACTGCTAGGCTCCTCTCTGCAAACACAACAGAGTATCCTTAATAGTGTCAAGGGTTAGTTCTCTCCCATGGGGTGTGTCTTGGGTTGGGCCAGGCATTGGTTGGATAGCCCCTCAATCTCTGTTTTATCTGCTGTATATTTATACCTGCACATATTGTATGCAGGATGAATTTTTGTGGATGTGCTGGTGTTATACTCTTTCTACTAGGAGACTTATCTAGTTAGAGGGTGTCCTCTTCAGTTTCTGTGGCTCTTGCTACTAAGAGTCTCTACTGGAGTCCCTCTTATATCCTGACAGGAGCCTACCCTGACTTAGGTCTCTAGCTTGCCACAGAGATGCTCCTGACCAGTTTCTCTTTTCTATACAGTTCTTCTGTCTTTCTGTTCCTGTTATCTGCAGGTCTGATCTCCACCTTCATATCTCTCTATGCTCTCTCCTAACCTATTCCTTCTCTTCAACCACTACCTCTGTCTAGTCTATACCATTTCTTCTTCTGAGTGAGATTTAAGCATCCTCCCTTGGTTTCTCCTTATTGTTTATCTTATTTGAGTCTGTGCATCATAGTATGTTTATCCTGTGTTTATATGGCTAAAATCAACTTATAAGTGAGTACATACCATGTGTGTCTTTCTGGGTCTGGATTACCTCACTTAGGATGATCTTTTCTAGTTGCATCCATTTGCCTGACATTTTCATGATTTCCTTGTTTTTAATCACTGAGTAGTATTTGATTGTGTAAATGTACCACAGTTTTTCTTCATTCTTTCATTGAGGGACATATAGGCTCTTTCCAGATTCTGGATATTATGAATAAAGCTGATGTGAACATAGTTCAGCCAGTGTACTTTTAGTATGGTGGGGCACCTTTTGCATATATGCCTAGGAGTGGTATAGCTGGGTGTTCAGGAAGAGCTATTCTTAATTTTCTAAGAGGGTACCAGATTGATTTCCAAAGTGGTTGCACAAGTTTGCACTCTCACCAGCAATGGAGCAGTGTTCCACTTTCTCCACATCTTCTCCAGCATTTGCTCTCACTTGAGAGTTTGAACTTAGCCATTCTTTAGGTTTTAAGATAGAGTCTCTGGGCCAGGCTTTATGGTGCACTCCTTTAATCCCAGCACTCTGGAGGCAGAGGCAGGCAGATTGCTGTGAGTTCCAGGCCAACCTGATCTGCAAAGTGAGTCTAGGACAGGCAAGACTACACAGAGACCCCTAAAAAAATAAGATAGAATCTACAAGTCATTTTTATTTGCATTTCCCTGATGACTAAGGACACTGAGAATTTCTTTTTCTATTGAAAAATAAAATCATTCATAATACATTTCAATTGCTGTCCCATCCCATGCATCCTCTCATTCATCCCTCCCTCCCACTTTTACCCCATTCCCCTTTCCTATGACTGTGACTGAGGGGGACCTCCTCCCCTTGAATATGATGCTAGGGTATCAAGTTTCTTCTGGGTGGTCTGCTATCCTTCCTCTGAGTGTCATCGGACCTCTCCATCAAGGGGACATGGCCAAATATGGGGCATCATCAGAGTTCATGTGAAAGTCAGTCCCCAGCCTCCACTTAGCTGTGGAGAATGTCCTATCCCTTGGCTAGATCTGGATAGGGGTTTGATGATGACTGCACATATTGTCCTTGGTTGGTGCCATAGATGGAGCAGAACCTTGGGCCAAGATCCGCCCATCATAGTGTTCTACTTGTAGAATTTCTTTAAGTGATTCTCTGCCATTAGATATTCCTCTGGTGACAATTCTGTTTAGCTCTGTGCCCCATTTTGAAATTGGGTTATTTTGTTTCATGGTTTTTAATGTTTTAAGTTCTTTATATATTTGGGATATTAGGTATTTATCAGATGTAGGATTTTTGAAGATCTTTTCCAAATCTGAAGACTGTCATCTTGTTCTATTGACAGTGTCCTTTGCCTTACAGAAGATTTTCAACTTCAAGAGGGCCCATTTATTTAATTGTTGATCTTGTAGCCTGAACTATTGGTGTGCTCCTCAGCAAATTGCCTCCTGTACCAATGAGTTCAAAGTTTTTCCCCACTTTCTCTTCTAATGGATTTAGTGTATCTGGTGTTACTTTGAGGCATTTAAGCCACATAGACTTGAGTTTCATATAGGGTAATAAATATGTATCAATTTGCATTTTCTACATGTCGTTATACAGTTAGATCAGCACCATTTTTGTAGATATTATCTTTTTTCCATTGCATAGTTTTGGCTCTTTTGTCAAAAATCAAGTGTCATTAAGTGTGTTAATTTATTTCAGGGTCTTCTATTTTATTCCATTGAACAACCAGTCTATTTCTCTGCCTGTACCCTGCAGTTTTTATTACTATTGCTCTGTAATATAGCTTGAAGTCAGGGATGAAGATACCTGCAGGATATCTACTAATATATAGGATTGTTTTAGCTATTCTGAATTTTTTGTTTGTCCATGCAATGTTTAGAATTGTTCTTTCAAGGTCTGCAAAGAATTAGTATTTTGATGAAGAATGCATTGACTCCATAGATTGCTTTTGGTAACATTGCCATCATTACTATGTTAATCCTAGCAGCATGGAACATCTTTCCATCTTCTGGTATGTTCAGTTTCATTCTTCTGAGACTTGAAGTTCTTTTCATAAAGTCTTTGACTTGCTTCGTTACAGTTACATCAAGTTACCTTATATTATTTGTGGTTATTGTGAAGGCTGTAGTTTCCCTAAGTACTTTTTTAGCCCATTTTTAAAATTAATCTTTTTTCAGTCCATTTTGCTGAAAGTGTTTATCAGCTGCAGGAGTTCTCTGCTGGGATTTTTCAGGTCGTTTTGTATATGATTATATCATCTGTGAGTAGTGATACTTTAACTTATTCCTTTCTGATTTATTATCCCCTTGATATCCTTTAGTTGTCCTATTGTTCTAGCTAGAACTTCAAGTACCTTATTGAAGAGCTATGGAGAAAGTAGGCAGCCTTGTCTAGTCCCTAGTTGTAGTAGATTTGTTTTGAGTTTTTCTCCATTCATTTTGATATTGGCTATCAGCTTGATGTACATAGCATTTATTATATTGAGGTATGGGCCTTTTATCACTGTTCTGTCTAAGACTTTCATCATGTAGGGGTATAATATATTGCCGAAGGTATTTCTCTGCATCTAATGAGATCATGTGATTTTTTTTTCTTTCTGCTTGTTTATATGGTAGATTACATTTATAGTTTTTGATATATTGAACTATCCCTGCATTTGCTGGATGAAGCCTACTTGATCATGGTGGATGATATATTTGATGTGATCTTGGATTCTGCTTGCCTCACTTTTATTGAGTATTTTTGCATCAATGTTCATGAATGAAATTGGTCTGAAATTATATTTTTTGTTGATTCTTTGTGTGATTTAGGTATCAGGGAGACCTTGGCTCATAAATGAGTTTGGTAATGTTCCTTCTGTTTCTATTCTGTTTCTAATATTTGAAGAATATTAGCTCTTCATTGGATGTCAAGTATAATTCTACGCTAAAATCTTCTGCCCTGGGTTTTTGTTGCTGTTGTTGGGAGACTTTTTATGACTGCTTCTATTTCCTTATGGGATAAAGGACTATTTTAACTGTTTACCTGATCTTGATTTAACTTTGATAAGTGAAATCTACCATGAAAATGGTCCATTTCATTTAGATTTTGCAGTTTTGTGGAATACAGGGTATTTGATGTAAGAACAAATGATTTTGTTTGGATTTCCTCAGCATCTGTTTTTATGTCCCACCACCCCAGTTTCATTTGGATAATCTACCCTGTCTCTTAGTTTTCGCTCTTGTTGAATTTCTCCAAGAACCAGCTCTTGGTTTCATTGATCTTTTTTTCTCTTTGTTTCTAATTTATTAATTTTAGCCCTGAGTTTGATTGTTTCCTGTCATTTACTCATTTTGTTGTGTTTGCTTCTTTTTGTTGTAGAGTCTTCAAATATAATGTTAATATGCTAGTATAGGATCTCTCCAATTTCTTTATGGAGGCTCTTAGTGCTATGCAATTTCCATTTAGCACTGCTTTCCTTGTGTACCATAACTTTGAGTGTGTTGTCCTTTCATTTTCATTGAATTCAAAAATATCTATAATTTCTTTATTTCATCTCTGTGGTCATTGAGTAGCAAGTTGTTCAATTTTTGTGAGCTTGTAGGCTTTCTGTTGTTTCTGTTGTTGAGATTCAGATTTAATCCATGGTGGCCTGATAAGATGTAAGGGGTTATCTCAATCTTCTTGCATTTGTTGGGGCTTGAATGTGACTGAGTATATGGTCGATTTTTTTAAAAGGTTCCATGAGGTGCTGAGAAGATGGTATATTCTTTTGTGAATGGTGAAATGTTCTGTAGATATGTGTTAGGTACAATGAAGTCTGTTATTTTCATTATTTCTCAGTTTAGTTTCGGTCTTGATGATCTGTCCATTGGTGAGAGAAGAATATTGAATTCTGCCACTATTACCGTATGTGGTTTGATATGTGATTTAAGCTTTAATTATGTCTCTTTTACCAGTGTGGGTGCCCTTGAAATTGGGAAATAGACTTTCAGAATTGATACTTCATATTGGCAGATTTTTCCTTTAATCAATATGAAGTGTTTTTCTCTTTTGTATTCTTTTTGTTCTGATAGGTTTGCTTTTATATGTGATTTGGTCTTTTCCGCTTGTAGCTTTTAATTTGTGTTTTGAGTATTATTTGGCAGGATGATTTTATTTTCTGGTCCAATATATTTGGTGTTCTGTAAGCTTCTTATATGTTTATAGGCATCTCTTTGTTTAGTTTGGGGAAGTTTTTTTCTATGATTTTGTTGAAAATATTGCCTGGGCCTTGGATCTGGGAGTCTTCTCTTTTTTCGATTCTTTTTATTCTTAGGTTTAGTCTTTCCATAGTGTCCAAGATTTCTTGGATGTTTTATGTCAGGAAGTTGTTAGTTTTAATATTTTCTTTGACTGTTGTATAGATTTCTTCAATCATATCTTCTACACCTGAGATTCTTACTTCCATCTCTTGTTTTATGTTGGTGATGCTTGTCTGTAGTTCATGCTCTCTTGCCTAGGTATTCCATCTCCAGGATTGCCTTGGATTTTGTTTTCTTTATTGCTTCTAATTTCATTTTTAGGTCTTGAAAAGTTTTATTCATTTCTTTTTCCCATTTGATTTTATTTTCTTGTATTTGTTTAAAGGATTTGTTCAATTCCTTCATATGTTTGTAATATTTTACTTTATTTCTTTGAGGGATTTCTTTTCCTCCTTTAAGGCCCCTATCATTTTCATAACCTCAGATTTAATATTTTTTCTTGTCCTTCAGGTATGTTACTATATGCAGGACTTGATGTAATAGGATACCTTGTTTCTTGTGGTGTCATATGACCCTGGGTTTTGTTGCCTCTGTGCTTAAACTGACCTCTAGTCACCTGGTTTTCTTTGGTAACAGCATTCTTGGTGGTCTGATGGTCAGGCAGTTCAGGAGTAGATGGAGAGGGCTCTAAGCTGAATGCTGCTTTGCCCCCAATAAGGCCTCCTTGACTTGGCAGAGGGACGATTTGGGTCAGAGCCTGAGTACCACTTACCTCTTCTGGCCTTGTCACATGTGATTCAGGCAGGTCTCAAGTCAACAAGGAGAGGGCTCTAAGCTCAATTTGGCATGGCTACTGGCCTCAGGATGGTGGACAATGGGGGTTTGGTCCTGCCTACAGCTCACCTCTCTGCTGCCTGTGGCCCAGGTGGGAGATCAAGCAGATCACTAATAGACTTTGGCTCTAAGGACCCAGCCCCACAACTAGCTTTGCAGATTCATAGTCATCTCAGTGGTTGTTTGGTAGCCAAGCAAACACTGTGGCACTCAGATTCGGCAGGGCTAGTATTATCTGCTAGTATTATCCAGCTAGTATTATCTGCAATTGGACCAGTAGAACTATGGATTGGGGTTGGGGTGATTATCCTGGTGAAGGAGGTGGAATCTGAGGTTTGGTTGCTGGTGTGAAGTGTCCCTGGAATTGGGGACCTGAGCTCCTTATAAAGATTATTCATTCAGACACGACTATTGGACCCAGGACACATATGTTGGGGACCAAGAACTGTGTATCCACAGTTTCCAGAATGTCTCATCCCATACAGGAAATTCCAATGTCAGAGTTTTGTGGTCAGCTATTAGGTTCCTCATTATAACCACAGTCTCTGGTCTTATGCCATTCAGATACAGCATACCCTCTATGCCACTATTGTGTAATTACCATTTTCTAATTATTCTAACTTTGAATTCTATAAGCTAAGAAATTTCCCTCCCTTTTTGTTTAAGTTTCTCCATTTACAACTACTTTCCCTAAGATTATTATATTCCCCAATTTTTTGTGCTCTCCAACAAGAACTGAATCTTTATTAAGGTAATTTCCATAATATTAAATAACAAAATTTATTTAAAGTTATTAAACATTATTTTTATTGTTCTCCTAACTTTATAACTAGCATTCCCACAATTCCCCAAAAAATTTCCACTTCAAACTATTAAGCATATTACATTCACTTTGGTGTATGCATATAAACTTTCTCATCACCAATCACAGTAAAAAATGCTTAACACTGTATTTCTTTACATTTTACTTAAATTCCATTATATCCCATTATAGGATATATGTAATAACTAGAAAACACATTTTTAAGAGTCATTGGAGCAGTTCAACTAATTGAGATAACTTTCATTTGACATTACAATATTATTTCATTGTTTTATCTAGCTTCTCATAAAATTACATTTTTCTGGTTTGACATTTTTATTGTATTTACAGTTATATCTTTTAAAAATTTTATAGAAAATAGATTCTTCATTCATACAAAACATTATGACCAAAGCTTTCCCTCCCTCCACTTCTTCCAGCTTCTACCTACCTCTTCTTACTCTCAGAGCCATAGTTCTCCATTTCCTCTTCAAAAAAGAGCGGGCCTCCACAAGAAACAACATCACAACAGGACAAAACATGATAACCTCATACCAAGGTTGGACCAGGCAACTCAACAGGAGGAAAAGAATAAGAAGAGTAGGGAAAAGATTCAGAGACAAACCCACTCCCACTGTTAGGAATATCACAATAACACCAATCTAATAGCCACAGCATATATGTAGAGGACCTGGTAGAGTTCCATGCAGGCCCTGTGATTGCAGCTTCAGTCTTTTTTAGCTCACATGATCGCTATTGTTTTTAAATAATCAGAGTGCCTGGCTGGCAATCAATTAAGGCACTGACACTTGTTGTATCTTAAAATAGCCTTAGTTAACCTGGGGCATGGCAGACATTAATCCTCTAAACTACTTATCATAGTAGGGCAGGTATGGGATCCCAGCCTCAATCCAATGCCATCTGTTTCTACCAATTTCTATCAAGCTACTTCCTATCCATAATCCCAAATACTTGTTAATGTTCTTCATCTGTGCCGAATTCCCCATCCATGCCAGCATGCGCTTCTCCTCCATCTAACCCATGGCAGCCTTCTTCTCCTCCTTAGGTCTTTATCCTTCCTCCTTGTGGTGGTCTTTCTTCTTTCCATAATTCCTCTCTCTCCTAGCCCCACCTTTCTCCTTTGTCCTGCCCAGGTGGGATGGCTTTTTATTAAGCAAAAGGTGGGTCACACAGACATCAAGCAGTAATTAGCATCAAAATACATCAGACCATCCCCCAACAGATCCCTGCATAGTTGATTTGGCTAGCCATGTTCTCCTTGTGTCCTCTATCCTCTCTAACTCCTACAATCTTCCCATCCCCTCTGCTGCAGGCTTCCTTAAGATCTGATGGGAGGGATCCTATGGAGACCTCCAATCTAGACTCTTTGCGTAATGTCTGGCTGTAGGTCTCTGCACCTGATTCCATCTTCTGCCACAGACAGCCTCTCTAATGACTACTGAATAAGGCATTGATCTATGATTATAGCAGAGTATAATTAGAAATAATTTCATTCATTTTTGTGGAGGGTGGTAGAATCATGTTGGGTTCTAAGTTAGATCTCTGTGCCATCCATTCCTGTGTTAGGACTCTGGTTCCTAGCCATACAGGCAGTGTAGAGCATGGACTCCCTCTTATGCTGTGGGCCTCAAGTTTAACCAAAATTTGGCCACTCTCATAAGTTCTGTGCCACCATTGCTTCCATTGCTTCAACATATCTTGGAAACAAGACAGATTGTATTTGAAAAATTTTTTAATGGTTTGTGTCTATATTTCTGTTTCCATGGGATGCAGGGTACCTTCTCATGACAAAGAGACAGGAACATATGGGTGAAGGCTCCCAGCCCACACCATCTCAAGCACTCTATGTTCAATGAGCTGTGTGAAACTTGTCCTCAGCAGTGACATCCCAATCTCAGCTTTCAGAGGGTGATCTTCTAGCCTAACATCAGCCTGGACCGATTAGGAATCTCCATAGGACCTCTTTGGTCAACTCAACCAAATGTAAACCAGTCCCATCACTGGAAACTTTGTTTGGCTACAAAAGATGGACAATTCAAACTCATTATCCTTAATTATTAGAAGTCCTTACTAGGGTCACCCTCATAGATTGCAGGAAGTTTCCTCAGCACTATGTTCCACATTGCTAACATACAAATTCTAGCTGTCACTTTCTATGTTCTCTCTCTACAATACTACCCCCACCTCTTTTTCCACCCCATCTGTCCCAGTGAACATGCAAAATCTATTTTATTTCCCTTTCCTCTTTACCTAACATCTCTGGGTCTGTGAATTATAACTTGACTATAATTTACCTAATAGATAAATATCTACTTATAAGTGAATACAAACCATATTTGTTTTTCTGGGTCTCATTTACCTCACTCAGGATCATTTTTTTCTAGTTGAATCCATTTGACTGCAAATTTCATGAATTTTTAAAGTAGGTGAGTTATTCTCCGTTGTGTAAACACATCACATTTTCTTTAGCCATTCTTCAGATGAGGGATATCTAGGTTGTTTCCAGTTTCTGCTTATTATTAATAAAGTGCTATGAACATGGCTGTACAAGTGTCTTTGTGGTAGGGTAAAGTGTCCTTTGGGCATATGCCCAAGAGTCTTATAGCTGTACCTTGAGGTAGGTCAATTTGCAATTTTCTTTGGAACTGTTATATTGATTTCCATAGTAGCTGCACAACTTTGTCCTACAACCTGCAATGGAAGAATGCACCCCATCCTCCACAGCTTCACTGGCATGAGTTCTACCTTCTGTTAGGGATCTTTCCAATTCTGACAGGTGCAAGATAAAATCTCAAAGTAGTTTGTAATTGCATTTCCCTGATATATATATGAGATTCCTCTATTTAGAATTATCTGTTTAAAGCTATATCCCATTTTTATTTGATTATTTGGTGTCTTTTTTATATCTATCTTCTTGAGTTATTTATATATTTTAGATATTAGTTCTTTATCAGATATGGAGTCAGTAAAAATCTTTTCCTATTCTCTAGGCTGCCTATGGTTCAATGTGGTCCAACTTATTAATCCTCAGTCTAACTGTCTTCACTACCAGTGCTCTCTTCAGAAACCTGTCATTAGGGTTTTGCATTCAAGCCCATTGCCCACTTTCTATGCTATCAGGATCAGCATTTCTAATTTTATGTTGAGATTTTTGATTCACTTGGACTTGAGATTTTTGCAGAGTGATAATTTGCATTCTTTTATGTGCAGATATCCAACTTTACCAGCATCAATTGTTGAAAATGCTTTCTTTCACCAATGTATATTTCTGGTTTCTTTATCAAAAATCTGATGGTTATAGGTCTATGCATTTATATCTTTGTTGATAATTTAATTCCATTGATTAACATTTCCACTTTTATGCCAATAATATGTGGTATTTGTTACTATACCTCTGTAGTACAACTTGAAATAGGGGATGGCAATACCTCCAGAAATACTTTTATTATTCAGCTTTTTTTATAGCTTTCTTGTTTGTTTGTTTGTTTGTTTGTTTTTCCATATTGGCAATTATCCTTTCAAGGTCTGGAAAGAAATGTTTTGGAATTTTGATGGGTATTATGTTGAATCTGTAGATTGATTTTAGTAGGATGCTATTTTTTTTTTTTTTTTTTTTTACTAATTTAATACTACCAATCCATGAGCAGTACAGTCTTTCCATTTTCTGATATCTTCTTCAATTTCTTTCTTCAGAAACTTGAAGTTCTTGTCATATAGGTTATTACTTGCTTGGTTAGAGTTAACCCAAGATACTTTATATTATATATTACTTGAGGCTATTGTGAACGATATTGTTTCCTGGATTTTTTTCCCAGTCCATTTGTTATTGGAATATAGGAAGACTAATGTTTTGTTGTTGTTGTTATTGTTGTTAATTTTGTATCCAGCCACATTGCTGAAAGTGTTTATCAACTGTAGGAATTCCCTAAGGGAATTTTTGGTGTCACTTATGTATGTTATCATATCATTCATATGCAAATAAAAATACTTTGACTTCTTCCTTTCTAATTTGTATCCCCTTGGTCTCCTTCAGGTGTCTTATTGCTCTTGATAAAAATTCAAGTACTGTACTGAGTAGACATGGACAAAGCTAAGTTCATTTGAACAATCCTTATAAATTGACTCTAGTGTATCTCTATTTAAAATAATTAAGAGATATAAAATTCAGCTTTGTATTATTATTTAGTTCTCTTAATTATTCATAAATAATTAAGTTACTTGATTCCTTAGCAATTATAGTACCTATATACATGGAATTCTTAAATTGTCTCATCTTACATTGAGATTCCCAAAAGTGTTTTATCTCAGGTCTCAATGTAATTATTATTAGCAGTGAATTATCCCTATAGCTCAGTGATATTGTTTTATACTTTAGCAATTATCACATTATGGAACTAAGAGTATATTGAAAGTAGATATGTTATCTAGTTAATGGGCATATATTTCGTGGTTTAGTTCTTAATCATGTAGCTTTAATTTAAAATTTTTTCATGTAAACTTTGATTTATATTTTTGCATCAACCAGGTAAAACCAATAGCAAATTGAATGATTTTTAACATATTTCATTTCAATGAAGGTCATTGTCCCAAAGTGATATCTTTGAAAGTTAGCATCTTGAATGTCAAAAACAATATTAGAGGCAATTAAAATGCTTAAATCCATCTGGTTACCCACTGCAACAACGCTAGCATAAGCAGAGAGACAATATATTTTTATTATTTGAATGTGCCCAGTTTGAATACTAAATAACATAAATGAGTTACACCTGAGTTATTATTTTCTAATTTTTTAGCATTAATGTTTTTCCCTCATTTCGTGACAATTCTTTTAATGTTGCTGCTGCTTGGATAATGTTAATATGTATCACATCTCTGATAAGAAAATAGACACGAAAAGATAAGAAATCCAAAATTTTATGTTTTTGTTTAAAAATTATTTTAATTTTGTCTTCCCCCCAAATCTATATATTATACATTAAACCATAATAATTCATGTGAAGAACATAGTTAGACAATTAATGTGTCCATGGAGTATATTTTAAAATCTATGGGTGATCAACTGAGCCAAGCATTTTTTCTGATTTTTATTAGCTTTTTCAGAATCTTGTGCATCGAATTTTGATTATATTCAGCATTTTCCCCTCTGCTCTTTGATCTATACCACATTTCCTACATTCCCAAATTCATGCCTCTTCCATTTTAAAAAATCACATCACTACAATGTGTACTGTCCTTATACTTCTAGAAGCATGGCCCTCAGTGGAAGGTGGTCAACTCACCAGTGGCTACACCCTTAAAGGTCACTGACTATACCCCAACCTTTAAATTTTTCATCCATTGGATATAGGATGAAACACACAAATTTTAATTTCAAACAAGTTTTCAGGTAATGAGAAGGCCCTGATTCAGGGCCCACAGTGTGAAAATTAGGTCATTAAATGGAACATTAATTACATTACAACTTAACTTGTAATTTTCTTTCCTATAACAGACACTGTTTACCATAGAGTAAACTAATTGATGCCATTGATTCATCTGGGAGCGATTGCACTCCATATTCTTAGAATGCACTATTCTGATGACTATTTCATCCACTAGATATGAACAGTCCCTTGGCCAGAAACCAGTTTTTATTTTTGACTAGATATGTGGTTTTCTGTATGCCAGATGTCTAAAAGATTTTTAACAGGAGGAAAAACTGTCTGATATTCTCTTTCATAACAGGGTATCTAGCAAACAATCATACTTTATTTCAATATGGTAGAAAAAGATTTTGTCTTCTTACAAGGAAATGGCAAATGTTTGAAAGAGGGAATATATATGTACATCACCCTATGTGATCATCACTAAATGTTTTCATGTATGGAAATAGTAAACAGTATACATCATTATGAAGAATTATTGTGTTAGTTAATGTTTCTTAAAAATAGATAATAGTGGGGATTAGTTCTATGATGTAGTATGTGTGTAGATCCAGATGTCTAGCTCCAGAAGCTGCATGAATATACACCATGTTACAATACAAATCAACAATGCCCTAAGATGTGGCATGGAGGTTCTTCTGTTGTTGTTGTTGTTGCTTTACAAGTGAAGAAAGAATAAACATATTTACTTTTTCCAGCATACGAACCAGAGTGGAGTGCATAGCCTATTTCTCATCAGAAAAACATGAATGCTTTCCTTCCAATTATTTCTTTCACCAGCTTCTTCTACATCAGCCTCTAACACTGCTCTCAACAAGGTTACTAGAGAGCTCCTTAATTGCCAGTTTCAAAGGTCACTCTTCAGTTCTTATTCTTCTTGACCTTTGTACCTGCTTGACAGTGATGATTAGTCCCTTCTTGAAATTTCTTTCCTTTCCTTTTCTGAGACATTGACATGGTTCTCTCTTGTTTCTCTCCCCTTCCCCCACCTCCTCACTGGCCCTGGCTTTCTGATGTATTGTCAATCTCCTCTTCTTATCCCTTTAAGATCACTTTTCAGAACTCAAAAATTTTATTTTACCTCCTTCTAATGATGTTTCCCTTCTATAGAGTTTATTACATATACTACTTTCTTTCTAAATTGTCTGCATCTTGTAGTTTGTAAGGTACCATTTCTACTCCACCATCTGCCCTGATAGTCATACTTGTATAAAACAATTATTTATTAGTCACGTACATTTAAATTTCTAATGAGAATTTCACATGCAGTTCTGTGTTTTAGATTTTGCAAATCTAAAAGATATCATTCACATTGATGCCTCAAAGATTGGCTGTGCCTGCACTTGGAAAGTAAAACAGCTAACAATCTGTGAAGCAATTGGCAGTGGTCTCTGTAACTGACACATCACCAAATTCTTTCAAAATGTACCTCATAAACTGTTTTAAATGTATTACTTTTTCTTCAATGCTCCTTTTCTCCTATTTTGCTCCCCAATTTGTTTCTGCATGAACTCAGAATTTCTCTGCCTCTGCTTTTGCCCTTCCTGTTTATGTGCTTCACAGAGTCCATACAATAATATCTCAAAAGACAATTTGAATAAGATAGTTCCTTTGCCCACAATTCTTCAAATTTATATCATGGGAATCCCTTTATGTCTAATCTCTGGCTTCATTCTCTGCCTAGTATTTATATTCCAGTGCTACGGACCATCAACTACAAATTGCTTGTTGTCAGGTCATAATGAGATGAAAAGCTTTAACCAGAATATAATCAATGCACCACTTCCTCTTCCATGAAATGTTGGCAAATATAAAAATCAGATAAAATAGTGGAATTTGTGATTTAACTGATTAACTCTTTGACAAGACTATCTTTATCACTAAGAATGAGATGTAATTCACAAACTGGCATAATCTAGTAACACTACCATAAACTTTAACTTTCATTAACTACTCTTTATTTAGTCTACCAGTGTTTTCTGTTCTCTGAAGCATCTGTGTTTTATACCTACTGTTGTCTATATATAATAATTCTACTAATATCGGTTATTTTCCTACTCTCACGTACATTACTTCTAAATTAACTGCTCTGAATCTTGGTATCTCCACAGAGATATTAAAAATACTTTCATTAAACACTAGCTTGTATTCTAAGGATTTTATTTGCTCATCTCTGTACTTATTGTAGTCTTCTTGAGGAAAGGAAATACCTTATTTTTACAGTTATGTCATTTTGTCCAGACTTGCACACAAACTGAATATTCAGGAAATATTCATGAATGTTGAGGGGGATATTTGACAGAGATTTCTTATGTTCTTGGTTGAGAAAGAGAAGCACTATAGATGTTTCAAAGATAAGTTGTCTAATTTCTACTAATTCTTAGCTACCTGGTAGAGATTCAAAGCAGCGTGCACATAAACACAAATGGAAGTAACTAAAAACACAAGCAAGATTGGGTGGAGGCAAAACTACTAATATTATTGAGGTAGAGGAACAATTTGTGGGTAGTTTTGTGATCACAGCCTAGAAGATGGACCTTCTAATGGAAATTAAATGAAATGGAACAACCGGCAAGGTATTATAATGCTTACATGAAGAATATCAGAAAGTATGCTTTCAGTGAGGCAGTCTACAAGTCTACATGCAAGAAGAGGGCTCTTCCTGGTAGCCCATCATTCAGGCATTGTGATCTTAGATAATTGGTGGCACAACTGTGAGAAATGTGGTTTTGCTCATTTCAGTACACCTATGGAATTATATAATGGGAGACAGAGTAAAAGAGTGACTTTGTAAAACAGTGAAATTTATTTTGTATTTAAACTGAAGTTCATAGAGATGTTCGCTAAAAGAAGTAAATGGATTAAAACCGGTTATGATGCTGGGTAAGGAGCATTGGGGCAGTAAAAACATGTCAGACTTTAATGACTTTCCACGTTATACTGGATAGTTTCTGAACCTTGACTGGAACTTATTTAAACTTTAAAGACTCACAACATAAAAGCATGTTGAAATCCTTTAAACTCAGGGAGCTTTCACACTGAGTGTGTTTAAAGTTTAAATTGCCTCCCATAGGGTCCAATGCATAGTCAGTATGTGATGCTTTCTTTGACTACTCCTGTAGGCTATATGAGCCACAGCTACTCAGGAGGGAAGTGACAGCAACATTAGTTTTCATTCCAACTTCACAATTTATTCAGCTAGGATCTAATGGATCCTCATGATTTGAAAAGCACTTTAGTTGCTATCACTACAAAAAATACTTAAGAATTCTCTCAGGGAGATTGTATTCTAGCATAAACCCAGTCAAGAAGGAAAAAAGTACCTCTAAAATGTCAAGTGGTGAGAAAAAAGAAGCTTACTTCCTGTTTAATAGTTTGACATAGAAGGATCATGGGGAAATTTATTCTGAGTATACAGTTAAAGTACAGGGAAACATTGAACTCAATTTAATGGAAAAAGGTAATTCAAATGAAGGACCTACCCTTATGGATGGCTTTACCTGATTTTCTGAGCTTTGGGTAGAATGTTTAATCTAATGAAATGAAGAAGATGAGGTGGTGACATAAAAAATCAGAGTGGGTTTCTAGTGTTAAACAACAACAAAACAAACAAGCAAAAAACCCAAAACCAACCAACCAACAATAACAAAAACTCTGAACTATTTGCTGGATTTTAATCATCTTGTCATTGGGAGAAAGGCATTTTTGAGAGAAAGCATTGTGGTATGGCTACTGTGAACCACAACATTTCAATCCTACTTGAAAATGATGGCCCTGTAAGTAAATATGCTTACTGCAAATCCAGATGGCCCATGTTCTGCACTATTCAATCACTTCCTTTCATTTTTCACTTCCTTCAGCACATCTATGTATAAAATTACCAAAATAACTAGGACCTCAAAGGTGGGAAGGGATAATCTACTTCTAAAAGTTGTTCTCTCACCTTCACATGTGCACTGACCCACAAATCTCACTGCAATTCAAAAAGAATTTTTTTTACATTTCACTCTTCTGAAATATTTTTTCTTTTTTTCAAAAAAAATTTAATATTACTTTTCAGAAGTGTAAGGAGAAGTCACCCATCCAACACTACATAAAACAAGAAAGATAATCAGCATTTCTTTTTACTCCAAAAGGCCAGAGAAATATGAGGGAAGGATATATACCACATTCTTCCTTTTACAACTGTTTTACTTAGCTCCACTAAACTGAATGTAGTCAAAAGCCATAAAGTCTACAATAGTGATGATTATGGATGTGTTTCAATAAATCTTATTTGAAAAATGAGGCATGAGCATACATAGTCCATGGGTTTTTCTGCTAAAGGGTAAAATAAATGATTATTTTCCTATTCTTTTGTTTTTGTGTAAGCTTTACTGATTCAGGGTTTTATTTTTGTGGTTGATGTGTTTTATTCCTGTTGCTATTATTCCAATGACTTTTTACCATATAAACCTTAAAAATAAAACCTGAAACAAATCCAACTATTCAGACATGTGAGGAAGTAAGAAGAGCAAAGGAGTGATTTAATTCCAGCCAAGAACTCAATTTAAGAACATAGAAATAAAGATTTTATATGCGTAAGTTAATATGTATCCAAATTTCCATATGAGAATTCAAATCACATAAGTTTTCACATAAAAGCAATATTTTTCTCCATGAAAGCATGGAACTTGGATAATATTCCTGAAGCTCTATTTTCCCTTCTGTTCCTCCTCTAAATTAATTTATCTCCCATTTAGCAAGTTTTAACTTTCATAATGCATGGTATAGTTACAGGCACACAGAGTGTGATGATCAATCTATGTATAGAATGTTTAAATATTAGATTAAATCAATGACCTAGGGAGAATTAAACAAAACAGAACTCCGTTGTTCATGTTAAAACTATTTTGCGGTATATTGAGACATGTGTGGAAATTATGTGGCAGTATTTTTGGAACTAATGTATATATTAGCACATCAAGGTATTTTGTTTCTAAAAATGGCTGAAAGCATTTTGGCTCTATGTCTGAGGGTGTCTTACTAACAAGTTCTTTGCATTTTACGTTTATCTTTGGATGTTTTATGCTTCCATGTAAGAAAGCCTCCATGAAGAATCCATTTGTCACCATATTTCTCTTTTTTGTTTATCCCTGGTTTACTCCACTTAGCATATATACATTCTCCATGTTCATACTCATATTGCTACAAAAAAAATGTACTATATATCTGGAAAGTGCTAAGACTAAATTTTAAATGTTTTCATCACAAAACATAAATGTGGTGCTGGTGATGTAGTTCAGTTAGTACAGTGCTTATTCTAGCATTCTGGCATGGATAAAGCTCTGAACTGAGCTTCAGCACCATATTATGTGAGCTTGGATCCAGTCAGGTAGCAATGTATGCCTTTAACTCCAGCACTCAGGAAGGCTAGTCTCACTACCATATTGCTCTTAAGAAAATAATAAATGTAAGAAAATCTAATATACACTATGGAATACTACTCAACTATTAAAAACAAGGAATTCCCAAAATTTGTGGACAAATGGATTGAGCTAGAAATGATCATAATGAGTGAGTTAACCCAGAAGCAGAAAGACTCAAATGGTATATACTCACTTATATCTGCATACTAGCCCAAGGGGCATGCCCCATGAAAGCCTTCACTTACCAGGAAACTGGGACAGAGGGGAAGGCATCCTATTGGGACTCTAGATGAGAGAAGCATGGGAGAATAGCAAAGTAGAAGGATCCAGAGGGTCCTAGAAACCTACAAGTAGAACATTATGATAGGCAGATTTGGGCCCAGAGGTCCCTCTTAAACTAAGGCACCAGCCAAGGACATTACAGGCGGTAAACGTTAAACCCCTACCCAGATCTAGCCAATGGACAGAACATTCTCCACAGTTGAATGGAGAGTGGGGTATGACTTTCACACGAACTCTGGTGCCTCATATTTGACCATGTCCCCTGAAGGGGGAGACCTGGTGGCACTCAGAGGAAGGACAGCAGGTTACCAAGAAGAGACTTGATACCCTATGAGCATATACAGGGGGAGGAAGTCCCCCTCAGGAACAGTCATAGGGTAGGGGAATAATGGGAAAATGGGAGGGAGGGAAGAATGGTAGGATACAAGGGATGGGATAACCATTGAGATGTAACAAGAATAAATGAATAAAAAATTAAAAAGAAAAAGAAAAAGAAAATCTAAAGAGTTGCCCAGCTTTGAAAGGGAAGGTGTGCCCTCTAGTTATCTTTATCTTTCCACAAGGACATTCTTAGCTTTTCCTTTCAGTTTCACTATTTTAAATAACTTTCAATCTGATTTTGAAGTAAATGTTCTAGTAGGATCAACCTAGACATACTACATTTCACTGTCATAGACTAATTACTATGACAGCACTTAATCTACATCATCACATAAGAAAATGCTCATATCTAATATTAGTCTTCATTCATTTACATTTTAGGGGATTTTTAAAATTGTTATTACTGTTACCACTTTTAATCCATATAGTGTGTGTGTGTGTGTGTGTGTGTGTGTGTGTGTGTGTGTGTGTGTACAATAGTGAAGGCGTGCATGTGAGAAAACATGTGGAGTCAGTTCTCTTGTTCTTCCCACATTTGGGTTCCAGGGATCAAATTTAGGTTACTAGTATTATGCTGTAATCACTTTTACCAACTGAATTGTCATCTTGTCCCGTATAATTTTAAGAGTTAAACAAAAAAATAAAGATCAGAAATATTAAGTAGTCTCTCTAAGGATACAGTAAAAATAGAGTGAAGAACTGGACTGAGTTTAGTGAAGAACATGTATAAAAGATAAATATATGTAAATATGTCAACATATTTACTCAACATAGCAGTCACTACACTGAAAATTGAGACAATACACAATCAATGTTCATCCAGAAGCTCCCCTTCCACAATAAAACAGTTGACATTGATAAAGCATTTACAAGTCAAAATTTTACAACTTTTAACTTGAAGTACATAAATATTTCTTTGGTTCTTTAGAATATTTTGTGTGCTTTTTACTTTTAATTAAGTTTTAATGTCTAAATAATTCTCTTATTACTGACTATAAGAGGTGTCAATGACCTGATTTATATTACATTTCTGAAAAATTACCTGGCTGAGATTAAATCTGTATTATAACATGGTGAGGGAAAATTTGCTTTCTTACTGTTGGAAATGTAACATGATTTTTAAATTTGAATCTTCCATAATTTGAGAATGAATATGTGAAGAGTGTGGCAATGTTGTTAGTTTAATTTTGAGGGTAGAGAGGATCTTTAGCTTGTATTTGCTCAGCCTCAGGTGGAATAAAGTGTGACAGAAAATATCTCTAACAAGGCAGTAGGAAGACTATATAGCACCTAATTTTTCATCACATACTCATTTACATCAAGAGTGTTGCTACTTTGCTTTACATCTCAGCATGTGTACCTGATGATTTAGAAGTAGTGGAAAACCTGGGAACTACACACACACACACACACACACACACACACAAAAACCCCACATTGAACAGTGAAAAATAGCTGCAAAATTGATAGTTAAATATATGTGTGATTGTTACTTAAAAGCCAGGATCTCTAGGTTATAAGAAGGTGAATACATTCCTTGTTCAGTAGAAATATGGGTTTAAAGCACTGAGTATAGACTGTCAGCACTCTGTAAAGAGTACATGAGAAGCCTTTCAAATACTGCTTCCATCCCCTTTTACATCTAACATTTAGAAGTGGGCCAGTCTATAAGCAGTGTATTGGAGAGAAAGCAATGCATGACATTGACTATTAATTCTCAGAACTATAAGCAACACTGTTGAATGTTACATAATAAAATCTAGACTGAACATTACATAGGTACATAGAATAGTTTAGTAAGCAATACAGAGAAAAAATAACTTTATTGATTAAGCAATTTGTATAATGCCAAATCTAAATACCAACAACAAAAATAATAATGTTCTAGATAGTACTGGAGAAAACATATGCATACCTGTATAGTAGTTTGGATAATTTTGAGATAATTGTTATATAGCATGTAAATTATAGTAAAAACAGCAATCATATTAAAAGACAAACAGATTTAGTTGGCAAAATAACCCGAAATAGAAGTAATGGGGAAAAGTATGAAAACAGGATTGCATTGAAAGGAATTAAGATCTTGAACCATGAAAAAGTTTCATGGGTTATCTGTTGGGACATGTGATAGGGCCAGCCCTGCTGTTCCAAAGCTGCAGGCTATCCACAACATAAGACAACAAAGGGATAACTGGGAGGTGTGCTGGTGAGGAATCAATATTGATGTTGTCACAGAGGCCAGATCTCTCAGACTCCCTTTGACGTTCTGAAGAGTCAGAAGTTAAAGTAGTTTATTGAGAAAGTGTGCCTTGGACTTGTTATGTAGGAACATAATGAAAAGAATGAGGCCAATAGAAGATGTTGTTTGAGCAGAGATGCGGTTATCACTGTGGAAAACTGGGGTTCAGTTCTACAGGTGCCCCTTAACAGATCATGTAGGAAACATTCCCTGATTGTTCAACTTAGTGCCATTGCTTTCAAGATGCTTAAGAACAACTCTAACCATTCTCTCATAATAGTGAAGTATGAACCTCTCAGAATTTCTGGTCTTTACTGTTCACTTTTAATGAGGACATGCAGGCAGAGTCAGCGACTTTTATGCTGGGACAAACAAAAAGCAAAAAACTCCATAAGAACAACAAAAACAAACAAACACCAAAATACAACAAACAAAAACCCAAAAGTAAAAAAAAAAAAACAAAAAAAAAACCAAAAAAACAAAACAAAAAGACAAACTATATGTTCTTAAGACATTCTGTTTAAGAATATCTGCTGATGAAATGTTTATAGGAATACAGGATGATTCCAGTGGGACTCTGTGTTGATTTAGTGAATGAATTTAAAATAATCAAGAAGGCACGATCCATGAAAGGGGATTCTATATTTTGAAGAAAATTGGTAATTAGAAGAGGATAATTGTTAGATACAACATATGGATTTTAAGAACTTAATCGCATTCTGTTCTGTGCATACCTACCATGTACCTTGATTCTTTCATCTGCTGAACACTTACTTTGACTCAATAACATGAATAATTTGTTAATATTTAACATTCCCCTGAACTTTAGTGAGCCCAAGCAAAAATGTTTTGAAATAACTAGGTAGATGATGAGATATTTTTTGCAGCAGATTTACCCTCAGCAAAATTTAGTAGCCCAAACCAACAGCGATTAGTTATTCCTCATTGCTCATGTGTCAGCTAGTTTTGTGTCAACTTGACACAAGCTTTAGTTATCTGGGAAGAAGGAACCTCAACTGAGAAAATGCCTCAATTAGATCTGGCTACAGGCAAGTCTGTTGAACATTTTTTTAAATTAGCAACTATTGTGGAAAGGCCTAGTCTGTTGTGTATGATGCCTCCTGGGTTGGTTGTGCCTGGATTCTATAAGAAGCAGACTGAGCAACTAATGTGTAACAAGCTATTAATGTGCATTCCTCCATGGTTTCTGCATCAGCTCCTGCCTCTGGCTTCTTACCCTGTTTGAGTGCCTGTCTTGTCTTCCTTCAATGATGAACAATAATGTGGAAATGTAAAACAAATAAACTCTTTCCTCCACAGCTTGCTTTGTGGTCATGACATCCTTTGATGATTAACAATAATGTGGGAATATAAACCAAATTAATACTTTCCCCACAAGTTGCTTTGGTCATAGTGTGTAAGTGCATTTTTTATTTTCTCAGATGAAGGGATGTGATGAGAGCCAGCTGTACACAAACTTTACTAATAGATGGCTTGGACTGAACCCAGAGCATTTCTATCTAATTCTCACAAAGCCTAGGCCTGGAAGCTTCTACTCTCTGTACAATCTTATCTACCTTGAAGGCTTCAGCTTCCAACCTCTGTCCACTAAACTGGGCCTAACATGTTTTCATCCTCTGAGACTTACTGCTGAATAAGCTCCCTCTTCTCTATTCTCCAGAAAAGAGTAGCCTCACTCCCACCTGAGCTCATCAAGTGGCATCAGGACTGAGCATGTCCTCTTCCTCCATGGCTTGCCAAGGTAGCAATATCTATGCACAAACACAGCCCTAAAGAAGATACTATAAGGAATACTCCAACCTAAGGTGGTTAACTACAACCAGGAAAACACAGACTATAATAACTTCACAACAGCAAAAACAAGAGAATACAAGCACACAAACACACTACCATCACCAACATAATAATGAAAGGAACTAACAATCATTGGTCATTAATATCTCTATATCAATGAACTGAAAGCTAACATGCACTACTCTTAAGTAGCCTCTCTTTCCTGTCTTATGTAGTGAGAGTTGCTTGTATTTCATCTCTGACTCATTCTGTCAAATCTTTCTCTGATTCATCACTTTGGTTGCCACTCAATTAGACATCTTTGTTTGTGAATAAATGTATGTACTAATGATGTGTGTGTATTCTTGCCAGAGGGATTAAAGGTGTGTCATTTCAGCTGGATCACATAGACCTAGAAGGTCTTTGAATATGGTCTCTTGCCAGAGCAGACATGCTGCTGTATTAAAATTCCTCTGCAGTGGTGTTTCATCATAACAATATTAACCTTGAATAAGACAGAAATTAGTACACTTAGCATTGCTTTAGTTATTTACAGTGTCAAGTGGAGTGTGTATTTCAATATCCTCAAGTCATGAGGAGATCTATGTAGAAATAAAAGAATAGTATTCATGCAAATATTATTTTGTGCTTCATTATTGATAATAGAGAGTTACTCAGAGCATGGTCACCCAGTTTGGGTTCTGGTTTGATAAATGGCTTCTATGAAAGTGTGTTGTACAAGGAAATATTATAGTATACAAACATTTGCTAAAACCTTACTTGGGTTACTCTTATTGATGTCCATATTAAAATTTTAATTTATTATAATTTATTCGGATTTTGTCTAGAATGTTATCCCCTTGACTGTACCTTCCTGTTCCCACCCTCCCTCCCTCTTCTGCCTTATCCCCTCCCCCTAGACCTCTGACAGAAGGGGACCTCCTCCCCTATCATATGGCCACAGCATATCTGGTCTCATCTGGATAGCCTGCTTTCCCTTCCTCTGTGTGCCTCCAAGCCTCCCCAACAAGGGGAAGTGATCAAATTGAGGGACACCAGCATCCATCTTGCTGTATCAAGTTGCATGGTAAAGATACTGTTGGGTACCACATGAGAACATGGATATCAGAATTAAGGTTCAATTGGGACAACCAAGAGGGTACATTTTTTTGGTTTATAGTAAATATTTTTCAAAACTAAAGAACCAGTTGGAGAGGTAGTAATTTTCTAGGGCACAAAATTTTCAAACAGAGTCTGGGTAATAGCTCGTAGGAGAAGATTGCTGCATTGAGTTGAATAAAATCATAAGACTCTAGATAAAAGTTGACTCTAAAGTTTGAGTCTATCTAACTAGGGAAATGGTGATACTATTAACAATAATAGTAGCATCAGATGAGAAGGTATGTGGTAAATGTAAATACATTTCTTTTCTTCCTATACAGAAGAAAGAGATAATAAAGAAATAATGAGCCTTATTTTTTGCTCTCTTAGGTTGGATGTCGATATAACTGAACTTCACAGTTGGATTACTCGTTCAGAAGCCATATTGCAGAGTTCTGATTTTGCAGTCTATCGAAAAGAAGGCAACATCTCAGACTTGAAAGAAAAAGTCAATGTACGTTCTACATTAAATCTTGTTTCTTTCTGTTATGTGCCACACATAAATTCTTTTGTTTAAATATCTGTGTTATGGTCATTATAATGAAAGCAATACACTAAAAAGATGTATAATATTTAAAATAGTTTAGATAGAAAGATGACAAAATATCTACCTAGAAATAATCTTTTTAGATTCTGCTATGGGCAGGCAGGCTTTTATTATTCTTTAACTATTTTTTTTTCCATTGGGGTTGAAGGTTTGAGAATGGGTTTCTCTGTGTATCCTTGGCTGTCCTGGACTAGCTTTGTAGGCCAGGCCAGCCTGGAACTCACTGAGATTCACCTGTCTCTGCCTCCCTGAGTACTGGGATTACAGGCATGAACAACTGCACCCAGCTTATTATTCTTAAGTAGTACTTATAAGTAAAATGTTAGACAATATACTCATGTTAACTCCTGTTTATAGACTGTTCTAGAACTCAGAAAGATTATATAATCAAATAGTGCTTAATAGGGTAGAGTAGAGTAGAGTGCTATAGGCTAATAAAGGACCCTGTTTATGCAGGGTCAAAATACTTAATTCAATATCTACCATGAATGATAATATATTTATATTTCCAAGACATTTATATATTGCATCACCTCACCTAAAAGATGCATGTCCTCTTTCAGTATTTATTTTTAGTAATAGATTATTTGCTTTGTATACACTCTTATGAGATTATATGGTTTGACCTTCACAACAGGATTTTTATTGACATAATAAGGAGCTGTTACATCTTCCAGGAAATTATCAGCGCTTTAGTATCTCAACCTTAATTTCAAAACATTCATTTTTGCTATGAAGAGACTTACTATAACTAAAAGTAAATTAAAGGAACAGCTACCAAATAATGAATGTGAAATAATTTTAGTTATAAGAATGTCACTTACAAATGTTTGCATTAGCACTTCAAGTCATGACCTATAAAAGCTTTTTACATGATTTCAAATATAACACTACCTTACATATAAGCTCATGTTTCTCCATGGACTTAAAATATTGATGATTTACACCCCCCAAAATTTTTTAATAACAGCATATTTTTATTTTATGTATATGAGTACTCTGCATGCCAGAAGAGGGTATTAGATCACATTATAGATGGTTGTGAGGCGCCATGTGTTTGATGGGAATTGAACTCAGGACCTCTGAAAGAACAAATAGTGAGCTCAACTACTGAACCATCTTTCCAGCCTCTCAACAGTGTATTTTTTATAGGATGTCCAAGGAACAAAGAAAATTTATCATTTTTAGGAATTAACATTTTTATATTTACAATGTAGTTATTTTAAATTCCCTATTAGTGTTGTATTGGATATAATTTACTATTTACTATGGTAAATAGTTTCATAAAATAAGAAGTATAATTTCATTATTAATGTTATAATGTTGACATTAAATTGAAGAACAACTTAACCAAATTGTCTTACTTTAAGTATATGTATTTTAAAATGTTTTTTGTTATGATTTTGAAACAATTAATTTTAAATAAGATTTTTATTTATTCTTTGAATTTTTTTAATTGTATAGAGTGCATTTCCTCAGGTTCTTGTCATGTCTTCATACTACCATTCTCCCAACTTAATGTCATCTTTTGATTATTACAAATATACCCTAAAGTCCAATTTGTGCTTCCGATTTAGACTTTTTACTGGGCCAGTCAATGGAGCATTAGCATTCTACCAATAGCCAGGTTCCTAAAGGAGAATGACTTCTTTCAGCAACTATCAACTGCTGATAGCTGCACTGCTAAGTGTGGGGACTTTGTAGCCCCTTCCCTTAGCCATGCTTTATTTTTGAATGGCTTCATCTTATTCTGGTACCCACAGATGCTGTGAATTCATCTGTGTGAAAGCCACATCTGGCCAAGAATCCTACATTTTACAGCTCTCTTTTCCTCACCCATTAGCTCCTAAAATCTTTCTGCTCACACTGCTGAACCTTGTATGAGGGAAGGTTAATATAGATGATTCACAACTAAGTATTTATGGTTACATAAAGTTGGCACTTTAAAAACATATACACCTCTGCCTTAACTACTACTTACTACATAAAGAAGTTTCTGTGTCCAAAGTTAGAAGTTTCTGTGTCCAAAGTTGAGAGGAGAATAAATCTATTTTTAAACAGTTATCTGGTCAAAGGTTGAATTTTTAATGTGCTATATGTAATTGAGTGGAATTTTCAGCAATAGAGTCTTACTATCTAATTGTTATGACACAAACAAGATAAATGGCAATAGCATGTGTTGTTTAGATGCCTCTGGACCTCCCTGACCATATATACTCAATAGGAGCTATGTGTGCCTGGAATTGAGAATTGCAGTTAGTAACCATGTATCTTTTTATAACAGCATTGACCACCCATAAAAGGCACTTTTGTTCAAACTCCTTTAAAATATCTCCTATAATATAATAGAATAAAAACTAGAGGATTTCTATAAGATTTCCTCACACATCTTTATTTTAGTTAACCCATTCTGTAATTTCCCCTCTCCTCTCTTACCTTGCTCTGATCCAAACTTAAATCTTCAGACTATACTCTCTCCTTTTTGGTATAAACTGTGATTACTTTTACTAACCTGGGCTTCAAGACCATGGGGTAAAATTCTGTGAGGTAAAAATTACCTTGAAAAGTTACCCTCTAAATTTCAGAGTTCATATGGTATATTCAACCATATCTAAATTAGCTTATTAATTCTATTAATTGATTGAGTCTTTTATTGACTTGATTTGTATGGTTTTCTATATATCATCTTATGTCTGTGTTTTAAAATGGCTTTGATCTAATATGAATATGGAGTTCCACAATTTGGGGAATATGAACTCTCTCTGTAGACTAAATTGGTTTGAACTCACAGAGATATGCCTACTTCAGCCTGCTGAGTGCTGTGATTAAAGGCATGTGAGATACTACTGCCCTGTTTACTTTGTTTCTTAAGTAACACACTTTTACAAAGTCAGAGCTATATCTTCATGTGTATCCAAACATCATTAGTAAATTATTCCTCAAAATCTCTTAATTATTTTAAGCTTTTAAAATTCCCCTAAAACATTCACATCTACATTATATGATTGCTTATTAAGTTGGTCAAAATACTATCTCTGATAATATGTATAATGATGCTCATCGTATCTGTGTCTGCATGTCATTTGATGAGGGAAGCTATACATTTCTGAGATAAGGTATCTCTCAGTATAGTCTCAGTATCACTGCAGTGCATGTACTAAAAGAACTGCTTTTATTTAGTTAAATATCCAGATCTACAATTTCCCTTTATCCTGATATTTTTATCAACAGAATCTAAACAACTGGTTTTTTTTTTGGGGGGGGAGGTTGTTTGTTTGGTTGTTGTATGGTTGTTTTTTTAAAGAAAGTCATCTTGTCATTGAAACACAGTAGAATACTTCTATAGTAACACATTCACTGTCTTTATAGGACCACATTCTATTCACCAATTTATTTTTCATGAAGTTCTCCTCTCTCTTAGCTTACTACTGTGCATTATACAAATTTGTATATTTGGTCACTTGTTCTATTCAATGGTTTGAGAATCATCCTTTATTTTTGTTCTGGAAGTTTCTATATTCATTTGCATTAAAGTAGCATCTAAAGGGCTAAAGAATTGAATGAGTATTTAAGAATATTATTTACTCTTGTAGAGGTCCTGTTACAGTTCCTGGAACCAACCTGGTCACTCAAAAACATCCACAATTCTAGTTCTAGGGGACCTGACACCTTCTGATTTCCATAGGCACCAAGCATGCAGGTGGTTCACATATGTACACCAAGGCAAAACCCTCTAGCACATAAAATAGAATAAATAAATCCTAGATAATATCTAAGCTACAACTATTCTCTCTCTTCTCTCTCTCTCTCTCTCTCTCTCTCTCTCTCTCTCTCTCTCTCTCTCTCTCTCTCTCTCTCTCTCTCACACACACACACACACACACATGCATATATATACATATATGTATATATATGCATATCATTCCTCTCATACTTTTTTCTAAAATCCAGAGCATGTATATTTAATTAGGTATGTTTGACCTGATTTCAGAGTGTGTAAGTCAGCGGGGAAATATGTAATACCCATAATTATGTATAATTTTTGTTATTTTATGTATAAGCTTAAAACTGAACTTAAAAGATAAATGATTAGACAATTTTAATAGAACCTTTGTTTAGAAAATTAAAATATACCTGATTACTGCCCTATCTTACCTTTATTCATTTTCTTTCATTTTCTCCTTATGCGAGGAATAGCACAGAAGTAGGTCATACAGCTGTTGTTTTTGGTTTCTTACTAGATATTTAAACTATAGAGTTTCTCTGTAATCCTTAATGAGCACAAGATTTATACCTAACATGTATCCTTGAGTTCATTTGCTGAAGGTGAAAATCAATCTTTTAGCTGCTCTAGATTCGTGTTAACATTAAATTTCTTTTCAAGTTTTCATCTTACTTCTTCTGCTAAACTGGACTTACTATAATTTAAATATGATATTGATATGTCTCGATTTATAGTCATTTGAAATATACAAGCAACACGGTAGCTAATTTGGCTCTTCTAGTTCTAGTAGGCTTTTGAGTTCTTAGATGCTAATATGCTGGGACTTGCTGCCAATTTATTTATTTTTTTACATTGAATAGAGGCAGTTGTAAAAATTCCAACATTAGTAAGGTCATACAATCTAATCACATCTTAGTTAAGGTAACTACATACTACCCTAAGCAATCAGGTATCAAGCAATCAGGTATCCATCCTCTTCATAGATATGCACAAATATTCCTTCAAAAAACAAATTCAATTACCCTAGATTTTTTGCTATATTCTGAAAAGTAAGAAATTTAATATAAATTACTCTTAATCCTTGTGTCATCAATTAAAACGAAACAATCCCAACTCATTGATTCTCTAGTTGCAATTTAATACGCACCTTAATGCTCTTGGCAGATGCTCATTCTATGTAACTTACCATGTCTCTCTTGAAACATAAAAGGCACCTTAATATAGTTAATTTGCTGGTCTATATCTAATGGTCTTGGATGAATACTCATAGGTGCTTTCAAGATGCCTAGAGGGATGTGTTCCCATTTTAATTGTTAAAAAAGATTTAGAGCAATTATAATATACCTTTAAATCTTGTTTTGTAGAAATTATAGAGTGGAGCTTATTTCTCATTTTATTTACTCTGTGCTGGTTTGTTTATCTTTGGATTTCCTAAGGCCAAGAAAGAAATTGGTACTTATCCCAATAAGTAATATATAAAAATAAGTATTTTTAAAGCTACATTGGTTATTTAAATACAGATATATGAATGATGCCACAACTTCTGAATAAACATTTGAGTAAATAAATTGGCACTCTTTCAATGTATAAAATTTTATTATGGAATGTTAATGAATAGAAAATTAATTGCTACTAAAGACAAGATAGGGCCGTTGGGAATCTAAAACTAACTTTCATTATTACAGAAGATACATTGAAGAGACAAAGATTTATTTGAATGTCAATGAATGAGGAGAAATAATTGTTAGTTTAAAGTCACTTATTAAACAGTTCCCTCCGTTTGTTATTTTTTGAAATTATTTTACTCTTGTGCTTTTTTTTAATGTGCAATCATCTTTCATTTTGCACACTGAATCATACAATTTAGAATTATAATTTCCTGGTGATCTGTTAAGAACACTTATGCTCCTTTATTTTATATTATATTTCTGGTGGAATGGCTATCACGGTCTTTTGGTGTTCTATATTCTTGACTTGAATTTGTATCTATTATAGTAAATAATTTAGAATCTATTTTAAATATGGAAAAATATTAACCAAAACATCTGCCATTCTATGGGTAAATAGATGCTTAAAAACTACTCTACTGCAATATAAAAGTGATTTTGATATTAAAATACTTACATATTTATACACACAAAAATAATACATATGATAAGTAGCATATATAAATGTAGAACTATTTTACAGAGAAGTACAGCTAGAGAAATAGTGAATGTCGATGGATGTGTTTTCAGAAACAATCTGTCTGAAATAGTGTAGTTATCATGTCTGACTTAAGAAAAGATCACATTTAGTAAGTAAATAATTTTAATTTTCTGGAAAATATCTATATGTATTTTTATTGTATATTAAATGTATATAGTATTACTCTAGAGATTGATGATAACTGGTGCAAGAAGATAGATGAGAATACCTGGAATCACATAGTTCACAACTCATCAAGGGATATATACATGTATAAAATACATGATGTTGGTGATAAATGTCATAGACAAAACTAGAGAAGAAATGAGTGAGAGATAGGTAGTCAACTTGTACGTGTGTGTGCATGAGTGCATGCATACGTGTGTGTGTCTGTGTGTGTATGGTTGTGTATCTATGCCAAGCAGGGAGAATGATTCAGTGTGTATCTCTGAAATAAGAACCTGTCTGTTCTATCTGGGAACAAGAACACATGTGTCAGGAGAAAAATAATCAAAGGCTTTAGTTACAGGAAACAAATTCTAAAATTTAAAGGAGTTGGGGCTAGGAATTGAGAATTTACTGAGCTTGGTCCTTGATGTGACTTGCTTTTTTAGCTACCTTGAGAACATATATGTAGGCATATATGGCTACATATTTTACAGTACTAGAGATGAAACTCTGGCATTGCATTTTACCAATAAACTGCATCTCTTACCATTAATACTATATTTCAAAACATACACCTTTCTCATGAATGTTTTTACTATTGTAGTAATTATGAAATATTAATAATAATGTTATAAGATTATAATAATAATTTTTATTATTATTTCATCTGCATATGTTTAGATATTAAAGTCAAAAGGAATGGGGTGTGTCTGTGTTGTGCATGCACACACTCATGTGTATTTGTGCTAATAAGGATTATTTGTGTTGAAAGGGATTGAGCCCATGGCCTAACTCTTGCTTAGCAAATATTTTCACAATTTGCCCTGATCCAAAACCATTAAGATGTTTTGGTTTCTTTGTGGGAAAAAAAACTAAAGAAATAATTTTAGCTGATATCTTTTTTTGAGGTTTGGCCTGATTAAGTTCAGTTAAATTGAATAAAGTGATATTTGGAAACTATAGCTCAAGGAGGTGAGCTGGAACCAGGAAATAACACCAGGTAAAGGTGCTCTTGACGTTTGGGTGAAGTTATGCACAGTACTATTCCACAAAAAATAAAAATAAAAAATTACTTTTCTGAAGAATACAGAATTCCATGGATTAATTTATGATTGTAAGTAAACTGAGTACTGAAAGTCAGCTATGGTCAACAATTACTGAGTAGGCATTGCTGACCTCGATAGTGGCAATTTGATTAAGACTGAATAAGGCAATAGATTACTTTGGTTTTGCTCTTGCTTTAATTTATTTATGTTTTAGACCATTTTAAACTCCATAATATAAACAAATGGAAGATCAACATGTTCCTTTTCAAAACCAATTCCAGGACATTGTTTGTGGTTGATATGATTTTGTTCATAATGCATGCATCTCTGAGGAAATGGAAAGTGGTAAAATATTAGAAATTACTAATCCCAAATACCTTAAAAGAAGTGCCCATATATTTAAGATGTATGCATATTCATTCATTTCACTGATGGTTAGTAAAATCTATTTAAACTTTTTTTGTTTTCTTTGATTTTTTTATTTTTTCATACAATCTATATTGATCATGGTTTTCTCCTCTCTCAACTTTCAATGTACATACTGCTCACATAGGCTCAGATCTTGTGTCAATTTTCTTCTGTTTTAAGATGATTGAGATAATCCTAAATTAAAATGAGGACAATATTGCATTTATTTAGTCTTAATGTCTTACCAAGATTAATAGTTATTATTGTCAAAACAGAACAGTAACAATTTTTATCCTATAGGCATTTGTTTTGTTGTGGTGATATTATTGTATTTACTTATGTAAGAAACACAGGAATAAAGTGGTTATCAAAATAGTTTAATTACGGATATTACTCCTAAAATTGTCTATTTTAAGTTTACTTCTCTAAATATCAATGCTAATGGACAATTTTATTAGACACTTTGAATAAAGAGACAATCATAATGGCATTTGGGAGGATATTATACATATAGTACTTATTTGTGAAGTCTAGGTGGTAGTCTAATACTTTATATAATTTTTGTAAGAAAAGTAAAATATCAATTTCATCATATAAGAAATGACTGTGATAATAAAACTTAAAATTTATTTATGTGTGCGTGTGTGATTCTCTCTCTCTTTCCTTCTTTCTGAGTGTGTTTATGTATATATGAGTGGACATAAGAGGACACATAAGTGGATGCCAGAGTAGGAGTTTGGTGACATTTATTCTCCACAATTTTCCTTCAGTGCTAGGATCTTACAGGGAATATAGAGCTTGAATTTTCTTACCTAGGCTAGAAACCAACCAGCGCTAACAATCCTCCCATCTCTTCCAGAACTTTGGTTATAGGTTTCCCCAGGGAAGCCATATTTCATAGGTAGATGCTGAGATCCAAACTGTGGTCCTTATACCTTTAGGAGGAGCTCTCTTAATCATGAAGAAAAGCTCCCCAGCCCCATAACTGAAACTTTTTAAAAAAGAGCATCAGTTTAGTGTTTACTATATTTGTTTATTTTACTCTACTAAAACCAGGATTTTTAATTTATTATATACCTGTGTGTACGTGTGTCTGTTTGTGTGTCTGTATGTATGTGTCTGTGTTTGTGTGTGTGTATTTGAAACATGATTTTCTGTGTAGCCTTGCCTGTCCAGGAATCATTTTGTAGGACCACGCTGGCCTCAAACTCATGAACATCCACCTGTCTCTGCCTCCCCAAGTGCTAGGATTAAAGGCCAGAACCACATTGCCTGGCTTTTATTTTATAATTCTATATATGGAAATTCAAACAAGAATAACTCAAAACCACCTGTTGCTCTTGGTACTTAATAATAAGTAATTACTTAGAATTATTTCCTTCCTTGTGTGCTTAGAGTGTACTATGGATAATTCTTTATTTTTAGGTGAAAAGCATAATGAGTTATTGGAATCATATGTCAATAATCTGCTAATCACATAGAATTTGTAACACAAAAATTTAACAGTCAAGGAAAGGGGAATTCTAGAACTTCACCTTTGATCTTAATCTTATAGAGATACTGGTGGAACTTTTATTTTCATGAACTTCTCAGCTCGGTCAGAACTCTTCATGTTTGTCCAATTTTCTCTTTATGAAATTGAATTTTGAAATATCCTAGAGCTTTTCCTGTTAATTAGAATGGGATTCTGGGAACACAGAATCACAAAACAATGCAATGTATATGTTGGGAAAGTTTCAAGTGAAATCCAAAATATTAAAACGTGTCTTTTCACTTTCATATCTTTGCACCAAGGATAAAAACAGAATTTCTCTCTGCTACCTTTTTCAGCATAGTATAAAATGTATGTTTTCCATCTAAGCTGGAGGTACTTCAAATATTGCCAGGGAACCCATTTGTTTACTCTTCTTCTGTAGTGAATTTTAATAATACATTGTAGGATGAGTGATTTGTTATGAAAAACTCTTTCAAAGATATTTATTTCTCTCTGTTTCTGATGTTACACTATTATCTGTATACATTTATATCTTCTGCCTTCACTTGCTTTCACCATGAAGACATTGGAGCAATCTGTTAAAATTAGAGATAATACTGGCTACATGCAAAATTTTAATATAAATTACTTTAAATCACAGATTACATTAAATTAAGAATAATTTCTGTGTAACTGGAAACCTTTCACCTATTCAGGTCTCATGTATAGCCACTAGATACTGTAATAGAAAACATAAATATCAAATATTTCCATTTGCAAACATGTTCTAAAAAGCATTGTTTAATGTCCAAGTTATATGACATGCTAACTGTATTCTAATATTGATTCAAGGAATGCTTCTTTAAAATCAAGTAAATGAAAAATAAGTTTTGATTTGAAAAATAAATTTAGACTAACTGAATCTAATGTGAAATATTCTTCTGGTAACTGTTAATAACAGAAGTATTACTTCTTTATAGCTTTCTTTCTCTGGTAATGAGTATGTTGAAGATAAAAATATCATGTGTAGTTATAGTCACATTAAAAATCAGTTACAATTATTTATCATTTTGCATATCTATCTAGAAGCATATGAGTATACTACATCATATGTATGGCAGTCACAGAACACCCTTCAGGAAGCAACTTGTAGGAATTCTACCTTGTAGGTTCAGGGGATTGAACTCAGGTATTTAGGGTAGCAGTGATCAGTTTTACTTCATGAATTACCTTGTTTTCCCAGATGACATATTTTAACAGCAATGGTAATGTATGGCTTTAATTCCTTGTATTTAAAGTGTTCATGTTTACATAGCTATTAGTAAGATAATTGTCAGGTGATATTTTGTTACATTGAAGTATTTAATATTTATTGTTATAAGATTAATTCTACTTAGGAATTCTGAACTAACAGTTCAGAAGGTTCTTAGAATTTGAAAATGGAAAAACTTGGAAAACTATATTGCTGAGAAAACAATCTTTAAGTTTTCCATGATGAAGTATAAAATAAGGTATCATATGGCTTGAAAACTCAGGTTGCAGTTATAATTACTGTGAAGTTTCAGAATCTTTGTACTGAAATACTCACCTTTGCTATCATGCTGCAGGCCATAACACGAGAAAAAGCCGAGAAGCAGAGAAAACTGCAAGATGCCAGCAGATCAGCTCAGGCCCTGGTGGAACAGATGGCAAATGGTAATTACATGAAGTTGATTTAAATAATCTTCTTAGGGATTTGAAAAGCCCATAGGTTCATATTTATCGGCTGAATTATAGCAGAAAAGCACTTCCTGGATTCAAGTTTAAATTAACAGGAGTTTGTATTTTTATTATTATTTTTCTTTCATGCCAACCAAATTACTGGGGTAAATTCAGCTTGAGTTGATTGGTCAAAACTGAGACATAGTAGAATATTTTATAAGTCAAATGAAAAGAGATAAATTTTCATCAAATTTGGGTAAATTTTATTTAAGTAAATGTAAAAAAGCAGAGCATTTGTGAAGTAATTACTCATGGAAACAATTGAATAATACTAAGTAAAGGCAATAATAATTTTCTTCATATATATATGTTTATTCATGATACATCTCAATTGTTATGACATCCCTTGTATCCTCCCATTCTTCCCTCCCTCCCATTTTCCCCTTACTCCCCTCTCCTATGACTGTGACTTAGGGGGACCTCCTCCCGTGCCATTTCTCCCCTGTCCCATTATTCGCCTACTCTACTTCCCTATGACTGTGACTGAGGGGGACCTCCTCCCCGTGTATATGCTCATTGGGTATCAAGTCTCTTCTTGGTAGCCTGCTATCCTTCCTCTGATTGCCACCGGGTCTCCCCATTCAGGGGACTTGGTCAAATATGAGGCACCAGAGTACATGTGAAAGTCATATCCCACTCTCCACTCAACTGTGGAGAATGTCCAGTCCATTGGCTAGATCTGGGTAGAGGTTTGAAGTTTACTGCACATATTGTCCTCAACTGGTGCCCTAGTTTGAGAAGGACCCCTGGGCCCAGATCCACCAATCATAATGTCCTTCTTGTAGGTTTCTAGGACCCTCTGGCTCCATCTATTTCCCTATTCTCCCATGCTTCTTTCACCTAGAGTCCCAATAGGATGTCCTCCCCTCTGACCCACTTTCCTTGTAAGTGAACACTTTCATGGGACATAGCCCTTGGGCTAGTGTGCAGATGTAAGTGAGTATATACCATTTGATTCTTCTGCTTCTGGGTTAACTCACTCATTATGATCATGTCTAGTTCAATCCATTTGTCCACAAATTTCAGAAATGACTTGTTTTTAATAGCTGAGTAGTATTCCATACTTTAAATATACCAGTTTCTTTATACATTCTTCTACTGAGAGACATTTAGGCTGTTTCCATGTTCTGGCTATTATGAATAAGGCTGCTATAAACATGGTTGAGCATACAACCTTATGTGCTGGAGCATCTTCTGTGTATATTCGAAGGAGTGGAATAGCTGGGTTTAAAGGAAGCTCTATTCTCAGTTTTCTGGGATAGTGCCAGATAGATTTTCAAAGTGGTTGTACTAGTTTGCAGTCCTACCAGCAATGAAGGAGTGTTTTTCTTTCTCCACATCTTCACCACCATGTGCTGTTGCTTGAATTTTTGATCTTAGCCATTCTGATGGGTGTAAGATGGAATCACAGAAGCATTTTGTTTTGCATTTCTCTGATGACTGATGACATTGAGCATTTCTTTAAGTGTTTCTCAGCTATTCAATATTCCTCTGTTGAGAATTCCCTGTATAGTTCTGAGCCCCATTTCTTTATTGGGTTATTTGTTTGCTGGTGTTTAATTTCTTGATTTCTTTATATATTTTGGATATTAGGCCTTTGTCAGATGAAGGGTTGGTGAAGATCTTTTCCAAGTCGGTAGGCTGCCACTTTGATCTGTTCACAGTGTCTTCTGCCTTACAGAAGCTTCTCAGCCTCATGGGGTCCCATTTATTTATTTTTGACTGTAAAGCCTGGGCTGTTAGCATTCTGTTCAGGAAGTTGTCTCCTGTGTCAATGTTTTCCAGGCACTTCCCCACTTTTTCTTCTAACCGATTTAGTGTCTGGTTTTATGTTGAGGTCTTTGATCCATTTGTACTTGAGGACATGGGGAAAAATATGGGTCTAATTTTATTTTCTTACATGTAGACATCCAGTCAGACCAGCACCATTTGATGAAGATGCTATCATTTTTCCATTGAATATATTTGGATTCTTTGTCAAAAATCAAGTAACCATATGTGTGTGTATTCATTTCTGGGTCTTCTATTCAGTTGCACTGATCAACCAGCCTATTGCTATGCCAGTACCATGTTGTTTTAATTACTGTTGCTTTATAGTACAACTTGAAATCAGGTGTGAAATCAGGTACAAGATTATTTTAGCTATTCTTGGTTTTTTGTTTTTCCATATAAAGTTGAGAATTGAACTTTCAAAGTCTTTTAAAAAACTGTGTAGGTATTTTAATAGGGATTTCATTGAATCTGTAAACTGCTTTTGGAAAGATGGCCTTTTTTACTATGTTAGTTCTCCCTATCCACAAACAAGGGAGATCATTCCATCTTCTCATGTCACCTTCAATCTCTTTCTTCAATGTTTTGAAATTATTTCAAACAAGTCCTTCACTTGTTTGTTTAGAGTAACTCCTAAATATTTTATATTGCTTGTGGCTAAAGTGAAGGGTGTAATTTTCCTAATTTCCTACTCTGCATGATTGTCATTTATATATAGGAAGGCTACTGACTTTTTTGAGTTAATTTTGTATCCAGCGAATTTGCTGAAGGTATTTTTCAGCTATGGGAATTCTCAGGTGAAAATTTGGGGGTCACTTATGTATACTATCATATCATTTGCAAATAGGGATAATTTGACCTCCGATCTCCTTTTGTTGTCTTATTGCTCTGGCTAGAACTTCCAGTACTATATTGAAGAGATATGGAGAGAGTAGGCAACCTTGCCTTGTTCCGAATTTCGGAAAAATTTCCTTGAGGATCTCTCAATTTAATTTGATTTTAGCTATTGGCTTGCTGTATATAGCCTTTATTTTGTTGGGGTATATGCCTTGTGTACCTGATCTCTCCAAAATTTTAAACATGAATGGGTGTTGGATTTTTATCAAATTCTTTCTCTGCATCCAAGGAGATGATCATGTGGGTTTTTTTACTTTCAGTTTGTTTATATGGTGGATTACTTTGATGGATTTCCATATATTCAACCATCCCTGCATGCCTAGAATGAAGCCTACATGGTCATAGTGAATGATATCTTTGATGTGTTCTTGTATTCATTTTGCGAATATTTTATTGAATATTTTTGCATCAATGTTCATAAGAGAAATAGGTCTGAAATTCTCTTTCTTTGTTGAGTCTTTGTGAGGTTTAGGTATCAATGTGACTATGGCTTCATAGAATGAATTTGGTAATGTTCCATCCATTTCTATCTTTTGGAGTAGCTTGAAGAGTGTTGATATTAGCTCATCCTTCGAGGTCTGGTAGAATTCTGCACTGAAACCATCTGGCCCTGGGCTTTTTTTGGTTGGGAGACTATCAATGATTGCTTCTATATCTATAGGGGAAATGGGACTATTTAACTTATTTATCTGTTCTTCACTCAATTTTGGCAAATGAAATTGATCAAGAAAATCATCCATTTCCCTTACATTTTCAAATGTTGTGGCATATATTCCTTCTAAGTAGGATCTTATTATTCTTTGTATTTCTTCAATGTCTGTTGTTATGCCTCCCTTTTCATTTCTGATTTTGTTGACTTGGATACTGTCTCTCTGCTTTTTAGTTAGTATGGCTAACAATTTGTCCATCTTGTTAATTTTCTCAAAGAAGCAGCTCTTGTCTTGGTTTTGTTGATTCTTTGGACTGTTCTCTTTGTTTCTAATTTATTAATTTCAGCCCTGATTTTGATTATTTCCAGATGTCTACTCCTCTTTGGTGTTTTTGCTTCTTTTTTCCTAGGGCTTCCAGATGTGTCATTAAGTTGCTTATGTGAAATGTTTCCAATTTCTTTGTAATGGCACTTAGTGCTATGTATTTTCCTCTTAGCACTGCTTTCAATGTATCCCACAAATGTGGGTATGTTGTTCCTTCATTTTTATTGAATTTCAGTAAGTCCTTAATTTCTTTCTTCATTTCTTCCCTGACTCATGTGTCATTAAGTTGTTTAGTTTCCATGTATGTATAGACTTTTTGTTATATCTGTTGTTGTTGAAGTGCAACCTGAGACCATGGTGATCTGATATGATACAAGATATTATTTTAATCCTCTTGTATCCGTTGATGCTTGCTTTGTGACCTACAATGTGATCAATTTTGGAGAAGGTTCCATGGGATGCAAAGAAGAAGGTATATTCCTTTTTGTTGGGGTGAAAATTTTGTAGATATCTGTTAGATCCATTTGATTCATGGCATTAGTTAATGATGTTATTTCTTAGCTTAGTTTCTGTTTCAATGACCTATCCTTCAGTGAGAGTGGGGTGTTGAAGTCTCCCACTATTATTGTGTGGTGATGGATGTGTGGTTTAAACTTCATTAATAGATCTTTTACAAATGCGGGTACCCTTGTATTAGGAGCATAGATATTCAGAATTGTGATGTCATCTTGGTTGACTTTACCTTTGATGAGTACAAAGTGGCCTTCCTCATCACTTTTGATTGATTTTGGTTCAAAGTCTATTTTGTTAGATATTAAAATAGCTGAACCAGCTTTCTCCTTGTGAACATTTGCTTAGAATTTTTTTCCAGCCTTTTACCCTGAGGTAATGTCTAACTTTATGGGTGAGATGTGTTTCTTGAATGCAGAAGAATGTTGGATCTTGTTTATTCATCCATTCATTCAGTTAGAATTGAGACCATTGATGTTTAGAGATATTAATGAGCAGTGATTGTTAAGTCTCTTTATTTTGATGTTGGTTACAGTTTATGTGGTTATGTTTTTGCAATGGTTTAGTATCTATTAAATGTGTAGTTCTGGTTGTAGCTTGTCCCTTTGGGGTAGACTTTTCCTTCTAGTAACTTCTGTAAATCCAGATTTGTGGATAGATACCATTTGAATTTGTTTTTGTCATGTAATATTTTGTTTTCTCTGTCAATGGTTATTGATAGTTTCACTAGGTAAAGTAGTCTGTGGCATCTTAGGATTTGCAGGACCTCTGTCAAGGCTTTTCTGGCTTTTACGGTCTCTGCTGAGAAGTCGGGTGTAATTCTGATAGATTTGCCATTAAATGTTATTTGGCCCTTTTCCCTTGTAGCTTTTAATATTTTTTCTTTGTTCTGTATATTTCTGTTTTGATTATTAATAATGTGACAGGATGTTTTTCTTTTCTGGCCTATTCTATTTGGTGTTCTGTAGCCCTCTTGTATATTTATAGGCATCTCTTTCTTAGATTGAGGAAATTTTTTTCTATGATTATTTTGAGAATAGTTTCTGGGCCTTGGAGTCTAGCATCTTCTCTTTTCTCAATGCCTATTATCCTCAGATTTCTTCTTTTCATGGTATCCTTGATTTTTTGGATGTTTTGTGTCAGGATTTTTCCAGGTTTAGCATTTTCTTTAATGGTTCCTTCAAGATCTATGATTGTATCTTCTACACCTGAGATCCATTCCTCCATCTCTTGGATTCTGTGTTACTCGCCTTCCTCTCTGAGCTCTCATGTTCCTGTTTTTCTTCTATCTGTGTGTTTATCATTATATCCATTTTCATCTTCAGATCTTGAACTGTTTTATTGATTTCTTTCATCTGACTGTATATTCCTGAGTTTCTTCCAATGCCTCTTTATAGGCCGTCAGAGCTTGAACCGTTTTATTGATTTCCTTCATCTGGTTGTTTCTGTTTTCCTGAAATTTTTCCAGTGCTTCTCTACAGGGCTCTTTTATGTCTTCTACCTGTTTGGCTGCATCTTCCTTCATCTGATTATGAATTTTATTTGTTTCCTCCATTATCATCCTCTTTTCTAAGGATTTGAGGTCCATTTCTAGTATTTCCGTTGTATTTGAGTTTTCTGGGTTGCTTTCTTGGGATAGCTGGCATCTGGAGATGCCATATTGTTTTGTTTTGTTTTTTTTGTATATGATTTTATGCTGTCCTTTAGTCATCTTGCCCTCTCTGTTTTTTGGGGGTAGCTTCTGTAGCTTGGTGGAGGGAGTCTGGGTATAGATTTGCCCATTTCCTCATGATTTCCATAGACCAGAAACTGATGCTTCACTGCTCTAGATGGCAGAAGGCCAGCCTGGCAGTTTGGGTCTCTCACAGTCAGTGATACACAGCTCCCCTGTACTGTGGGTCCAGGAATTGTCCTGGGTCTCAGAATGCTCACTGTGTCAGGCCAAAGTGTCCACAGCTTTCTGGGTCCCCTCTCGTGGCACTGGAGGGCTCTAGGGACTGACACAGGTGGGGTAGAGGGGGTCTGATGGCCACTTTCTACCCAAGATTTCCCTACTCCTGGAGCTCTGGTGCTCCACTGGTCTGTGGTTCTGGGACCCAGACCGCTCACAGAGTCCAGGTTAGTGTCAGAGGGCCCAAACCATACATACTAAGTCCAGTTAGCATCTATGGACCCAACCTGAGTGTTGAGTCCAGTTCATGTCTCTGGACTCAAATGGGTCTTGGGACCTAACCCATGCACTTAGTCCAGTTAGTGCTGTGTCCAACCAGGGTCTTGGGCCCAAAATGTATGCTGAGCTCAGTCAGGGTCTCAGAGCCCAAAGCACACTCCAAGTCTAGTTTGGGTCTCAGGGTCCAAACTGCCACCAAGCTCAATCTTAGCTAGGGTTTAGGGCCCAAACCAGACATAGAATCCAGTTTGAGTCTCAGGGCTTGAACTAGGCGCTGTGTTGAGCTAGGGTCACAGGGCCCAAATCTTGCACTAAGTCCCCTCTCCCGCAGCAATTCCCACTAGTCACCACACCAATCGCCTCTGTCAGAGGCTTCCCAGCTGCCAACCTCAGCTGCAGTTGCTGCCGCTACAGTGTGAGAGCATCTATGCTCCTCTCGTGTTCAGGGGTACATGGGCTTTCTGTATTTTGTTCCTTTCGAACTGTTGAGTACTCCTGTTGTAGTGGGATGGGAAGCTTTGTGTTCCTGGTTAAGAATTCCATGCAATTCCCTGAATCCTTTACTGCAGCTTCTAAACTCTTTACACGCTGCTCGTCGCCATCTTGGAGTTCCAGCAATAATAATTTTTAAAAAGTAATTTTAACAATATATTTAAGAATTACCTAAAATTTGAAGGAAGCTTTCAGCCTAATAATACTAGTATTTATCTTGTTTTGTATGGTGCCTTGTCTTATAAAAAAATGTGTCCTTGGAATTAAAACTTACTTTTCACTTGTTTTCACAAGTGAGGCACAACCATAAGGTTAGCATCATATTCTTATTCTATTTGTTTATAAATTTATTTATTTATTCACTTTAGATTCTGAATGTAGCCCCCTCCCTCCTCTTCTTCCAGTCCCATCCTTCTACCATCTTCCCTCCTTCTGCCTCCGCTTCTCAGAATAGGGGATCACCTCCTGTTTAAACTCATCATAGTCCATGAAGTCACCTGGCTGCCTCTTCTTACACTGAGGTCAGGCAACACAACCAAGCTAAAGAAAACTGATCCAAAAGCAGGTAACAGAGTCCATGTCAGAGATAGCAACTGCTCTATATACTAGGGTCCCACATGAAGTCGACTCCCTACACATAAGTAACTGATGGTCAGCTTGGTCTTCCTATTTTAAAAATTACAATTATTCCTTGCAAAATAGTACTAGAAAATCCTTGTGTAGAATACTATAAATTCATTTGAGTAAACTTTATTTCCCAAATTGTGTGTTCTAAACTTGTATCTTTTTCTAATAAAAGTAACTTCATAAAAATCACAAACAATGCAACTTCACAAGTTTTTTTATGGCCTTTTTGGTACTCCAGCAATCATTATGATAAACAAATAAAACATATTTTTTCTGTATATATCAGCATTTTTCAGAAACTGCCTATATTCTGTACCATATATTTTATATATGAATTATTTTTACTTTTAATTGCTATGTTGGCACTAATAAATTCAATTATCTTCATAAGAAATCAATTCATTTCTTCTTTTTAGTGAGCCTCATAACTGTGTTTCATTAAATGTAAAAACAATAAAACATATCAATTGAGAATTGGATAAATCAATTAATATACAAAAGATGGAAATATCCATAGAATATTGGTAACTACGTTTTTTGGTAGCTACATTTTTTATTTATTTATTAATTCATTCATATTACATCTCAGTTGTTATCCCATCCCTTCTATCCTCCTATTCCTCCATTCCTCCCTTCCACTTTTACCCTATTCCTCTCCCCTATGACTGTGACTGAGGGGAACCTCCTCCCCCTGTATATGAACATAGGGTGTAAGGTCTCTTCTTGGTAGCCTGCTATCTTTCCTCTGAGTGCCACCAGGCCTCTGTATCAAGGGGATGTGGTCAAATATGGGGCACCAGAGTTCATGTGAAAGTCAGTCCCCACACTTCACTCATCTGTAGAAAATGTCCTGTTCCTTGGCTAGATCTGGGTAGGGGTTCAATATTTCCTGCACGTATAGTCCTTGTTGGTACCATAGTTTGAGGGTAAATTGGGACCTATGACCCACCCCCTGACCCATGCAAACCCACAGAAAGCCTAGGCACCAGTCGGGCACACAGTCTGCAGTGGGTACATTCCCATCCTCTGCGCGCCCTGAGAAGGAAACGCAGTGGCCTTGCTTGGTGGGTGAACTCATTTTTGGGACTGAGTCTGCGGCAAGGGTGCCTTGATCCCCCTGGACTAGGGAAAGCTATGAGGGTGGGTTGGGACCTGTGAACCACCCCCTGACCTACGCAAGCCCACAGAAGGCCTAGGTGCCATTCAGGCACCCAGTCAGCGGTGGGTACAGTTCGCAGCTGCTGTAAGCTCTTAGAAGGAAACACAAAAGAGAGCAATCCAGCCCCCAGAACCTGGTCTGGACTCTGCCTGCAAGTTGCAAGCTGTTGAAATCAGGGATACACAGCCATAGTGGTGTGATCTGAGACCAGAGACACTGCCAGGAGTGAAGGACTGCAACATCCCTCTGACCAAGGCTGGGCAGAAACTGAACATCTTGCCCCAGAAGACTACCCTGGCACAACTGGTCACAACTATCCCAGCCTAGCCAGGTTCCACAGCCTAGCTGTGATTAACACACTCTTGTGAGTGGCTGGGCAGGTTGGAGGAGATAGAGCAAATATCTAGCCAACTAACAACAATAAAAAGGCAGTAGTTTCTCTCTCTATGGCAGGCAGAACATAGGCTCCACTACCTGGTTGGAGCAGGCAGGAACCTAAACAATTTCTTGATGCCAACAGGAGTTCAGGCAGTCTAGGGTGACCTGAGCCTAGGACCCAAAGCCCCAGGGCCCCCAGGCAGGATATTCAAAGCTCAGCCAAACATAGGAAAACCGGTTCTATATACTCTACCTCAAACTGATACTGGAGCTGTAGAGCACCAGGACCTACCTTGGCTGACCCAGTGGGGAACCCAGGGTGTGCAGTAAAGTATTTAGGAGCCAAAACCAGGGTGCCTGCCTCTATCAGGGAATAGTTTCCTGACCACCACAGGTAAAGGACCTCAACCTAAAAGTACTCACTGATAAACTGCTCTCAACGACCAGTGAAGGACCCCAGAAGATACCACCCAACATCAGACACATCAAGATGACTAAAGACCAGCATAGAAACATGAACAAAACCCAAAACCATATGGTAGCTACATTTTGTTTGGTGATTTTGAATGATGGTTTTAATAGTGTAATTACATAGTCCAAATTAGTTTTATAATCATTACCTGAAATTTCCCTAGAACTACATTATCATCTTTTTTAAAGGCTTTTAATATTACAAATAAATAGCAATATTTTTAGTTTTTATTAAGTGAAACTGTTGATGAAATGTTAATGATAAGTATGAAAATCATGTTTCTAGGTTCTCATCATTAGAATTTCTGGAGTAATACAGAAAATATCAGCATATAGCATACCCCTAATAAAAACTAATTACCTGATAAATTCTATTTAAGAGAGAACATTTAACAGTATTTGAAAAATAGTATTGATTATTTTGTTTGGAAAATATTGCCTTTGAAGGAAAATAGTACGTGGAATAGATATCAAAGATCAACAGGGTAGGGAGTACAATTTTCTAATTTTCTTGTTTATACTAATAAAAATTTAGGCTCCTAATTTGTCTGTTGGTGAAGATGACCATAGGGTTAATTTGACTCGGATTAAGCCAGTTAGGGACACAATGAAGATAAGCATTTAATATAGCCATTATTCTACTGTTCCATTAATGAAAACTATTTACATAGTTACTAAAAAATTTATTCACATATTTTGATGTATTTACTCACTTTTATTTTTTATAAGTAAACTACCTAATACTTATTTTCTCAAGTTTGCAAATTAGGAGATAAGTTAGAAATACAGGAACTACCTAAGTACCTGTGCAAGTGTAACTTAGAAGAATTCATCTTCAAATTTCTTACCTGCTCCTTTATTAATGAGCCAAGGGGATATGGTTCCTAAAACTGAAAATGAAATTAATCTTTGTGTAAGCCATAATTTCCAACACTTCCTTTAGTGACACACTTAAAAAGTCAAAATGCATCTTTCTCATATGTGACTTGTATAATCCTCTCTTTTTATTTATAAAAAGGAAAATAAGAGCTGAATAATTAAAACTTATTTAGTATAAATGGATGGACTTTTTCCTACAAATGTGGTCCTCAAGATAAAGTCAAATCATTGCTGGTGATTTTTTTATGATTATACCAACTCTATTTACCAGAGTGCAAATTATCATCTATGATAAAAATTACAATCATAGTTAAGCAAGCCACATGATGTTTACTCCAAAATAATGTTTCAGGAAACTTACATGGAATTTTGATATATTCAATATCTATCCTATCTCAACTCTAATAGCTTATCTTCTTTATCTTGATCTAAAATGATCTTGTCCACTAACCAACTAAACTTGATTGTAAAACTATACTACTTGTCTTCAATGACCCTCAGAGACTTGAGAAGGAATATAACTTAAATTCCTTACTGAACCAGCAGTGCAGGTTGGCAACTTCAAAAATGTACAAATTGACTTAAGACAGTTTATTGTCTGACCAGTCAACCAATACACTTTATAGCGTTGCTCCCTCATCTTCAACTTTCTGACCTAATATCTCTGCCAGACTTGTTCGCAGGGTAGGAACTATTGAGGACTTACTTACCCTGACTTGGCAAAGTGCGGGCATCAATTCTAACCACATCTAAGTTGCCCATTTTTAGGCAGATTCAGTTTATGGCAGGTACGAGGACATTTTGCCCAGTGGCTGGTTTGCCACCTTTGAAGCCATGTCTATAAGGAGGCTCTTTGATGTTCATCATCTTCTTTGAGGTCGGCTTGGTGTTGCCAGGAGTTAACTTGTCTTTAGAATTGTAAGAAAAACTTTAAATGCCACATTCTGCAACACTGGATACTTAAGGTATTATTTTGGAAAGTTCTTTAACTACTTATTCAAAACAATTATTTCAGTGTTTCAATACAATGACAGAATTATAATAAAATCTTAAACAAAAATCTCATGCATATTTTTATTTCTAATATTATATAGTTAGTTTTTATCTATTTAGTGTTGAAAATCATTCTTGATTGCTTTTTAAATCATACACATATGACTGTGTGTGTGTGTTTAATACATAAAAAAGCCAGATTTGTCCAGATAATTCTTAAATAAGACCAAATACTTAAAAATATATAAGGTAAGATTAAAGACAGTTGTGTCAAAACATTCATGGAATACACATACAAGTGTACTTTAGGTACAATTTTTAAACTATAGAATATTTCCTCCCAAATTTGCAGAGGAGTTACTATAATGGTGTATTAGCGTTAATGGTATTTTCTAACTTCTATTTCAGTTTCTAAATTTAGTTTCCTTGTTTTAATTAGAAGTCTAAAGACAACCACATTAAGGGAATTACTACTAAAAGTAGTAATTATTTGTATATTATACAAAAGAATATCTCATAACTTTTATGCAATGAATATTAGATTATAGTGTTTAAGGTGATAGTTAATAATAACTATTCCCAGAACTGTAATTAAATTGAATGGAATGACAGGTCTTAGACAAGGGCTCTTTTCTCATATGTTATTCAAGTCTCAAAGACTTTTTACATTTAGCTTTATAGCTTAAATATTTTCATATACATGACCTTATTTGCATGTACACAGCACACATTGTCAGATGGGCAAGTTTGTAGCAACTGCAATTTTTCTGACTCATCTTGATAAATTCCCATGTCACTTGTGATTAATAATCTACCTCACTGTCCTGAAAAACTAGCTTCCTACAAAAATATACATTTCCTCTTTTCTTGTTCCTTCTTTACTCCTAGACAATTTCATTTACATTTTCTCTTTCACCTCCATAACACTAAGGCTAATGCTCTACATGGAGTTCGCATGCTGTAAATTGACAAATGCATTTTTATGGATTAACTTTACACTTTAAGGGGAGAGCTTCTTTGCTGGTGTAAATATTTATGTGTTTGAAAAGAGAAGATTTTAAGAGCTATTGTTCTCAAGGGCAATTGCTGGCAGAAACAAATATGCATAGAAAAATTATATTTTCTCCTACATTTTACTATTAGAGTCAGAAAAAAATAAATGGACCCTGTTGGAACCTTTTGTACATTTTGTTTACTTACTAGAAGAAGTAAGTAGTATACATTTTGAAAAGGCATTTCTTTTATAAAAGTTTCTTAGTAGTGGTGTAAAAGTCAACCTGGTCTCAGAAGCCTCCAAAGTTTTAGCATAAATACTGTGTTTAGCATAAATACTGGATATATTGATATTGCATGTTATATTACTCTATTGGATGCTAAATGTGCTGGTAATGACCCTTAGTTAAAGCACAACAAAATAGAAAGTTATTAGGAGGTATGCGTTTGCCTCTAGATATCCTTGTAATGAAAAAAACAACATTGAAAACATTTTCCCATTATTTTACCCAGGCTTCCTAGTAAATGATGAATATACTTGATAAAGAATACTTCACTTTAGGTGACAATTCTGAACTGCTTGCATGGAAGGTGGTGCATAATTACAATTATTCTAAAAGTCTGTTATGCACTGCACACAAGTAATAAAATTAATGGATGCACTTCATGTAATGATCCATTTCCTCTGGGTGCAATCTATTTATTCATAGACTATTTCAGGGGTTGTTTAGAATATGAGATGTGAATGGATTATGATCCATTATCCCTGAGAATCTAATGTGCTGTTCCAAAATGGTTTTCATAAGTACTGTTCATAATGTGTGGTGAGTCAGTGTTTGTTTTTTTTAAATAGCTAACAAAAAATTAGAAAAGCAGATGCTCAGCTGATTGATACTTAAACTTTGCAAATATTTACAATTATAGGCTATCATGAAACTTAATTTTTTTCAGTTGAGCAAAGGAAAACAATCCTATTAAATGCACACTCACAACATAATGCAGTAAAAATAAATCTCATAGACAAATACTCTCTGGCCAAATAAACACTATTTTCCAGACATGTATTAAGGTATTTACTAGCATCACCAGAATAATGAAAAGTATGCAGTCAATTAATTTGAAAAGTTTAATGGAATTTCTACCACTGTTTAGTCTACTCTGTCTAAGCATTTTCAAACCAACCCAAGACAAGCTGCTATGTGATTATATCTGTAAGGTTATTTTACTCCTCTATCTATTGCTCTCTTAATGTTTGTCATCATATGAAGCACACTATTGATTTATTTGGTGTTGGGTGAGTTCACACATAGAGTATTTTTATTATACACTTAGAACTATACAGAAAGTGCCAGTAACAACATATTTTCTAGAGGATTTTATACTTTAGAAGGATAAATTATACTAAAGTGGAACAGCAAGCATATTCACTTATAAAATATTTACATACAAATTATCTACAAGGCTGTGATTCTCTGTGATCAATATCTTTGCCAGAAATTTCAATTCTAAATTTTGAATGTTATTGTACTTAAATTGAATTTTAAATCACTATAAATATATGGTGATGTAATATAATATCCTAAGCCAAAATTTTATTAACACATGACTTGTCATTAGTAAAACTGTTACAACACATTAAAATGTTTCTATATACAGTATTTTATGTAAAATTAATTTATCATTTAGCAGTCATGTTTCACAAATATTCTATTTAATTCATTAGAAGAACTCTTTATTTTGTAAGCATAAGAACTGATGTTTCTTTATTTCCTAAATGTTTATACCATAGCTCCTATATGAGCACTACTTATATTTATTAGTTGTTTAAGAATTTTAAGTTATTGAAAAATTCATATATGTAAAACTCAACTCAGTAAAATTATCTTATATTCTCCTATCATAAATGAGAAATATGACAACCAATGATATTATTTAACCAAATTCACTTATGTATTAAAGTACATCAAGTATGAACACAGCATATCTAAATTCAAGTGTGTGTGTGTGTGTGTGTGTGTGTGTGTGTGTGTGTTTACATTTCTTTCCACATCACCACTTATCCTTACTTTGTAGTTACTATAATTGAACTGTATGTAATCAGTTATAAAACCCATTATAAAACTAAATATTGTAGAATACAGTGTCATAGTTTTGTAAAATGTTTGCTCTTCACTTTGTTTTAATTCCTCTTAGAGAAATATTTAGATTTGTCTTCTTTGTTCCACAGCATAAAGTTTTGTGCCATGACCAAGATAACTCATAAAAATATATCCCTTAGATTTTTGTAGATACCACAAAAGCTTTAGTGCTCCTATGTGGTTTGCTTTATCAGTTCCTCAAATTAAGACATATCAGCCATAATAATTTGTGGTTTGCAGTTTCTAAGAGTTTTTATAATGTTGATCTTTCTCAGGAGCAGAGAGCCATTTGAATCTTTCTAGTTTGCCTCTTCATTTAATAAAATGTAAGAGAACCATGTGTAGTGCACCAGAGTACCTTTAACTTATTGTAGCATTGCTCATTTGCCTACCTAATACCTCGTTTGTATAGATTTTTCACTAATCATGCACTTCCTTCTTTTAAGTACTTATCAATATTCAATATTTGGTGACAATATTTCTGTGATATCTGAGATGTTACCTAACATAATTTAAAGTTTTCTCCTTTGCATTTTAAAATTATACCTTTTAATTTATTAAAGTAATTTAGATATTTCATTAAGTTACATTTTCACAAAGTGAGTAATTATGCCATTGAAATTTTACCTTCAGAATTTTAGATGCACCAAGATAGGAAAGATGTTTTCTTCAAGGCTGTCAAACATAAATAGCCAAAACACTAAGAATGTAACATTTATATAATTCTTGATTTTGTTAGGGTTATTCTTGCTATAGGTAGTTTATTGTATATGTGTAATAATATAAATGTATATGAAAAATGAGAAAAGTTTAATTAATAAAGAAGAAAATTTTGATTCTTGTCTCTGATATTTTATAACAAGTAAGCTTGTTATTACTACAATATACAGTGGCAACACCCAAATATATGTTGCTATAATTCTCAATCACAAAACTAATAATCATATATAGCATATTGATACCATTATATCTTTATATGTCTCAATGTGATTGACAGTCTCATCAAGTATTCAGGGAATTAGAAGAAAACTAAGTCACAGTAAATCATCCAAAACTTTCTTGTATGGCCAGGTATAGGGCCTCATATATCTATTACATTTTATATTTCCTTTCAATTATTTCTATTTAAAATATATTGGTCAAAAAAAGTAAAGGATATTTTCCAGTGGTATTTAGAAATGCTTTTTTTCTGATGTTATGTTTTGAAATTCCTAAGTTTGCATTCATGTTTCAAAGGAATTGTCTTGCTTGGCAGAATGGCATAATTTTAACAAATCATAAATTGTAGCCTATCAGAGAAAAAGGATAAAATGAAGTATTGTTGAAGTTAGACCCACAATAGGTTTTATGTTATATATACATATATGTATATATATATATATATATATATATATATATATATATATATATATATATATATATATGGGTGTGTGGGTGTGAGAGAGAGACATTTTAAGAATTTGGCTTTCTTTAATTCTTATCCTAATTTAAGAACATATACACAAAACCTTAGTCTCTTACGTGACCTTCTTTTAAATCAGTTTGTTCCTTAGATATTTGAAAGTCATGAGCTTTTGTTCTTTGGGATTGCTGTGCATCAGTGCTAGAACATGAAATATCTAACTACTTGTGTTCCAAAATAATTATGAGTAACAACTAATTATTTAAAATATAATAGTATATTTAATCTTTGCATGCTACAATTTAATAAGGTATTTGCATCTAAGCTAGTGTGTCTATGAAAATCTTATTTTTGTGAACCAAATTTAAAATGTCTTGAGTATTTTAGCCAGTGACATATTATGATGTTGCTACACTCCCTGCTCTGTAAGGGAGCATGCACAAGAATTGGTTTAGTCATATATCACATTGTCAGATAATTAAGATATCATCTAAGAAAGATAAATGTATTCTCTAACATAAAGTGGTTATTAGAGAGAATTGAATGTGTCCTTGTGCTTCCATTTGAAAGTTGGAGGTAAACTTCAACATCTGTAAATGAAAATCTTTTCAAATAACTATTATTTTCCATCTTCTTGCTTTACATCATGAATCAGGGAATAATCTGATATTTTGGGGAAACTATAGCATAAAAAAGGAACAATTAAATTTAGATATGTTTTCTTTTTTAAAAAAGCATACAAACAATATGCAAAGTAATTCTAGACCTGTTTTTAAATGAAATTATAATGTGGCTTCGTAATATTATTTTTAACAATATACATTTTATTTAATATTTATTTGCAAATATTTACAACATAATTTATCCATGAGCACTCCTTATTAAAACGTTAGTAAGTTTTACTTTTCTTTGAATACTTTATACTATTCTGTATATCTCTTTATTTCTTATTTCATGACCCTTTGTCTTTGATAAGAATCAATTCTAGTGATTTCTAGTTTATAATTAGATATCACTTTGAATCTTGGTCAGTTATTAAGTGAGTTTGTTTGAAATTACTATATGTTGAACATTTTTATAATAAAAACACATTGTGGGGAAGTGCATTACAGTTAGTTTATTATCATTTTACTTTAGTGAAAAGGGGGTCAGTAACTGTGAATATCTTATTTAACTAATGTGGATGTATACTTAATAAGTATTAGAATTCTATTGAAGGTAAGAGAAACATGGTTTACTGTAGATCACATGAACAAATTCTAATTACATTAAAAGCTCACCTGATAGATTAGTACAATGCATACAGAATTGGTGTCTGCTTAAATACTTTTATTAAAAGCTATTCATTTGTTTATAACTGCACCTGTATCTGTTCACATTTTTTGAATAAAGGTCCTTTGAAATTTCAAAAAAAAAAAAAAACAACACATTGGTTTCTAGAGAATATCTTCTAGTCTGTGGCCTTATAGGATACATATTTTTTTTCCTAGAGGGTGTTAATGCTGACAGTATTAGACAAGCTTCAGAACAACTGAACAGCCGGTGGACAGAGTTCTGCCAATTGCTGAGTGAGAGAGTTACCTGGATAGAGTATCAAAACAACATCATTACATTTTATAATCAACTACAACAATTGGAGCAAATGACAACTACTGCTGAAAACTGGTTGAAAACCCAACCCATCACCCCATCAGAGGCAACAGCAATTAAAAGCCAGTTAAAAATTTGTAAGGTAAGATTATCCCCTTTCCATTTGGAGCATGATCAGTAGGCGCTTGGCAAATTGCAAAAGGGCCATAGCAAACTGCTTTTTAGTGAGAATTTCAACTTCCAGTGATTGAATGGAGTACAGTAAAGATCAAAATATAAATAAATAAAATAAGTCAAAATAAGTTCTACAGTGATACTGTAATTCTGGGATTAGTTTACATAATTTTCCCATGGTTAATTGATTTTGTCAGTTTGCAGAGTGGTGAAATGTATAAGAATAGGCAGTATTCTGGAACTCTTTTCAGATATAAAACCTACTCTCATAATGAAAAATTCTAGGCAAAAAATATCTAGAAAGAGCTGAGCAATAAAGCCTTATGATGTATAATGGGATAAAAAAAACTATAAAATTAATAGCACATACAAGACTGAACATTTTGAGTAACATTTCTTTTTTTTTTTTTACTAATAGCCTTGCTTTATAGATGAAGAAAGGACAAGTCAAACTAAGCTGTTATGTCTTCAAAGCCAGAAATAATCAGTGTAGAAATTGTGAAAATACAGAAGAGAGTCAAAGTCCTATAGTAAAGGTGGCCTTAAGAGTGAGCCCAAGGTGTCTGCATGCAAATGGAGTGAAAAAAATAAAAAAAAAATATTATCATCCACCATGCCTGAAGAATCTGGGTAGGGCTCCCCACTGTCTAGACTTAATTAAGAGAAGCAAAGAATAAGGAGGTGTGATTTGAAAATTCTCCAGGGTCATGAGAAGTGAGTGCTCAAGCAAGGAGGAATTGCCAATAAAGGGTCCAAGTAAGAAAATAAAACAGTTTATCTTCAACTCATAAAATTTATGAACTAATAATAATGAAAAGAACTTGACTTTTTCCAATACTTAGTATAAGCTCACAGTATTCATGGGAAACAAGAACTCAGTTAGAGTCTAAATTCAAGAATTTTATAGACAACCCTTTAATGACAGTCTGAGATGTGTATATTTAGTTTGAAGTGAGATTAATCTTCATGCTTTGAACAAGAATGACTTAAAAGAAGGCTGACTGGAGATGGACAGCTGACAGTGCTGATCAGGAAAAAACAATGTTATTGGGAAATTAAAAGATATTTTGAAAAAAAAACAAAAAAAGGATTTGATATTTTTCTCAAATTTCTGTAAACTTACTAGGAATTAAACTCAAAATATGTACTTACACAAAGAATTTTCTACAAAAAGACCTTTGCATTAGTGGGAAAACACACAAACTATAGGTTTTTTTATGTTTAGATATGTATCAAATTAGATAATATATTCCACAGCCTGTTTTCCATTTATTCAAGATACAGTTCATAAAATTACAGTGAAGACAAGTGTGGGAGTCCAGTCACTGGGAAAGGTAAAAGCAGGATGACTTTTTTCATTCAAGAAATGCTCCATGAGATCCATTATCAAACAACCAATATAGAGTCACTTAAATGCTCCTCTTGAAATGCAGATATAGAAACAGACTCCTATGAAATATACAGGAAATTATATAAAATTATTTATAAAGTAATCAAGAACAATAGTACATGAGGTAGTTTGCTGACAAAACAACTAGCACAGACTGTATCATTTCATCAATATGAATTTTTTGTACTGTTCTGGAGGATCAAACTTGCAAGATTAACTTTTGTCAGGATTGATCCCAGGTAAGTGCTTTTTAAATGGCTGCTGCCTACTCACTAGGTATGCTCATGACATCTCTCAATTCATGACCATGGATAGAATGGAAGAGTGAGAGAAACGTTCCATTCATTTTGTAAAGTAACTAACCCTATGAGATTGGAACTCAACATTGATAACTTAGTTGCCTGTAATGTTTATTGTCTCCCCAAATCCCCTTTTCTAAATTTAGTGTTAAGGTCTCAGCATATATATTTTGATTGACTACAATTAAGTACAAAGTACTAAGTTCTAGGAAAGATAGATTGGAACTGTGTTTGACCCTGTTTTCATCATATTCATCCAGAGTAGAGGAGCTCGATACTAGGCAAATGATTAACTAAATTAATGTAAAACTACTATGGGAATAAATGTTTTATACAATGTTGGATAACATCTAAAAGGAAAACACGATAAACAGAAACATTCAGCTTTCTTAATGAAAGGACATTTATATTGGATATTTAAGTTGAGTTGATGTTATATAAAATAATAAAGTGTTAAGAAACTAAAGAAAGATGGAGAAATAGAGAGCACACAAGCAGAAAAAGGGCAATGATATGAGTACTGAGCATAGCAAGGTGGTGGAGTAGGATATGAAACATGTGCAATAGAAAATATATTGAACCAGAAAAAAAAACAGTGACATGAGAGAAATATCCCAATCATAGTCTTAACATAAGTCACAAAAGAAATCACAGATAGATGTATTAGATATTTTATTATTATACAATTATTCAAAGTGAAAATATCTAATACATTCACTAATGAAATTCTCTATCTTGTCAATGCTATCTCATTCATTTCGCTCAGTTCTTTGTCTTTTTGTATCTTTGTTTTCTTAATGATTTTATTAATTTGTATAAGTAAAATATTTAGTACTATAAGAATAATGTCACTCACTGATGAACTGAAATTATATTATAGAACTGGAATTGGTGTTTGGTAATGAATTTTTAATTGTTTATTTTTTATTTCTTTTGGAGATTTTTAAATATTACAATGCAAATTTAGCTCATTCTCCAATATATCAGAGGTAAGAAAGCAGTCTCAGATTTGTAAAAAATCTTTTTACATTTTCTGAAGGAGAAAAAGCTTCTACTAAGTGTTAGATTATTTAAATGTTCATAATATGAAGGGGGAAACACATGCATAGATGATGTCTTATTCTGGGGCATAAAACACCAAGTTCCTTTCTATAAACAATAGCTAAATATTAACAGCATTTTGAAATTAGTTTATTTCAAAATGAACATTATATCTTCAATCTTCAAATTCTAAAGCAATTTGGTTATCAGCAGCCATTTATTGTATCTTCTGAAATCAAAAGAAAATAGTATTATTTCTATTTTTACCCTTATGAAAGAATTTATAAGAAAACTTACCTCAATCAATACTCATAAAGTAAGCATACATGCTTTGAAAATCAACAATTTATTTTGCCATTTTTGTGTGATTTCCACTAAGCTCAGATTTAATTTTAGTTCCTAATTGCTATAATTTTTTAAATTTCCTCTCCATCTAATTAGCGCATGATTCTATTTTTAATTTTAATTATCATAATTTTTGCATATTAACTACTAAATAAACCTAAATACTTTGAGATATAGATATGAATTATAAGTAAGCAACCATGGTAATAATGCACTAAAAAGGAGAATATCATGCTGGCGAGGATGTGGGGAGAGAGGAACACTCCTTCATTGCTGGTGGGATTGCAAACTAGTACAGCCACTTTGGAAATCTATCTGGTGCTATCTCAGAAGACTGGGAATAGGGCTTCCTCAAGACCCAGCTATTCCACTCCTTGGAATATACCCAGAAGAAGCTCCAGCACACAACAAGAAAATTTGCTCAACCATGTTCATAGCAGCCTTATTCATAATAGCCAGAACATGGAAACAGCCTAAGTGTCCATCAGTAGAAGAATGGATAAAGAAACTGTGGTACATATACACTATGGAATACTACTCAGCTATTAAAAACAAGGAATTCCCGAAATTTGTGGATAAATGGATTGAGCTAGAAATGATCATAATGAGTGAGTTAACCCAGAAGCAGAAAGAGTCAAATGGTATATACTCACTTATATCTGCATACTAGCCCAAGGGGCATGTCCCATGAAAGCCTTCACTTACCAGGAAACTGGGACAGAGGGAAAGGCATCCTATTGGGACTCTAAATGAGAGACGCATGGGAGAATAGCAAAATAAAAGGATAAAGAGGGTCCTAGAAATCTACAAGTAGAACAATATGATAGGCAGATTTGGACCCAGGGGTCCCGCTCAAACTAAGGCACCAGCCAAGGACAATACAGGAGGTAAACTTTAAACCCCTTCCCAGATCTAGCCAATGGTCAGAATATTCTCCACAGTTGAGTGGAGAGTGTGATATGACTTTCTCACGTACTCTGGTGCCTCACATTTGACCATGTCCCCTGGAGGGGGAGACGTGGTGTCACTCAGAGGAAGGACAGCAGTTAGCCAAGAAGAGACTTGATACCCTATGAGAATATACAGGGGGAGGTAATCCCCCCCAGGAACAGTCATAGGGGAGGGGAATAATGGGAAAATGTGGGGGGGATTGGGGGGATACAAGGGATGGGATAAACATTGAGATGTAACAAGAATAAATTAATAAAAAAATTAAAGTAAAAAAAAGAGTATTTGTTATTTTACAAATAATGTGTATGTGAAATAATATAACCTACTTGTAACCTCATTTGAAAATGAGGATAAAATACTTATATATAAACAATAAGGCTGAAAAATGCAATGCAAATTCCAAATACAGTTGTCATGTATAATTTTAAATAGTGAATATTTATTCATGGAAAAAGAGTGAATCATTGTGGCCCAACCCTCCGCGGAGGGACCATTTGAAGTTAAGATTTGTTCTTGGGTGAGGTGTCATTTTATTCAAAGGTATAGCCACAGTTAATTTAATTACTCCAGTAAATAATCTTCCACCCCCACTCTGGCAGGAAATTCAACTTTAGTTCAATGGGCAATATAAAAAATAAGACATGATCTAGGAGGTGGGGTTCTTGTTAAAACGTAAGGTTCCAGCAATCTAAGAAGTAGAGGTATGAAAGATAAGAATAGTGGGTTAAACCTACTAAATTTATTAAGAACTTGTATGAAGTTGTCAAACAATAAAAACCAACACAAAATATAAAAGGAAACTGGCAAACGGATTTTGTTAGTCTATTTTATTCAGCAACATTAGTCAAAATTATTATGCAAAGTTTAATCAGTACATTTAAATGATAGTTTATATTCTTAATATCTTATTTTATCTCCTCAAAATTTAGTGTTCATTTTCATCTCATTAATATACGTTAATTTTCACTACCCACATTTCAGTTTCTTAGTACCATGTGCAGCTAGAGTGTACTTTTGTAAGCATCAAATATTGTTCATATGATTTTTGTCATTCAAAGCAGAGTGAAATTGAGAATAAAAGTTAGTACTATGCTATAAATGTTTATGGCAGGAGAATGGTAAATCTGGAGCACACCCTAGAGAAAAAAAATGAGACCAGATATAATGTAGAAAATTACATATGTGTATATATATATTTGTGCATATATCCATTAAATATTGTACAGGCAAGATAATCTATAATATATACAGATTTGTAAATTCATATAGTATATTAAGTATATAAAATTTATATTTTACACCAGTTGACTTGAATGAAAATGCTATTCACAGAATGGTCTTAGAAATTAAAGATAGTTTTGGGAAAAAATTAAAGACAAACATCTTTATTTGATTTATGTTAAGAATTGGTGTTCAGTTAAAATGCATTACAAACATACAAGTTTGTATACTTTAATGGTCTAAATGATAATATTCTGAAATTAAATTACATCATATATGATGACCCAAAGTGAGCAAAAAGTTGTGCTATTTCTAAGCTGATGATTTGTAATTGGGGTACTCTCATTAAGGGTATTTCTTAACAAATAATTTTTAAGGACATTAACCAATTCTCACATCACTGGCTGGAACAACTTTCTCTGTCAAATAATACTTCATGCAAACTAAAAAAATTTACACATTTACCATACTCTGAATTATGGTGCAGGATGAAGTCAATAGGCTGTCAGCTCTTCGGCCTCAAATAGAGCGATTAAAATTTCAAAGCATATCCCTGAAGGAAAAGGGACAGGGCCCAATGTTTCTGGATGCAGACTTTGTGGCCTTTACTAATCATTTTAACCACGTCTTTGCTGGAATGCAAGCCAGAGAGAAGGAGCTACAGACAAGTAAGTAAAAACACTTAAAACGCTAACTTGAGATTTTTGAAATTGGTTATTTATGGTTAAAATATTAAGTACAAAAATATTAACGGATTAACTACTATTGGTGGAATCCTCCTTTCATTAACAAATGACAAAATACTGATGTTGTACAACAAGAAAATGTATTTTTTTCTTCCTGTAATATTCTGATGTCTTTGGATAAAAATAAATAAATAAGGTTTTGTACATATATAACTTCTCCGTAGTGGGTTACAAATTCAAGAATCAGGATTTTCAAACATTGTTGAAAATAAAACAGCAATTCAGTAGACTTTCACATGATTTCCTTTTGTGTAATTGAAGATATTTGTCCAGTCTTATGTGAACTACATTCCTGTTGGAACGGAAGCACAGAAAAGGACAAATTATTCTTTGGGCTACATTTTACTTTTGGAACTTAGTAATTATATAAATCCTTTTAATATTTTGGTTAATAAATGGGAGATAAAAGTAGAACAATTGTGACAATTTGTATCATGTGACTAACAATTTTTCAAGATGTCTCTTAGTAAATTATTTCTGTAAGTTCTTAGTATATTATAATTCCTTGAAAGGTCTGTTCATTAATCTTTAAAAAAATTTCTTAGAGAGGTAAGTTTATGCATAGCTTCAGACACTAGTATATGAGGTTTTGATTCAGTACATAAATGAATGCATGGTTCCTGTGCAGGCAGAAAGGACTATGTTGGATGTTTAAGATATTTGCTTGTTTTAAGTGAAATTTTAGTAAGTTGGAAATACAGTTTCTTACTACTTTGTAAATATTAAAATTTGTCATTTATAATATTTCTAGAGTATTTGGACATGAATGAAGCTTTGTTAGCTGTCATAGATCTTTTTTGCTTAAATGAAATTAAGTTTCCATAAAACATTTCTTTTTCTTCTACTTTTAAAACTAGTTTTTGCTAAGGTGATTATTTTTCTCTTAGGAAATCAGACTTTAAAGTGGTATTGGCTCCCTCTAGTGGATTGTAACATAAATGCTGCTTAGCTTGCAAACTGAGTAAAAAAAAGATATTTTTAATGCCTTGCCTTTTCATTGATCTTAGCTTTACTGTGTTTTATTTTGTCATAAAATGCATGAATTTCCTTTAAAATTAAATAATCTGAACAAATATTATATATTTGAAATTCATTGAAAATTTGTTTTAATTTTCATATGCCAATTAGGTTCAATCTTCAATTTAAAGGCTTCTGGAATAGCCATATTGAAAGCTGAGAATTTACTATATTACAAGAATGTAAATATTTAATATTTTTATTTGCTTCTTATTTAATATAATCATGGTGTATGTAATATATAATCATTGCTGTACACAAGAAAATTATTTATAAAACTTTTCTAACTTATCTTTCCATAAATGGGTCCTAGCCTAGTGTGGCCACTTGGCATCCTTGGTAGATACTGGGTGGGCAAGTGTCAAAATGAATGGAAAAGGGCTGAAAGAGGCAGAGAAAAACATATTTTCCATTCTAATATGTGTATAAGAATGTTTCTAATAATTTTCCTAGTGTTTTTGAAAACTTGCACTGCTTAACAACTGAATCAAATTTAAAATATACTGTAAAAGAAAAGTAAAAAAATTAAATCACATTGCAGCAATTTTGGTAATTTCAATGTCTAGGTGTTTACTATCCCCTTTATAATGATACAATTACAGATTATTACAAATGAGTCATTGATCACTGGTTCATTTACTAAATAGTAGTTATAAAATAATGGTGTGTATCACAAAGGAATTCAACAATAAGTATCGAAAAGAAAAAATGAAGAAAAGTGTTTATGTCCCGATGATACTATGAGGAATATATTGTTAAAACAAAAACATCTGAATCATACTATCAAAGGTTGCAATAATTTGTGAGTTAGGAGATACAATCCTGGAAGATATCCTTTGAACATAACCAATGAGATAACCAAGTGCTCTCTACGCACTAAATTAAGGAAAGGGTTTTAAAAGGAACAGAAACTCATAAATTTGTCCAAAGTTAAAGGAGAGATCTGGCTTGTCTAGGAGATATAAAGGAATACAGAATGACTGGAATCTAGCACAAGTTTAATATAAGATTCCCAAGCTTATAAGTACATGGTAAAATATTTATTTAATGTAGTTGAAATGCCTAGTAGAATTTCCCTTAATTAGGTAATCATATTCATATTTCTTAAAAATAAGATTCCTGCTGATATTAAAAATAATATGTGGAATATGAGTTCAGAGAAAAGGGAAGGAAAGTAGAAATAATATCCATTCCAAGTGAGATCCCATTGAATTAGACTCATGACAAGGATAGGATTAATGATTACATGGGGTCATTGAAGAAGTTAAGTTGTAGAAATGGAATCACTAACATGATAGGGAATGACAATTCACTCTTCCAGAGAGAACAGGTTAATTTTGATTATAACTATGAAAATAATCTCTGTGGCCACATATTCAAGAGTTCTGGCTTGTCACTAACACCCACGTTATGAAACTGAATCAGGGTTCTAAATAAGGAGGAACTGTAACTAATTTTTTAGCTCCAAATTAGAAGATTTATCTGGCTTAACATTTTTCTTTTTTGTTAAATATTTTTACATATACATTTACATTATTATACATATATACAATAAACTACCTACAGCAAGAAGAAACATGAAACAATCAGGAACCATATAAATGTTCCATTCTGGTATTTTGGCTATTTGTATTTGGCAGCCTTGAAGAAAATATCTTTCCTGTCTTTGTGCGTCTAAAATTTTGAATGTTAAGATGCTAACTTAGCTTTAGGCAATATGTGCTGCTTTAAAAAATAAGTAAATAGTTATAATATACCATTTTCACTTTAACTTATTACTTTGGGTTATATCATAATGTAGTAAATATGAAAATGTATACTTATTATATATCAAATGCATTAATTTTTTGCTTCTAAATATATCCTTATTTCTAACTGAATATAACCACTGTAAGTATATGTAGTGTACAGGTTAGTGTTTCAACCTTGTACATAATGTATAACTAATCAGTATAATTCACATATCTATCACCATTTAGAAGAAACATATACAATTTTTCTGATTTTCACTTTGACATTAATTTTATTTTTAAGTATACATATTTCTGTGGTACATTGTGATAACTTAATAATTCAACATACATATTTGTTATGCAATTATCAAACTGGAACAAAGCCTGCATAATGAGAAATAGGTAAAATTTAATATTCCTACACAGTGAAACTAATGTCAATTAGTCAATTTCATCTTCAATATATCCTGCATATTTTATCAATTTTTTATAAAAGTTCTGTATATACAGTCTATTTATATCTCAATTATAAAATGTACATATTAATAACAGCTGAGTAAAGTTAATTGATATGCAGTGTTCTTTAAAAGAACTAACTCAGAGATATAGAACACTTATATGAATAATAATCTTCCAGTTATTATCCTATAATTCAAACTGATGGAAGGATATTTGCTTTCTTTTATTCCAGGCCTATAGATAGCATAACATCTTTTGGCTAGGATTTTGATTATTCTAATCTTCATTCATTTACTACATTATATGAAATTATTTTTCCTACCTTCACTTTCTTTCTTTTCTTTTCTCTAACTGCCTCTACCACTTTAAATATAGTCCTCTTATGGTGTTTTTAATCCTCATTCCAAAAGATATTCTTCTTCAGTGATTATTACTTCAGAGCTGGGTTCAGCAATTAAAATGTAAACATCAATTTTAACTTATTGCTTCCTGGAGCTCTGAGCATTTGTAAAATAGTGGTCAAAATAAGAAATCATAAATAAATTGCATCATTTATTTCTACCAAGCATATTATCATCCACATTTCTATAAATGATATATACACTCCTAAAAGCTTAATTGATTTACTGAAAGTAGTAAATGGACAGTTGATTGAGAGCTGGGTCCACATCTTTGTTTCTTGAAATGAAGAACACAGTTTCTTAATTGCCATGCTAAATAGTCTATATAAAGACAAGAAGAAAAAAAATCTGTTAAATGCAATAAAATTTTACCAGACTCTTACTAATAAAACCACCTTTACTGATTCTATTTATACTTAATTCTCTGTCCTGATATATGTGCATCATTTGGATGCAATGTGAATGGTTAATAAAACCTCTGGCAATCTTCAGACATATATATATATATTTTCCCAAGAACAACCATGGGGAAACTATAAACTTCCTTTTAAAATGTAAATATTCATGTTGAATTAAATTAATATGTATGAAATCTATGATACATCCACTACTATTACTCCATCTCAGACCTTTTCCACATTATAATAAAGACCTCCATGCACCATCACACTTCCCAAGACTTATCTAACTTTATGAATATCGAAATTAATGTATCTGGTCAATTGCAAAACAAACATTGTTTATATGAAATAAAACACTAAGTTTGAGCCTGGAGTTTAGTGGTTAAGACCACAGGTTTAGTGGCCAAGAGCACATAATATTCCTGCAGAGGACCTGATTTCAGTTCCCACACCCATGATGGGTAGCACACAACTGCATGTAACTGCAACAAACAAAGATCTGATGACCTATTCTGGTAGATTCTCTCTCTCTCTCTCTCTCTCTCTCTCTCTCTCTCTCTCTCTCTCTCTCTCTCTCTCTCTCTCTCACACACACACAGACGGACAGACAGACAGACAGACACAGAGACAGAGACGTGGATAAAATAGTTTTTTAAAATACCAAAATTAAAATATTACAAAAATATGGAGGTTTAAAACACCAAATAAGATTTTAAAGAATAAGCCGGGCGTGATGGCGCACGCCTTTAATCCCAGCACTCGGGAGGCAGATGGATCGCTGTGAGTTCGAGGCCAGCCTGATCTACAAAGTGAGTCCAGGATGGCCAAGGCTACACAGAGAAACCCTGTCTCGAAAAACAAAAAACAAACAAACAAACAAAAAAAAACCCAAACAAACAAACAAAAAAAGATTTTAAAGAATGAAAACTGAATGTGCTCAGAGAGAGTGAAATCTCAAAATAAAATTGGGCATTGACTCTTAAGTGTACATATGTAGAATGACATTCTCATTTTACAGCATTTCAGTATGAATTATTAAAAATCATCCTTTAAAATCATCACAGTCCTTGGAATATCCCATTAAATAGCAGTTTCAGGTAGTTATTAATTTTTTCATGTATTATACAGGGAATTTATACATGGAAGTTACACATATTGTAAATTAAAATAATAGTGACATAATGAAATAAATTTAATTTTGCCTCATGATTTTTCCTCTTTTCTTATGTATATGTATGTTGTGCATGTCTGCGTGTGTGCCTGAGTTCAAATGTCAGCCATCTGTCTTCATTATTCCTCCACTTGTCAAGGTTCCTCTGCCAAAAGCAATGGCTACTCACCTCTTCCAGGCTACTTCCAGGAATCCTTCTTGCTGCCTTCCATGACAGCTACCATATAGACCCAGTGTTTACATGGTTTTAGAGATCCAAACTTCCATCTTCACACTTAAGGAATTGAACTATCTTTACATCCCATCTTCATGATTTTGTGTATGAAGAAAACAATCCTTGTGTTTGGAATATTGATTCTTTTATATTTTCTGGTAGAAATTTGCATTAGATTTTTCTATCATTTATTATCATTTTATGCTTTTCTCTCATATTTCAGTTTTATATTTATTTTTTTATGCTTAATTCTCACTTATCATCACATTTTATTTGTATGGTGACACTTAATTTGATATGAAATCTACCCACTTAGTTCTTTCAATGTATATTTTATTCCACTTTAATATATATTTTATTATCCTTAAAATATATTATGTCATTAACTTGGACATAGTATCTCATGTAGCCCAGGCTTCTTCAAATTTTGTAGTGTAGATGAGAATAGCCTAGCACTCTTGATTTTCATCTCTCCACTTCTTAATTTCAAGTATTACAGACATTTGTCACCATGTCCATCTTATAATTTTGTGATTTCTCATTCTTAGCTGATTTCTCAATAAATAATCAGGTTATGCTTATGGATCACATGTACAAATGCTTTCCAACAGATGTGTAAATATAGAGACACTGAAAAAGTAATAGAGGCTTTCCCAAATGTCTCGGGTAATTAATTTTATTTCTTTTCAAGTCGCTGATCAGGTTGAAAACCAGATAGTTTAGTTTTACAATTAAGCTTAGTTGTTTAGGTATTAAATTGTTTTTAGATGTTTAATTTGTAGGTAGTTTATTGTATAGATGTATAAGAATATAAAAGAATATGGAAAACATAATTAAATTTTAAATAAAAAAGTAATAGATGCCTTTCAATACTGTTTTTATTTTTGAAACTAGATGGCTTTATTTAAAATACTGGCTCTGATTAATAGTAGAAAAAATAGTGTGCTATATTTTACAATCTGAGTTACATTAATTATAAATGGGTTTAATAATATATAACTTACTTGTTTGTAATAATACATGTGGAATTTTCATTGGAATCCATGATACATTTTAATCATGTAGAAATTATGTAATTTATTAAAATCAATGATGATATTTCTTTTAAAATATTAAAATATCAGGTATTCATATTGTTTTTATCTGAGACTAACAAGGAAGTTTGTTCTGAATGTTCAATATATTTCTTTCTCCAAATAGAATCTGTATGATATTGGTAAAAATACTCAGCCCCTAGCTCTCTCTATTTCCTAACGTGACAAATGAACGTATTAACTCAAAGTTTGACATGCTGATTTGAAAGTTCAGCATATCTCATAAACGTTTTTAACATGCCAGATATGTCTTAGGTAAAAAGGCAACTTTATCATATCATTAGATTCCCTTATATTTCAAGAACACAGATTGGTTAATATATATATATTATATTATATATAATATAATATATATAATATAATTTTATATATATATATAATTATATATAATATATAATTATATATAATATAATATATATAAGATATATAATTTTATTTACTGACAAATTAGAAAAATATGAGAGTGTAGAAATTGATTTCATTATTATTCTCTTTCTCTGTTCTCCTTAATAAAGTTTTTGACACTTTACCACCCATGCGCTATCAAGAGACAATGAGTACCATCCGGATATGGATCCAGCAATCAGAAAACAAACTCTCTATACCTCATGTGAATGTCACTGAATATGAAATAATGGAGCAAAGACTTGGGAAATTACAGGTACGTGGACATTTGAATATCTTAAGTAACAAAGAGCATGTCATATTAGTCAAGAAACTGCATTCATATAATATTAAATATAAACAAGGATAATAATGGTAGGAATCAAAGTTCTGGAGGTAAAAAAATGAACAGGAATATTTAAGAATAAAATGTAACTTTTTATTTCTCTATAAACATTATTTTATAAATGTATGCACATATATGACTTATGTTTAAAATAAATGTACTACATTTAGAATAGTTGTGCACTAAAACTATAATTTCCTTTTAAGTTTAGTGTAAAATTTAAGGTATCATATATGATTATTAAATTGAAATCACATAATTCTATCATATTTATATTATTAATAAGTCCTGATATCCTTAAGCATAGATAAAAATCAATGAATTTATACAATTGGTAAGAATATAAATATCAATCAGGTATAATATTATGGGAAATTTTGAAATCAAATAGCTATTTTAGTAGCTTCAAGTTAGGAATGTAAATACTAATATGAGAAATTAATGTGATATGAGAATGTGAGGACTAAATTTTTTGTTGATTCTAAGAATTTCATGTTGTATACTCTTTCTTTTCAAATTGGAACATATATTAATCATATTTAGAAATTGAGATATTATTATTATATTTAAAGAATTAAATTAATAAACAGTATTATTACATTTTTGATATTTAAAATCCTTTTTAAATGGCTGTGAGTTTGTTCTTTTTAAAAGTAATTTAAGGCAATTTTTATTTAAATTTTCCAATATAAAATCCCCCATGGTAGGTTATGTCATCTATTATAATATAGAAAAAATATGTAGCAAGTTTCCTCTTCCTGCATATTTTATGTAATGATTCTCATGTTTACTTGAAAAAAGTGTGATCCAAAATAACAAATATACTTCAGAAAAATCAGCCTATAAAATGAAGCAATTACAGAGTAGAGAACAAACAGAACAAATGTTGGATAAATGAGTATTAACTAATATAGGATCATGAAAACAATTAACAGATGAGCAGATGTAATTATCATTGTGAATATGTAAGGAAAATTATGATTCTTATGTGAAAATAAATATTAATATGTGCAATGAGACTTTTTTTAAAAATTAGAAATGTAAAATATTTTTAAATACCTGGAAGAGAGGCATAGAACTTAGTAAGATACAAGAACAGACAAATCAAAACCCCCAAAAAAAGAGAAGTGACACAAACAAAATAATTATTATATAACTGACAAAGAGTCTTCATAAGAAAGTCACAAAGGAGATAATAAAATATGATGAATTTACAAATGCAATTGTAAAGGATAAATACAGAATGAGATATGCACATTCCTAGTACATAATAGGTGTAAGTCATAATTAATATACCAATTTAATGATGGGAATTTAATCTTCTGAGGAAATCTCTTCAATACTTCATACTACTACATATATTTTCATTCAGAACTCAGCTATCCTGATACCACTTTCAAGTTTTATCACACATATAAAATGTAATTTAGTACTAACTTTAGTCATTTGGCTTACTGTTATTTCATTGTAAGTAAGTTAAAATGCATTATGTATATAATAAAACATAATTATTTATATATAAACATTCACTAAAATGAGGTCTTCCAATTTAATTGTTAAATAAAATATGCCTTGGGACATATTAGATATTGATTATTAAAATGTAAGTGAATTGTTTTATCAGGTATTCTACTTTGTTTATGTCTCTAAATTCCATAAACTTTCATTTACTTTCTTCTTGATGTGACTTAAACTCACCAATTATGCATCAATTAGTATAAATGTATTTCTATTTTTAACTTTGAGGCTTTGCAGAGTTCTTTAAAAGAGCAACAAAATGGCTTCAACTATCTGAGCACTACTGTCAAGGATATGGCCAAGAAAGCACCTTCAGAAATAAGCCAGAAATATCTGTCAGAATTTGAAGAGGTTGAGGGGCGCTGGAAGAAAATCTCTACCCAGCTGATGGAACATTGCCAAAAGATAGAGGAACACATGAATAAACTTCGAAAAATTCAGGTAAGCCAAGGTTTTTCTCTTATTTTACACATAATAAGTATGAGATGAGAAATAGGTATTTGACTCCAGAGACCTCCAAAAACATTAAGACATTGGTGATATCAAAAGACAAATCCTTCACAAATGAATAAAACTTGACTATTTTCCCAAAGAAACCAGTAATGAGTTATTCTTCTTGAATTTACTACATAATTGAATTGATTTTTTTTTTTTGCTATCACCAATTATAGTTAAACATTTCAGTGTCCCCTTGCTCTTACCTTCCAGTCCTACCCTCCATCACTCCTTTGCCTATTCCCCTCCCCTAGACCTCTAATTGGGGGGAGGAGCCCTCCTACTCCAACTCTGGCCACAGCCTATTTGGTCTCATCAGGATAGCCTGCGTCCCCTTCCTCAGTGTGCCTGCTAGGTCTTCTTGCCAACTGCCAGTGACGAAATAGTGGACACTTGGTGTCATGTCTGATGTGACAAGTCTGACTCTCTCTCTCACTGGCCTCTCCACTTGATAAAAAGGTAATGTACATTAAGAGTAATTGAATACAGAATTTTTGTGGTGAATTTTAGTTCTTGCACAATCAAAGAAAGTAGAAAACTTGGAGCCCTGCTCAGCTAAACTGAAATAAACACTGAAGTCCAGATATCTATATTTTTCCAAAAGCTTTCAAAAATTATAATAAAGTTACAAAAAGTTGTTTTAGATGAGGAGTTGTCAATTTTTTGTTAAAAGGTTTGATCATTCTCTTTTATCATATAGGATGTGTATGGACTATATGTCACAACTAGACCTTTCTACTCATATAACCGGCATGTTAGTAAATAACAAATAATAACTGGTACTATCTTTGTGACAGTAAAACTTTATTTTATTTAGTTTTATTAAATACTTTTATTTTTACATATACATTTATAGTATTACACATATATACAGTAAACCACCTACAGGAAGAAGAACCATGAAACAATCAGGAATTATGTAAATGTTACATTCTTATTATTTTGGCTATTTGTATTTGGCAGCCTTGAAGAAAACATCTTTCCTATCTAGGTGCATCTAAAATTCTGAATATAAATTATTATCTATCATATCTTATCATTATAAACTTAAACCTTCTATCTAGACCTAAAGACATCTTAGCCCCTAAACAACTAAGCTTAATTGTCAAACTAAACCATCTGGTCTTCAACCCCATCAGAGACTTGAGGAGGAATAAGATTATAATAAAAAAATAAATTAAAAGGGAGAGTCGGGAATTTAGAGGAAAGAATATATGTAATTTATAATGTATACCCGTACAAAATCTTTAAGAAACAATAAAATTAAATTTTAAAAAATAGACAGAAATAAATAAAATAAAAATAAAAACAAATGCAAGTAACAAAACAACAACAAAACATTTTCAGTAGTTATAACATACTAATAAAAACCTAGGCTCAGTGTAGGAATTCCACAATTACACTTGAGTATGATATTCTAAAGCAGTTAATGTTATAAGTTTTGTATCTCATAGTTGCCCAATTGCAAAATATAATCGTATTAGAAAAGAAAATTTACAAGTGTCAGGACTTCTTTCAAACCCATTAGAACAGTGTCCTTAGTTAAATCCTGGTCCTGCTACTTCATTCCTGTATTCTCCAGCTAAAACACTAGCCAGAGTGTCCAATCAGTGACCTACATGTATAGATGAGGCTAGCTATGAATGCAGCCTACCCTCATTTGGAGGCATCAGGCAAAATTATGTTTGTTAATTTTAGCTTCTTGAAGCAACAGGCAACCTTTTATTCATGAACTCATCTTCTATCATTATAGCATGTTTTTTAAAACATGTTACCTATGTCTGGCTCTGAATCAGTTTCTGTTTGTCTGTTCTGCTTCCTTTCACTGTACCATCTTCTGCCTTTCCTTGACTTCCTCTTAAAAGCAAGGCCCCAAGAATTATATACATTATGATCTGCCAGATGATAAAGTATATTGTTCATATTTTAACTTTTTATATGTACAATGTCCCCTATTCATGTTGGATATTTTTGATTGGGTATAGTTGTGGGTATATTAACTATGTTATGACATATAACTCAGTAAGGAAGATCGCCATTAAAAAGGAAAGAGTTAATGAAACACTTATAATTATAAAGGTGATCTCATCTACACATTGACCTAGTAGAACTTAGTACTTAAAAAGCAAAATTGAGATCTTTGCAAAATGGAACAGATATTCAGTTCATTGAAATATATCCAGTATTTGAACCATAATATGTATGTTTGAGAAGAAATATTTGGTTCAGAACTGTGGTACTTTACTTTTGCATGAATCATTTCACTTAAGAAATGGAATTAAACACAGTAGCAACAACAAAGTAACAGTTGGAAAAATCTATTACCAGTATTTTAAAAAGTGAAAATACAGTTATATTTCCATCTTCCAAACACCATCATGAAAAGGGAAGATCACTGACATAAATTTAAAGAAAGCATGTGAGTAGAGTAAGAGAACCCAAGGCAGGGATAGGTCATTTATCAAGGAGTCTATGGTATGACTTGAATGAGTACAATGGAGAAATGGAGAGGAAAAATTAGCCTTGAAAGATAACAGTAAGATAATAATGTTGAGATCCTTAGATTTAGGCAAATGCTGTTAAGACTGTACATACTAACCATATTTTAATCATATTTAAAATGAAACTTTCTGAGAAGCATATATTTTTCAGTAAAAATTTCAGAAGAGAAAAAGTATAACTAGATAATGTAATTGAATTACCTGTAACTAAAGAAGTGACAGATTTACACTTGAAAGGTGACTGAAGTGAAGTATATAAATAACAGAAATGCAACAAAAAAAGGTTGGAGCTGCTTTTAAATTTATAAATGACAAAAGATACCTCTGTTTGCCTGAACAATACTTCTCTCTCATCAGACAAATAAGAAACTGAAAGGCTTGTCTTTAAATATACATACATATATATATATGTGTGTGTGTGTGTGTGTGTGTCTGTGTGTGTGTATATGTGTGTGTATATGTATATCTATACACACATTATAATCTCCTGTTAAAATCCCCAACTGAAGGACCTGTTTAAACTGTCAAGTGAAGAAAATAATTTTTGTAAATTCAGGTTTACAAAAGCTATTAAGACACCATTACATTGAGTTTATTGTTCAAAGTTTGTTTTATGTACACCTAGGGTGCATTGTTAATATTATCATGAGTTGTTTTGTAATTTCAATTTTATGTAGAGGGGCGTCTCACTTAATGTTCTTGAGAAGAACATCATAAACCCATATTTGGTAGTATTTTTTATTTTTAATAATAGAAAACTTCATATACTAATGCTTATACAGTAGACCATAAAAATGCAGTCCTGGAAAAATACTGTTTTCTGGAAAGCTACCAGAAAACAGCCTTCAAACATGAGAATTTCTTTTTGGCTTATGTTTGGACATATCATCATGATGGTTTGTGTTTAAAAAAATCAGTGCTTAGTAATGCCTTAAAATTGCTGGGTTTTTTTTTTTTTTTTCAGAATCATATAAAAACTTTGAAGAAATGGATGGCTGAAGTAGATGTTTTCCTGAAAGAGGAATGGCCTGCCCTGGGGGATTCTGAAATTCTGAAAAAACAGCTGAAACAGTGCAGAGTAAAAATTGTGTCTAATACTTTTCAAATGATATCTTTTGTTTGTTATCGTTTAGTTAGCTCAGTTATTTGCAAATGGGACAGTTCATGATACTTGAATATATTTTTGATTTTCCTAACACAGTGCATAGAGGTCATGAGTATCAATAAAATCCTTAAAGGTCTACAGAAAAATTGTTTCCTTAACAAAATATTACTTGCTGTCAATAATATATTATTGTCTTACACTTTGACTACAATTTATAAATCTTAACACAAAATTCAATATAATTTTAAAAGAAATTATAGCTACTTATTAGTTATTAACATGGGTTCTTATTCATACTGAATTACATTTTCTTTTTTATTAATTAATTAATTTACTTTATATCCTGGCCTGAACTTCTCCATCCTCTCCTCCCAGTGCCTGCATCACAACTCCTTTCTCCCCTCCTCCTATGCGCCCTCCCTTTATTCTCAGAGAAGGGAAAACCTCCCATGTATATTAGCCAGTCTTGGAATATCAAATAAGACTGGGAGCATCTTCCTCTTTTGAGGCTAGACAAGGCAGGCTAATTAGGGAAAAAGGATCCAAAGAGTCAGTGTCAGGGCCTATTCTTGCTATTAGAGCTTCCACATAAGGACAAAGCTGTACATCTGTTACATATATAAATAGGGGTTCTATTTCTTTCCCATGAATGGTCTCTGGTTTGTGGTTTGGTCTCTGTGATCCCCTATGGGTTCAGGTTCATTGATTTTGTAGGTTGTCTTGTGGTGACCTTGACATCTCTGGCTTTGTCAACACTTCCTTCCCCTCTTCATAAGATTCCCTGACCTCTGCTTAATTTTTGGCTGTGGTTCACTGCATCTGTTTCTATAAGCTGCTGGGTGAAGCAACTCAGATGGCTGTTTTTTTTAGACTACTGTCTAAAAGTATATCAAAATATTATTAATAATATCAGTGGTGGGCATGCAAGTCAAATTGGGTCAGTAATTTTTTGTGTGGGTTGATGTCTTTCTCCTCCACTGAAGTTCCACTACCAGAAGAGTTGGCCTCTTCAGGCTCCATATCTTCCACTGGAAGGAGTCTCAGCAAGGGTTGCCACCATAGACTCTCTGATCCTCTCATTACAGACATGCCCTGACTTAATTGAAAACCCTTCTCTTTCCTAGCCCTCCTCTACTTTCCCTACACCTGAACTCCTCCCATGTTCCACTCCCCATCCCCTCTCCAACCAGGTTCCCTCCATCTACATACTACAAATGTCTATTTTATTTCCTTTTTTGAGTGAGATTTAAGCATCTTTGCTTGGTCACTCCCTGCTAATTAGAGTCTTTGCATCTGTGGATTGTAAAGGGGCTATTCTGTACTTTATGGCTTAAATCCAGTTATAGGTAAGTATATACATTATGTGCCTTCCTAACACTAGGTTACCTCATTCATGATGACCTTTTCTAGTTCCATACAGTTACCTGCAAATTTCACCATATCCTTGTTTTCAATAAATGAGTAGTATTTCATTGAGTAAATGTACCACATTCTCATGTTCAAGACAGGGTTTCTTTGTGTAGCCCTGACTGTCCTAGACTTGTTTATTAGACTAGGCTTGCCTTGAACTCACAGATATCCACCTGTCTTTACCTCCCAAGTGCTGGGATTAAAGGCCTGTGGCACCATGCCTAGCTGTACCACATTTTCTTTACCCATTCTTCAGTTGAGGGACATTTAGGTTGTTTCCAAATTCTGGCTATAATGACAAAAGCTTGATGAACATAGTTGAGCATGTGTCCTTGTGGTACATTTCTTGGGCATATGTTCAGAAGTTGTATAGCTGGTTCTTGAGGTAGATCTATTCCCAGTTTTCTGAAAAACCTCCAGTTGATTTCCAAAGTGGTTGTATAAGTTTATACTCCCACCAGCAATGTAGCAGTGTTTCCTTTGCTCCACATCCCTGCCAGCATGTGCTGTTATTTAAATTTTTTATCTTAGCCATTCTGATGGCTGTAAGGTAGAATCTCAAGAACATTTTGATTCACATTATCCTGATGATTAAGGACACTGAATATTTGTTTAAGTGTTTCTAGGCCATTTGAGATTCCTCTGATAATAATTCTCAGTTTAGCTCTGTACACCATTTTAATTGGGTTATTTGGTATGCTCGTATTTAATTTATTGAGTTCTTTATATATTTTGCATATAAGCACTTTGTCAGATGTGGGGTTAGTGAAGATTTTTTCCCAGTCTGTAGACTGTCATTTTGCCCTATTAAAAGTGTCCTTTTCCTTACAGAATATTTTAGTTTTCATGAGGTCCCATTTTATTAATTATTGGTCTTAGAGCCTGAGCTGTGGATGTTTACTTTAGGAAGTTGTCTCTGGTACCAATGAGTTCAGGCTCTTCCACACTTTTTCTTCTCACAGGTTTAGTGGGTTTGTTTTGATGTTGAAGTCTTTAATCCACTTGGTCTTGAATTTTGTGCAGAGTGATAAATATGGATCGATTTGCATTTTTCTACATGTAGACATCCAGTTACACCAGCACCATTTGTTGAAGATACTATTTTTTCTATTATATGGTTTTGGCTTCTTTGTCAAAATTCAAGTGTACCTAGGTGTGTGGATTTATTTGTCAGTCTTCAATTTGAGTTAATTGATAAACAAGCCTGTTTCTATGCCAGTACTATGCCATTTTTATTACTGTAATTGTTTAATACAGCTTGAGATCAGAAATGGAGATTCCTTCAGAAGGTCTTTTTCTATATGAAACTGTTAATAAATCTTTCTACATCTGTAAAATATTGTGTAGGTGTTTTGATAGGGATTGCATTGAATCTGTAGATTGCTTTTGGTAATATGGCCATTTTTACTATGTTGATCCTCCTGATCCATGAGAATAGAAGATCTTTCCATCTTCAGATATCTTCTTCAATTTCTTTCTTTAGTGACTTAAATTTTTTTCACATAAATCTTTCACTTGCTTGGTTAGAGTTACACCAAGATACTTTATATTATTTGTGGCTACTGTGAAGGGTGTAGTTTCCCTAATTTCTTTCTCAGCCCAATTGTCACATGTGTACTGGAGGGCTACTGGTTTGTTTGTTTTTTATTTTAATTAATCTTGTATCTAGCCACTTTGCTGAAGATGTTAATCAGCTCTAGGAGTTCTCTTTGGAATTTTGGGGGTTACTTATGTATACTATCATGTCATCTGCAAACAATAATACTTTGACTTCTTTCTTTCTGATGTCGATGCCCTTGGTCTCCTTTTGTCTTATTGCTCTAGCTAGAACTTCAAGTACCACATTGAATAGATATGGAGAGATTGGGAAGCCTTATCTAGTCCCTAATTTTATTGGAATTTCTTTGATATTTTTTGGCCGTTTAGTTTGATGTTGGCTAGTGGCTTGCTTTATATAGCCTTTAATATGTTCAGTTATGGGCCATGTATCATTTTTCTCTCCAAGATATTTATCATGAAGAGGTGCTGATTTTTGTCAAAGGCTTTTTCTGCACTTAGTGAAATGATCATGTGATGCTTTCTTCAGTTTGTTTATATGATGGATTACATTAATGGATTTCTATATGTTGAACCATCCTACCGCTCCTGGGATAAAGCTTACTTGATCATGGTGGGTAATGTATTTGATGTGTTCTTGGATTAGGATTGCTGGTATTTTATTAAATATTTTTACATCAATGTTCATGAGAAAAATTGGTCTGAAATTATCATTCTTTGTTGAGTCATTGTGTGGAGTAGGTATCAGAATGGCTGTGGCTTCATGGAATGAGTTTGACAGTGTACCTTTTGTTCCTAATTTATGGAGTATTGGTATTAGATCTTCTTTGAATGTCTTGTAGAATCCTGTCCTAAAACTGTATGGCCATAGGCTTTTCTTGATTGGGAAGCTTTTGATGACTACTTATATTTCCTAAGAGGTTATAGGGCTATTTTAACTGTTCACTTGATCTTAATGTATCTTTGGTAAGTGAAATCTTTCAAGAAAATAATCAATTTTTTTCAATTTTGTTGAATACATGATTTGAAATAAGACCTACTGATTCTTTTGATTTCCTCAGTGTCTGTTGTTATGTCTCCTGTCTTCTTTATTATTTTATTAATTTGGATACTCTCCCTCTGTCTTATAGTTAGTTTGGCTAAGGGTTTGTCTAAATTGTTGATTTTTTCTCACAAAGAACTAGCTTTTGGTTTCGTTGATTCTTTGAATTGTACTCTTTGTTGTTGATTTTAGCCCTGTGTTTGATTATTTCCTGTCATCTGCTCCTCTTGGGTGTGTTTGTTTCTTTTTGTTCAAGAACTTTTATGTGTGCTTTTAAGTTGTTAGTTTGAGTTCTCCCCAATTTCCTTATAAAGGCACTTATTGCTATGAACTTTCCTCTTAGCACTACTTTCATTGTGTCCCATAAGTTTGGGTATGTTTTTACTTCATTTTCATTGAATTCTAGAAAGTCTTTAATTTATTTCTTCTCTGAGCCAGTGCTCATTGTGTATAGAGTTGTTAAGTTTCCATGATTTGGTAGGTTTTCACTTGTTTCTGTTGTTGAAATCTAGGAATAATCTGTGGTGGTCTGAAAAGATACAAGGAGTTATTTCAATTGTCTTATGTCAGTTGAGGCTTGCTTTGTGGCTCAGTATATTGTCAATTTTGGAGAAGGTTCTGTGAGGTGCTGAGAAGAATTTATTTTCTTTTTTTCTTGGATGAAATGTTCTGTAGGTATCTGTTTAGGTCCATTTGATTCAGGAAGTCTGTTACTTATTATTTCTTTGTTTAGTTTCTGTCTCAATGATCTGTCCATTGGTGAGAATGGGGTATTGAAGGTGTTGAAGTTTCCCACTATTAATTTATAGAGTATATGATTTAAGCATTAGTAAATTTTGTTGTTGTTGTTGTTAAAACACATGGGTGCACTTGCATTTGGGGCATAGATATTCAGAATTGAGACTTCATCTTGGAGGAATTTTCCTTTGATGAGTATGAAGTGTCTCCCCATCTCTTTTGATTAGTTGTGGTTGAATGTCTATTTTATAGATACCAGAATTGCACTTCAGCTTGCTTCTTGAGTCTGCTTGCTTAGAAAACCTTTTACTGTGAAATGGTGGCTTTTTTTTCCTGAAGTGTGTTTTTTGTATGCAGCAAAATCATGGATCTTGTTTTCACATCCATTCTGTCAGACAGTGGAGAAATGAGTATACTGATGTTGAGATATATTAATGACCAATAATTTCAAATTACTGTTTGTTTTAATGTTGGTGGTGGTAGAATGTATGTGTGTGATGTGTGTGTGTGTTTCACTTTTTTGATTATACTGATACAGGGTTATTTATTTCCTATGTTTTCCTGAGTGTAGTTAAGCTTCTTAGTTTGGAGTTTTTCTTCTGATATTCTGTAGGTCTGAATTTTTGGATAGATATTGCTTAATTGTTTTGTAGTGGAATATCTTGTTTTCTCCACCTATGATGATTAAAAGTTTTGACAGTATAGTAGTCTAGGATGACATCTGTAGTCTCTTAGTGTCTGTAAGATATCTGCCTAGGTCCTTCTGGATTTTAGAGTCTCTGTTGAAAAGTCAGCTATAATTCCTTTTATTAAATACTTTTTATTTATTTATTTATTATAATTTATTCATCTTACATCTAGATTGTTACCCCCTTACTTGTTTCCTTCTGTTCCTACCCTCCTTCCATTTTCCACCCAATTCCCCTCTCCTAGACCTCTGACAGGGAGCCCTAAGTCTGACATTTATATGTGACTTGAGCTTTTTCCCTTCCAGCTTTTAATATTTTCTCATTGTTATGTACATTTAATATTTGATTATTATGAGGAGGAAGGGTTTTATTTTCTGCTGTAATCTCTTTGGTGTTCTGTAAGCTTCTGGTATGTTTATAAGCACAGCTTTCTTTAGTTTGGGGATGATTTTGTTGAATATATATTTAGGCCCCAAAGCTGGGAGTTTTCTCCTCCTTCTCTTACTATTATTCTTAAGTTTGGTCATAGGGTCCGAGATTTCTTTTTTTTTTTTTTATTAATTTATTCTTGTTACATCTCAATGTTTATCCCATCCCTTGTATCCTCCCATTCCTCCCCCCCCCCATTTTCCCATTATTCCCCTCCCCTATGACTGTTCCTGAGGGGGATTACGTCCCCCTATATATTCTCATAGGGTATCAAGTCTCTTCTTGGCTACTTGCTGTCCTTCCTCTGAGTGCCACCAGGTCTCCCCCTCCAGGGGACATGGTCAAATGTGAGGCACCAGAGTACGTGAGAAAGTCGTATCACACTCTCCACTCAACTGTGGAGAATATTCTGACCATTGGCTAGATCTGGGAAGGGGTTTAAAGTTTACCTCCTGTATTGTCCTTGGCTGGTGCCTTAGTTTGAGCGGGACCCCTGAGCCCAAATCTGCCTATCATATTGTTCTACTTGTAGATTTCTAGGACCCTCTGATCCTTTTATTTTGCTGTTCTCCCATGCGTCTCTCATTTAGAGTCCCAATAGGATGCCTTCCCCTCTGTCCCAGTTTCCTGGTAAGTGAAGGCTTTCGTGGGACATGCCCCTTGGGAGATTTCTTTGATGTTTTGTGTCAGGAACTTTATAGATTTAGCATTTTATTTGATTGATGTATTGATTTCTTCGATAGTATTTTCTATAACTGAGATTCTCTTTTCCATCTCTTGTTTTATGTTGGTGATGTTTATGTCTATAGTTCCTGTTCCCTTCCCAAGGGTTTTCATCTCCAGGACTATGTCAGATTGTGTTTTCTTTATTGTTTCCATTTCTATTTTCAGGGATTGGACATTTTTATTCATTTCCTTTCCCTGTTTAATTGTATTTTCCTATATGTCATTAAGGGATTTATTCATTTCCTTTACTTTTTTGATTGAACTTTCTTGTAGTTCCTTAAGAACCTTATATATAGCTTCTAATATCCCCATTATCTTTATAAGGTTGGATTTAAGGTTATCTTCTTTTGCTTCATCTGCGTCATGGTGTCCAGGGATTGTTGTAGTAGGATAACTAGGTTCTGGTGAGGCCATATTGCTGTGGCTTGTGTTGATTCTGTTGTTACTCTGGCCTTTAGCCACTGATATTGGCTGGATGTTCCTGGTGCTGAAAGGACTCCTAAGGGAGGCAGGTAGAGCCTTGGGCCTACTAGTAGAACTCAAGCAAGAGTAGAATTCTTACTTCTACTGGCTGGGTCTTCCTTGAGACCTGCGGTCCTAAATGTTTCTTTGCTGGCTGTGACCCAGGTGTGCATAGCAATGGCTGGGAGGGCTCTAAGCTGGCTTTTCCTGGGTTCCCACATGCCTGGATGGTCCTGGGGACTGCAGGCTCCTCCAGATGAGAGATTATTGAGATTGGCAAGTAGTGTCTTCCGCAGGCAGGAGAAAGGCTGGGTGGGATCTAATGTGTCTGTCCTGCAAGCTTGGATGATCCTAGGGCTGCTGGCAGACCTCCTCCAAAGTTCTCCAATATTTTAAATGGGAAGGGGGTATTGGATATTGTCAAAGGCCTTTTCAGCATCTAATCAGATGATCATGTAATTTTTCCCCTTGCTTTGTTTACATGGTGGATTACATTGATGGATTTTCATATGTTGACCTATCCCTTCATCAGTGGGATGAAGCCCACATGATCATGATGAATGATATTTTTGATCTCTTCTTGGACTAAGTTTGCAAGAACTTTATTGAGTATTTCTGCATCAATGAATAAAAGGAAAACTGGTCTGAAATTCTATTTATTTATTTATTAATTTATTTAACTCACTTTATATCACTATCATATCCAGCTCCCTCCTCTCTTCCCTCTATCTCCCCTCCTCTACTCCTCAAAAAAGGGAGCACCCACCCCAACACAACACAAGACATCAAGTACCATCAGGAATGAGAAAATCCTCTTCCACTGAGGCCAGTCAAGGAAACTCCTCCAGGGGGAAGTGATCACAAAGCATGCAACAGTGTCCTTATCAGAGACAGTCCCTACTCCCCTTACCAGTGAGCCACATGAAGACTATGCTACCCATTAGCTACATGTATTTAGGGGCCTAAGGACCATTCATGGTCCTTGGTTAGTGTTTCAGGCTCTGCAAACACCTCCAGGCCCTGCTTATTTAGCTCTGTTGGTCTTCTTGTACAGCTCCTGTCCCCTCTGGGTCACTCTATCCTTTCCACAACACTTCAAAAAGATATTTCACATTCTGCTTAATGTTTCGCTGTGAGCCTTAGAACCTGTTTTGCTTCACTGCTGGGTTGGACCTCTCAAAGGACAGCTATGCTATGCTTCTATCATCAAGTATAGCAGAGAAACATTAATAGTGACAGGGGTTGGAACTCTCTCATGTTATGGGTCTCAAGTTGGGCTAGGCATTGGTTGGACATTCTCTCAATCACTGTTCTATCTTTATTACTACACATCTTATAGGCAGAGTAAATTTTGAGTCAAAGATTTTGTGGATGGGTTTATGATCACCTCCCTTCACTCAAAGACCTATCTGAATGGGAGGCAGTCTCTTCAGTCTCCATGACCCTTGGTACTAGGAATTTTTGCTACAATCACCCATGAAATTCTTTCTTTGTTGAGTATTTGTGTGGCTTAGGTATCAAGGTGACCATGGCCTCATGGAATTAGTTTGACAATGTTCCTCCTGTGCTGTGGGCTGAGCACATTTTCAATGGACTGTGTTATGTAGCGTGTATTTGATTGTGTGTGTTTGTATATGTGTGTGCCATGTGTACACATTTGACAAGTGCCAGAAAACAATATCAAGTACCTTCTTCTCTTGCTTCCCATGGGAGTTTTTGAAATATTCTCTCTCAATGAAGCTGGGACTCATCATTTGTCTAAACTAGCTAGCAAAATTTTTGTGTCCATCTTTGTGTTAAAGCACTAGAATAAATACACACATCACTATGGCCAAGTTTTTACATGTGTTTGGATATCTGAAGTTCCTCCTTATTTCATAGAAATCACTTTGTCCACTGAACCATATCTAAAGCCCAACTTTATTCCTTTTTTGAAATTATATTCATTACACCATTGTCATGCAACATAGGAAAAGTGATCACCCTCTTTAAATAAAGGTAAAAGGCAAGCATATCATCATGCCACAGAAAATTATTATAGTATGCTATTTTTCAAAATAAAAATTATTTTGAAACTATTCATATATAAAGCTCATGAACGTGCCTCATTTTCCAGCAAGAAATATCAAATATCAAATTTATTTGAAAGGTTTCTTGAGATAAGTAGTGCATATGGCCACTGAATATTTTAAGGACCTTATGTAGATAGATTGTGTTCAACTTTTTATTGTCAAATGTTATGTGGAAGTTTATGATAAATACATAATAATAAAACTTATGTTGGTACTTTTTTATTCATTTTAAACCATACATTCTTTCCTTAGCTGTTAGTCAGTGATATTCAAACAATCCAGCCCAGTCTGAACAGTGTCAATGAAGGTGGGCAGAAGATAAAGAGTGAAGCTGAACCAGAGTTTGCATCCAGATTTGCAACAGAACTCAGAGAACTTAACACTCAGTGGGATCACATGTGTCGTCAGGTATGAGCAGTTTAAACACTGTGTCCATTAATTTAGTAAAGTTTCTGTTGGTCTACCTTCATCATTATTGTCATTTGAAACTTTTTTTCTGAATATGCTGAATGACAAAACCTTTTTCTGACTATGTTGATTGTCAAATCACTTGTATTTCAAAGTAATTATTCCTTTTTAGCATATAGGACTAAATTGTAGTTGATATTTTCAATAATAATTGATATAATGAAAAACAAAATAAAATTTCTCTCTGAAAATACATCTTTATTAATTGACTTCATGAGAGAAAGAAGGCAAATACATGAATATATATTTTGTATGGAAATAAATTCCACATTCACATCCAAGTTTTCATACAGCTTACTTTATAGATTTTTAATTTCAACATTGAATTGTAAAAATAAAACATTTATAAGTTGTGTGCATTTAAAAGTTTATGTTCAAAACATAACATTTTTGAACTAAAACAGTGATTGCTTTTAATTTTAGTAAGTTTAGAAGTTAAAGATAAGTTCCATCTATATATTGTAGCAACAATTGATCTTTGGTTATTTTTATATAACATTTCAACATTGAAAATAAATAATGCAAAAAAGTAAAATCTAACTTTGAGAAAGGAAAAAATATAACAATAAATCAAAGCAATATGTAAAGTTAACACATTCATTTACAAATTCCGAACACTTCTATTTACTCGAAGATGATATAGCCCTGAGTCAGCTTACTTGCATTCTTGTCTTGCTATAGGCTTTGCTAGAAGTGCAGGCCAGGGTAAACAAAGCTTAAATTGTGGATTATATCTCTGAAACTTTTCTACAAGACCTGGATGAGTTGTATTAGTGTTGAGATTCTTAAAAGAGAATTAGAAATGATACAGACTTTTTATTGATAAAAAAGTAGGGCTAACAGCAGGAAACAAAAATTTCAATTCCATAATTTATAGAAATGTATTTTCATAACTGTACATTTCTTTATACTTTCTTATTTAAGAACGAATGTCTAATATATGTGCACTAGAAGTTCATTGTTCAAATAATGTTATGAACTTACTGACATGTCGCTTAACAAAAACCTACTATGGAATCTAACCGCATTCTGATCCTGGCATTGAATCATAAAAAAGTTTATAACTCTTTCTTTCTTGAGATGTTACATTCATCATAGACTTACTTTCCCAAATGACCTATGTCTTGATAGGCTGGGATTATGCATTTCAGGAGCAGAGGAAGAGAGTATAGCAAAAGAATACAGGCTGGGATGGTGATTCAAATTCACTGTTCCAGAGAGAAAACATAGACATGAAACATAAATCTTTTTTATAGAAATATTTCTACATTATGATGAGCTTATGTTAAAGGATAATTTATTAATAAAACATTAAAAAGTCTGTAGAAGTTGAAGATATGCAATAATCACTAAACATGATTTTAAAATTATAAGCTGATAGTATGTATTATAGCTAAAAAAGAAAATAGCAACCTTATTTCAAGTTTCAGAGGTAATATATCTAAATGAACAATGTCAATATTTTAGCTATTTAAAATAAAGGATAATTCTTACTAAAGTAATACAGAAATTATAAATTATGCTCAAAGGAAAAAAGAAATTAAAGGAGAAGAAAAAGAAATACATATGTTCATATATACCTTAATATCATAGTATATAGACATTTATTAAATTATTCAGATAACATAAAAATATAGCTCAGTAACATATTTTTTATTTATTTCCTTGCATTATTCATTTGACTATGTATTTATTAAACCTGTCTTAGCAAAAGTAGAATGGAAATTTTACTTATCTTTCTGAAAATTCTAGTTAATGGAGAAGACAGAATTTAAATGAGTTAAATATTATATAAGAAGAACAAGTTTACTTCTTGTTCTCGTTGCATAAATTAAAGAATGTGGGTAAAATATTACTCAATATAAGACTTGAAAATTCCGTAACAGAAGACATGAAGAACTTTCTGATTTATTATGAGAATAGAATGCAAAATAATTAGGTGACACTGACATTTGTGTATCTTGAGACAAGTATATTGTATGCCAATGTGATAAATTAAGGAGAAAATGCCACGTTGGACTGAATACTTTTCATATAATCTTTTTAGTATAAAAAGATACAAACATTTCATAATTTCTCCCTGGCTAGTTAAGCCATGGATTATCAAACTTGTAAAAGACCTTGGGAGCTATGCTCACTAACTCATAGGTTAGTTACAAATTGAAGAAAGTAAATGATGTTACCTTTCTAGGGACTGATCCCAATCATTCTTATTAAATTGTTTCCCTTTTGGGATAATCCTGCTATCATAGCAGACTGTACATTTATGTCCTTAAATATCTTATTTCTGTTCCGTTTCCTCTAGTTTACTTGTATAACATACCATATATTCCTTTTTCCCTTTTTATTATAATTGTTCACATTATATCTGGATTGTAATCCCCTCACTCTTATATTTACTGTTCCCACTCTACGCCATCTCCAATCTATTCCCTTCCCCTAGACCTCTGACATATGGCATCCTCCTTACCCACCATCTGACTATAACTACAAATCTTAGCTAACTTTAATTAGCCTTGTTAATACTTCTTATATTTTTCAACTGCTTTAAAAGATTATGAGAAAGCATAATAATTATATAAATATTTACTATCCATTGACTTAGGCTCTTTATAAATTTTCTGTGAAAACTATATGTTTATTAGAATAATTGCCAAATATACTCTTGATGATATATCAGAGTGAAGTAATTATTTGCATTTGGTTGATAGGTTAGTATATTGACTTAGAAAGAAAAGTACAACAATTATATTTATTATGATTGATTTATTATCATATAGACATATTGTATTAGACATGCTGAAAATTCATTTCTCTAAAACAAGGCATTATTTAAAATAAAGACACTATATAAAGGAGGAGGAGATCCCCCTCAGTCACAGACATAGGGGAGGGGAGTAGGGGGAAAGCGGTAAGGAGGGAGGAATGGGAGGATACAAGTGATGGGATAACAATCGAGATATAATATGAATAAATAAATAAAATATTTAAAAAATAAATAAAAACAATAAAAAAGAAACTTGTTCAGTTCCAGTCAGAATCATTGTTTAAAGAGTTACACATAAAAAGAAGTGTGAAACATTTTATACTAAGTATAATACTGTAGAGTACTTTGTAGCAAGCTGCTCTGATATGGGACATTGTTTAGAAGTTGTAGGATTCGCTGTTTTCTGGTAAATGAGTCCTACATTATAAAGCAACTTAAATGTTTAGAAAGGGAATAGTTTTAAAAAGTGCATCTGCAATGCTCATGGATCAGTACTATTACTATAGTTAAAAAAAAATCTTATTAAAAGCAATCTACAGATTCAATGCTGTTCTCATCAAAATGCCATCACAATTCTTTAAAGATCTTGAAAGAACAGTTCTCAACTTCATAGAGAAAAACAAGAAACCCTGAATAGTTAAGATTATCCTATATATTAAAAGATATTCTGGAAGTATCTCCATTTTTGAACTCAAGCTGTACTATAGAGCAATAATAATAAAAACAGCATAATATTGGCATAGAAACAGACATGTGGATTAATGGAATTCTCAGCAGAGAAGTATTGAATGGCTAGGAAACACTTGAATAAATATTGAACATCATCTGAAAGTCTCCACCCAGGTCCAAGCAGATACTGAGACACACAGCCAAACTTTGAGGTAGAGTGCAGGGGCTCTTATGGAAGAGTTGGTGAATAGAAGAACCTGGAGGGGTCAGGAGCTCCATAAGGAGACAAATCTGGGTGGAAGAGGGAGGTGCTACGGAGACTCATAACCAACCAAGGAGCATGCATGGTGAGAACCTAGACCCTTTGCTCAACTGTAGTTGACAGGCAGCAAGCCTCCTTGTGAGGCACATAATATGGGGAGTAGGGACTACTTCTGACATGGACTCTGGCCCCCACATACTCCCAAATATTGTTCACTTCCCTCTCCTGGGCGACCTTACCTAACCATGGAGAAAGGGGATACAGGTAGTCCAGATGAGACATGATAGGCTGAGGTCAGATGATAGGGGAAGAGTGCTCCCCTTTCTGAAGACTAGGGGATGGAGAAAAGTGGGACGAGGGATGTAGGGTGGAACTGAGAGGAGAGGAGGGAGGGTTGTAATAAGGATGTAAAGTGAACAAATTAAAAATATTTTTAAATGTATATCTGGACACTAGCCCAAGGGTCATATTCCATGAAAGTCTTCATTCACAGGAAAGTGGGACAGAGGGGAGGACATACTATTGGGACTCTATGTGAGAGAAGCATGGGAGAATGGGGAAATAGAAGGATCCAGAGGGTCTTAGAAACCTACAAGAAGAACATGATGTGCGGATCTGGGCCCAGGGGTCCTGCTCAAACTATAGCAACAGCCAAGGACAATATGTGCAGTAAACTTCAAACCCCTACCCAGATCTAGCCAATGGACAGGACATTCTCCACAGTTGAGTGGAGAATGGGGTCTGACTTTCACACGAACTCTGGTGCCCCACATTTGACCATGTCCCCTGGAGGGGGAGACCTGGTGGCACTCAGAGGAAGGTTAGCAGGCTACCAAGAAGAGACTTGATACCCTATGAGCATATACAGGGGGAGGTAATCCCCCTCAGTCACAGCCATAGGGGAGGGGAATAATGGGAAAATGGGAGGAAGGGAGGAATGGGAGGATACAAGGGATGGAATAACGATTGAGATGTAATATGAATAAATTAATGAAATATATTTTTAAAAAAGTAGAATTGACAAGATGAAGCTATTGCTCAATGGTCCACGGTTTGTCTACATTCAGAGAAGGCCGTATGTCCAATCTTCAGCACTTATAAGAAAATGAGCAATAAAACAAAACATCCTCAGACATGCATTTCATTTCTACATACATGATTTAATAATTTGATTTTCAAATATATTATATATTAATTAAAATTTACATATATGAAGTAAAATTTAATTTTACTATAGATATGTTAATGAAATTTTATATCATAACTTATTTATTTAACACTAAAGCATTTTCCACATGTGTTTCAAGCCTACTTGTGTTTCCAAGCTGAAATGAACAGTATACATGCACTCCAGTTCACTCTTAAGTATGAAAAGGAGAAATTCAGATTCACGAATGTTAGAATTTTAAACATATTTGACTGACATACTGTTTAAAGTTTGCATGCCTTTGTCCATTTTTCTCAACATGCAAGGAAACATTTTTCTGCCACCTCTTCCAAACTGATTATCTTCACTATTTACTCTTTGCTTATTTTATGCATGAAAACATACTAATTTTGTTCAGTTTACTCTTAGTCATATTTAAAAATCCTCTTCAGGTACAAACATGATACATGTGATGAAAATTATATAACATCATATACTATATATAAATACATATGTGTTTTGTACATGGCTATATATTATTTTTAATAAACCACTTGTGCATTTTCATGATTTTGCATTTACATTTGTAAAAATTTTAATTGCTAGAGTACTTAAAATTACACACAAAATGCGAAATTAAAAAGTGGTCATTTGTGTATATGCCAATAAAATTGTTAACAGTAAAATATTTTCAAGTTATTTCCATTTACAAAGAGAATCCTCACCTAGAAAAACAATATAGCAGTCTGGTTATTTTATTCACTATAATAACTAAATAGCTTCAGCTTATATTTACAGCTGTAGAACATATTCATATTCCATGAGTTTCAGTTCCTTTTTGTCTATTTTTCTTCTTTGTTCATTAGTTTGTTTGCAGAGGTACTGTTTACACTTTAACCCAAAGCTCACTCCTAACTTAACTACGAAATTCAAGCTGGCCATGAACTCATGACAGCCTCCCAGCATGCATGGATTATGGACATAGCCCATCATTATTGGATGCCATGTGCGTTTTTTTCTGCATAGAAGAGTATGTTGAGCATAGTTATAAAATAGAAATATAAGGTAATGAACTGCATAAGGTATTAATCTAGGTATTGTTAACTTAGTCTATTTTTCCAGAAAACTTTAGTGGGGGCTTTTCTAATGTTTTCTTCAACTGGATATACTGGCCAGCCTTGCTGGTCTGATCATCAACTATACAAGTTCCTTTTAGTGATGGGTTTGAGATAATTACAACCAACACTTTTCTCTGCTAAGCTGGTTTTGCATCGGGACAAACATTATCAAGTGGACCCAGGTACATTCAATTTCTCCTTTCACAAGAGAGGAAGTGATATCCAGTTAGTTAGCTCATTACATATGTTCTCATCTTTGCTCTCTAAACTTTTTGCTTTTTACAAACTTACAAGTAATATGGTGAAAATAATGTGTTTTCACTGCCAATTGTTAAGTTTTACCTTAATTTTTGTTATTTTTAAATTATTGTTTCTTGTTTTTTATTTATTTTATTTTAATTATTTATTTATTTTTGTTTTGTTTTCAATGGAAGGTGTACACCAGAAAGGAAGCCTTGAAAGCAGGTTTGGATAAAACCATAAGCCTCCAGAAAGATCTATCTGAGATGCATGAATGGATGACACAAGCTGAAGAAGAATATTTAGAGAGAGATTTTGAATATAAAACTCCAGATGAATTACAGACTGCTGTTGAAGAAATGAAGGTAAAATAAACCGAAGTAAACAAATAAAGGAAAAATAGGAAGAAATATAACATTATTGAAATTGTGATTCTTCAAAATACCATGTTCATATAGGAACATGAAAATGGTGTCTCTAGTAACTTTCAAAAAAGAATCTTACTGGATTTTTAAAATAGAGAATGATTACTGATCATGGGACAAGTGATGATGGTGAGATGCTATTTTCCTAAGCTTGATTTGTAAACATTTCTGAGGAAGTAATTTTAATGTGAATATTCTGAGTCATGAGAAAAAGCCAACATTAAAAAAAATGCATCATGGTAGCATTTCCCTGTCATAGGAAATCTTCTAGCAAAGACCAAAGACAAATTGGGAAAGGGAATAAAGAGCAACCTGCTTACACAAAACAAAAAGAATAGAGGTTAAATAACTTCAGATTCCTTTGAGGAAGTGGGCAAACTTCCATTAACACCAGAGTTATGTAAAATATGACAGGAATCTGCATTCTGAGTAAACAAAGTAGGGCTCTCCAGGGTTTCACTTAAAAGTTTATGATGACTTTAGATTGTGGGAAGGCCATGATGCGACTAGCTATATAAATAGTAGGTATTTTGGAAGTACTACGCATCATACTTTCCCTGCCAAGCAATAATAAATGAGGCAAATTCTCATAGAGCATTTGATTATATATATACATATTTTTTGTTGTTTTTTCGAGACAGGATTTCCCTGTGTAGCCTTGGCTGTCCTGGACTCAATTTGTAAACCAGGGTGGCCTAGAACTCACAGAGGTCCGCCTGCCTCTGCCTCCTGAATGCTGGCATTAAAGGAGTGCCCCACCACTGTCTGGCACATATACATATTTTTTATGTAGTAGAACAACATGGATGGATATGTCACCCCACACTATTTTGACATATTCCATTTTAATCTAACATATTAATGATTTTAAAATTATTTTCACCTGTGTGTTTCGTTTTATAGTATCAAAATTTCCTTATTGCTTTTTCCATCACCTGCTTTTTTTTTCTTGCCATATTTTTTTGCTGTTGTTTGACTCAGTCTTTTGCTCACTATCCCTCTGCCTTTAGTGTATTTTTATAAATACTGCATGCTACCTGATTGCAATATTGGAGCATCCAATTTTTTTTTATCTGTGTGCATAGCAACTACTCAGATCGTTTTTGCTTTGTTTCCATGGATGTAGAGTCTTAGTGTGCTAAAACTTACAATTATAAAAACAGCCCTGAAAGTAAGTGAGCAGCCTGATCAATTTGCGCACTTTGATTGACATGTTTAAATAATTGGTCTAACTGAACAATTTGTGCAGTATGCTGGAAAATTGAGAAGGAATAGCTCAGGCAGCCACTGGCAACAATAACTAAGGAAGTTGGCAGAAAATCCAATTTCTTGAGGTTCTGCTTGCCAGTCAAGAAATTTCTTGAGGTCAGTTTTCTATCTGGTATCTAGTGATAGGACTTGCCTACAGTCCTCTAGCTGTGCTCATTTTCAGAGCAAATTCATTGATTTAAATACCAGTAGACTTATTTTGACATCTATCTCACTAGGAGACAAAACAGATATCTCCTTTCTGTTTATTTTCTTCTCTGATATTAAAATGACACTAGTATTTGGCAACTGATTTTATTTTATTTTTTACAAGGAAATCAAATTTTTCTTCTGTCATAATGGACTTAAGGGGAAATTTTTGATGAAAAATCTCTTGCTTTTGAATCTCTTTTGGAGACCTTCACTGGTTATATTCTGAAACTTCATTATAAAAATATTGAATTTTATTTTTAACAGATGTTCTTTTATTGACATTTTATTGCTGTGGTTTTAATCCTGGGCTTAGGAAAACATATACTTATAATAAAAAAATAGTAGAAACATACATTTGTATAATCACTAAAGCACTGGTATTTGTATTTGAGATGCAATAGAATATAAAAATTATGTGGAGGCTGGTGAGATGGATTAGTGGGAAATTTGCTTTTTGACAAGCTAGAGGATACCAGTTTCAGCTCTTGGACCCAAATGTTATAATGAAAAGACTGTTTACCACACTCTCTCGTGACATCCACATGTACGCATACATTAATGTAATTACTTATAAATAACAAAAAAAAAAATATGACACTGGGCCCAAATTCAGAATGCTAAATTTTCAAAAAGGTTTCCATGTAAGGCCAGTGACTACATTCCAGACTAAATTAGATTAACATGATTTGAGAACCATTCTGTCAAAATGTTATTAATAAGAGGGAACTGATCATGTATATAATTAGATCCATAGAAAATCCAAATGATGAATTTTTATAAAAATGGTATCTAAACTATATAGGCTACATTGTTCATACCTACCTGAATCTGTAAATTTTGTTATGTTGCTTCTCAGAACCTCTCTAACATCTAAAGGAGTATTCATAAAATATTATATAAAAAGTGAAAAATCAAGAAATAGGTATTTCTCACTATTTGACATGTGCTAAGTTATTTATAGTTTGTATAAATGGTGATTGCATTTATTGAAGACACTGTATCACTTCTTTCTCATCCCATATCAGATGACAGGCCTACTTAGACAAATTGTAACAAAGAAAAGAGATAACCTTAGAACCACTTATTTAAATCATTTGAATCTTACTGAATGTCTAATAAAGGCTAGGAAAACACGTTTGAAAGTTTGATTGAGTGAGGATGAAATGCTCCATTGGTGGCACAATGATACTGAAAGATTGACAGTTGTGAAAGTTGTTGATAATGTTATGATTGCTACAGGTAAAATAGGATGTATAGAGAAGCAAACTCCAAGCTCATATAAATTAAAAAAATACAAGAATGTACTGATTTTTTCAAATATGTAATTAAGATCAATGGATGCAAACATTTTATACTTAAAATGTCTTCTATATGCCACCATACAGTGTATTTAAGGCAGTCTGAAACTGAATCCAAAGGAAAGATGAATTATGCTGAAAATACTAATATATTAATCAGCATTTATACTTATCTTTTCCGTGTCCTGCTAATATTCTGAATTGTTCCCAGTATTTGTATGTAGGTCCAGATTCTAAAAGCCAGACTCTGTATCGTTTTGCCTAAATTCCAATTTAAAACTTTGTGACCAGCTACAAATATCAGAAAAGCAACATTGTACCAATTACATTTCAACTAATTGTAAAAGACTATGTATATTAAACAGTCAAATTCCCTCACTCATGAAAGCAATAATTCCAAGGCATAAGTTTGTCTATTTGAGTGGGATTATCATTCATTTCGTTTTCCTATATCCATTTCTTATTCACCTAATTGTATTTCCTTGACAGGCAATATATACTTCAACTACTTAGAGTTGGTATTGTTAAAGTCAGGAAGAATCAAAACTGTAGATATGGTCTCTCTCCCTCTCTCTCCTTCCCTCTCTCTCTCTCTCTCTCTCTCTCTCTGTCTCCCTCTCCCTTTCACTCTGTGTGTGTGTGCGTGTGTGTTTTATAAAATGTATTTTCACACTATAGGCTAAGTTTAAATAGTCTCCAACTAAATTACATAGGATACTTTCTTGTTCTGAGGATTATTTGTTTTTATGAAGATCTTAACAATGAGCAAAATATACACTATGGGGAATTCTTGATAGTGTGGACAAAACAAAAGCAACTACAACATTTGCGTTAATATTAGATGATATTGGAGAATTTAAGGATTTTGTTTAGATAGAATACTGCCAGAGTGTAGGAGTAGTATCACTAATCTGTACTGAAGGAAAACAAGAAGGATATTGAAATTTTGATTGATAAAGAATCACCAGCCACTCATCAAAATCAGAACAGGGGACCTGGGAATTTGATATGCTGTACTTTGACCATTATCGATGTAAAGTGTTTTGTGCACATATAATATTGACATTTGTATATATAATATGTATATATATATATTACTGAGTGATCTTGTTGAGTTGATCTTTTGTGTGTATAAACTGGACTTGCCAAATTTTAAGTTTTGTAAAGCAAAATTTCTTTCACAGGAGAAAGGTAGGAATAGCTGAAAGACTTTGTACTTTGTCTTTCTGTGTATTTCCTACATTTTCAGTTACTGAAGTTTATTCATTGAAATATCCTAAATATAAAATTAAGCATTTTTCCTATATTTAAGTATCTTTTCCTTTAAAGTGTATATTCACTTAATTAAATACTAATTCAACTGAATAATTTGCAAGTGATGTTATTTATAGACTTATAAATATTTTAAAATGTAGTGTTAAAATATCTTTTTAACTGTTTGATGCAACTTTATATAGATACATATACATATTTGAAAGATTCATACCCATGTACACATAATGTATCAAATATATTTGTTTTTGATACCAAGTTTCATTTTGCCTGAGTTATCCTCAAGATTATTATAGATCTAAGAATGGCCTTGAAATTTTTCCTCCTCCATCTACCTCCAAAGTAGAAGGAAAACTAGCATATGGTACAGAACGCAACTCAAACTATTATTATTATTAAATGTCTATAATATTTTTTATATTTTTAAAAATTTCTAATCACACATAAATCTGAAATGAAAGACTTGATTTGCTTTATGTTTATGAACTATCTTAACAGGAAATTTTCCTGGAAAAAAATATGTAGTATATAAGAATGAATATTGGATGTGATAATATTAACTTGGTTTAAAGACAATATGCTTTTCTTTTCAGAGAGCTAAAGAGGAGGCACTACAAAAAGAAACAAAAGTCAAACTCCTTACCGAGACTGTAAATACTGTAATAGCTCAAGCTCCTCCTGCAGCACAAGAGGCCTTAAAAAAGGAACTTGAAACTCTAACCACCAACTACCAGTGGCTGTGCACCAGGCTGAATGGAAAATGCAAAACTTTAGAAGTTAGTTGTTTTCCTTAGTTTTTACCATCTTTTTGTCAAAATCATATTAACTATGAGTCTAAGTTTTGATGTAAAGCCATTTAAGCTGGAAGTTCTCATTCACACACCTACAATGTGCATAAATTTGCACCAGTGACTTAACTTGAAAAATGTTGTTTCCAGTTTGAGAATGATCATAATAGATTTTGTGATGTTGGAGAGATGGATCAGTATTTATGAATGCTTTCTGCTCCTCCAGAGAACCAGCATTCAGTTTCTAGGACCTAAATTATGCTGTTCACAAGTGCCTGTAACTCCAGTTCACGGTATCTGGTGCCATCTTCAGGCCTTGTCTGGCACGTGCATATGCGTTATAAATATGTATATAGTAACAAATGGACATACATCCAAAAAACTTTATAAAAAAATAGTGTTTTTGTATTTTATAGGTTAGAAATTACGTAAACTATATGTCTGAAAATACTTAGACAACAATGATATTTTAACTGGTATTATTAGTTTGCAAAATGTGTCAGTATTAGCTTTGCATTAATTAATACCAAATTGCTTAAACTTATTTAATTCCCTTATTTAATCAGTTTGTGTAAAAATGTATGTTTTTTATAATTATTGGTAATCATCACTGTGCCCTGTAGGCTTTTATATAAGGCAAATTGCCTAACTAGCTCATTTTTGACATTTTGTATTTATTAACGATCACAGATCGTGCTTTATTTTTCCACTTTTCTTATTCTATGGATTGCACTTGTGTGAAGGTAGGGGAAGAATTCAAGTACCAAATACAGTTGCCACTGTATTAAAAATAAGCAGTGATTTTTATTTTGAAACTACAAAACTGAAAGAGGACATAAAACTTTCAAATGGGTATGATTTCCAAAACAAGACTCAGGTTCAACTTTAAGTTCAATATTTACAGACAGAATTATCTCTGTGAACTTACACAATAAAGGGTTCAGTCACACCATTATTGTTGAAGAATAATATATTTGTTAGAGTTTTACACTTCTTGAAATGTGAAAGCACAGGTAGTTCTAACTGGTAAGATACACCTTAAAATAATTCGGGGGGTTGTTGGTTGATAATTTCAAGCATGCATATAACAAGATTTGAAAAAGTCTACCCTCTCCTTCATTTCTCCCTGTATCCAATACTAATTGATCCCAGTTTCACATGTTTGTTTGTTTTTTAATCCATGGAGTCAATTTAGTGATGACAATGCTATCTAGTACAGCATGAGAAACCTCAGGGATATGTAAGTAGCCAGATGTTCAGAAATGTTGCTGAAGTAACCACTGAGCTAAATCCAGTCCTGAGATGTAATACAAATAAATTAATAAAACATATTTTTAAAAATAAAAATAAACAAACTTATAAAAAAAAAAGAAACATCAGGGAATGTAACAGTAAAATAATTTGACTTTCTTTTTTCAATAGCATAAATTGCCAATACCACCTCAACTAAAGGTGAGGCTTCCTTATTGTTGCTCTCCAATGACAACAAAAGGCTAGGATTGGTCTGACTTGATTCTATATACATCTTGTGGATGGTGTCTCAACTAATGTGCAATAATCCTGATGTGTTCACAAAACAGTTTCCTTTTAATCATTTACTGCCTATGGTACTAAATGACTTTTTCCTCATTTCCTACAGTGATACTGAGCCTTGGAAAAAGGGATATACTATAGAGATTTCTCTTTTTTAATTTTTAATTTATTATAAATCAGTCACATTACATCCAGTTGTTATCCCCTCACTCTTAACTTCCTGTTCCCACCCTCTCTCCCTCTTCTGCCCTATTCCCCTCCCCTAGACCTGTGACAAAATGCAACGTCCTCTCCCACCATATGACTATAGCCTATCAGATCTTATCCAGATAGCCTGCTTCCCGTTCCTCTGTGTGCCCACAAGGCATCTCCACCAAGAGGAAGTGATCTAATCAGAGGCACCAAAGTTCATACTAGTTTAAGTCCCTGTTTTCTCCACACCATGAACAATGAGTAGCCCGTTGGCTAGATCTGAACACAGGTCTAGGTTTACTGCATGCATTGTCCTTGCAACAGTTTTTGTAAGCCCCGCTGGGTACAGATCCACTAGCCTTGATGGTCTCCTTGTTGGGCTCCTGAACCCTCTGCTTCCTTCCATCACCCAATTCTTCCATACTACTCTCAGAACCCCTCCTGGAGTCCAGCAGCGAGTCCGAGCATCTGTCCTGATACCCCAACTTCTGACTTTAGTTTATCAGGTCTCATCAATATAGCCTGCATCTCCTTCCTCTTTGTGCCAGAAAGGCCACCCTCCAAGGGGCAGTGATAAAGTCACAGTCACGAGAGTTCTTATCAGAGGCAGTCTCCACTCCCCTACCACGCAGAGAAATATCCGTCTGTCTTCTGCATCCGAACAGGGGGTCTAAGCTCTCTGCTTGCAATGTCCTTGATTGATGCAGTAGTTTGTGCAGATTCTCCTGGGTCCAGATCCATTAAGCTTGATGGTCGACTTATGGAGGTCTTGACCCCTCCTGTTCCTTCCATAACCCACCTCTTCCATGCAACTCACAGAGCTTTGCTCAGAGTCCAATTGCAAGTCCTAGTATCTATCGCTCTTCTCCGCCAGCTGTAGTCTTTCAGAGGACATCTATGGTAGACTAATATCGACTTATAAAGGGAGTATATACTATGATTGTCTCTCTGAATCTGGGTTACCTAACTCAGGATCATCTATTTTAGTTCCATCCATTTGCCAGCAAATTTCAAGATTTCCCTGTTTTTGATAGCTGGGTAGTATTCCATTTTGTAAATGTATCACAGTTTCTTTTCTTTTCTTTGGTTGCGGGACATCTAGGTTGTTTCCAGATTTTGGCTATTAAAAATAAGGCTGCCATGGACATAGTTGAGCAAATGACCTTGTTTCATGATAGAGCATATTTTGGGTATATTCCCAGGAATATTATAGCTGGATCTTGAGGTAGAGCTATTCCAATTTTTCTGAGAAAGCACTAGATTGATTTCCAAAGTGGTTGTACAAGTTTGTACTCCCACCAGCAATGGAAGAGTTTTCTTCTTTCTTTGCATCCTTGTTAACATGTGCTGTCACTTGAGTTTTTTATCTCAACATTCTGACAGGTGTAAGATAAAAGTTCAGAATCCTTTTGATTATCATTTCCCTGATGAATAAGGACATTGAGCATTTCTTTAAGTATTCCTCAGCCATTACATTCCTCTGTTGAGAATTCTCTGTTTAGTTCTGTACCCCGTTTTAAAATTGGGTTATTTGGTTTGGTGGTGTTTGATTTCTTGAGTTCTATATGTATTTTGGATATTAGCCCTTTATCAGATGTAGGCTTGGTAAAGATCTTCTCCCAGTCTGTAGGCTGTTGTTTTGTTGTGTTGACAGAGCCCTTTGCCTTTGCCTTGCTTTTAAGTTTCCTGAGGTCCCATTTATTAATTGTTGACCTTAGAGCTTTAGTTATTGGTATTCTGTTCAGGAAGTTGTCTCCTGTGGCAATGTGCTCAAGGTTGAAATATGAGTATTCTGTATTTTTTTTTATTGTGCATACCTTGACCAGTTGTAGGTCTCCGTATTAATCCACATCTACTCCAAAAATAAACTTCTCAGGTAACTGTTTAGAGATGCACTAATCTATGGCAAAATTATAGAAAAGTCCTGTTAATGATATGTATATTTATCAGAATAATAACATAATGTTCTTTCCAAATGCCTATGAACTACTTAGTTTTGGATTCCTGGCCTTGTTAACATTTCTAGGTCTAACGTCTGTCTTGTGGCATTGACATTAAATCCAATATGAAAGTGGTCATTCTCTCCACTTTAATGCCACTATTGCAGTTGTGCGTGTGTCTTGCTACACCAATCAGAGGTCAAGACTAAGATTGGTTTTCTCCTAATTAATGTGCATAGAAGCTTCAGCACTCTGAAAGATTAACAGTAGGGATGAAGCTTTCCTGTCAGTACCATCTTGATTTCACCATTCTCTATGGTTCAACTATATGGTGTCTTCCTAAATAGAATCTTACCATTATGTTCTGTAAGACATGGGAGAGAAATGGGAATATCTTGCAGAGTGTGGTGGTCTGTGTGAACCCACAGACTAACAATGTGAAAATATAAAACCTATTTTTGATACTGGGGTGTATATTTGTTAACCTACAGTTTCTGAAAAACTCATTTTGAGCACATCATAGGATAGCTCCATTTTACTGTTGCATGTATATATCTTCAGTAATTGGTTTTCATTTTGCTTTTCAAAAGCCTATTATATTAGGTAATCCTCCTCATCTTTATCGTATCCTGGTTTCCCATCCCCACCTTATTTAACACTAATTTTTCCATTGCTCTCCAATACATATTATACCATAAACATTCTATTTCTCCTCTCTTAAAATACAGTTTCATGTTCCCTTAGTGGCTTTATGACTTCTTTAAGTCCTCCAATTTAAACACGCATTGTAAATATTAAAAGGGAAGATGCACAAATGTGGGGGAATAGATGATTTCTCTTTGTCCATTTGCCAGGGGTTTCATACTTCTGTTTATTGTAACAACTGGGTAATATCATAATGTATATATATATACCACATTTCATTATCTGTTTATCATCTGAGTTTTTGATTCCTGGCCTTGTTAACATTTCTAGGTCTAAATTCTGTCTTGTGGCATTGACATTAAATCCAATATGAAAGTGGTTATTCTCTCCACATTAATGCCACTATTGCAGTTGTGGGTGTGTCTTGCAGCAATCAACAAGCATCTCTGTAGTAAGCTCTAGTGTTCTTTAGGTATATGTCCAAGAACTGTAGAACTGGAAAATGTGACAAATCTGAGTTTTTCGGAGGTTACTCCATACTGATTTACAAAGTGGTTAAGTGTTGAATACTAACTTTGACATAACAGGTAAACTAAGGTAGGGCATAGAGTTTTCAATTACTGAGCAGTCTTTTCTATGAGAGAAAAAAGCTTAATTCACTGGAGCCAGCAAAGTGTTCCTTGTGGACAGCATAAAACTCCTTGGGGCTGGCAAAACAAAAAGTGAGAAGAAAAATCATAAACACACAGACAAACACATGCACACTTGTACATGTGTACATAGGGTGAGTTTTGCAAAGCTCCAAGAGCATGCACAAATAATTTTATATATGTACATTTACACATATACACATATGTACATATGCATATATATATGTATAAACAAATACATATAAACATTTAGCACATAAACACACACACACACATACACACATGCACACACACATTTGGTGGATGGAGCAAACTCCAACAAGCAAGCTCCAACAAGGTTATTTTTTTTTCTTCCACAACTTATATATCCAAGCAATATATTTCAAGCAGTACAAAATTCACAATGTGGTTATATTTATTTTTCTTTAAGTGAACAAATTCAGTATACATAGAAAAGCATGTTCCTGAATTATCTCACATATTCAAATATTTTATGTATTATGTATGAAAACAAATGTGAAAAATTATTCCCAAGATCCCGCATCCATTTGTAACTAAGCAATTTGTTATAGATTAACAAAGTGTAAGCAAGCAGGGTAATTTTCTCAACCAGTGTCTCTTTACTGGCAGGTTACAGTTTGTATTTACAAAGATAGAATCATTTATTTCATTATTTCTCTTTAAAAGTCATCTTATAAAAATCTTAAAAGAACCACTAATCTAAACTTTTATATAAACAGCTATTATTCATCTCTACATTAAATCCTTAGGATCCACATCTACTCTTTAACAATTCTTATTAAATCATATCAAGAAGCTGATGGCAAAAATCTATGCAAGAATTAATCATCACCTTTCTCATCAGCCCAGCTTCATCAAGAGAATCACACTAGCCAGTGCTAGTTGGGTTGTCATTTTCTTGTTCCTGCCTTAGAAAAATCTCCAGCTCAAACATTAGGAATGTGGTTTTCTGAACTCAGATTTTTCCCTAACATTTTCTACAACAGAGCCACTAACTTTAACCTAACTTTACTAACAATCTACTCCCCCAAATTCTTTCTAAGAGTGGTGATCATTGCTAACAATCTACATTTCTAAGTACTTTCCAAGGGTGGCAACTAAATCATTCATCTGCCCCAGCAACAATGATTGAAAAGGATCAAGCACTATTATTGTAAATGTCAATGATACTGCCCAGTGAGGAACCGGAAGCCTCATTTTAGAGTTTTCATACAATTCATAGATTATAAGGGATATGGTGACAACAGGCAGAGCAATACTCCATAACATCATGAATTCTTCAGGAGAGGTAGTCCTCAGATCTCTCCCTCTCAAGGCACACCTATAATGGTTGTTCTAACCAGTGGACTGGATTCCATGAGTTCTAGGACTGTTTTACTCTTCCTCATGCAAGATCCTTAGCATTTAAAGCAGTTTGTACTCAAACAAGGAGTGAAAATTTCCTCCTCCATACCTATACCAGAATTTTCTGACATTTGTTTTTCACAAGAAAGAAATTTTGATTGGATTAAGATGAACTTAGATTTACTTAATGACTAAGTATGATAAAATTTAAAAATGAAGATATTTCACAGACATTTGTAATTCTTCTTTTAAAAACTGTTTAATCCCACACTCAAATTTGTAATTGAGTTTTGTGATCTCTTGGATTTTAGCATTTTGAATTATTTGAATATTCTAGTTACTAACCTTCTCTTAGATGTATTACTTGTTAAGGATTTTGTTTTTTTAATTTTGTCTTTAAAATATGTTATTATATTTCTTTTTAACATATACATTTATATTATTTACACATAAGTAGAATAAACTACATATAGCAGGAAGAACCATGAGACAATTAGGAATTATATAAATGTTACATTCATAGTGATTTGGCTATTTTTATTTGGCAAATTTGAAGTAAACATCTTTCCTATCTTGTTCCTTTGAAGTTTCTGAACAAAAATCAATATCTATCATATCATCTCCATTAATGTAAAACATCTATCTTGTACTAAAAACATCTTAACCCCTAACCAACTAAGCTTAATTATAAAACTAAACTATCTGGTCTTCAACCCCATCAGAGACTTGAAAAGGAGCAAAACTTAAATACTGGAGTAAACCGGAAATGCAGGTTAGCAGCTTCCAAAATGAGAAAATGACAGAGACACTTTACTGCCTGAACAGTCACCCAACAATATCTATCATGTTGGAGCATTTTCTTCAGCTTTCTAGTCCAATGTATCTGACAGACATATTTACAAGGCAGGAACTAATAAGGACTTGCATACGCTATCTTGGCAGAGTTTAGCCATCAATTCTTCCTGCATCTAAACTTGCCCAGTTTTCAGCAGCATTCTGTCTGTGGCAGAAAAGAGGACATTTTCCCCAGTGGCTTGTTTGCCACATTTGAAACCATTTCCATAAAGAGGTTCTTTGATGCTCCTTATCTTTTTTTTTTTCTTATTTATTTTTCTTTTTTTATTAATTTATTCTTGTTACATCTCAATGTTTATCCCATCCCTTGTATCCTCCCATTCCTCGCCCCCCCCCAATTTTCCCATTATTCCCCTCCCCTATGACTGTTCCTAAGGGGGATTACCTCCCCCTATATATTCTCATAGGGTATCAAGTCTCTTCTTGGCTACCTGCTGTCCTTCCTCTGAGTGCCACCAGGTCTCCCCCTCCGGGGGACATGGTCAAATGTGAGGCACCATAGTACGTGAGAAAGTCATATCACACTCTCCACTCAACTGTGGAGAATATTTTGACCTTTGGAAATCTATCTGGTGCTATCTCAGAAAACTGGGAATAGGGCTTCCTCAAGACCCAGCTATTCCACTCCTTGGAATATACCCAGAAGATGCTCCAGCACACAACAAGAAAATTTGCTCAACCATGTTCATAGCAGCCTTATTCATAATAGCCAGAACATGGAAACAGCCTAAGTGTCCCTCAGTAGAAGAGTGGATAAAGAAACTGTGGTACATATACACTATGGATGCTCATTATCTTATTTGAGGGAGGGTTGGTGGTGCCAGGAGTTAACTTGTCTGTTTATTAAAGAATCCTTAGAATAATAAAAACAGCATTAAATGCTATATTCTGTAGGTCTCTGAGGCTTTTGAAGATATTATTTAACTATTTTTCCTTATATATCTGTAGAATCATATTTATCTGTTAGACCTAGGATATATATTCTTGTGATAAAATTAGACTAGTATTTGACATCTGCATGATTTGCATCAATATACAAAATTCAATACCATTGAATTAAAAATAAACTTATTTGTGAGTAACAATTAAGGCCTTGAGTTGAGGAGTAGATTCAGAATCTACCTTTTGTTCTATCCTCCCTCTATATTTCTGTATCCTTTTTCTTTCATTTAATCTCTTATCTTCTTACGTACAGAAGAAAGATAAAGGAAAAGAGAGATGTCCTTGAATCCAACCTAGTTTCTCTCTGTATAAGACCAATAATAACTTCTTCTTTTTTAAGTTGTTTGTCCAATTATAATAATAATTTTGACTTTTTTCTGTAAAACTTTTTCTCACTGGGGATGATTACTATAGGGTCAGTGACTTTTGTTGGACATATTTTATGGGTTTTTCATGGTACTGTGCTGGCCCTAACACATCTGAGTTAGTTCTTAGTTACTTCTTTGTTTTTATTTGCATCACCTTTTCTTTTTCAGTGCAGATGTGTATAATGTTGATGAGAGGAATAAGCTGGAATTTGAATGAAAATATGTTTCTATTTTGGAGCTTGTCTTGAGAATTCTATATCTAGTATTTTGAAAGTCTGCTACGAACTGCCTAATCAGACAGTATCAAAGGCTCAGCATACCCCTAGCTGGGCTTCTCTTCAGCTGCTTTCTGGTGATGTTCTCCAAGTCTATCTTTTCTAATCACTGTAAGCTCTGATCAACCCAAGGCTAGGTTAATAGACTTGGGGAAGCTGGGTATGTAGTCTGGAAGCCCATGTAGGAAGGTCCAGTTCTGCTGGTCTTTAGATGGCCAGTCCAGGATCTGTTAGGTAGGCTATATGGGTGTGCCTTCTTATGGTCATCAGGAAGCAAGGATTGAGGACAATGGGAGGGGGTTTTTTAATATTAAAGCTACAATTTTACCTACTTTAGCACAAACAGACCTAATACTTTCTAAAAATAGAATACGATCTTTGAGGTTTTCTATTATCAAGTATAAACTATTTTTATTAACTACTGTTTTCTTTTCTCTTCCAAAACACAAATTAGATTGCTGATTTAAAAAAATGCTGTATATAAAGAATTACTAAATTTGTTGATGTTTTATGTACACTAAAGTTTTTTATTAGCAGTGCATAAATGATATAGAAAATAAGACAAACTAAGAAGAGAATGAAAGACAATGGCATTGGAAGTATTTCCAGGAAATTCTAATATATATGTGGTTATTCTGTGCAGAGAAAAAGTGTTCTCAAGAAATTACTTTCTCTTTATATTTAAATACAATGATTCTTATGTTCTTAATTATGAATATAATCACTATTATTTGATTACTATTATTTGAGCTGTTCATTTAGATGGTAATCTTGCATTTGTCAGAACTGTATTTGCCAAGGAATCATCTAAATTAATATTGATTGCAAAATGTTAAAAATTATATATTAAATTATACTTCTATTCCCTTTCATCTGTAACAAACCTTACTATTCCTATTTATGTTTCCTTATCAATTTAGTCCTATTTTTATTCCTTAACAACTCATTTAATATATACATATGCATTATATGTACATAATTTATTTGAGGAAGATACATAATTATGCTTCTATATTCCCAGTAAAAATTCATAATTATATATTCTTTTGTATAATTACTGTGCACTAAGTTGTTGCTACAGGAGTTTCATGACAGTTCTACAGTTTTATATCAATAATATGGTAAAAAATAAAAATATAACATAAATTTGCTTTCACTTCATCTATGGTATGAAAGTCTATTTATAGCTTACTGTTCCCCAGTTAGTAAATAGTTTTATAATTGTTACTTAGCATAATGTTCATTTAGGATTTCCAATACTATCCTTTTCATTTCAGTGATTCCTTTTGTTTTTAACCCTCTCTTTGCATTGTGCTTAGTTTCATATTAACTCTCATATTGAGTGCAGTTGCAATTCCTTTCACATTCTACATGATTGAAAATATCTTTCTTTTCTATTGAATAATAGGTACTCGAGCATATAATTATGTAGTTTTACTTTTCTAGTACTGAAAATACTATTACTGTGTCTTTGTACTTCTGATCTGTTAAGACGTCTACTGTCAAATTGTAGTCACTTCATCACTTTGTCTGGTGCTTTTTAATTTTCTTTTTGTCTGCCATGGTCTGCAGTTTTACTTTATCTTATGTGGGTGTAGATTGGTTTTCATTTTTACTTTGTCAACTGATATGTTTATGAGAACAGATATATTGTTTCATTCTATATTGTCTCTCTATTACATTTTTGAAGATTGTCTTTTCTCCACTTTAAATATTGTTTCTCAATTTTCTCGTATCATTTCTTTATTATTTCCTCTATATATCCAATTTACACTAATTTCTGGTGTCTGTGGTTAAGTTTTTAAGTGTTTTTGCATTAAATCTCTTCATATGAACACATTTATCTATAATTGCATGCATGTGTGTTTACATTTTTTAGTGAATACATAAACATTATTAATAGTTTTATATTCTATAAATTTGACACTTTTCATAATTTTCTGTTTTTATAATTATAGCTCCTCATTATGACAATTGGAACATTTACCATCTGTTTGATTAAATCTCACTTCACTGATTGTAAGCATTAAGTAATTTTAGTTTTCGAATAACAAAACCAACCATTTCAAATTCTGCTAGCTGTCTAGTTTGGGTATTTTTGTAGTGATATTTTAATATTTGTATCTAGATCCAAATCTTTTTATTTACCATTTGCTTTAAAGATATAATAAAATTTAAATCTCAATATACCATAATTTATATATTCAAAAATATTTAAGACTTTAATATTGGATACCACATACTGTCTTCTAAGTTCTGGTATCAATCTTTCAATGTTAGCACATGGATGAGAAGAAACTCCCTGCATATTAAGATCATTTGCATAAAATAGACATACCTATTTTTCCTTTTGTTAATGGCAACATATGTTTGCTGTATTGATTTTGTGGCCACTTGATAAATTATCCTCATTGATCTGTCTTGTTCTCTGTAGATTCCATGTGCTTTATTAGAAATTAGTTGCCTTTATCAGTATGAATTTTCAATCCCCTAAAATAAAAGAATCTTAAGGTATTCATGGTGCCTTAAAATACTGAATTTAACATGATTTCTGGATGATTCTTTCTCATATTTTATATCACATTCCTTTTTAAAATTTTTTTATTAATTTATTCTTGTTACCTCTCAATGTTTATCCCATCCCTTGTATCCTCCCATTCTTCCCCCCCCATTTTCCCATTATTCCCCTCCCCTATGACTGTTCCTGAGGAGGATTACCTCCCCCTGTATATGCTCATAGGTATCAAGTCTCTTCTTGGCCACCTGCTGTCCTTTCTCTGAGTGCCACCAGGTCTCCCCCTCCAGGGGACATGTTGAAATGTGAGGCACCAGAGTACTTGAGAAAGTCATATCCCACTCTCTACTAAACTGTGGAGAATGTTCTGAACATTGGCTAGATCTGGGTAGGAGTTTAAAGTTTACCGCCTGTATTGTCCTTGGCTGGTGCCTTAGTTTAAGAGGGACCCCTGGGCCCAAATCTGCCTATCATAATGTTCTACTTGTAGGTTTCTAGGACCCTCTGGATCGTTCTACTTTGCTATTCTCCCATGCTTCTCTCAGTTAGAGTCCCAATAGGATGTCCTCCCCTCTGTCCCAGTTTCCTGGTAAGTGAAGGCTTTCGTGGGACATGCCCCTTGGGCTAGTATGCAGATATAAGTGAGTATATACCATTTAAGTCTTTCTGCTTCTATGTTAACTCACTCATTATGATCATTTCTAGCTCAATCCATTTATCCACAAATTTCGGGAATTCCTTGTTTTTAATAGCTGAGTAGTATTTCATAGTGTATATGTACCACAGTTTCTTTATCCATTCTTCTACTGATGGACACTTAGGCTGTTTCCATGTTCTGGCTATTATGAATAAGGCTGCTATGAACATGGTTGAGCAAATTTTCTTGTTGTGTGCTGGAGAATCTTCTGGGTATATTCCAAGGAGTGGAATAGCTGGGTCTTGAGGAAGCCCTATTCCCAATTTTCTGAGATAGCACCAGATAGATTTCCAAAGTGGCTGTACTAGTTTGCATTCCCACCAGGAATGAAGGAGTGTTCCTCTCTCCTCACATCCTCGCCAGCATGTGGTGTCTCTTGAATTTTTGATCTTAGCCTTTCTGATGGGTGTAAGATGGAATCTCAGAGTTGTTTTGATTTGCATTTCCCTGATGACTAAGGAGGTTGAGCATTTCTTTAAGTGTTTCTCAGCCATTTGATATTCCTCTGTTCTCTTGAATGTTACATCTCTTTGCCCAGTGTGTTAATGGGTCCCAGACATTATTTATTTATCTTATCTAAAATAATGACATTGGAAGAGTTAATATTTCATAAGTTGGCACATTCAAAAACATTCTTGATTACTCTCAACTAGAAATTCAAAACATCTAGCCCTTTCTGAATATCCTCGTTTACTAAACAGATGGTGTTAATTTTATAATTTAATTTTACTTGTTGCTCTCTCAAACAACCACAGTTTCCTATCCCTCCTCTTCTCCCAGCTCCTCTTCGCCCTACACCCCTCTCCTTCCTCCACTTCTCCTTTGTTTCCTTTTAGCTTAACACAGCATAATAAAATGCAATAACACTAGGCACAAGCCCTCATATGTAGGATGGACAAGACAAGCTATTATCAGGAAAAGGGTCCCAAGAGCAGGCAAAGAGTCATAAATACTCCCACTGCCACTGTTAGGAGCCCCACAAGAACAACAAGCTAAACAAACATTATATATAGGGAGAACATCAAGTAAAGACCTATACAGGCTCTCTGTCTCCTCATCACTGGGAGCCTGTATTAGCCCTTTTTATTTGATTCTGTGGACAATTTTTTGTGGTGTCCTTGACCCCTTTGACTCCTATAGTACTTCCTTCCCATTTTCTGCAGAATTCCTCAAGCTCTGCTACGTGTCTGGCTGTTGCGCTCTCTCTCTCTCTCTCTCTCTCTCTCTCTCTCTCTCTCTCTCTCTCTCTCTCTCTCTCTCTCTCTCTCTCTCTCTCTCTCTCTCTCTCTCTCTCTCTCTCTCTCTCCCCCGTTCCTATCAGCAACTGAGAATGCCTCTCTGTTGGCAATTGAGTTAGGCATCAATCTATGAGTATAGAAGAATATTATTAGGAATCATTTCATTAATTTTGTTTTGTTCCTTCATGTTTGACTCTTTACTAGGTTTCTGGGCTATCCAGTATCTCACTCCTAGCCATTCAGGCACTGTCAGGTATGAGCCTCAACTTAAACCACTCATTTGTTGTCCACTCCCACAAGCTATCAGCCATCATGACTCCAGAACTTCTTGCAGGCAGGACAGTTGGTTTGTTAAAGGTTTTGTGGCTGGGTTGGTGTCCCAGTCCTTCCACTGTATGCCTTTCCTGTTTAGAGAAGATGGCCAGTTCAGATTCCTATAGTTTCTATTACTAGGAGCCTAGGAGTCCTCACTAATTCACCCTCATAATTTCCAGGAAGTTTCTAATGCACTAGGTTTCCATATCAACCTTCATACAAGCTGCAGTGCCAGTCATCTCTCCCTGTGGAGGGTTGAGAGTGTAGCATAGTTGGAGTGTATTTATTTACCACACAGATGGCCATAGTTTCAATTGTCAGCACTATAAATTCAACAAAAATAAAAGAAAATGTATATGCAGATGAGAGTCTAATTTCTCCTTCTTGTTTGTTCTCTGAGTGAGAAACAAGTGCTTACCCTTCTGAATATAACTATGTCCTCTAACTTCAAATGGTTTCTGCATGAGATGTTGACCACAGCTTTTAAAAGTTGTGTGTTTACTATAGAATGTTGTAATTTAAGTCTTTTTCTAAAGTATGAAAAATAGTTACCAAACTCAATTGATACTGGCAGTATACATAACCAAACTAACACACATTATAAAATTATACATTTTTCTATTACCTCTATAATTTTTCTAGTATTACTTTACCATAAGGTGTGAATTTAAATATTTGTTACAACTTATTCTTTATCCTTAATAGCAATAAGTTTTATTATATGGCTTGTAAAGTTTGTTTGTGAGCTCACCTATTATAAGAATTGTTGTTGCTGGAAATTATTGATTTTGAATGTTGGGCAGCCTTTGCATGTTTTTGTATTTACTATGGTCCTTGAGATGTTATGTTTTGTTACCATCTGAAATAAAAGTTTAATTTTTGTTTTTTGTTTGTTTGTTTGTTTTATGTTGGTTGGTTGGTTGGTAGTTTTGTTTATTTGGTTGGTTTTGTTTTTGTTTTTGTTTTTTTTAATAGACATGGATTCTCTCTGTAACCTTTGCTTTCCTGGTCTCATTTGGTTTTCTGTTTGTTTGTTTTGGGGTTATTTGTTTTTCTTTTTTATTAATTAAACATTTTTGTTTTTTACATATGCATTTATATTATTACATATATATACAATAAACTACCTATAGCAAGAAGATCCATGATACAATCAGGGATTATATAAATGTTACATTCTTAGTGTTTTGGCTCTTTGTATTTGGCAGCCTTGAAGAAAACATCTTTCTTATCTTGGTGCATCTAAAATTCTGAATGTCATTACCAATTTAAAATATCTGTCTTGACCTGGAACTCACAGAGATCTGCCTGTCTCTGCTTCTCCAAGTGCTGGGATTGCAGGCCTGTGCCACTGTACCCAGCAAGTTTCAATTTCTTAGTTGATGATCATTGTTTTCCATCCAAATTACAAAAATATTCTCAGCTTCCTCTTACTGCTTGATGGTGTAGATTTTCCAGTTCTTGTTTCAAAATAAGGGTCACATCATTGTTAAAACAATTCTGACTTGTGTGAGACCAATGTTTCTTTTAGAATGTGAAGCTAGTTTTAAATATCAGAGCTTGCATGTTAAACTACCTATTACCATTTCAATTTGTATTATACTTGCTCCCTATTTTTCCTTTATCTAGCACATAGAGTTTCAAGATCCATGTTTAATAGATAAACTTTAATTTAAAATGCATTATTATACTCAACCTGGAATTTCGATCAAACTGAGATACTGTGTGATTATCAGCTCCATCTGCTATTTTGAACAGTTTGCCTTTTCATGTGTTTTGTACTTCAAGTCCACTTTAAATTCTTTGATTTCAAAGCATTTTTTGTTCCAAACTGTTGACTTTAACAGTTACTCTAAGTCCATTTTCATTCCAATTAATAATTCAGTAATTTGTTTTATTTGGAAAATTTGACCTGTAAAATTGGTATGTTGAGCCTCTCTAAATGTATTTGCTGTTCAAGATGAACTGAGAACAGAAGAAGCCATACATATTGATAAGTTAAATCATCTTGATATCTCATTATTGCCACCTGACCCAAAGTTGATATAACTTTTTACCATTGGCATCCCCTTATCTTAAAATATCTAACATATATTCTGAGATTTAAAGTGATACTTGTATTTCCCTACTAAGATATATGCCCAGAAGGAAAAAAAGGATGTATACCAGCAGGAACATTGAATGATTTAAGGTTTATTCCACCATTTTATAGAAAAATACTTAATTTTCTTTTTGGAATATACTGCCCAAAAATCAATGCAGCTTAGAATGATGTTAAGAAGGCAGATATAGAAGATATCTTCATTATTATTCTTTGGGGGGGTTGATAGCTCATTTATTTGTTTTAATTTTTTATTTTTAATTTGTTCACCTTATATCCCAACTGTAGACCCCTCCCTCATTGCCTCCTGATCTCACTCTCCATCCTTCATATATTCTCCCTCTCTCCCCTAGCCTTCAGAAAGCAGAATCCTCCTCTACTGACATCTGACCTTAGCCTATGAATGCCCATCTGTACTACCTGTATCCTCTTCCTCCTATGGGGGAACCAGAGTCCATGTCAGAAGTAGACTCTACTCCCCATATTGTGAGACCCACAAGGAGGCTGTGCTTCCTATCTATTACATCTGAGCAGAACGTCTAGGTCCACAACATTCATGGTCCTTGGTTGAGGTTTTAGTCTCTATATTATAGTGTAGTTATCTTTTATTTTGTGGCTAATATCTGCTTATGAGTAAGATGCATGCTTTTCTGGGTCTGGGTTAACTCATTCAAATTGATCTTTTCTAGTACCATCCATTTACTTGAAATTTTCAATATTCCTTGTTTTTAATAGATGAGTCCATTGTGTAAATGTACTACATAGTTTAATGCTTTATTGTCCCTTAAAATTATTTATGTAGGGTTTACTTTCTTTTTTTACCTTTGTATTTTTTTATTAATTATTTCCTTTACATCCTGGTCATAGCCCCTTCCCTCCATGTTTCCCCATCCCTCTCCCTTACTCCTCAGAGAAGAGGAACCCACCCACCACAACGTATCCAGTGACATCAGGACTGAGGGCAACCCCTTCCCCTGTAGCCCAGTGAGGCAGCCCAACCAGGAGAAAAAGACAAAAAAGAAAAGCAGGCAGTAGAGTCCATGTCAGAGCAAGTGTCTACTTTCCTCACTAGGGAACACACATGATGACTGAGCTGCCCATTGGCTACAACTGTGCAGGGGGTGGGGGCAGGTCCAGTCCATGCATGCATTATTATTTTCACTATACTTAACAGATTTATTTCAAGCCTAAAGTGAATAACTCTTATGGTAATGTAATTAGGTGTCTTCATATTGCTATTACATAAATAATGCCTCCAATAGTTGTAAAGCATCCAGTTTAATATCAGCTAGATTTCTCCTTATTCTATGCTACATGTTTGTTTTATCTACAGCAATAGAGTCTGACCATTAAGTTATGAGAGTTAACCTACAGCATTATTACTAGTCTGTAGTACTAGGCTGTTCTATGTGACACCTGTGGCCAAAACTCAAAATTATGTATCTTATTCCTGTTATTAGGTTTATCTGATAGCATATAATATCAAGTTGGAGTATCATCACCACTACCACATGGCAATTTCACTTAAATTTCTTTTGTATGTGTGTGTATTTTAGGGAGTTTCTATAATATTATGTTTCCATAAACTTTTTCTTAAAAAAAAAAAAACTTTTAATGTTACACATTGTTGAAATGGTTCAGGTTGGTAATGATATAAGCACTTTCTCAAAGATAAAACAATAAAAGAGCAGGGGTATTCATTTTTGGTGAATTTAAAACTAACAAAACAAGGATAATTGTTGATATTTGAAAAACTCGGCCTGAAGCATGCATTCTATCATATGTTTTGATATTTCTATTTTTATGGATATGATGTTAGTGAGTATCTGATTTTAAAAGGCAAATCACTGGATCTTGAATTTATTCATGTAATAAACTCTCTCCTTAATCACTTATAATTACTGAGGTATTAAGTGAGTTCAAAGTACCTTGTTGCATTTTTATTTCTCTATCGGAAAGTAAAGTGAAATATAGAAAATTAAACCTTCCATTTTTATAAGTTCTAAAATTATAATATGAAAGCCTCTTATTTATTTTTATATAAAAATATTTAATCTGCAATATCCACTTCTTTCTCAGGAAGTTTGGGCATGTTGGCATGAGTTATTGTCATACTTAGAGAAGGCAAACAAATGGCTCAATGAAGTAGAAATGAAACTTAAAACCACTGAAAATGTTCCTGCAGGAGCTGAAGAAATCACTGAGGTGCTAGAGGTAAGTTTTGAATTCACTCAAATGATACTTTGTATGAAGTATTGAAATATTTAATTCCTATGAAAAGATATTGTTTTAAAACACAAGGAAAAAGATGTAGCTCCTAGACATCTTTCAGTCCTGGTAGTTTGGATAAGCCCTTTGTTCCTCGTAGGATCTTTCCAGGTCTCAAGTATATACTATTGACTATTACATGCAAATTAATTGTTTGTTAGGTTTGTTGCTTATTATTCTTACAGGCAATTTAAATAGAAAAAATGATATATCTATATTTCACAAGGATAGGAAAGCTGTAGTTCTTCTTCGACCTTTTCTTGCTCTTAAGGATTTCCAAATTTCTTAATTTTTCTTTGTTGCTCTTAGTTTATCTTTTATTTCTTATATATTACATTTATATCATATTCTTCCCACTCTCCCAATACATTCAAGATCTTCTGGGAGAAGGAAAATCAGTTTAACTTTATGTAAGCAATTAACTTTTATTTATTTATCATATCAATTCCCTTCATTAAGACTTAAAAAATAATTGCTCTATTAAAAGATCTGTAAAATGAAAATATTTAATATACATAATTAAATGTATAGATTATAATAAAAATCAATACTAACATTTCTATTGAAAATTGAGTTTCTCACAGATTTTAGTTGTCAAAAGCATATTTTTACAAAATAATTAGGAAATAACTATACTTTGATTCACTAAACATTTAAGAGCAAAATATATTGATGTTTTTCAGAATTTGAAAAATAATAGACACATAAGGCAGACATGCAAACACCTTTTAAGACTGTTTAATGTTTTTGGAAACAACAACCATTGTTAGAATTGTTAGGCCCCATATAGTTGTGGGATCATGGGAAGTGATATTGAATTGCTTATTACCTAGAATGCCTAAAATTCACATTGAGATTCTTTTTCTTTGAACAATGTATCCAAACAAATCTGTCAACTTTGAACACTGTTTCAGTTAAGGATTATAAGGCTGCAAATAATAGAAAGTTAGGAAATATCTTAATTGCAAATCCCTCAAACAAAATTAAAGGAAACATATTTTCTCAACACACACACACACACACACACACACACACACACATACACACACACATGCACACATACATACACATGCACAGGCACACACACATTAGAGGAAATTACCCAGAAATGACAATGGTCCAACTATTTGATAACTCACTAGGTGATTTTTTTCTGCTTGTCCTTCCAGAGCATAAAGGAACTTACTGTCATTTCTATCAGTCCTAAGACACCTGCTTCTCTCCATATTGTGTCAGTGTTAACACATGTAAAGACTAAAGAAGTTCCTTTGAAAAGAAACTAGGCTCATGAGTTTCCACTACACTTTTCTTCAGAATCACTTTACCTGCATGTCACTGACCACTAAAAAAAAATTACGTTGGAGAACCTCATGAAAAAATAATAAACCATTATTTTAAAGTGTTGTCCATAAAGCATTAATAACTCAGTAAAAAAAATCCTGTGCAATTCTTGTATTTTAAATAACAATACTCCTTCGTGTTTTATTATCCAAATTAAATTTTGTTTTACATTGCTTATGACTTAACTGTCTGTAAATGAGAAAATACAGAGCATTGTGTGTAAATTCAATGTACTTAGAAAAAGATGAGAAGTTTTCATTGTTTGAAATGTGTTTCAGTCTCTTGAAAATTTGATGCAACATTCAGAGGATAACCCAAATCAGATTCGCCTATTGGCACAGACCCTAACAGATGGAGGGGTCATGGATGAACTAATCAACGAGGAACTTGAGACGTTCAATTCTCGTTGGAGAGAACTACATGAAGAGGTATGAAGATAAGTGGAAAATCTTTAATCTACATTTTATAAATTTATGTCAGATATAGTCTTATCCAGTAAAATGAAAAATTGTATCTATTCAAATAAGTCTTAGATTTCACAGCAGTAACTGAATTGTATTTTGTGTGTGACTAGACTCTTTTATTTATTATTGTTATTAGTTTTTACTTTTACATATACATTTATATTATTTCACATATATACAATAGACTACGTACAAGAAGGACCATGAAACAGTTAGGAAATAAACAAAAATTGGAAATAGGTTTTTCTCAAATGTTGCCAGATACAAATAGGCAAAACACTATGAATGTGACTGAATTCTTTTTATTTATTTATTTATTTTAATTAATTAATTAAATAGTTTTTGCATATACTTTCATATTGTTACACATATATACAATAAACTACCTATAGCAAGAAGAACCATGACACAATCTGGAATTATATAAATGTTACATTCTTGGTGTTTTGGCTATTTGTATTTGACAGCCTTGAAGAAAACATGTTTCCAATCTTGGTGCATCTAAAATTCTGAATGTAAATCAGTCTCCACATCATCTTGTCATTATCAACTTAAAACATCTATCTAGACCTGAAAACATCTTAACCCTTAAACTTCTAAGGTTCATTGTAAAACTAAGCTACCTGGTCTTCAATTCCATCAGAGACTTGAGGTAATCAAGTTTATTCCTTCTCAAGTGACTGAATTCTTTTGATACATATTTCATTTTTCTTAGAAATCTTGGAAAGCACATTTTTTAACAAGAAGCTGAGATATATCAAGAAAAATTATCATTCTCAGGTCTATAAACTAATTTTATTATATTGACTTAGGGTTCCTATTGCTGTCATGAAACACCATGCACAAGGCAATTTGGAGAGGAAAGGGTTTATTTCAACTTACACTTCCAGGTGACAGTTCATCACTTAGGGAAGTCAGGACAGGAATTCAAGCGGGGCAGGAACTTAAAGGTAGGAGCATATGCAGAGAACATGGAGGGGTGTTGCTTACTGGATTGCTCATAATGGCATGCTCAGTCTGCTTTCTTACCAAACCCATTACTACCAGCCCAGGCATAACACCACCAGCAATGGGTTGGGCCCTCTCATTTCAATCACTAAATTAAAAAAAAATGCCCTAGAGGCTTGCCTAAAGCCTGATATTATCGAGAAATTTTCTTAATTGAGGTTGCCTTCTCTCCAAAGACTTTAGTTTGTGTCAAGTTGATATGTTTTCCAACATACCTACTATTCATGTTGAATCCTATAGGAACATAGTTGATTTTCTTACCCTAGAAGTGTGTGTGTGTGTGGGGGGGGGCTTTCTTTCTCTTTCTTCCCTCTCAATTTTTCTTTTATCTCTTTTTTAAGTATTTGCACACATTGTTTGTCATCACATATAATTTGCTAAAAATATATACATTTTTATTGGTACACGCAAAATTGTGTGTTCAAAATGGCGTAAAATGTTACCCTACGTCTTAGTGTTCTCTTTCTATGAAGAGATACCATGACTATGTCAATGCTTTTTTAAAATAAATTTAATTGTATCTGGCAGGAAGCACAGTGTCATGTAGACAGACATGGTACTAGAGAAGCAGCCTTTGAGTCCTACATCAGGACCCATAGGAAGCAGAAAGGGAGAGAGAAATACTCAGTTTGGCTTCGGCTTCTGAAACCTCAAAGTTATACCCCAGTGATATACATATTCCCACAAGGCCATGCCTACTCCCATCAAGCCATAACCTTGAATTATGTCATTACCTATGGACCAAGCATTCAAATATATGAGCTTCTGAGGGACATTCCTATTGAAAGCACCACACTGTACATAATTATGATATATTCATATATGAGAATTCACATAAATGGCATGATTTACCTATCAAGCAAAGAACATATATTTCCTACCCAATGTTCCCAATACTCTTCTACATTAAAAAAATGGACGTTTGAGAAGAAATGAAATGTTTTATAATAATACTAAGTTTATTAACGATTGGTTGAGTATTTCTACATCTAAGATACTGTTATACCTTTTGGTTTATATGCAAAGAAAAGCCCTAGTGCTCTTACTACATGGATTTTAGTCTAGTAAAGATCTACCACTTCCATGAAGTTTATTGTGGGTTCCTTTCTCCAGGAGGCTGCCCTTGGGAATCTAGTCACAGACTTTTCCTCTGCGTTCTAGAGGCTAGCTCAAGGAGGCTCTTTCCTGAGAACCAGTCAAGAAGAAGGCCTTCTGGGCAGGGAGGGAGTGCAGGGCAGCTCAGCAGGGCTTGAAACAACAAGAAACTCAGTCCCTTCCAGCAGGAAATGGAGCCTCTGACATGTGAAAAGCCACATAACTGACTGCACTTGTTTAAAATAAAGTCAATCAAGAGTCAAAGAGCTAGATTTTAATTCACTAAGCTTAATGACAAAAAAAGGGAGAGACAAAGGCAGAGAGCTACAGAAGGAAAAAGTCTGTGCCCCCACTTCAGATCAGTGTTTTTAAAACAAAGGTAACTGAAAAGCAGGAGCCTCTCCCAGCACACTTCCTGGAGCTGGTCTCCAGGGGACCTTTGATATGTTTTTCTTCAAAGAGTCAGCTTTTGGCACCTTTTGCATGGGTGATGGTCTGTGGTTTGATCCCTGCAAGGAACTAGCCTTTTAATACATTTGGGCTTGGTAGGTTGTTATCAGCAGGGGTTAGGGCTCACCTATGTCTTAGCAGGAAGCTTACCTGGAGGGAGCTGTCTTCTCTGCCTGCAGACAAGGGCCCACAGTTTACAGGATACAACCAGTGATACCATATGAGGGTAAAAAGAGGGTAAAAAGATTATAGGTTGTTTATAAACTTATATTATACCAGGCAATTAAAAGTAGGAAAACTTCCTGTTTTCATCTTTATTTTATCCTTGTAAGGCTATTTTAACAGTATTTTCCCCTTTTAATGTCAAATTCACTGCTATCCAGTGTAAGTCAAAATAGATATTCCTAGATTAAAATTGAGGGAGATTGATCATTGGATTTTTTTCTATTGAATTTAAATGATGTTCTACTACTATTTGGATGTCATTATCAGGTAAGAAATTATAGTTCAAACTAAATAGTACCACTCTTGAATATACATGAAATATCAAATTCTTTATCTTTAAGCAACTGTTCATTGGCCATTCATTCTGTATTTTATTATTTTTTATTTTTTACACACACATATATATATTATTACACATACATACAATAACTTACCTATAGCAAGAAGAACCACGAAACATTCAGGAATTACATAAATGCTATATTCTTAGTGTTTTGCCTGTTTGTATTTGGCAGCCTTGAAGAAAACATCTTCCCTGTCTTGATGAGTTTAAAATTTAGAATGTAAATCAATGTCGATCATATCTTGTTATCATGAACTTAAAACATCTATCTAGACCTAAAAATATCTTAACCCCCCAAAAAACTAAGTTCAGTGCTGGGTCCCCATCTGATTTAGATCTGTACAAGTACTGTGCATGCTGCCATACTCTCTGTGAGTTCATTTGTATCAGCCCTGTTGTGTCTAGAATACCTTGTTTTGTTGATTTGTTTAATCTGACCTGCCTCTTACAATCTGTCTGCCTCCTCTTCTACAGAATCTCCTGGGCCCTGAGGGGAGGGATCTAATGGAACCATCCTATTTAAGACTGACTCTTTTGGGTACTTTCACTCTACATGATGTCTGGCTGTGGGTCTCTGTATTTGTTCCCATCTGCTGCAGGAGAAAGTTTCTCTGATGATGGCTGAGCAAGAAACTCATCAATGAGTAGAGCAGTCATTTTATTGCTGTCTTCCTTTATCAGAACGATAGTATTTATTTTTCTTCTTGGTCTTTCGTCTACCTAGCACCAAGTCTTGGCTACCTGAGCAGTGTCATGCCTGTTTTTTTCTCATAATGTGGGCCTTAAATCTAATCATATACCAGTTGGTTACTTGCTCAAGAGTGTTTTTTGCTGAATCTTGAGTTAGATTGACTCCCAGCTTCCTGAGGAACTGCCACATTGATTTCCATTATGGATATACAAGTTTGCCCCCTACCAGTAGTGAATGTATGTGTGTTCCTATTACCCTGCATCCTTGCCAACAAGAGCTATCATTTCTTTTTATTGATCTTGGACATTCTGACTTGTGCAAGATGATACTCTGGGTAATCAAAATTGACTGGAATAACTTCTACTATCTATTTATGTACAGACAGGGCATAGAAACTGTACAGATTCTTTACTAGAGAAGGCTCAATACAAAGATGTAATTTTTTTGGTAGAAATTAAGTTCGGAGCAACAAATTTTGAAGAAAAACTCCTGAGGAGATAATTGCTAGTGCTTGGACTGACACTCTTCTGATTGTAATATTGGCATTGGATGCTCATGTAAGGAGGGAATTGTCTAGTTGCGTATAGTGTGAATTTCCTTGGAAATTTGATTGGTGTCACTGGGAGTCACTGGGACACTAAATGTAAAACATGCTTAGATATTTAGGGAACAAAGTAATGTTTTAGATCTGTTAGTCCTAATGGTAAGGTGTAAAAAAAACATGGAACAAAGAAAGCACTACCTACAGAGGGTGCTATCAAACTCTTGTGTGAACAGAATCACTGAATGGCCCATACTTTGTATCTTATAAGCTTATGCGACCCACAGGTTTGAGAAAGAAGTAAAAGTGCAGTAGTACAGAGGAATTTTTACTTCTTTGTTACTGCAGTGCCACCTACTAGAAACGGTTCACATCATGCCTGGGACAAAGGAAAAAAACCCACTTCCACTATCAACATAGACCTGTATTAAATGGAAAACATTCAAATATGTAATTGTCAGAATATATAAGCAACATGTTTTTAAAGAACTATAAAAGGATATGTTCGTTACTATGGTGGTTTGAATGAGAAAGATCTTCTCTAGACTCAGATATTTGAACACTTGGTTCTCAGTTGGTAGTACTGTTTGGGTAAGTGTAGGAGGCATGACCTTGTTGAAGGAAATACATTGCTGTAGGTGGAGTTTCAGAGTTTAAAGCACCGTGCTTCTTCTGGTTTTCTTTCTCTGCTTCATGTTTGTATTTGAAAATTTGTTCTCTGAGCCTCCTATTTCTGCTACCTTTCTGTTTCTGTAAAAAGATGAAGCAACATCTGAACTGGTTAATTCTGCTTTAGTATTAACTGTCATGATCAATAGCTGCAGAAACTCTTTAATATATCTGGATAAATACAACAAATTATTCACTCAGTGTTACATTTTGCATAGGATAAATAGACCAAAATGACAATTATTGATTCAAGGCACACTGAAAAGAATTGGCTTTGTGTCAATCAATTATAGAGTTTAATTTTGTTGCAAAGTCTTTTGTGAAAAAAAAAAACGAATGTGTTTTGTGATTTTGTTATTTTTAAAAAGGTTAAGCTATAATAATAAGATTTATGCTTGCTGTTCAGTGAGTCTCAATTTATGTTGGTTCTTTTGCTGTTACTTATACATGTTGCCAACCCTAATTCAAAATAACGTTTCTGAGATACATTTGATAATTTTAATATGTAGAAAGTCTTTAAACTTGCACTGCTAAAGAAATGTAGGCTACATCTCCTAAAATGCATTATGTTCTATGACAGAGGAAGATGTGTAAGAGTTGTTCATTGAACAATCCTTACTAGAAGATATGTAAAAGTAAACATTTAAGGGCAAAGAATGAATGGAAACTACATATGAGCACAGACCCTTTTATTGCACTGTAAAATCTAGGAATCCATTAGAATCAAGACAATTGATAGTAAGTAAATCTAATATCAAACTCAAGCTGTAAACAGAGCTTCATGATTATTTAACAGGAAACTGGGGCCAAGAAATATTCAAACAAATGAATAAATCAAAGTAACTGTTGACTTCTAGCACTAATCACAAGTAAATGCTAATACCTTATGAGGAAAAACGTCCTTGTCACAGACTTAGTTTGGTCAAATTTGACATCAAATTCAGTATGTACAAAGAAAACAAGGCCACCATGAAGTCATCATAAAAATAAAACAGCAAAACACATTTAAATACCAAAATTAATATATGTTATATGATTTAAAACTTGAGTTATGGTAAAATTCAAAGACAATGTATAGTATATTGTATCAAAAATGAAGGAAGAAAAATGTTACATGTTCTATTTGTATTTTTTATTAAACAAATAATTTTAATTTAAATCAGTCTATGCCTGTTTTATAAATCTTTATGTTACAGTGTCTTTTTCTAAGGAAACTAACAATAATGTTGGCCTCTGGCTATAAATAGTCTATATGACATATATTATGACTAGTACTAGATGATGAAAGAAGACAAATTCTAACAAAATGCTCACTCATCATCTATTTTACTGCTAAAGATAGGTGTGAATTTAAGTAAAAAAATATAACAATAAGGATTGCTCTTCATTAAAATAGTGCTATATTACTCTTATAGAATTGTAAAGCTAATGAATATTGTGAATTTTATTTGAACGGTACTGTCCCCCGAAGTATAGAGTGTTATATAACATGTTATGGAGCTGGAAAATGGGATATTAGCAAACTTTAGTGCTTAACTCTGTTTTTGCAACTTGAAAAACACTTTCAAAATTTTACATAATTTGTAAAAATTTTTTCCATACTCTAGGATGTACTTAAAACAGCAATAGATACTAATGCCTGACCTCCCATTCAGTCTTTCATTTTCTAATTAGAGTGTCTTCAAAAGTGCTGGAGAGAAAAGTGATAAGTAAGAATCATATAAAAGTAAAAAGAAGCCACAATGCAGGGGTTAAAGGCTGAGTGGCCAGGCAAGAGAGAAGGGCTAGTTATTTAAAACAAATAACAAGGTAGAGGAGATAGGTCAATTTGACAGACAGTGATAACTTCAGAAAGTTTTCAGTTAAACAAGATCCATTATTAAGACATATTTAATATGTAAAATCAAGTTACTGAAAGATAAGAAACCAAAGTGGAAAGACTAACTTTGGGAAGGAAAATATAAAATTAGTATTAGACAAAGTTAATTTGATGAGGAAATCTTTAAGAGTGAAAAACTGATTCATGATGAATGCCATCTCTGAGAAATTTGTATAACGTTTAGGTCCATAAAGCCATGGCTTGAGGAAGGGATGGGTAGTGGAACAGCCAAATATTATCACTGTATGCTTAGGATTGGATCACCTTCATTGAAAAGATCCACTAAAGGAAAAAATGCTAGCCAACACTTTACAGCAAAAGTGCTCCTATACAAATTATGATCTACCCTATTTTAGTAAAGTTGTGAATAGTACGAATAGTCAGTTTCTAAGCATCTCACAATTTTCTGTAAAATACTTCCTTAAATCAGAACTATGAGTTCATACCTAAGGAATCAAAAGAAGATAATTTTGGTTGTGTTATGTTTAGTTATTATCTTCAAGAAATGTTTGATTATAGTCTAAAATAACCAGGAGACATGTCTTTGGAATCTTGTCTTAAAATTATAGTTATATTCAGAAATCTTTCATTTGATATTCATTCTCCAATATGTCACCATGTCCTAGTGGTTGTGATATGAATTTCATGTATTATTTTTCCTCTAACTTATCCAGTTAACTTTAGATTCTTATTTTCACCTGTCAGCTGCTGGTCATTTCCTCTAAATTATTATAATCAGATCAGTTGCATACTTTAGGGATTGAGTACAAAAAGCAAATGTAGAACCCTTGTTCAAAGGTTTATATTTGCTAGGCAGCAACATTGAAACAATAAGCCAAGTGTGTACTGTCCTAGAATTGGCTACAATGTGACTACCTGAGTTTCATACAAAAGACATGTCAAAGTATCATTTTTAATTTTTTTGTTTTTAGAATTTAAATTGTTTTCGAAGGTATTCAGAAGTTAAGAATTTAGCCTAATTTCTATGCAGTATTATTGGTTTACTTTTCACTTAAGATAATCAACCAAGGATATTTTTTTCAATTAGTCTTAGTATGTTAATAATCTGGGATTAAATTTTCCTGTACATTTCTAATGTGGTGTTTTCTTCAACTATGTGAATAAAGAGTAATACATACCATATATCCTGGCTTTCCTAAATTGAATGCTTTCTAGTCAAACTAATTTTTTTGTATAAATATTGCACTTTAAGTAGGCTGTTATGATGAACATCTGTGTTTAAGCTGACTTTACTTTTAGCAGTGTAGTAGACATTATACTTGTTACTATAATAATGTTAATTAGTGACTACATTTTGAGTGGGAAAATCATTTATATTAATATTGTATTACTCATTCAAATATTAATATACATATAGTAATATATGATCAGGTAATAAATAACTAAACTTTACGTATAAAGTTTAGGAACCCTGGTAGGCAGTAAACTTTCCAGCATAGTATTTATTTTTTAAATTAATTTATTTATAATATTTTTTTCACATTACATCCCCTAGCTGTTGTTTTGCAGTTCCCACCCTCCCTCCCTCTTCCGCCCTATTCCCCTCCCCTAGAAATCTAATGGGAGTGGGCGGGAGGGGATCCTCCCCCACTGTCTGACCACAGTCTATCAGATCTCATCAGTGTAGCCTGTAAACCCTTCTTCTTAGTGCCCCAAAGGACACTGCTCCAAGGGGCAGTGATCAAAACGCAGGCATCACAGGTCATGTCAGAATCAGTCCCCTCTCTCCCCCTTTTCCACAAACATGAAGCATGAGCTGTCCATCAGTTACATCTGAACAGGGTGTCTAGGTACTCTACATGCATTGTCCTTGGTTGGTGTATCAATTTGTGCAGGCCCCCTGGGTCCCTATCCACTGGCCTTGGTGTTCTCTCTATGGAGCTCCTGACCCCTCCAGGTCCTTCCACCACACCCTTCAGTCTTCCATACAACTCTCAGTTCTTTTCCTAAGGTCTGGCTGCAAATCTCAGTATCTGTCCTGAACACCCTCTCTGTGGAGTTTCTCAGAGGACTTCTATGTTGGGCTAATATTCACTTATAAGTGAGTATATACCATGCATGTCTTTCTGGGTCTGGGTTACCTCATTCAGGATGATCGTTCCTACTTCCATCCATTTGCCTGCAAATTTCAAGATCTCATTCTTTTTGATAACTGAATAGTATTCCATTGTGTAAAAATACCACAGTTTCTTTATCCATTCTTTGTTGATATACCATATAGGTTGTTTCTAGATTCTGGCTATTATGAATAAAAGTGCTATGAACGTAGTTGAGCATATGTCCTTGTTGTATGCTGTTCTGGTATCTTTCATTTTTCATTGTTCATAAGTTTTACTTCTAGATAATAATGCAACTTCATAGAGACAGAAGGGCATAGGACCTTTAATATATATGTATTCTCTTTAAAATTTTCATTTTCTAGCTTAGGAAATTTTCTATTTCATTTCACAAATGTAATAGGAAATGTCTATATTTTGATGATTACTTACAAACACTAGCTAGCACCTTTACCCATGGGAGGTTTATGCAGTCTATTCCTATTGTGCCCATTGTTTCAGTTTCATAGCTAATGAAGACATTTAACATTTTTATGGCCAGCTCAATACAGCTGAGTGATCCGTGATTTCCAGTTTCTGAACAAGTAAACCAAAGAAGGGAAAGAGTGATTGTTCTCATAGACATTTACTTCCTCACACAGAATGAACACTCTCTTGGAAAATGTTGATGAGATTGAAAGTTTATCTCTGTCGTGTTCACCATGTTTTCTCTGTCCATATAACCAATGATCCAGATGGGACATTCTCTGTTGGAAAGGCTCTGAGAAGTTTTACATGGCTATAGACTGTGCAATTCAATATAATTTTAATATTTCTGATGTTATAACAGTTGTATGACTCCTATAGTCAAGGTCTACAATGAACCTGAAACTATTACTATTAATAACAACAACAAAAACAACAACAATGATAATAATAATAATAATAATAATAATAATAATAATAATAATAACAATAACAACAACTCTGCATGGTTAGGAGAATAAAAATTCCACATAAGATACAAGATTTATTTAAAAGTGATATTTTATAAAATATTATTGAATTTATTTTCCTTTTGTAATATTTCTTCTGTATTGGAATATATAGTCATATTTCAAATACATATTCATTCCAATTCTTAGTGATTTCACACAATAAATTTATTCTGCTTTGGGTACTTTTTCAAAAATATTTTATTATTCTTTAAAAATGTTATATGAAATTCTTTTGATAATATTCACACACAACTCCTCTCTCTAACTCATCAAATATCTATCCCATGTCCCTACACACCTCCAACTTTCTACCCAATAATTCTTTCCTACTCATTTAGTCTAAAGGAGTTTCTTCAGTGTTTATCATACTGCTACATGAAAGGAAACTACATGAGAATCCAAGTAATAAATCAGTTCAGTTATTATTCTAGCAAAACCAAATCATTAAAATTTTATTTTGAAAATATATAGACCACATTAAAATAATATGTTTTAAAATTGTCTTCTTTTAAAAACTCTTGTTTTCCACTTTATTTCTGTTGATCTCTATAATTCTTATTACTGCTGAGTGGATTAGCTAAAGTTAGGAAATAACATTTTAAAACAGCAGTTAGAAATTCTTTTCAGACCAAAACAAAATACCTGATTATGACTTACCTATTACTACTAATTCCATTCACTGTAATAGCAAGTCAATTGTTGCAGAGTCCTGCAAACACAGAGTCTGGCATCCTGTTTGGGTATGCCTAATAAGATGTTTAAAAATAGAAACCAGCTTATGGCATGACTGGTTCAAAGCTTGGATTTACATGAAGTCTTTCACTGCCTGAGATAAGCAATCCATGTAATCACTCTTTTATTGGCTATCTGTCAGGCTAGACCAAGAAACAACCCACCTCAGATATTTTGTCATCACCTTTTATGTCTATGTACTATGTCATGTGGCCCATTTAATCTCAAGAACGTAAAACAAAGATTTAGAAGCATAAACATGAGGCTAGTGATATGAAATAGGCTACATTACATCCTTTCCAATTACATTAAAATCCTACAAATGTGCACAGAGTATTGTGCTGGGTAAAAATCTAGTCAGAGAAAGGATCACATTTAAACAATGTCTGATCAGACAATTACTTCATACTATCATTGGAAGACTTCTGTGGCTACCCTTCACAATGCTGACATTTTGTCATTAGGTGGAGACCCACACGACTGAAGGAACTCTATGCCACAAACACCTAAAATACAGAAAGAGAAGGCTCTAATTATAACTATGAGCATTGTTATCTGAATAATTATAGGAAGTAACTTGGTTGATATTTTGACTGAAATAAAGGGAATTGTTTTATCTAGAATACAGGGCAAGGTCTCAGTCATCAATATTAGACAGAATATTTTGGTAGATATAGATTAAAATTGTTTTATATGATGTTCCATCCTGTTATAATTTTAAAATAAATGTATTAAGGAAGAGTTATTCTTGAAATGTAATATCTTTATTTACATTCTACTTCCATTATAATTACATTTCTTGGCTGTTTGAACTTTGCAGTTTTCCCCTTTAAATAAATCACTTTTCACGTCATTTGTTTAGTCTGAACAAGGCTGTTAGTATTCCTCTGGAACTTGATGTTCAGCAAAGAACCTCATTAGAGCAAGGGATCAAAAGTACATATACATATTTAATAGGAAATTACAAGGTAGTATATCAATGCAAATTGAATAATAATAGAAACTATTAGAATATAAAGGAAATTAAGCAATTAATGTGTTAGATATATTAGTTTAAATATTCCATACCACATACAAATATCAAATTGTCATACTATAGATATACACAGTTTTGTTAGGGCAGGGATGGTGATGAGCTTTAAATATGTTCAAGGAAACTTAATTTCTTTTCATCAAAATGTAAATTTGAAGCTCAGACCTTTCTATAATAATGTCTGAATAATAGAAAGAAATAAACATATAATATTTTCAAAGATTCAAAGACATCATTGGAGCAGTATATCCCAGATTTAGAAAGTACCAAGAATAGGAAGAGATATTCATACAGACCCTCAGCTCCTTTTTTTTTCCAGATAACATTAGTTGAATTTATTCTTTGTGTAACAGTATGTTCTTAATTGCCTTTGTTAAAAATAACAAATCAAATGCTTTTCATATATATATATATATATATATATATATATATATATATATATATATATATATATATACAACAAAAACATTTTGAAATACGATGTAATCCTGAGAAGCAGCTTTCTCATTACTATTTATTAATCACTATCAGGTCCATTCCTCTATGTGATTAATGACTTAAGAAATTTACAATAAGTTTTTGGTTTGCTCTTTACCTTTAGAAGGATTCTTTTAAAGTTCTTTAGATCCTTGAAGGTAGACCTTGAAATCTCTTCAGCATGCTATTAATAATTGAAAACTGTTTAGATTAACAACATTTACAGTAAAAATCAAGATTCATTACAGTGATATTGGGCTTGGCTATTATTTGTTCTGCTTGAATAGCAGTACAAAATCATTTGTACAGTTTCCATTATCTAAATTATAAAGAAAAGCAGGGAGGAGAAATAATTAAACAAAGTGGGTTAAAAACTGTATTCAAAATAAAGCCTTAAACAGATGGTTGTCTAAATTTCTCTTTTAGAAAGCAGCCAATTCTGAACAGATTGTATATGTGTCTAGCCTGTGGAAGTAGATTATCTCTCTTGAATTGGATTTGTGATGACGGTGACCCTATTCTAAGTAAACTAAATCTCTTGAATAAATCTAATGAGATCAGGAGGAACATTCAGCCTGAGGAGGAGAGATTGCAACAACTGAGATGATTTGCTAATGTTTTCTTCCATCTTCTTCCTTTGATGTGAATGATATTTTAACTTTTGTTTCTGCAGACACATTTGATCCTGTGTATTAAGTGTTGTTTCTTTTATTTTTCTTCTCCTTTTATTTATATAAACAGAGCTGAATGAGCACCCGAAGGCTGCGCAATCTGTCTTATAAAAAGGTGATTTCGGAAGAGTCTAGATTCTTCACTGACTATGTGACAGAAAGTATATAAAATGTACTAAGAGCAAATATTTAAATAATTCACTGTTATTTCTTCTTTTATTTAGGCTGTGAGGAAACAAAAGTTGCTTGAACAGAGCATCCAGTCTGCCCAGGAGATTGAAAAGTCATTGAACTTAATTCAGAACTCCCTTGAATTCATTGACAAGCAGTTGGCAGCTTATATTGCTGACAAGGTGGATGCAGCTCAAATGCCCCAGGAAGCCCAGGCAAGTAGAACAAACTGGGCATGACCATTTGTTTTCATTTTTATATTTTTAATGTTTTTACTCCAATGAAATGCTTTTGGCTTTCGTATTTAGCAATTATTTAATTAATTTTGAAGATGTTACCTTTCATTTATTAACTTGTCTGTTTGGAAGTAGGAACTAAAGTAGTCAATGTTATAATGCTAAGGTTTATTTTCCAAATTATATAGTGAACCTGTTTCAAATATAGACAGTGAAACTTAACAGATCTGATATTAATTGTTTACAAATGTTTTAAAACTATACTCTACATTGAGAGAACCTATAGAAATTTATATGTCACAGAAATGATTTATTCTTCTCTTACACATTATTATTAACCATTTGTCACCAACACATAGATGTTGTGAAGGGAATTAATTAGTTCTAAACTATGGTTCTGTTTCCACATTAATGTATTACAAGTAGCTAACAATACAAGTAGAAATAAATACCCACCCTTGTGTAAATATTAGAAGTTCTCATGTGTACAAACTCATGCTTTCAACTAATTAAGCATTGTTTCTAAGCCAGGCTGGGTGGCACATGCCTGTAATTCCCACACTCAGAGAGGCAGAGCTAGACGGATCTCTGAGTACAAGGCCAGCCTGACAAAGTGAGTGCAGTACAGCCAAGGCTACACGAAGAAACGCTGTCTCCCAAAACCAAAAAAATTATCTAATTTTATTTTCTGCAAATGATAATAAAGTAGAAAGGAATCCCATATTAGTTGGAATTAAATAAGTAAATTGCATAACCTTACATATTTTATCTGGTATTTTAAATAGCAAATTTCTGTTTTATGTAACATATAAATGTATGTGGACATTATTATTGTAAAAATTAAAATTGAGATATACTAGGAAGATAAAATACCTGCTATCTAAATTATATATATATTATTTATATGTACATAATATGTATGATTTATAAAGTAGCTATATAACATCCCAGTCAAATTGAAATATATCAAATGAATTTTAAGAAATACTTTAGTGTCCAAACAAATTCAAATAAATTTTAAATGTGTTTTTGGCTTCACTTAACTTTTGAAAATTTCTTAGAACTGACATACCTCTGTTAGATATATGGTAATATATAACATTAGAGAATAGGAAACACCTGAAACCTGTTAAACATTATTTAAATTGAACCTGTTTTTTTTTTTTTACAATGACTATAAATACATTGCTTTCTGTAACAAAACTATCAAGCACTAGAATTATTTGAAAGGTTGCATTTCTAAAAGTTCCAGCTGAAGTTCTTGTTAAAGAGTACAGAAGCGGGCTGCAAAATAAGAATTTAAATTTTGCATCTCTTTTTTCTAGTGTGACTCCTAACAGTGAGAGTGAGGGTGGTCTCTGACTTTTGCCTCCTTTGAGGAACCTTTTTCCCTCTCATAGGTTCTCTTGTCCAGCCTTGGTATGAGTAAGGGTTATGCGTCTAGTCTTATTGCAACTTGAAATGTTATCTTTGGTTGATACCTTTTGTAGGCCTGCAATTTTCTGAAGGAAAACAAAGGAGCAGTGTATCTGTGGAGAAGGGAGAAGAATTTTTTATATCAGGCAGAAAAACACTAAAAAACCATTTATTTTGTAGTTCATAGTTCAATACAAATTTAAAGTAGTCTTTGTATTCCTTGTCAGAAATCACATTCCTATTACAATTCATCAAAGAAAAACAGAGAAAACAATGCACATATAGTATTTCTGTGGTTACTATTAATTTACATAAGAACTTAGATTTTCTGAGATGCGGTTCTTGGAGATCTGTGAGTGTCTGTCTCCACCATGTGGTACACTGCTAGTTTTACTACTAAATAGGATTTCTAAATACATTCTTCTTTTAATTTTTTTTCAGTTTAAAGTGAAACCCTTGTGTATGAAGCCATTCTAAACTGTATGTGAATATATGTCATGTGATAAATTTCCAATGGCTATATTTTATTGAACATAAAATATATATGGGCAAAGATACTTTTTTCAATATTTACGTTTAGAAAGCACCTCATTTATCAAATGTCTAGTATGAGTAGAAAAGAGTACCTTGTGCATCTACTTTGTAGTAAAAGAAAAAGTTCCCTAGTATTTAGTGATATGTGTTTACAAGAAGCAAAGCTTAACCATTTAGATAATAAAACTACATACTTAAAAGAGCACAAGTTGTCCTATATGATATTTTATATTGACTAATAATGGTAAGCACATGTACATTTGAAATGTTTTAATTGCCTAGTGTTGTATATGTAATAAGTTGAGTCATATAAAATATAAAAACACACTTCATTTATATATTGAAATGTATCTTTTAGATAGCAAAACGCTAGACCTATGGACTATTAAAAAATATACTCTGTTTAAAATAACAGACCCCTTGTATTTCTTTGAAGCAATTATACAAATAAAATCATCAAATTACATTAACTAAAAAATCATAGAACACAAATGTAATAATCTATTTCTTTTTGAAATTCTTTTATAATTTATTCACATTACATCCTGATTACATATCCTTTTGTTTCTACCCTCCCTCACTCTTCCCCCCTATTTCCCACCTCTAGTTCTTTGAAAAAGTAGAGCCCTTCTCCAGATGCCATCCTATCACAGGCCTGTATCCTCCTCCTCTATGGCCTGGCAAGGCTGCCCAAACAGAGGAGATGAACAAAGAAGGGGCACTAGGGTTCATGTCAGAGACAGCCCCTGCTCTTTGTACTAGGAGACCCTCATGGAGACTGAGCTGCCTATTGGCTACATCTGAACAGGAGGCCTAGGTACTCTCCATGCATTGTCCTTGTTTGTTGCATCAGTCTCTTCAGAACCTCCTGGGTCCAGATTTGTTGGCTTTGTTCGTCTCCTTCTGGAGCTCCTGTTCCCTCCGGGTCTTTCTATCCCCCTAACTCCTTCATAGGACTCCAAGACATCTGCCCTAAAGTTTGGCTGTGAGTCTTAGCATCTGCTTTAGTACCCTGTCGGGTGGAGTCTATCAGAGGATGTCTATGTTAGGCTCCCATTGTTCTGTCCTCTTCCCTTTCTTCAACCACTTCAGGTGTCTATCCTATTGCCCTTTTGAAGGAGCGTTAAGCATCCACCCTAGGGTCCTCCTTGTTACTTAGCTTCTTTAGGTATCTATATTGTAGTGTGGTTATCCTATATTATGTGACTAATATTGTCTTAGAAGTAAGTATATACCATGCATTTCTTTCTGGGTGTGGGTTACCTCACTCATGAAGATCTATTCTAGTTCAATCTTGTACATTTACACCATGGAATACTACTTAGATAATAATTTATTTATTAACTCTCTATAGCATACATGCAATAACTGAGAATTATATTTACAAATCAGACCAGATAATAAAAACAATCTAAATTCACAATCTACAGTCCAGAAGACTTAGGTCAGGATAGACTTGGTCATCAGACAGTTCAGAAATTCTGATGTAACTGAAATAGAGAAGAGCTTTGCATGGTTCATTGCTTATCATAACCAAATGCTTCAGATTTGTTATTTTTGTTTTTACATATTGCAGTTCTCACTAATCTTCATAAAGATACCAATTTACAACTGTCTATGGGTTTTAGTTGAAGAAAGTCGGAGTGACTATTCTCTATTTTGATTGTTCAGTCATTCCTATAAGAATGAGTGATGACCATAAAAGTAGCTAAGAAACACTATGCATAGTCAGTTATACCAGTAGAGTGTACACATGTGAATGTTTGAAAATGAATTTAGCTTTATTATTTTTATTAATTGTAATTCCATATATGTGAATATTCCTACTAAAAAGAAGCATCATTTTATGGGACATATTTAGTTAGGTGTTTATAATTCATTACATTATGAACATATTTAAATATCCTGCATTTGTTGAATTAATTTTAGACTTTAAAATTATAAAATGTATAAACAGAATATTAGGGGCAAATGCTAACTTGCTGATGCCAGTATGTAGTGACAATATACATTTTTTTTGTTTTTTTTTTTTTTTTGTTTTTCGAGACAGGGTTTCTCTATGTAGCCTTGGCTGTCCTGGACTCGCTTTGTAGACCAGGCTGCCCTCGAACTCACAGCGATCCTCCTGCCTCTGCCTCCCGAGTGCTGGGATTAAAGGCGTGCGCCACCACGCCCGGCTGACAATATACATTTTATAATTGGAAACAGGAACCACTTTCTGAGAATATGACCAGTTTCAGGGTGTTTTAAAGCAACAATTTTAATAGATTCCTATTTCCATATTGTACATCTTACTTATATGTATGAGTAGCAGAGAGAAAAAAGATTATTTTAGAAAGAAATAAATGTGAGAGTAAAAATACCCCCAAACTACACATTAAAGAAATGCTTCATTCACCAAGAGAGAACTTTCTGGTTTCTAAAATTCATAGTAGATTTGACTTAGTATTAATGATCTTTTTCATTTTTCATTTTCCATTGACAATATGGTATAAATTTAAAATAATAAGATACAAAAAAAATTTCACTTTTAAAGCAAAAAATGTCTTCATTTTAAGTTGTGTATCAAAAGAATTATAAGTGTGGTCTTGCCTCTGTTTATTGATGATGATAAACTTTAAACATACATTTAATGTATTTGTTCATACTTAGTATAAACATTCTAAGATATCATCAAAATAAATAAGTTAATATAAATTCATAATTACAGACTTTTGTCTGTCAGAATACATTTATTATTTCAATAGGGAATGAATCATTGCTAAAATGTAGTCACTTTTTTTTCCTGTAAATGACTTGTAACAGCTTATTTGACAGCCTATTTCTATACATTCGCAAATCCAACAAATTAGTAGTGGGAATGTAATTCAATGTACAAAGGGTTTTCTTATACCTGAGATCCTGGGTTTAACTGTACTCCAAAAGACATAGAGTAACAGTCACAGAGATGGGGGATGGGGCATGAGAAAAGATAGGAACTAAGAAGGGAAATGAAGAAAAGTAGAAAAAATGGTAACACTATACGGTCTACCTGAGTGTTACTATATACAATTGATGATTTTTCAATTTTAAATGACTTATTGTTATTTTGATGTTTTGACTTGTACTGAGCTACAGAAGATAGAAAAGATTAGGATCAGACCATCCGTCACTGGCTACAGTTAGACAGCATTCACAATCATTTGCCTTCTCAAAAAGTATGAGATGCACATTTTTAAATTAATTCATTTTATGTACATTGATGTTTTGCCTGCCGTGTATGTTTGTGTGAGGGAGTTACAGGAGTTACGGACAGTTGTGAGCTGCCATGTGGGTGCTGGGAACTGAACCTGTGTCCTCTGGAAGAGTAGCCAATGCTCTTAACCACTGAACCATTTCTCCACGCCTGAGATATGTATTTTTCTATTATAAGCTTAAAAATATAGTTACTTGATGTGAAACCACTCTATAAATTCTACATATAAAAATAAATTAATAGTAAAATATTTCCTGTAATTGCTATAATTTTATATATTTTGATTTGCATATAGTACTTCTATACAGTAAGATGATTTAATGTAACCAATTATTTAGATTCTCATAAAAGGATACCATTTTTATATGGCTTGATAATATCTAATTTTGTATACTTATTAAATATATTATAACTTCTTTTTATATTCATATTTTGATTGACATGTAATCTAAATTCATATATTATATTATATCATATTATATGCTCACTTGTACATATTTATTTTCATTTTTAAAATAATAGTGATCCAGAAGAAATGAGATTTTACATAATTTTATATGTGATTTCTAGTGTCATAAAGGCTAATTGTTAGCATTTTTATATTTCTTTGTTAAATGTATTAAATTTCTGATTAGCATCTTTTCACAGGACCTAAATTTTTACATATGATTCTTAACCTTTGTTTCATTTTTATTTCCTTTCATATTCTAAATATTAATACTGTTCAGAAATTCAGAGAATTGTTGGCAGATATATTCTCACATTCTCTAGGCTGTCTCCTCAGTCTGTTGACTATTTCTTTCTCTGTGCAAAACTTTTATAGGCTTTTGTAATCCCATTTGTAGGCTTTTGCTTTTGTTTTCTGTGCTTTTCTGTTTATTTCTTAATAATTAAAACAAAAAATGTCTACATAAATATCTTGAAGTGATTGCCTGGTTTTCTTCTAGTAATTTTAGAATTTCTGGTCTTAACATTAGATTTTGTTTATTTTGGGCTCCATTTCTTTTTTCAGTTTGGATAAAAATAAGTATCAAGTTTAATTTTACACATACGGATATCCAGGATGTCCTTCATCCAAATTATATTCTACTTTCTTTTTGATAACCAGTTGTTTGTGGGAGATCATTCTGTTTTATTGTTTGTTTGTTTGTTTGTTTGTTTGTCTTCTTCAATTTCCCTTACCCACACTTTTGGAGTTGCCATTGTAGAGGATTTCTACCTTCTTGGTAAAATTAATTAGTGAACTGAATGCTATTTAATTTTGTATATATGGTAAATATGATTGTTTTCATGAATTTATGCTCAATCAGTTCATTATTGAGATATGCATATTTCTGATTGCCATTTGTTAGTTTTTGTTTTTTGTTTCATATTTTCTTTTTTTTTTTGGTGTTTTTGAGGCAGAGTTTCTCTGTGTAGTCTTGAAAATCCTGGACTGCCTTAGTAGACCAGGCTGTCCTCAAACTCACAGAGATCTGCATGCCTCTGTCTCTCTAAGAGCTGGGATTACAAGCATGTGCCACTGTGCCCAGTTATTTTTATACTCTTATGGGAAAGGATGTGCTTAGTTCTGCTGTCACTTGAGGTGCCAGGTGGGTTTATTCCCTCTGAGTGCCTCTACTTTTCTGAGAGGAAAGAGAGGTGGACATTGAGGGTGGAGGGGAATTAAGGTGGGACTGGGAGGAGAGGAGAGAGGGGACTGGGGTTAGGATGTGAAGTCATTAAATTAAACAGGAAATCATTTAACTTGCTTTCTATTGGGTTCAAAATTTTTAAAAAATCACTTCATTTTCAGATTAATGAAAGCCATTTAGGCTGACCACTCCTTTTTCTATGATCCTAAAAATACTTGAGCAAAATGTCTAAAAAGATTTATTTGTGCTTTCAGGCAGAGGAGTTTTCATCTATGGTCTGTCTGACTTGCTCCATTATTTTTTCCAAGAAGAGGAATTGATAACACAGTGGTGGGATTTTGTGAACAAGAAGGCTAGTCATTTCATGAGGACAAGGAAGGAGCATAGACATGTCTACTCCATCAGGCTTTTTACCTTGTATTTTATTCAGAGTTTAAAATAAATGGATTTGATGCCACTCATCTTGGTGGTAGATTTTTTTACCCATAATTAACAATGTTAATTAATTTCCAGAAACATCCTTACAGACATGTTCAGATTTTTTTTTTCACTAAACTAATAGGCAGTTCTTAGTTCAAGGTATTTTGGCAATTAAGCTTAAATGTCATACTATTCATTTAGGACAGTATGATATTTAATTCTTGATTGCTACTTAAATTTTAGTTAAATTCAGTCAAATTTTTTTCTCAAACTAGAATTGCTTTTAGTTTTTCAGCCTTACACTTGACTATGAAAATATATACAACTAAATATAATCCACTAAATAGAACAAAGGAAGGGAAATTTTGTTGTATGTATACAGGAAAGCATCACAGGCTAGAAAGGCAAAAATAAATTCAATTTCTAAAGAAACTAAAAGTTATTGCAAATCTCCACTGGTTTTTCTCGACTAAAAATGTTCATCTAGGTCATTCCTTCTTAGTATCTCTAATAAAAATTTTTGTAGGTTTAGAACTGATAATTTAGTGATCTGAAGGCTCAGCTAGGCTTACTCACATGAAGTTATTGTCAGTAGAGAGCTCATTTGGGATTAGTTGCTGAAGCATGCCCGTGTTTTAAGATTCATAAGCATGAAATGATGTTAAGAGGGGCTATCCTAATAAAGAACATCTCCCAAAATTAGAAGTAGAAAGTAGCAAGATAGTTAAGAACTTTTGATACAGCAGGCTGATCAGATCTTGAGCTCTTTTGCTTTTGCTTGAGACAGTCAAATAACCAGACCAAAATCTGAATAAGAAATAGCACAAAAACTTTGATGGAAATTGTTGAAAAGAAATACTGTGTGCTTCTTTTTTTGTATATTTGCCAATTTTTAGATTTATTTATTTTTTATTGATTTATTCATATTATATCTCAATTGTAATCCCATTCTTTGTATCCTCCCACTCCTCCCTCCCTCCCATTTTCCCCTTACTCCCCTCCCCTATGACTGTGACTGAGGGGGATTACCTCCCCCTGTATATGCACATAGGGTATCAAGTCTCTTCTTGGTAGCCTGCTGTCCTTCCTCTGAGTGCCACCAGGCCTCTCCATCCAAGGAACGTGGTCAAATATGGGGCACCAGAGTGTGTGAGAAAGTCAGTCCCCACTCTCCACTTAGCACTAAAAAAAATCAATAGATGTTGGAACTGATAAAAAGTCTCCGGAAGTAATGCCAATGCCAATAAAGACACTTAGTATTTGTTTTTATTTGTTTCTGAAGTCTTTCCCATGTTTCTGTGTCTGATTTCTTTTCTTATAGCTTATAACACTCTTTTGGCTGTTTGTGGTACCATTTATTGCCTAGATGGCAGAAGTAGGACATAAAATGTAACCCCGTGGAGGTTTAGGGGTCTTTTGTGCTATTCTAAAGCCTGTAAAGTCTCCTGGTTGATGCTATATGATCAAACAAATGCTCCCACAAGCTTTCCTGTTACAGATGAGGTTATCTTAGCTACCATGACCTCTCCACAATAATGGACTGTTTCTATTAAACCCATGAGGCAAAATAAGGCACCGTTACCTCAAATCTTTTCTATCAGACATTTGTTTACAGCAGTGAGAAAAGCGACTAACACAATTTGCTTATTCTAGATCACTAATATCTATGAATTTTAACTGAAATATTCCACAAAACGGGTGACAAACATCACTCATAAAGAGTATGGTATCCTAGAAGTCATCTCATTATGTTTTTTCAGCTCTATCATGGCTCAATTACTTGTACATTTTAGAAATATTGTATTTGACCAAATTTGAAAATACGTTCAAAAATAGGGTATAATCAAGTATATATATGACATACAAACATAGATGCTCTATTGAAAATTATACCTAAAGGATTTTTATCATCTAAGCTTTGTAGAGAAAACCAATTTCTTCTTTGACCATTCAAGGAAGGTTTAAAACATTCTTGTCATTTTTGAGGAGTCTGTTGTTCATGAGAGCTCAAGAATATTTCTAAATTCCATGTTCTTGGAAAGGGAATTGTCTTTTGCAATAACTTGAAGAGTATGCTTTCTAATAGTGTTGTCTTTCCAACAGAAAATCCAATCAGATTTGACAAGTCATGAGATCAGTTTAGAGGAAATGAAGAAACATAACCAGGGGAAGGATGCAGCCCAAAGAATTCTTTCACAAATTGATGTTGCACAGGTATATTTTATTTTATAAACCAGAGAGTTTGTTTTATATAATAGACAACTTTGCTATCATGAAATTGAAAACTTTACCATTATGTCTATTAATAAAATATTACAAAATAAATTGTATACAGTTTAAAGATAAATTAACATATGACTATTGTCACATTTTATTTATTTATTTATTTTTTGTTTTCTATTTAATTTAAAGTAAAAATACATCTGCTTTCTTACTTATGTAAATATTTATTGTATCCAAGTTGCTTTTCTTTTTTTACTTTTTTACTTTTAATTTTACTTTTTTATTTTTTATTTTAATTTTATTAATTTATTCAGATTAAAACTCAATTGTTATCCCATCACTTGTATCCTCTCATTCCTCCCTCTCTCCCAACTAAACATCCTTTGTGTTAAAAAATGACAAATAAATTTCCATTTGTTTCATTTTAATTTTTATTCAGAAAAATAAAAATTAACAAAAATATGACTGGCTGGTTTATTAAAGATAAATTAATTAACACTTCCTTACATTGTGATTACAGAAAAAATTACAGGATGTCTCCATGAAATTTCGTTTATTTCAAAAACCAGCCAATTTTGAACAGCGTCTAGAGGAAAGTAAGATGATTTTAGATGAAGTAAAGATGCACTTGCCTGCACTGGAAACAAAGAGTGTTGAACAGGAAGTAGTCCAGTCACAACTAAGTCATTGTGTGGTATGTATTCCTAGTGGCAAGTATTCAGCCACCTTTTCACTCTACTATATTAGAAGAATTTGGTAGTATTTTGTAACAGAATATATTTCATACATCAGTAATAATTATAACAAGTTGTCTTATGATTAAGATATAGGAGTGCATATGAAAGTAATTGTTATATGATGACATTTTAGGAATGCATTTTTCACAAATAATTTTGTTAATGACTACACAAAATAAGAGTCCTACTTGCAAAATTTTCTTGTAATTTATTATTAAAAATAAAACAAGAAAGGAAATACACTAATCTAGAAGCAGCAACTATAACACCTTTTTAAATAGTAATACCCACTCCAGAAATAACGCATCCCATTAAGTTTAATGATATACAGTAGTCATCTTTATTCTCAAGGTTACAGATGACCTGAGAGAAATTAAAAACAAATAGCTGTGAAGGGCACAGAAGATTCCATTTCAGCTACTCCAAATCCTAATATATTTTCATTAAATAGCAGTGCTGAATATACACTGAGATGTCACCAGAACACAACATAATAAAAAAGAAAAATACAACTGACCTACAACATGAATCTATATCCTTTGTGATATCTCATACTATCATATTTTATTAGCGTTTAAAACCTCTCAGTCAGATAACCCCTTTGATAACATAAAACATTCAACTAGTGCTGTGAGATACCAGTTTTTGTTTTTCATCTACTTGATACTATGGCTAAAAATAAGATATCTTTACATATGAATCAATTGAATCTGTATGAATGGGCAAAGTATCTATTTAGCAAGGCTTTCAAATAAATGTGTGCCTTTGTGATAAAAATAAAATTATTTTATTTGATAATATTATCAGTCATTTGAATTCGTTTTATGGAATAACTACATTTAGTAGTTTCTCCATCCAAATACTATTTCATTATCAGTGGTTTGCTGATAATAGACAAATAAAAGTAGACATATATGGAGTCCTATTTTCAAAAAGAATTAAGAATGAAAATGTACCAAATATACTTCTCCTATTCCTTATATTTTCAATGGAAAAGATGTTCATTTTCATCAAAGAGGATCTTGCTTCATAAAATTTATCTTCCAGTTAATAAGCTCAATGCAACAACACCTGTGTACTAAGGAAAGAAAGCAAAAGCTTAGTTTGATCTGTATCTAGTTCTGGTTCAAATTAAAGTGAATGGGAATATTTTTTTCTGTATGTATATCTTTCTCTCACAGATTCTATATTCTTTACTTTAATATCCTTTATAATGATTTATACCATAACTGCATTCTTGTCTTCAAGAGTTTTATGTTGTTTTGTTTTTTGATTTTTTTGCTTTGGATATTAGTGATGAGGATGGTGTTGTTTTGTGGAGTATCACTATTTAGACTAGCAGACTTTGAACCCATGAATCTTCATGCCTCCACCTCCCAGATACTGAGATTAACAGCAAGTGCCATCACTCCTTGCTAGAACGTTTATTCCCTAAAATAAAATGTCCTCTTAATGTGAATACAAATACAAGGAACATTTCCATTCCTGGGTTATAAATATTTTAATTCATGATTTAAAAGAGGGAGTTCACTATTAAATTAACGGTAAATCAAATCTCTTCTCAATGATAAATCAAAAACCTATTTGTTCAAGTTCAATTAAGGAATCATTTAAAAGTATGAGTGGCTTCAGACTGGTATAACTTATACCCTAATATAAAAATGATTTATTTCACTGTTTCCAAAATGCAGAATTTTTCTATACATTCTTAGATATAAATTAAGAGAAATTGAAAAACCTTAAAATGAATTCACAGTTATTGCTAAAGAAATATCAACATCAGTCTTCAAAGATGCATTCATATCAAAGTATATTTTGCATGTTTCCATAACTAACCAGATAAACTTAAAGTTTGCTTTTACATAAAAGGAAAGAAAAATAATTATTTTAACTCTATGGACAACCCACCTACTATGAGGTTTTTCTCAGAATTAAATTATTGTTTTGATAAAATATGGGACAATTTAAAGGAGAATTGTATCAACCATTATATATGTACACCTACACATATATACAAAATAAAATTGTTCATGCATATACATATAGCACTTCATATATTTCCCATACAGTAAGTTTGAAACAAATTGTAATACCACAGTGGAACTGAGAGTATATTGATAACTACACCTGCCTCATGAGGTTTTCTTGGTTAAACTATTCATGTAAAGGAATATGTATATGCTTAAGTAGTGATACAAATGTAAAATAATACTTAATTGTTTTATATGCTTATTGTTATCTATAAAATATGATTGTAATTTTTAATTAAAATATTTAATATTAATTTATTTTTTCCCATGTAATATTATAAACATGAAAGCAGTAATCTAGGTACTTAGATATTTTATCTTACTTAAATAAAAGTACCATTAGAGCAACAGTGTATCTATATTTTTATTTTTCCAGAATTGATAGGGCAGTAAAGCAAATACTATCTATCATATATACAATCTATTTAATTTATAAGAATAGTTGCAAATTATTCACATATATTTAAAATAAATATATTGACATTAACTCAACAGTAAATAAAAATAATATGATATCAGTCATAAAATACACTCCATTTAAGTTATAAACACAGAAGAGCAATTAAGGTTAAATATATTCTATTTTTTATATTAATAATATAATATTCTATACTTTGTATTACTTATGTGTGTTTTATGTTTTAACATAGAATTTGTATAAAAGCCTGAGTGAAGTGAAGTCTGAAGTGGAAATGGTGATTAAAACTGGACGCCAAATTGTACAGAAAAAGCAGACAGAAAATCCCAAAGAGCTTGATGAAAGAGTAACAGCTTTGAAATTGCATTATAATGAGTTGGGTGCAAAGGTGAGTGCTTACTCAGAACAAAGTTACATTTAAAACTTACTGTATATTGTTAAACAACATTCAAGAAAAGATACAGAATACCAGATATTCATTTTGTGATTCTGTCTCATTTGAATATTTCCAAATAAAATTGTTACTAGATAACATTAGTTCATATAAGCTCATTCATATAAATAAAAAATAATATGAAGCTTAGGGACATATTTATTGATAAATCACATATTTATTGATAAATCACATAGTTATAAAAGGTTTTTCTTGCTCTAAAACCCTTTCTGTTTAATGCAAATAATCTATTGACTATGACTGGAAGACATGTATGTATACAGTTGAGTGGAGAGTGGGGTCTGACTTTCACATGAATTCTGGTGCCTCACATTTGACCACGTCCCCTGAATGGGGAGACCTGGTGGCACTCAGAGGAAGGATAGCAGGCTACCAAGAAGAGACTTGATACCCTATGAGCATATAAAGGGGGAGGAAGTCCCCTTCAGGCACAGTCATAGGGGAGGAGAAAAGGGAAAAATGGGAGGGAGGGAAGAATGGGAGGATCCAAGGGATGGGATAACAATTTAGATATAATATGAATACACTAATAAAATATATTTAAAAAAAGAAAAAAGTAATAGGAGTGACACATCACACTTAGAATTGACTCTGTGGAGTGTAGTTAGCAAAATTTGAAATCAAGACAATAAATTGTATACATATTTAATTTATTTTACAAATATTTTCTCTAATATTCATACATGTATACATGTGTTTGGATTAAGACCTGGTCCCCTAATCCTTCCTGTCCAATTCCTTCCCAATCCATTTTTAATATCAGGTAATTGTTCTTTTCTATTTTCCATGTTGTTGCTGCATGTGGAGGGATCATGTTAAATAAATCAATGAAAAGACCTATATTAAAAGTACGGATTTTTAATATTTTTGTAGTAAAATGCAATTTAATAAATTTCTGTTTTATATTAATAAAAGCTTAATATTTACTAGCATACATACACTGTACTTTTGTGATGATAACTGAGTTATTTTTTTCAGTTTTAGATAGGGTTTAACAGAGCACAGGCTTGTCTTGAATTCACAAAACAGCTGAGGCTGGCTGAACTCCTGATCCTATTGCCTCCATTATCCAAATATTGGGATTAAAATCACATTCCATCATGGCTGGCTGATATGTACCCACAGTAATAAAGAAATAAAGAAAAAGAATGGGTCAAAAAGAAGGAAGGAGATATTCTTATCATGATTGTTTGAGCCAATTGTTTGCATAAAGAGTCTAAAGAATCATTGCCTTTAATATAAGTAGTTTTGATGTAGAATACTACAGAAAAATCACTTAGAATTAAAACAATAAAAATAAAATTATAAGACTATTAGAATGTTATTAGGAATTTAATGAATCTAGTAATTATGCAAGGCCATATTTGTCCCTGAAATTTTGAATTTGAGATTTTACGGTTAACAATTTGACATTAATAATATCAATACTGTAAAATGATAGGAGGACAAGGAAAGAGCATGTCAGAATACACCACATGAAGAAAAAAATATATTTTTAGTAAATATTAATTTAGAAATATTGATGGTTAATGTATTATAAATTAATGACATCTTATAAAAATACTGTAATTCCTGTATTTCTTGCCTAAGAAAAATAATTGCCATTTATTGACCTTCAAAATATCTTCAACTAAGGTGACTTTTTAACAATAACAAAGGAGCCCAGCATGGTGGCACACGCCTTTAATCCCAGCACTCAGGAGACAGAGGCAGGTGGATCACTGTGAATTTGAGGCCAGCCTGGTCTACAAAGTGATTCCAGGATATCCAAGTCTAACACAGAAAGACTGTCTCAAAATAAATAAATACATACATAACAAAAAAGAAAAAACTCAAACAAACAAACAAAAAACCCAAAAACTTAACAAAGGCATTTAATATACAAAAAGAAAACTATTCTAATTTAATTATCATCAGAATTTACATGTTTTCATTTAATTAAGTACATTGCCATTTATAATAGTTTATAGTGACCACACAATATAAATATACTGAGGAAATACCAATAACTGTAATAAATCCCTCAAACTTCTAGGGCCTCAAAGTTACTAATTACCACCCCAGGAATAATGTATTGGAAAAATAATAAAATAGTCAGTCTACTGGGTGTTGGGGTAGCTCAGCCAATGAATCATATGTCTCCTAAGCATGAGGACTTTTGTTGGATTCATAAAACCCATGTAAAAATATGGGGTTTGGTGGCCCATACTTATAATCCCATGCTGAGGAAACAGAAGTTTGGGCCTGAGTGTACTGACTATCTAATTCCTAATGTATACTTTCTTCTTAGATTGTAGACTGCCAAGTTTTCATTGTGTCATCATTGGGTAGAAGACAAAAATCATTCACACTCTCTTCTTAAAAAAACACTGACCTATAAGATTAACAATTCATACCTTAGTGAATGTCTAAAGATCACATAGATATATATTAAAAATACAATCACAATGGGGTTAATATTTCTACATATCAGATCTGAGAATTATAATTTATTCTCTAGTATTTAAAATATAAAGTTTCTTTTTAATTTAAGAACACCAATGAGTTATTATTTAAGGAATAACATGTAAATTTTCTTATATCTGATTTTTATCAATTTGAATGAGAGATTATTTTTGGGTCTCTTGAGATGATGCCTTAAGCCATTTCTGTCTTCACCATACTTTGACCTCTTTTGAAAATAACCATAAATAGTAATGTCATCTCTAAAATACAGTTGTTAGTATTCATAAAAACAGCACTGCTCCGGCATTTTAGTGTCAGCAATAATCTTTTTAATGTTTATTTTCCTTTCTCACAGACAAGAGCAGTGAAGAAATTTTTCCTTAAGATGGCAGTGTCTCCTATTTTTTAAAAACCCACTAAGTTGGATATAAACATAATAAAGTAAATAAAAATCAATAATGCATTAGCTTTAGGAAAATAGGATTTATTTGAAATATTGAATCTGGAATTCTTTTCTACCAATAGAGCATAGAAATAAAATAACTATGCATAGAAGCAAGTTATAAAGTTTTTTATGTCTACTGCATACAAATAAGGCCATTTCCGTCAAAAAAGTAGATATTTATACTTCTCTTGGAGAAAAAAATAGAAATGGGAATGCATTAAAATATTCAATCCAGACTAGTGATATTGCTCAGCAGGTAAAGGAATTTGCTGCCAAGCGTGCTGACTTAAGTTCAATCTTGGGACCTAGTATTGCAGGAGCGAACCAACTCCTACAAATTGTCCTGTGAGTTACACACATGCTCTATGTTATAGGAAAGCCTATACATATATGTGTTCAAATGTGCGCACACACACACACACACACACACATGCACACACACATGACCACCACCACCACCACAAACACCCAGGACATTATGTACAGAGAAAAGAATAATAAAATAGTGAGTCTACTGGATTTTCAGAGAGCTCCGTCAGTGAAGAACCTATCTTACATGCATTAGGACTTGTGTTGGCTTCATAGACCTCATGTAAATATACTGGCTTTGGTGATTGATACTTATAATGCCAGGTTGGGCAAACAGGAATACTCCTGGCCTAAAAGGTAATGTTGATAGTTTTAACTTGTTATCCACAGACATGTGAAAGACTGTTACAAAAGAGGTAGACAGTGTTCCTGAAGACGACACTCTGTTGTCTTCTGCTTTCCACACACATGCATATATATGTGCGTAAGCACACACAGAATCTCTGTCATACTCATGGACCTACAATTCACATGTCGGTGCCTCCTGATCACACCTTCCCTCCATCATACTCTCTCCCTCCATCACCTAGTCCCAGAAAGGAAAGCCCTCCTCCCCTAACATCTGACCTCAACCTATTAAGTCTCATCTGGACTGCCTGTATTCTCTTCCTATGTAGGCTGGCAAGGCCTTCCTATCAGGGGAAAGGTATCAACTTCTGGGTGTGAGAGTCCATGTCAGAAGTAGTTCCTACTCCCCATATTTTGAGACCGACAAGGAGACTGTATTGCCTATCTACTACATCTGAGGAGGGCGTCTAGGTCCTCAGTATGCATGGTCCTTAGTTGGTGCACCAATCTCTGCAGCACTCCCCTCCTCTGTCCTTATTTTTTTGGGCTCCACTGGACTCCTTGTGAAACTCGTGTCCCCTCCAGGTCTTTCTATTCTCCAACTCTTCCTTCCGTAAGATTTTCTCTGCTCCATTCTGGAGTTTGGCTGTGTGTTTCAGCATCTACTTGGATCTCCTGCTGGGTGGAGACTTTCAGAGAACCTCTATGGTAGGCTTCCTTCCAGTTCCTTCTCTTCAACTGCTTTCAGTGACTATTCTAGTTGCCATTCTGAGTGAAAATTAAACATTTTTCCTAGGGTCCTCCTTGATTTTTAGTTTCTTTAGATCTTTGTATTGTAGTGTTGTTATCCTGTGTTATTTGCGTATACATAAGTTATAAGGGAGTACATACCATATGTGTCTTTCTGGGTTTGGGTTACCTCACTCAAGATGATCTCTCCTAGTTCCATCCATTTGCCTGCAAATTTCAAGATTTCCTTGCTTTTGATAGCTGAGTAGTATCCCATGTGTAAACAAACCACAATTTCTTTGTTCATTCTTCGGTTGAGGGACATCTAGGCTGTTTCCAGATTCTGGCTATTCTGAATAAAGCTGTGATTAACATAGTTGGGCAAATGTACTTGTTTTATGGTGGAGCATCTTTCAGATATATGGCCAGGATTGGTATGGCTGGGTCTTGAGGTAGAACTATTCCCAATTTCCTGAGAAAATCTCAGATTGATTTCCAATGTTGTTGTACAAGTTCTCCAATCAGCAATGGAAGTGTGTTCTTTCCTCACATCCTCACCAGCATGTGCTGCCATTTGAGTTTTTGATCTTATCCATTCTGATAGCTATAAGATGTCATCTCAGAGTCATTTTGATTTGCATTTCCCTAATGAATAGGGACTCTGAGCATTTCTTTAGATGTTTCTTGTCCCTTCCATATTCTTCTATTGGGATTTTTCTTCTTTGTTCTGTGCCCTATTTTTAATTCGATTATTTGGTTTGGTGGTGTTTAGTTTCTTGAGTTCTTTATATATACAATTTTAAAAATTTGTATCCAAGAGGGAAACAGTTTTTCTATGTATATACCTCTATCATGAAGGAACAAATACATTTTGTTGAATATTTGGAATTTGTATCAGTATTTTTACTGAAACATGTTAAACATGCTAGACATACTTTTATTTCCATGCCAATAATTAATTACACACACAAACACACACACACAAAGACTGAAGCATAAATGCACACTCATATTGTTGTTTGTTTATTTTATTATAAAATTTCATAACAGTTCAGACTAATTTGAAATCTATTTTTCAGATAGTGTACTAATAAAACAAAATGTTTAAGTGGACATGGTAGAACATGCCTTTAATCCCAGCACATGGGAAGCAATGTCAAGTGGATATATGAGTTCCAGGTGACCTTTGTCTATAAAGTATGCTTTATGGCAATAGGCTACATTGAGAAACTCTGTCTCATAATCAAACCAAACCAAACCAAACAAAACTAACTAATAATTTTTCTTGTTGTTTTCTTGGCCAACAAAGTAGTAGTATAAGGAAAAAAATCCCATGTAATTGCATATACAGTGTTTAAATTAATTTATTTATCAACTCTACATCTCAATTGTAGCTTCCTTCCTACTCTCCTCCAGGTCCCACACTCCCACCATCTTCTTTATTCCCCCTCCCATATTTCTTAGAAAAGGGGAGCCTCTTCTCACAAAACCACCATGGTGCATCAAATTGCACCTGTACTGAGCATCTTCTTTCCCTGTGGCATGGTAAGGCAGCCCTACCAAGGAAGAGGGGTCAAAAAAGCAGACATCATAGTTATTTCAGAGACATCCCCTGATCCCCTTACTAGAGGACCCAAATAGAGCCTGATCTGCTACATCTGTGTAGTGTTGAGGTCCAGTCGATGGCTGATTCTTGGTAAATATACTACAATTCACAGACACAAAGATAAGTAACAAGGGAGACCCAAGAGAGGATATTTAAATATCACTTAGAAGGGGAAATAGAAAAGACAACAGAAGTGGTTGAAGAGATGGAAAAAGGTAAGAAACAGATCTCAGAGAGAAATGAGGATGAAGACAAGACCTGAAGAGAGTTGGAGTAGCAGGAGAGATGGCCTAAAGAGAGAAGAGAAACCTTGGGCAGGGCATTTCTGTGGCAAGCTGGAGACCTAAGACAGTTTAGTCTTCTGGAAGGATATAGGGATTACTGTAGCTGGGACTTCTAGTCATAGAGACTGAAGAGGACACCCTCTAACCTGAAAGGACTCCTAGTGAAGGGAGGGGAACACCAACCCACACCCAAAAACTTCAACCAAAAATTTACCCTGCCAATAAGATGTGCAGGGATAAATATAGAGCAGAGATTGGGGGAATGTCCAACCAATACCCGGTCCAACCTGAGATGAGAGAAAGCCCCTGATACTATTAAAGATATTCTGCTGTGCTCACAGACAGGAATTTAGCATAGTTGCCCTCTGAAAGGCTCCACTCAGCAGTAGATCTAAATGACGCTGAGACTCACAGTCAAACATTGGGTGAAGGAAGCCTTCTGGAAAAGTGGGGGAGGGGTGTAGACGGATGTGGAAGTGGCAATGGCTCTCCAAGAAGACCAACAGAGCCAACTAACCAGGGTCCACAGTGGTTTACAGAGAATGAAGCACATATACAGATTAATTTTATTAAGTTTTTTATTAAGAATGTCCTTTACTGAAGACAAATGCCGCACATATAGGAAGAGTTCAAATTAACATGACACTGACTCAAACTGCTGAGTATTTCCTTACAATATTTCATTGTGCTACTTGGAGTATATACTTGTTAATTGTCTAATGGAGAATTATATTTTATTCTTTTTTCTTTTAATATAGCAATTCTACATTAGATATATTGTTAACTCTGTATCAGAGTTTTACAGATAATGAATTAAACAGTGTTTATTTCCTAAAGCACCTAATATTTTCTCTTAATAAAATTCTAGATTTAAAAAAACACAAAGCAATATGTATGCTTATATCTTCTTCGTCTTTTTTCTTTTTGATCTTGTTTTTAAACCATAAGAGTAAATAGGTATAGACAAGATCAATTTTCAATATTTATGAGACTGAAATGTTTGAGTTTAAAACTACTATGGGAAAAGTTGTGATTAGTGGTATTTTTGCAAAAGTAATTTTAAAATATATTGAAGATGAAATTGAAATTTTACATTATGCAAATATATTTGCTTCACTAAAAAATTATTTCCTCTTTTTTGATAACCCCCCCAGAAAAAAAGCCTAATTTGTATTATGAATACTGTAAGACTATTATTCCATGTATCTGTTAAATAACTATAGGTTTTCTATGAAAAATAGGTCATATAGTCTGCTTTACTTCTGTTATCCTGTTTATTTAAAATATTAGCCATAAATATTATTTGTAATTTTGCCAAGAAACAAATTCACGTGATTTTTTTTTGTTACTGTTGCTTTCATGACAAGAAAATATACTGTATTTTGCCTAAGCATTTCCATTGCTGAAGACTTTTTACTTACTATTGATTTCATGTGTATATGATTTTTCTAAAATAAGATGGAAAACAGCATGTAAAAATACCTATTTTACAATGATTGAAATATAAAAAATTCCAATAAAGTGACTGTAAATAAACTTGACTTACAAAGTAAGCTAAATTTAATATATTATTATTCATATTTAGGTAACAGAGAGAAAGCAACAGTTGGAGAAATGCTTGAAATTGTCACGGAAGATGAGAAAGGAAATGAATGTCTTGACAGAATGGCTGGCAGCAACAGATATGGAATTGACAAAGAGATCAGCAGTTGAAGGAATGCCAAGTAATTTGGATTCTGAAGTTGCATGGGGAAAGGTAAATCCTATATTACTGAAAGTTATTTTTAACATATAAGAAAACACATAGTAAATGATTTTATAACCAAATAGTAATGGATAAAAGTAATAGTATTATCAATAATACATTGCTCCATTTTTCCTATTCTCTCTAACTGTATATTTCAAGAATGATGAATCAAATGGTAAACTTTATGAAGAATCTCTCTAAGACATGCATTGAATAAGTTGGTTGTAAATCATTTAAATTATGTACATTATTTTGTAAAAATCGTTCAGATATATATATATATATATATATATATATATATATATATATATATATATATATATATATATATATAGCAAATGAGTCATATGCATCTGAAGATCCAAATATATTATTCACAGAAATATAGTTCCATGTTTTATCAGATTACCTTAAAATAGAGTGCCTATATGGAACATACAACTGAAGATACAGCAAGATACAGAGACTGTGGATAGTTTATTGAATTGCTTAGGTCAAAATCATTAAGACTCTAAAAGGGTCTGTGAAGATTCTCCTTACTTTCATTCTAGCTGAGAAACTCTTGTCATTTCTCTGATAGCCAGAAAAACATTTACTGCTGCCTAGAATTTAAAGTCAAACACTTATAGTTTAATATTTTTCTTGGTTATCCATTACTATATTATTTGATATTATCCTAATAAAAAAGTAGATTACATAGTTGGTATATTTTAATCTTAGACTGTGTCAATGCATTGAGCCATTTAAATAGCATCCTTATTCTAATTTTTAAAAAATTAACAAGTATTTGACTGTGTTAATTAGATAGCCAGGATATTAGCACTGACATTTAGTTCAGTTGAGGCTTAAACATTATGCTTCAAATTTTTAAAACATAGATTGCATTTTGCAAAACCCTATGATGATATGAGCCCATACTTAAAACCATTTTTCTTTGGGTAGACTTAGAGGATATATAATGGTAAAATTTTTAAATAAATGTGGTGGGTTACATTCTTATTCTCACCACTCAGAACAGTTCTCTAGAGTTACAGCTGTTATTTCGAAATTATATGTTTTTTTTAGCTTATTATGATAATGAAAAAACAGATGATATAGTATAAAAAGTGAACTGTCCTAATTTTCCTCTTACTATTCTATCATATAATGTCTTTCTGTTTGTTTAGAATAAATCAACTATTATGTGCTTAGATTATAGCTAGAATACTATAAAATGGCCAAGATGAAATGTTTCATAAAAGGTAAATATAAGATTTTATCTCATAAAAGTAACTATTTCAGGGTTAAGGAACTATCTTTGATGTAATCATGCAAAGACTAGAGTCATTTTTTCAAAATCTTGGTTAGTTTCAACTCTTAGCATAAGAAAGGAAAATAATGCCATAGAGAACATTAGTTCTCTCTCAAAAATGAATTGTAACTGACTTTTTTTTAATGTCAACCATTAATAAATGGGACCTCATGAGGCTGAGAAGCTTCTGTAAGGCAGGAGACACTGTCAAGAGAACAAAGCGACAGCCTACAGACTGGGAAAAAATCTTCACCAACCCTACATCTGACAAAGGTCTAATATCCAAAATATATAAAGAACTCAAGAAATTAAACACCACCAAACCGAATAACCCAATTGAGAAATGGGGCTTGGAACTAAACAGAGAATTCTCAACAGAGGAGTATCAAATGGCTGAGAAACACTTAAAGAAATGCTCAACCTCCTTAGTCATCAGGGAAATGCAAATCAAAACAACTCTGAGATTCCATCTTACACCCATCAGAATGGCTAAGATCAAAAATTCAAGCGACACCACATGCTGGCGAGGATGTGGGGAGAGAGGAACACTCCTTCATTGCTGGTGGGAATGCAAACTAGTACAGCCACTTTGGAAATCTATCTGGTGCTATCTCAGAAAAATGGGAATAGGGCTTCCTCAAGACCCAACTATTCCACTCCTTGGAATATACCCAGAAGATGCTCCAGCACACAACAAGAAAATTTGCTCAACCATGTTCATAGCAGCCTTATTCATAATAGCCAGAACATGGAAACAGCCTAAGTGTCCCTCAGTAGAAGAGTGGATAAAGAAACTGTGGTACATATACACTATGGAATACTACTCAGCTATTAAAAACAAGGAATTCCCGAAATTTGTGGATAAATGGATTGAGCTAGAAATGATCATAATGAGTGAGTTAACCCAGAAGCAGAAAGAATCAAATGGTATATACTCACTTATATCTGCATACTAGCCCAAGGGGCATGTCCCACGAAAGCCTTCACTTACCAGGAAACTGGGACAGAGGGGAAGGCATCCTATTGGGACTCTAAATGAGAGACGCATGGGAGAACAGCAAAATAAAAGGATCCAGAGGGTCCTAGAAATCTACAAGTAGAACAATATGATAGGCAGATTTGGGTCCAGGGGTCCCGCTCAAACTAAGGCACCAGCCAAGGACAATACAGGAGGTAAACTTTAAACCCCTTCCCAGATCTAGCCAATGGTCAGAATATTCTCCACAGTTGAGTGGAGAGTGTGATACGACTTTCTCACGTACTCTGGTGCCTCACATTTGACCATGTCCCCTGGAGGGGGAGACCTGGTGGCACTCAGAGGATGGACAGCAAGTAGCCAAGAAGAGACTTGATACCCTATGAGAATATATAGGGGGAGGTAATCCCCCTCAGGAACAGTCATAGGGGAGGGGAATAATGGGAAAATGGGGGGGGGGGAGGAATGGGAGGATACAAGGGATGGGATAAACATTGAGATGTAACAAGAATAAATTAATAAAAATAAAAATAAAAATAAATAAATAAATAAATAAATAACATTAAAAAAAATACAAAAAAAAATGAATTGTAAGAACTTCATACTTTATTTCTGCTCTTAATTCATTTGCTAGAATTAATGTAGGCTGATCTATTTACCAGAATTGGTAACAAAATGCAAACTCAAGATGAGCAGCATTGACCCCTGCTTAAATGACCTTATTCTAAAATGAACGTGTAAGGAATGCAATTTGAGAGATAATTATGTTGGCCAAAGCCGAATCTTCCTGGCTTTTCTTATTAACTAACGAATGCGAAAACCAAAAAAGGTCCATATGACCTGCAAATGTATCCCAGGAGCTTTTATTATATGTAGCTGTAAAACAGCTTAAACTAAATATTTTTGTTCTTTTCTGTATGGAATATAATAAAATGCATGATTTACTTTTCAAGGATTCACAAATACTATGCAGAATTGTGATTCAGTAATCTCTTATTGTCACAGATATATCCTCATTGCTGGTTTCAAAATACTCAGGTTCAATTGATTGCCAGGTATTCCTTAAGATACAGTTTAAAATGTGGAAACCTCATTTTCCATACTTCTGGAGACTCAAAGAGCAATATCAGTTTTCAGAAACATTGCTTTCTTTTAAAACCATTTTCATTGGCTACTAATATACACATTACTTCATATTAGTCTGTGGACATATCTGGAAACCAAATTAATCTTCTAATGACACTAGTCATATGGATTCATTGTTACTATATCATTATGACACTTACCTCTCTAAATGTCCTATTGGTAGACAGTCACATTCAGAGATATTGGCATTTGGAACTTCATTATATGAAGTTGAGGGAGAATCCTTGGAATTTAGAAGATTTCCATAATGATGCATAAAGAACAAGATCTAGACATGAAAGGAAACTCAGCTAATTGAATTTTATAAACAAGTTAGGAGAAAATTTAAGTTATACCTAATACACTTTTATTCTGGGGCCACCATAAAGATTATTCTTTGTTTTCTAAAGAATTCTATTTTGAATTGACTACACACACACACACACACACGCACAACATGAAAATTCCACATCACTATGTCTTTTCGTTAAGTTCCTTAATTATAAGAGTTTAGAGTAGTCTGGAGTTATCACCACAGATTGGGTCTTCATCTCATCTCCTTAGTTCATTCACAGTTAATGTACTTTCTTGGCAGATGGGATACTTGACAAAACTGAAGTGTTTGTTAACATATGAAAGCTTAGAAATTCTCCCAGCATCCCTCAGTACCTACCACTTACAGGTTCATCCAGACTAGCATACTTCATCTTGAACTCTCTAGGTCAGGTGTTAGGCAGAGCTTCCTTTTCCCCCAGCTCCTCTATTCCATGTATAACCCAGGCCTTATGGCTTCATGTCCTTTTTTCCAATTTGGTCTCTTTGGCTACTGGCCTCTTGCTCTTCTGGTTCAACCTTCTACCCTCCTCTCTTCACCTCTCCTCATATGACATGGTCCAGTTTTCCAGGAATGTTCTCACCATAGACTATCCAAATATCTCTGCCTCTGTTTGTTTTATCCCTTTTATCAACAGCAATAATATAATATATATACTATTATTATATGAATAATAATATCTCAAACCCTTAGGACAAGTCATGTCTTCCTTTTATCGTTTTTCATTCACTTGTCTATGGTCAACATTGGACTATATGCTGTAGCTTCAAACACATAATCCTTCTGTTTTAATCTCCCAAATGTTGAGATTACAGACATGTAACACTTTTCTCAACAATCAAATGGAATCTTTAATGCTTTAAAGTAAATTTAATCAATTTTACATAAGAAAATCAATTCTAAGTATCTCATTAATGAGAAAAATTGCTTAACATCCTGAGCCACATGAAAATAAATATTTATGTCAATTACATATTTACTTATGATGATCCTTTCTAAAAAGTGCCAGCTCTACAAAAGTTTCTTTCTATAATTTTCTAATTTAATCATTAGCATAGTTCATTTATTCTAACCCAGTGTCATTATTGAAGAATTTTTAATAATTTAAATAAGCTCTTTTCGCTTGTAGTGTGATCTGAAATTTAAGAGTTAAATATGATGCCCTAAAATGTTCTTGTTATATGCTATTTCTGAATTGCAGCTTCTTTGTAATACACAACTACATTGTTTTATAGAAATAGAGTTGTCTGAAAAAAATCAGTAAAACATTGAATTCTATTCATCACATTTAATAATGCAAAAAACTGACATCTGTGTAAACTGACATGAACATGACTGTTCCATGGTAGATATGAGGAGAACAGTCAGAAGCATCTGGAAAAATTCAGAGCATGAACAAATTTAGGTAGAGTGGAGCCAGTGAGAATAGCTGAGAAGAGCCAGAATGCCAGTATGGACTTTGTTTTGAAATGTGTTACAGATACTTGCTATATCAAGAGATCTTGGAGGCAAGCATGTTCTTTGGTTTGCTAATAAGCACTATAGATAGCTATTTGTCCCTTCTGCCAACATAAGGGAAGTGACTTATTAGGTAGAAAGAAAACTGTTTCACAAATTTATGAGAAATGCTGGTTTTGGTCTAACCACCACAAGAACTTGAGAAAATGGAGATTCATTTGGACCAGATATTGTTTAAATGACTACCTATGAAATAATAGTACTCATCATATTTAGTTCAAAGATATATATTTATAAGGTTCAACATAAAAAAAATTATTAGTTTCCTAAATTATCTTTTTATTGTCACTTCAGCTATAATATGTAATGATTAGGACCTAATAATACCTCATCTCAAAAAGTCCTTTTGTTTGTTACTTATTTCTTATTTACATGTAATCACCTGGGAAAGTTGAAAATTATACAAATGAGTGAATTATATCTCAGGGGTTTATATTTAACTGGTCTGCCTAAATGTAGCTAGAATAGGCCACCAGTATTTGTTATTTTTCAACAACTACAAGTCCCAGCATTCCAGAGAGTTACCTGGTTACTGGGCAAGTGGGTGTTACAGATTAATTTGGGGCATTACTCTGAGAACTACTCGGAAAATATCACTCATGTAATATCCATGATTTTCAAACAGTCTTAAGGGATATATGTCCAAATCTATTAACTATGCTGTATATTTTTAAACAATCTCTTAACTGTTTATAGAGATCTGATTTCTGCTCATAGTTTATAGGAATAATTGGATCATCTCATCATTCTCTTAACTACAGAAATGTGAAAACTATTTCTTATTTACAAAGTCTATTACACTATTATTTTCAAGAAAAATACATATATTTTAAAAAGAGAGCATAGTAATTTATCTGTGAAGTAAAACATCACTAGAAGATCATTAACTTCGTACAATGAATGCATCAAACAGCTGTTACTTAGAAAACAGAACATCTGTTAAGTGCCATTGAAGTCACTATTACTTGTCATTAAAGTTATGGCTATAATTTCTGTTCTGCACATTCTGCTTTCATAAAAATCTTCTTTAATACATGATGGATTGTTAATAAAAGTCAATATACATTGCTATAAAACCTAATATTTAAATGTTTTATATGATTCCTTAATCTATCATTATACTGTTCTTTTACATATGCTAAGAGTAAAATCTTTTCTACATTTTAAGCCATAGTAGAATAATGCAAGGTCTCAAAAAGCAATTCATATCAAATTTCATCATTGTTGAGAAACAAAATATATATACACTATCAATTTAAAAGTAAATATATTGTCTTGTAAAAATAGAATTTAAAAATCCAAAGTCAAAATTATTCATATTTTAATTTTGTTTCAATTCCCAGTTTTCAACTATCAGAAATCCTATGGTTATATGACCACACTTGTATGCTCAAACATTTTAAAACATCTTTTCTAAGCATATTAGTTAACTCTTCAGCAACCTTTTCATGAATAAGATGTAAGTAATATCTACAATAAAATTACTGTAGTATCCTAGTAAAGGGGATGATATTGTAATGAAATTCCAGTAAAGTACATATTTGGTTAAATGCGTGGTTTAGTAAAAATATAAACTAAAAACAAACTGCCCTTAAGAAGTTGCTTAATTGTGAGCGTAGCCTTTAACGACTGAGCCATCTCAAGTGACGAGATAACAATTGAGTTGTAATCTGATACATTTAAAAAATAATCCAAAAATAAAAAATAAAAACAAAACCTTAAAAAAATAAGTTGTTTGAAGGGGCTGGAGAGATGGCTCAACAGTTAAAAGTATTTTCTGTTCTTCCAGAGAATTAGGTTCAATTCTCAGCACTCAAATATAGGGATTATTTGAATTACTGTTTCAGTTGAATACTACTCATGCTAAACATGTTGTTGCAATATGTATCTCTTTGATATCACCTATTCAGTTCAAATTTTGATATTCTTATGTCTCCAAAGGTAGATATTATTATCATATAAGTCAAAATAAAATATAATGAGTATAATTTTATGTTTTCCTCACCTTAAAATCAAAATAAAGAGCTTATATATTACAACTTGAGAAAAATAACACCTAAGTATAATTGAGTATAAAAGTTATAATGTTTTATTTTTTATATAGAAAGATGATTAGCTTTTATATTTGTATAGTATATATTTTACCTTTAAATGTATAGGGTTTCTAAAGGGTAGACATCCAGTGGCCATTTAATATGAGTGTCTGGTGTCTAAGAGTAATATGATAAATCCTCGTGATTGATAATTGAAGTAATTGATTTTGGGAAATTCTAATCTCATTTTGTATAAGAAATGCTACCTATATTATAATTCTTTCTATCATAACAGATAAATTTACTTGGCACAGGTTACCTCATTGTCACTATTTTAATATTGAAAAGAGAAAAAATGACACAAATATAAAAGTCTATAGATGAGGGGAGATCAACATGGCAGTGCTAATCACACACTGTGTCCAATAGGCAGGACAGCAGTGACAAGGTGAGAGGAAACCACATGGTCGAACACATGTGGGTTCTGGCTCGGGTCACCCAGCTAATCCACAGAAAAGTCCAAGGGTCCCTGCAGTCATGCATGTCATCTCCAGCACCTAGCCAATAGCCAGCATACAATGTACCACACTCAATATCTTAGCCTGAACTGTGGGCCAAAACAAAACAAACAAACAAGCACACATTAAAAAAAAAAAAAAAACCAGAACACAAAAACCTCACACACCCCAGTTTCTGGGTTTCCTAGCCAAAAGGAGACCACAATGGTGTGAAACACAAGTGGATCTGACCTCAAGTTAACTGCCTAATCCATGGAACGTTGCCGGGTCAACACAGGCTTGGGGATCTACCCACAAGCTCTGTGACTCTTCTCTGACTGAACTGTGGGCCACAAAACACAAGCGGATGAGTCTTTAGGCGGAGAGGAGAAACAACAGTCTAGAACACAGGTGGATCTGACCTCATTTCAACTGGCTGATCCACAGAAGGGTTCTCTGGCGCCCACAGGTGCTTGGCCTCTGCCCATAGTCACTCACCTATGAGCTTCTATCAATTGCAACAGAAGGGAACCAGAAATGACCAGCCAATGCTAGACATAGCCAGATGGCTAAAGCAAGCATAAAAACATGAACCAAAAAAGCCAAAGCAATATCGCATCACAGACACAGTTATCCCAAATCAATCCATCCTGGACACCCTAACACAACTGAAACACAAGAAAATGACATTAGATCTATCCTTATGAAGAAGATAATGGAGGAAACAAAGAAATATGAGAAAACAGAGTCAAATACATTGAAGCCCTTATGGAGAGTGTGAGAGAGGCCTATAGAGAAGAAATTAATAAATCACTGGAAGAGTTTCAGGGAAATTCAAACAATAAGGGAAAGGAAATCTGTAAAACAGTTCAAGATCTGAAGATGAAAATGGAAACAATAACAAAAGCACAAATTGAGAAAATTATGGAGAGAACATAGAGAAGAAAACAGGAATTACAGAGGTAAGCATCTCCAACAGAATACAACAGATGGAGGGAAGATTCTCAGGTGTAGAAGATACAATGGAGAGTTTGATAAAACCACCAAAGAAAAATGTAAAATCTAAAAAATTCCTGAACCAAAACATCTAAGAAATAAAGAACATCATGAAAAGACGAAACCTAAGAATAATAGAAAATGAGAAAATAGAAGGGTCCCAGATCCAAGACCCAGAAAACATTTTCAACAAGATCATAGAAAAGAATTTCCCCAATTAAAAGAAAGAGATGCCAATAAACGTATAAGAGACCTACAGAATACCAAATAAAGTAGACCACAAAAGCTCTATGATTTTGTATGAATTTTATTTTATTCTAATTGTGAACTTATTCTGATTTATTATTATTATTCCTCAGTTATTTTTGTCTTGTTTTGACTTTGGATTTTGTTATTAAGGCATTAGCTTTATTTGCAAATGACTTTTCTTCTTTTAATCAGTTTTTGTGTCTATTTATTTAATGCTTTAGAAAACATGAGAATGGTTCATTAAGTTTAATGAGGTGTCAAAAATATTCAAGTATCCAAAAGGTTGAATACACTAATATAGAGAAATAATAGAATCTTAGTGGTTTAATTTTCTAAAGACAGTTATTTATTTGTAGGTGAGTCTTAAATTGTCTTCTGTTAACTAATATATAATAAACATTCAATATTAATTTTAAAACTGTAGGTTTAATTATCAAATATGTATAATTATGATTAACAATTAGTCATACTTGTATAACTACACACACCCAATATATCCAGTAATGATCCTATAAAATATGTGGGATACTTTCATGGTTCTTAAACACATGGCTGTAAGGATATGACCTTACAAAAATCTGTGTATAGCCAGCAAACACATAACCTTTTCACAAACTTTAAGTCTTAGTGCTACATACAGTGTATTACTTGAAATTTAATGTTACTTTTCTCTACAGGGTATTCAGAAAGAGATTGAGAAACAAAAGGCTCACTTGAAGAGTGTCACAGAACTAGGAGAGTCTTTGAAATCAGTATTGGGCAAAAAGGAAACCCTGGTAGAAGACAAACTGAGTCTTCTGAACAGTAACTGGATAGCTGTCACCTCCAGAGCAGAAGAATGGCTAAATCTTTTGTTGGTAAGAAGAGAGGCCAGAATCTTTTTGTCTTAGTGTTTTACTACTGTGAAAAGACACTGTGACCATATCAACTCTTTTTAAATTTAAATTTATTTTTTTATAATTTATTCACTTTACATGTCGATTGTAACCACTTCCCTCCTCTCCTCTCATTTGCAATGTCCTTCTTTATTCCCCAGTATCCCACTCGATTAGTCCACAGAAAGGAGGAGCACTCCACCTCTACCATCTTACCATAGCCTATCAAATCTCATCAGTACTGCCTGCATCCTCTGTGGCCTAGGAATGCCACCCCACCAGGGAGAAGTGATCAAAGAGAGTAGAGAGTCATTCTGTTTCCATGTGTGTGTAGGCTTTTTGTTATTTCAGTTGTTGTTGAGGTCCAGCTTTAGTCTAAGGTAGTCTGATTTGATACAAGGTGTTATTTCAATTTTCTGGTAACTGTTGAGGCTTGCTTTGTGACCTAGTATATGGTCAATTTTGGAGAAAGTTCTGTAAGATGATAAGAAGAAGGATTAAACTTTTGTGTTTGGGTGAAATTTTCAGTAGATGCCTGTTATATCCATTTGACTCATGACATCTGCTAGTGTCATTATTTCTCAATTGAGTTTCTGTTTCACTGACCTATCCTTTGGTGAGAGTGGGGTGTTGAAGTCTCCCACTATTAATATGTTGGGATTTATGTATGTTTTAAGGTTTATTGATGTTTCTTTTACACATGTAGGTGGCCTTGAAATTGGGGCATAGATGTTCAGAATTGTGGTATCATTTTGGTTGAATTTTCCTTTGATGAGTATGAAATGTCCATCTACTTTCATTAATTTGTTTCAAAGTCAATTTTATTAAATAGTAGAATAACTACTCCAGGATGCTTCTTGTGTCTGTAAGCTTGGAAGACCTTCTTCTAGCCAGTTACTCTCAGGTAATATCTATCATTTTGGCTGAGATGTTTCTTGAATTCAGAAGAATGTTGGGTCTAGTTTATGCATCTATTCTGATCTCCTTGTGACAAATGGATTCTAGGGATACCATATTGTTTTGGTATTTGTTGATTGTGTCCTTATGCTGATGTTGAGCAATCTGGTTGTCTCTGGTGTTGGCTGGCTCCCATTGAGGTTCCTGCAGTGGAAGGGGTGAGGTCTGAGGGGAAAGCCCTGGCCAAGAAGCTGGATGTTCCCTCATGAGCCCTCCTTAAATTGCTGGGTATAGTTTCCAACTGGTTGGTGGTTCTAAGGTGATATCCTGCAACTCTCCTCAGATGTACAATCCTGTGGACTAACTTGACTCTTCAGTAATGCAGGATCTCTTTGTTCACCAGGGGAAGTCCCAGAGACAACTGATCTATCTTTGCTTTTCTTGATCTGAACTTAATGAGCTGCAGCTGCCCAGGCACAGTGCTTGCGGGGAGCAGCTATCCTAGGGAACCAGTGATCCCAGTGGTTTGGTCAGTCTCCCTAGGGAGATGGGTTGTGCTTTGGAGTGGCATCTGGGGCTGTTCCTATGGCTCCCTGGGGTCAGGAGGCCATGAGGCTGGAGCTGCATGCCAAGATACCCAAAAGGTATTTACATTCTGGTGAGAGAAGTGCACAGACAAGTTGCTATATGTTGAGACTTCCAGAGCCCACAGGAACCAGGAACTTTTCTGGGGATTAGCCAGGTGATCTGAGGTCAGACTTCTTGTGTCCTTCACTGTGGGGTCTCCACCTAGCTGGGAGACACAGACACTGGTGTTTTGGGGCCCGCAGTTCAGTCTTTTGGTCAAGGTAAAGTCATTGCTGTTTTGCTGGTCAGAAAAGTTTTGAGTTTGGCTTCCCCATCTTGGATCTCTGAGACACGGCAACTCTTATAAAGGAAAAAATTTCATTGACATTGGCTTCCAACTCAGTGGCTTAGTCCATTAGCATCATGACATGAAACATGCCAATCTTCAGGCAGACTTGGTGCTGGAGAAGCAGCTGAGAGTTCTACATCTTGATCTACAGTCAGCAGAATGATAGACTGTGTTTTACACTAGGCATAGCTTGAGCATACAAAACCTCAAATCCCCACCGCTACAGACTTCCTCCAACAAGGCCACACCTACTTAAAAATGTCATACCTCTTAATAGCATCACTCCCAGTGAGACTACAGGAGCCATTTTCTTTCAAATGACCACACTTTTAAACTTCTCTTTGTCAATAAGCAAGAAACATAACAAAACACAAACAAGAAAATAAGAATTCAGGAGTTTTGTTTCTGTTTGAGAATTCTATTACTATCTATATATACTGATATACAGAATCATAATACTTAGATACTTTTATATATAACACTATTTTCTATTTTTGATATGTTACTTAAAGAGAAATTAAATATTATTTTTTCTTTTCAGAAAATTAAATGTTTTAAAAATTTTGTCTAACCAATTACATACTATATTTCTATATAATTCAGGAATACCAGAGACATATTGAAACATTTGATCAGAATGTCGAACACATTACAAAGTGGATAATTCATACAGATGAAATCTTGGATGAATCTGAAAAAAAGAAACCACAACAAAAAGAAGACATTCTTAAGGTAGCAAATAAAATATGAGGTGTAGTTTTCAGAATGTACATGTTATGACAATTATGTTTGAACTACAAAATACCACAGACTTTTTAATAAAAGTCTACTCTTTATTTTTTGTTTATATTTGTGTTGCTTCATTCTTTTGATCATACATTATTCTTTTCTATTCTATTATCTTCATTGCTTTCTATCTTCCTCTTTTTATAGGAATTTATGACATTGTAAATATCTAAAATTTGAATGTTTTTCAAGGTTCATATCTGACCTGTCTATGCTTGAGCTTAGCTCAAAAGGGTTTAGAAGTATATATTTTTATTCCATATAGTAAAGTCATTTATTTAATTGTGTTATTATTGTATACACAATTAACATAATTTTATATCCATTCATATAGCCTACATTAAACAATCATTTTTGTATCTTGAGTGCCAAACATTAATCTCAGTATAGATTCACCATCTCTGATCTACGAATCCTAAATCCACAGTGTTTCAAACTTCCAGAATTTTAATACTTACACCACTTCACAATATAATATTTGACACCATGCAACACTAGTTCATGTACAAAATTATTCTAAAACTGTACACAAAGCTACCGTAAAGCTAAATGTATAGGTATTTATGAACTATAAGTTATTTTTTGCTTGTTCTTCGGGCAAATATCAAGATACCACATTGCACAAGTACAAATATTCCAACATCTAAGGTATAAAATTCTTTAAAAGCTTTATTGATAAGAGATATTGAACATGGTATTGTTAATTAACATCAGCTTATACAAATCAATTTTATATTTTACACATGTAAAGAAAAGTAATGTATTTTAACATGTTTTCTCATCTTAAAAAATGTATTATTTGTACTTCCTGTGCTTTATGTCAAAAGATCAAATTAACCTTCATTTTAAAATATGTTTTCTAGAACAAGATGTATGAAGTAGAATTATATCTTATTGATATTTTGTCTAATTGATATTATTTCATTTCTTAATCAAATTATGTGTTGATTATTTACAGATTTATTTTAAGTTAATCATTCACTATTTTGATAGGTTGAAGTTTCAGTCATTTGTGGTTATTAATACTGTTTAAAAATTTAGTTATTGAAATTTCTGTCTTTCCTTTATTGTGCTTACTAGTTTTGAAATAGGATATCTCTAAGCTACACAAGGTGGCCTTGAAGTCATTATATAACATATACTGCCTTTAACTTAAAAACTTCCTGTCAGTCTTTCAAGACTTTTGGGATCATAGATGTACACCACCATGTTCAGCTCTCACTTTCCGGTTTTGTGCCATAGAATTTGTCTTTTTAAATGAAATACTGAAGATATTCTAGGATATCTTTAAAACATATTTATCTTATTATCTGGATTATATGTTCGTCTGGATCTGTGTTACAATATGTTGTCTTAATTCTTAATAGAAGTTAATCAAGGATGTCATGTAATCAGGAAATTCATACAAATATTTGGATATAATACAAAGAGGATATTTGACATACTGGGCCTCCTTTTATAGGCAAGGCATATTATCTTTGTACTAGAGAAACACCTTTTTCCACGATATGTTTTTTAAAAGAAGAATCTCAGAAATATCAGAAAGGGATGAGAATGTGTGTTTCAGTTACTGTTCCTCCTCAGTACATAATTCATTGGTGCTATATCTATTCATTTCAATAAGGATAATAGAAAATAAGGTTAAATGCATAACAATATGCTTGTTTCCAAATAATAACTAGAAGCTATGAATTTCCCACATCCTTCCTTAGAGGAAGTATGAAGATTAAAGAGGCATGTGAAACTTAAAAATAATGACGCAGTAGTTTTAAGAAAACACACAGCTTCATTATACTTCCTTCTTACTGAACTTGGTTTTGTTCTTTCCACTCTATCTCTGCATGCCATTTTTCTCCTTGTTATGTCTTCCTCTTCGATTTTTCCTCTGCCCCTCTGTCTGTTGGTCTGTCCCCTACCATTACCCTCCATTCCTCCCTCCCCCTTCCTCTGTGTCTGCCTGTCTGTCTGTCTTGTTGTCTGTCTGTCTGTCTGTCTTCTGAAGCTTTGATTACTAACATAAAGCCCTGTTTCTTGCTCATGGAATATAGCGTCTAAAGGCTGAAATCAATGACATCCGCCCAAAGGTGGACTCCACTCGTGACCAAGCAGCAAATTTGATGGCAAACCGTGGTGAACACTGCCGGAAAATAGTAGAGCCCCAAATCTCCGAGCTCAACCGTCGATTTGCAGCTATTTCTCACAGAATTAAGACTGGAAAGGTAGGAAGATCTACTCCAAGGTGGAAACTTGTGATAAATGATCTCTTGAGAAGGTTGCGCAATACTCTGAAGGGGGCAAGGAATCCTCACAAGGTTTTCAAAAGGAAAATGAAGGCCAAAATATACTTAAGGAAATTTTACCATTGACTATAATGGAGATAAAGCTCTCTTCCTTTATCTATGTTTTTCTTTCTGTCACACTTTCTCCTGCCACAGCTATGCTAGGACTGCACCCAGAAATGGTTTACATTTGTACTTTCAGGGATCACCTACAGTAAAGTAACAGAGCATGCATCAGGCCAAAACAAAACAAAACAAAGCACAAAAGACATCTACCTAACAAAGCACCTCTGAAATATTTTGCTAAATATAATATCGCTCGTATGTAATGCATATCAAATATCCACCATGAGGCCTTGTACATTTGCATGATCTAGGGTATTTGTACCTCTTTACTTGTTGTACTTATGTGTATATATAATTTGCTCATGCTAATTGCAAGCATTGTGACAAAATCAATTAGATTTTATTGAAATGCTCAAGCCATAAAAGCAAATGAATGTGAAAGTTAATTTCTATATTATTTGTAGTTTTGAATGCCTATATATATTTATTCTATTTGATGAAGAACTGGAGGGTATGAAACATTTCCATGATAATCTTCATGTTTATATAACATGTAATGCATATAAGCATCTCTTAAGTAGTTTGCTAAAATATGTAAATACAAGATTATAGAATTTTATTGTTTTGGGGAAGATTTCAAAAACAAGGAATTATCTGAAAATTTAACCAATGTAGCCTGCCAATTATTCAATATAGTATGGATCACATGCAAATATAAAATCTGTATAAAAGAAACCAATATTAATAAATATAGTTAAGTGATAGTATAATTTAACTGAAAAAAGTAGTAAATATTGATAAATCAATTCAAGTTTTACCTTACTGAGTTTTCTGTTTTCTCTTTACTAAAAATGACTAGATATGATGTTCATACTATGCTAGGGTTCTTTTTTTTGATGCTAGTGTTCTTAAGGAATAATTATCCTTTACCATTACAGTAAAATTAAAACTACAGTGATTAAGTATACCTGGTAATTTGTACATTTATTTGTTGATTCATGGAAAAAATAGGAGAACATGTTACAAAATTTTTATCAATATGATCATTAAATTATATACATTATAATTCCTATACATTTGAAGTATGCTTCAAAATATATAAAATGCAGCATTATAAATTATAAATAATTTATATAATCTATTTCCATAAAATTCACTTTCTCCAAAAATACAGAGTATAACTTGAAAAAATGTCAAACAAGCTTTTAAATATTGCTTTGTATGCATACTTCTTTGAAATTGAACTCTGCTACTTAAATATAAATTGTTCTTACTTCTGAAAGTATCTATGATGTAGTTAGTGAACACCTAAATAACCAAAGAATGTTCATTCCAATAACAAAAAATCTTATTATTATATTAATATTACTATGTTTTAGTAATATTGTTCCCATCATGCATATGCAATTTTCATAAACTCCTAAGCTATGGAACATCTAAAAGAATATGTAGATGTACTTTTAAGCAAACTATGTCATGGGATTGTGGCTCCCATATACTACGTAGTAAAAGGGGAGAGTATCCTTCATAATAGACCTTTCTTTAAGGCAGCTTCATAACCAGGATTTCAAATTAAAATGTTTCTGTATTCTGTATGTATGTGCATAATTATATTAGCAATTTGAAATCATGCATCAAGTAGGACATTTGAGTCTCATATTTTATTCATCTTTCCAAGAAAAGCATAAGTTATTCCAAATCAATTTTTTGAAATATATATTGATAAAGTAATCACATTTTATCTCACTGAGTTTTCCTGCTTTCCCCCTAAAATACAAAAATGACTAGATACAATGATACTGTTCTGAAGAGTTAATTATACTTTGTCATGATAAATCTAAAACCACAATGGTAAAATATATTTTAATATTTGTCTATTTATTGTGCTAAAATGATATTGAGCTTCTATTTTACTGGGAATTGTGCAGATACAAGAATGTTACAATATTTGCCTAAGAAATGTCTGCTTACAAACATAAAACCAAACAAAGTGCAATCATAAAAATACATTTAATACTAAAGCCTCTTCAAGGAGATTTTAAAATACCAGTATGATAATTTTAGTAGGAAACAATGCTAACTTTGCCAACAATCTGGAGATAGGTAATATCTCTGAAAGTCTATGTTTTTAAAATAACCAGTTATACTTTGTTTTTGTTTGTTTTGTTTTGCAATGAATGTTTATTTGTTTGAGACCAAAATTCCCACATTGTAAAATAGCATCTAACAAAGACATGTTTCTTGATAAAGAATTAACTTAAAATGAACTTTATAAAAAGGCATAGTCTTGCATATGAAAGATCTACAGAGCAATGAGATTTAAATTGCTTTTACCAGCCTGGCTGTCCCATAAAGTTTTGAAAGGTAAATGCAAAAGAGTTAAAATCTACACTAGGATTCTGCATTACCATTCTTGTAACAACAGTGTATCCTTAGATTGCAAAAGGAAAAGGAAAAATAGAATTCCATTTATATTTAAAAAATATTCATAAACTCATGTCTTCAAACAACATTTCTGGAAATTTGATATATGATAAAAAGCACACAATTTTAAAGGCATAAAATGTAATATGCACATATATGTTCAGGTACTTTTTTTTACTTCTAGTTCAAGTATAGTACTGCACACCTTTGTCTCTCCACAAAAAGGAAAATTACCCTGAGCCTCAGAAATAATTATGAAAAATTGAATGTATGAACTATAAAATAATAGAGCTACTACACAGGGAGGGATTATATCCCCTTTAAATTTTTTCTTCCTGTCATTGAGCTCAAGAAATATAGGCTACACATATAGAATATGGTGATAACTTTTTAAAAGTAAGTCAGTCCAAAATGCTATCCCTTTTGAATTAGACACTTGATATTTTTTTCTTGACAAATTGCATCTTTAAGATGTTTAATGACCTATAAATGATTTTACTTTGGAAAAGGATTCTGATAATGTTAGCATTAACCTATACCTGGTTTAGAATGTGGTTGCTTCCCTAGGTAGATTTTTCTTATGAAGTTTAACTTAGGACAAAATCTTTGGTGATACCTGAAACATGAAAGTCATTTGGTACTAAACAGGACAACTATGAACTTAATATAAGGATTAATTTTAGGCTAGCTTTTGAAAGTCAAGTATAAGGACAATCAATTAGAGCAAAGATTCGCATGAAAAGTCACTGATTACTCATCTATGCTCTGTTGAGTAATCAGTAAAATGTATGTTTCCATACTTCTGAATGGATTGTCTTATCATAAACAATTCTAAAAGTCAAATCAGTGAGCCCGGGACTCTCAGTTGATCCTGGATGGAGCAACATGATGAGACAAAAGCTCTTAATTTGAAAATCCCCAATTGTTTTAGAAACTAGCTAACTATACTTCTAATTGTGTCATTTGGCATATTCCCATTTAAATGGTATCATTGGCAGCTATCAGCTTATGAAGATGATGCCTGTCCAATTTTAACCTCAACACTGTCATGTAGATAAATTATGTAAGAAACAAATATTTTAAATTTTTAATTGTTATAAATATTTGAAGTATTGAAAAATTGTTAAACAATAAGTATTATTTTGTTAGATATATCAAGTCAATGCTTAGTTCTCACATCTTGAGAACTAAGATAATCACTAATGGACAAATTCTGATGAGATGGGCTTGAGTTAAGATGACATATTTTTGTGATATTTTTGGCAAAGAGTAGTCTAAATGCTAAGCAACTACATTTAAAAAATACTAGAAAGTTCTACCTCACCAAATGCAGCACTTAAAATACATAAAATGCTACCTCTTTCTATTTATTTAAGTTTATCAAATATCCAACATGTTGAGAACCTGTACAATTTCTTAATCATTATTAGATTAATGTAAGGACATGGTAGCTTTAGTAAAGTCAGTCATAAATTATAAAATTAAACCACAGATAATTTAAGAATATCTAGCATAGTTGAAAAAAATGAAAAATGTCCTAACTTTCTTTGCTCATCTGAGTTGAATGACAAGGTGATTGTCAAAGGGTGGTCTTAGGAAAAGAACATACCATAAAAAGATGCATAGGAAGGATATTAGAAAGAAAAATAAGATATTTCTTAATAAGGTTGCATAGGAAACCTCTATTTGTCTTCATTCTTATAGAAGCCCACTGAAGGGAGGGGAACGGACATGTGAAGAGATGTTGTGTGGCTCTTAGGGAACTAATGAAGCCAGAAATAATAAGAAAGTAGCTGCCTAGATGAATTCTCATCAGCTATACAGTATCTTCAGATTATAGTGTTTGGTCCTGCTGGCACTGACTCTATTGTTAGATCAGAATTATAGATTTAAGTTACTACTGTTCCTTAAATCTATTCAAGGCATATTCATGAATTCTGTGTTGAGAGTTATTTGCATGGTAAGTGGATATAGCAGTCATTACAGAAGCTTTGAGAAGATAACAGTTTTGGAAAAGCCAATGAAAAAGCTTCAGTGTTCAGTAGAGAGGAAATTAAGAATCCTTATGAGATAGATGATTGTGGAGTATGAAGCTTCTTTGTGGATGATCAAACAGAAGTTGTTGATTAGAGTTTTTTTAAAAGGTCAGGACAACAAGACTTGTAGATCATGTTTAACAGCTTGCAATGATGATTTTGTCAAAGCTTTGTTTAAATATTAGTGCAGTGGTAAGTGAGGAGAACACAACAGAATAAAATCAAGAAGTAGGGAAACCAGACAGGGAAGCAATCACTATAGGCTGTATGAGATACAATGATAACTTCAAATGATGGAGTATTTATGGAAATGGAAGTGTTAATCTAGAGGGAACACTCCAACTTTTGTATGCACTAGGAAGATTATAAAACATGGATTACAAAGGCCCCACATCTTTGTCTTAGAAACTAGAGAAGAGGAGAACTAAATGCTTAATTAGAATTCCAAACCGATTTGGTAAGCAACTCTGTTTATGAATTTCCATAATTACATAAGGATCCATATATGTTTTGCATCTTTCAATGTTTTCTAAAGAGTTTTAACTATGTTCCTAAAGCTCTGGCCTATTAACATGGGCAGTTATTGAAAAATATTGCAAAATGTGCATATGACTTCTATATATTTGAAATGTTTTATTCTGAATACTGTAAAATTTACACATTGACTCTGAAATAGATAATAATTAAATGATTAAAAAGCTGTGAACTTATTTTCTCCATGAAAATAGTTATTTTCTATCGATATTCTCTAAGACTTATGTGCTGTAGTATATATGTGCTACATATTCTTTAAATTCCATATGGGCCTTGCAACTTGAAAATAAAATTCATCTAGCAGTTTTTACATATGTACTGTAACAGCAAAATGAGATTTATATGTTTATATATTCATAGTTTACTACTATAAAAATTAAGTGAGTGTCAGTTTTATGACCTTCAATCACCATCAACAGATATAAAACTAATTATTTCTGTACATGAGAAACTTTCAGATATTTATAGTGGGTTATGAAATAATCAATGAAAGAGCTGGCAAATTTTCTGTATAATGTAGAATATACCACACAGACAATAAAATACATGGCTTCCTTAAAACATAGTTGTGTGTATGGAACTTAACTGAGTAATATAGTAGACTGATAATTTGTATCTCTTGATTGATGTGCAATGGACAATACAACCTACATGATCTAGGATGTTAAACTAAGATGTAGTAGATTTGTGAATTTTAATTAAAACAATTTATGTAATCATTTTATTAATATGAATATACTGATCTCTTCCCCTATGCAATTTGTTTCTAATCATCTTCTAACATAGCACCCCCTCTGACAGAAAAGAACAAAAGACATAATTTGGCACATATATTAATATTATATAAATATATACCTGACTTAGATTTCTACAAAGAAAATCAATATTTGTACATGAAGACTATGACGAAAAGCTGTACATAGTATGCAAGTTTAGTATTTATAATTAAAATCCTTAAAGATAATAACAAGATAAATTTAAAGTTATGTAATATACATCCTATTTAATTTTAACTAAAATTAATAAGAATTGAACGAGTCCACAAAGTTTCTATTCTAATAACATTGTTTCACATTTGTATTTTACTGCCCAATAAGTAGAATTAATTATACTTAAGTTTTGAAAATAAATCTCATATAATTCCTTTACATATTTTAAATGTTGATATGTAGCTGAATATGGTCAACACTGCTTTTGATACAACTATGTTTTATTAACGTGGCATTCCATATAATTAAAGCTATTTGATGTTTACTGGTTATAGAACTTAAATACAAAAATAATTTCCCTAATTAGGGTAAGTACATTCAAAAGTCATCACTCTATAGACACCAGACTATTAGTTAATTATATGAGGATATGAGAGAGGCTCTATACTTCCAAAGTTCTCACAGCTAAGTAGCCTGGTTAGAAAATTTCAGATCTCAGTTCTGTTTTTCTGATTGCCAACATAATCTTTTACTTCTACTTATGTCAGAAAATCATCATTATTGACTTATGATACATTAATATGAACATATTCAATTTCATTTATATTAACTTTATATTAACAATATATATTAACTTTAGTATATTTTTTTATTTTAAAATAAAAAACACTAAACAGAATGCCTGAGAGAATATAATGTAGAATATTGAAAATACAGTTTCCCAAAATGTTATGATTCTACATTTGATTTATCTAGGCCTACCCATACTTCAGTGTAATTTAGAGTTAAACCCTTTCCAGTTTCATTTGGCACTACTGAACTCTCACAGCCATAAACAAAGAAACACTTCCAGGAACAAAAGAAGTAGCCAACCATTCCTTATCAACCATTGTCTTATCCAACCAATTTTTATCCAATTATGTAAAAGGTAACCCAAAAGTTTATAGAAATGTATGGGGTAATCCTAGTGAGCTTCTCAATTTAGCCATAACTTCATCAATAATGCATTCAAAGTAAATTTGTATCTTACCCACAATTAACATACTTATTAACAAAACAATCAAGCAAATGAAAGTATTTTGAGCCTCTGCATTATCTATGACAATTATTTCCTAAATATTTCTCATAGTTTACATTTAAATTTTAAAAAGTCAGTAAGCCCACAAGTTACTAATTTGGTTATCTTTTTTTTTTTTTTTTTTAACACAGATCAAGTCTTTAGAGGTTCTTATTCTTATTTATCTTTATAAGTTTTCTTTCCTCTATACACAGGTTTATTTGAAATTTCTGTCCATATCATGTCATTAGTCTCTTCTGTGGTCTTTAAAAATTTACTCTTGATTGTGACTAGCAACTTTTTCCTTAATTACTGTTTTACTTGTTGTAATGATAAATACTACGTCAAACTTGTAAAATAAAAAAACGTTTTAAAAAAGAAATAAAAAACATATTGATTGATTTGGAGTAATTTAAAACCAAACTGCAGCACCTGGATTATTTATTTTCAATTTAGATTTCAGTGTGTTTTCTTTCTGGTGCTTTTATTTTGATGACTGAGATTCCACAGTCAAGATTAATAGATGTTTACAATGTTATCTGTGTAAACATATGCAATATAATGCTATTGTTTGTGTACAGGCTAAAGTAATATTTAACCAAAATAAAGTTAACATTTAATATAAATAAAGTATACTTAAATGAATATAAATGCTTTCAAAATTTAGTGATTCAGTTTGTGATTTTGTTCAGCTTTTTATTCTTTGTTGACTTGTGATATAAGTGACAATTAATGCCAAAGCATCAATTTAGCCTTAAGTCTCATCAATCCTTTAAGTTTTCAACAAAGCACAATTAACAGTTGTTAAACAATTTAAAAAAATATTAAAATATCAAGGAAAACAAAGTGTTGTCTTTCTCAGTTTCTCTGTCTCTTCTTTCTTTTGTGTCCATTTATCTGTTTATTAAAGCTTTCTATGTTCTATCTTCTATGTATTTTTGTGTAACTGCACGGTCATGCTAAAGTTCTTAAAATAAAAAGGTAAGTAAAATATTCAATTGTGCAAATTAATAATTGCTATATGCTTCCTGACTATATTATAACTCTTTTTCTTATTTTCTATGTATTCTAAAACCTATCTTGTGTTCAGCTGTCTAGCATTATGTGATACTATTATGATTCCATTTTACTGTGGTCATAAATTTTCCTTAAATAAATAGAAATATTTTATTTCATAATTAAGGTGATTTGTCAATCATTACTTTTACCTGCCACAGACAATTGGTCATAATATGAATTTGGACAGTAAGAATTATAAACTTGTACTTTTCAACTAAACTTTAATTATCTGTGAGTTTATTTATATACTCAATTTTCTTGTCATTTTAAAAGGCAGGACTTCATTATATAGCCTTGGCTGATCTCCACTTGCAATTATTCTATCTCAGCCTCCCACGTGCCCACATTGCAAATGTGCATCACCATAACCAGGTCTAAGTGAGCTTTGAAAGAATAGGCAATTCCACAGTACCCATTTCTTCTAATAATTTGATTAAAAATTTCAAATTATGAATAACAATAAATGCATGTAAGGAGAAACTTTCAGTAAGTAGGAAAAATCTCTTGCTCACAAGAATTTGTGACCAAAAAAAAAAAAGGAAAAGAAAAAAAGAATTCATGACCATGCTATAATGGTTAACTAGTAAAATTTTAAATTTAACAATTAAGTTTTTCTAATTTTTATATAAAAAAATAGTAATAACAAGTATATTAAATGGCTGATTTCTTCTGACCAATAGATGAAATGAGTTGGCTAATTATAGTCATTTTGATTATAAAAACCCTTTCTATGTAAAATAAATATCCTTTTCATTTAAAAGGATGTCATATATGCTATGCAAAATGCAGACTGATAAAATAAGTCTTTCTAAATTCAAAGTCTGAAAATCGGTTTGGGAAGAGTATATGATTGATTACATAACACTGTATTCATACATAAGAGATAGTGAAAAGTTGATTTGGGATCACATGTAAATTAAGGCTAAAAAGCTTTAAAATTCTAGGTAAAGCCCACTTAAATTTCTCATACCCAAAAGGCTATCTGGAAAAATTATCTCAAATCTTATAATCTAAAAAAAAAGACATCTTAAAATGCATGTGAGTTAGACTGATGATATATGCAGTCTATATAAGTCTAGCTTAAATACAATTCTATAAAAAATTTGAATATTCACAATTTAAATGATTTTGATAAGATACTATTCCATGCAAACTTTTCTATTTAAAATATATACTAAGTCTTATCAGATGGCATGGTTTAAATAACATGGATCTATACTAACAAGAGTTTACTAATCATTCAAAATTTCCCTAATATAAATTAAGATGTGACATAACTATAAAACATGTTTATCTATATTTAAAATATTTCTTTTGAAATAGTCAATGTGAAATATAATTACTAATATTTGTTATTTAGAAGATAATATTTTGGAAATATTACTGAAATCAAATACTACTAAATACTGGAAGATAATATTTTGTAAGTATTATTGAAAATAAAATAATTTTATCTGATTTTTGTTTTTAATATAGCTACTGGTTCATTTAAAACTACATTTTTGACTTTCATTTTATTTATATTGAGCTACACTACCCAGAACACATTAATTGAACTTAGAAAATATATTTAATCATAAGGTGTTAGATTTTAAGATAATACTCAAGTTAATATAGTCATATTTTAAATAAATGACATAATGCATCACTATTTAGCATCTGTTTGTATGTTTTCAACAATAAAAAATTTGCTACTTGTAATGAAGTTTCAATCTTTCCCAATCCTAAACTTATGCTTATGTTAACCTAAAGTGCAGTCAGAAGTACTTTATAACTATTACTATCCATTAGTAATTTTGGAAGAACACTGTCAATATTTAATCTCTAACCTGGGTAATTGTCTTTTACCAAATGTAGAGTAGTTTTACATCAAGAAGTCTCAACCCTGTGCATTGGGGAAAAAAAGTGTTTTAAGTTTCTACTCTTTCTGCGAGTTTATATTCATTTCTTGTTATAGTATTGCCTAAAGTCTTTTTGTGTCAGTAGTTTTTGGTGATACTCTTTTGTTGTTTTCATTTGGGCTTTGCTTTTTATATACGATGATATCACGCTCTTTGTATCATTTACCCCATTGATAATATTTTACAAATTAATATTACAGCACCAATCAGATCTTTTGAATTTGACTTTAGAAGTTGTGTGGATCAGAAGATAAATAGCTCAGGGTAGAATGTTTACTTAACATATGAAATATTCTGTTTCATCACAAAACTGCCTTGCAACATTCATTCTGTCATGCCATTATAACATTATAACAATCTTTACTTTCTTTTATAGAAAAAATATTTTGTAGTATCTATTGCATAGCAGAAAGGACTCTAAATAGAATGAAACAAACCCATTTTAATAGACAGATTTTTATCTACTGATTCTGAAGTTACTTCTCTAAATAACTCCTAATAAAAATACTTCAGAGGGCAAAACACAAGTACAATGACATCTTCCTTGAGACTATTTTCATTAAAACCACAGACTACTATCATCATCTTTTCTTTGCCTGATTGATAAAATTTGCCAGAGTGGCACCTAAATTTTTCCATACTAACATTAGAATTCAATTATTCCATTTGTCTATTATTCATTGGCAAAATAAAAATAAAAAATCAAGAAGCATTTATACTTCAGAAACATTTCCAAAAGAGGAAAATCAGGTAATGGCCTGTGATTTAGAGGTGAGCATTTGAGGTAAGATGTATTTAGCATTAACTTCTGTCACACAGGTACATAAAGTTTGGGAGAAAGTGATAAGAGATATTTACTGAATATTTGTTATATTTCATGAAAATACTTAACCACATTTGATCCTATAACAATCTTATGAGATAAATTTTCTCCCAATATTACAAATATAACAGTCTATGCTTTAGAAAATATTAAATCAAATGTTGGCTAAATTTGCTAAGTTAGTATAGAAAGCCCAATTTAATATATGAAATTTAAATCAAGAGCTTATGTTCTTTACTAGAAGATGGGAGACATTATAAGAATCTTGAGAGAAGATAACAAAGAATACAAAAAGGCCTACAAAGCAGTGCTATATAAGAAAGACTTTATTAAGCCTGGAAAGATCCTCAATAAATGATTAGGAGAGTTTGACTATCATGTTGGATCTTACACCCTATGGTTGTTGTTGTTATTTTCTTTGTTTGGTAGTTTTGGGTACTGTTTTGTTTTTTTGTTTTTTGGGCTTTTGTAGTAGATGCTGTAGTGTTATTTGTGGGCATTTTGACCCTGTCAGTTACGCAGAAGATGGAGCTGGTTGGTAAGGAAAGGAATTAGATACCTCTTTGGAGATCTTTGTTATTCCTGGGACTACCAAGAAATTGGACCACAAGCAATTAATTTATATTTATGTTTATTAGCTCCAAGGACAACAAAAATCTGAGAATGTATTCAAGAACCACATGATTTGTGTTTTGAGAATGTTTGGTTAAGAATAGAATGGTGGTGTTAACACAATTAGGTAAAATGGTGTGACGGATATTTTGAGAAAAGGCACAGTTCCAGATGTGTTGAATTTAAGAAATTATTTAGCTGTTGGGACATTTAGACTGGATTTAAATGTGGGATCATAGCTAAATGTAACAAATTGAGACAAATGGGGATTAAGAAAACATTTGATTAAATAAATAAAAAAGAAAAATTTGGACAGAGTCACAAATCCCAATGATCTGAGTCCTTAAATTATCCTATTTGAGTATGTGGAAGATAATGAGCTAGCGAAGAAGTTGGTGGAGCAAAACAGGTAAATCTGAACACAAATAGAAATTTTCACATTTAACAAATGAATAAATGTTACATTTATTTTCTGTCCATAAAGTTATACTGAACTTGTTCTTACTGAGTATCAGCAAGATGAATAAAAGTTCCATAGATTAGCGTGCCGGCAGATAGGTATTGTGTATATGTTTGGACACTATATGCGTGTGAACTACAGCAGTATGATAGTAATTGCAAAATTATAATCTCATGTAAGATTAGGGTATTCCAATTTCTATATTTTCAAAAGTTATTTTAATACAAATGACAAACTATCATTAAATTTTGAAGTAATGCTATTATAATAGGTCATTTCAAAGGGATCTTATAAACCATTCAAAGGCCAGGAAGAAGGACATTGAAGATGTGGCATTATTCATATTCCATGTTACTGTTTTTCATGAAAAGTAATAGTTTATTCAGTCCCCTACTCATAACATATTAATTTTGGCTACTCAATTCTTCCTTGAGTGCAAATCCTAACTTTCTCTCAAGACTTTTCAGCTAAAAATGTTAATATGAAATTATAACTGGGAATGTGGCTAAAAGAATAGATAGAAAACAAATGACATAAAAATAATTACTTTAGGTATAACTGCATGGGTATTTTCTTGTTATTTCCATAACATGAGATAGATCTGAAAGAAAATAGGTTTTTGTATGTCATCTATGGGTTTTTAAATGGTTAAGTAAAAAATAATTCGCATTGTCATAATATTAACAAATACAATGCAACATAATGTTCAAGAGAGTAAAAAAGGTAGACTTTACTAACAGGATTTTAATGACTGTTTTTAAATATTTTCAAGCATTTTCCAGTGTTTCATTTAGGAGCTTAAAGAATAATTAAGAATTTTGAGACAGTGGTTAGTATCAATTTCAGAATTAAATACGTTGGGAAGTATATAAGATATTTGAGTTTTGTATTTATTTGTGTCACTTAAGAAAACATTCTTGGGGCAAGCTAACAGTGTTGTCTGAAGAGAACATTTCAGGAATTTGTACCATGCTAAAAATAGCATTTGAAATATTTGAAGAGAATGAAACATAGTTGTTTTAAAAGTAAGGTGAAAATTCCACTGTTTACCCAAGGTTACAGTTGTTGATTAATGAGACAATTTTGGAAAGACATACTTACTTAAATTTTATACTATTAGAATGTCTAAAATAAAGTTAAATATAATGTTATAATATTAAACATTAACACACATGCCAGGTGCGGTAGAGTACACCTTTAATCCCAGCAATCAGGAGGCAGAGGCAGGCAGATCTTTGTGAGTTCTAGGCCAGCGTGGTCTATAAGTGAGTCCAGGACAGCCACGACTACAGAGAAAAACCGTGTTTTGAAAAACCAAAAGAAAAAATATTGCACAGACAAATATAGGTCAGATGACTCTTTTGATATTTTGGAATGATGAATCAAATTATCTTGCATGTATGTTTAGTTCTGGAGACAAGTGTTTCTCCATATATGCATCCTCAGGTACTTTCCCAGTTGTATTTCAAAACTTCATAAGCCTTAATATGGAAACATAATGCATGTTATTATTTTAGCAACATGGGGTCTGAATAAATGTATTTCATTTGGTTTATGTTTCTAATAAATAGTAATTTTGATTTAAATTAGCACTATCTTTTTTTTTAGGCCTCCATTCCTTTGAAGGAATTGGAGCAGTTTAACTCAGATATACAAAAATTGCTTGAACCACTGGAGGCTGAAATTCAGCAGGGGGTGAATCTGAAAGAGGAAGACTTCAATAAAGATATGGTAAATTGGTTATGATGAAATGTGAATGAACTGGGAATGAAAATGAGTAAATATTTGGAAAGAAATAATATAACTTATGTCTCCAACTGAATTCTCAAAATATTACCATTCACATAGTGCTATTTTTAATTATTTTATAAAATGGAAAATATTCATTTTGACATGTTATTACAACAACCAAATTGTCCTCTTATGAACATATAGGAACACTAAACTTTTAATAAATATTTCAATTTTGTTTTGTTTTGTTACATTTTTAAATTCTGTAAGCAAATGTAAAAGGAAATAGGAGCCATTTAGGGAGTAAACTAAATATGAGGGAAAATTCTGGTTTTATCTATAGCTGATATCATATTTTTCTGATATTTTTGGTAACAGTAAGGACAATGGCATGAAATGTAAATATTGTCTACTAAAATTTCTATCAAAGTGGTTTTACTAAATAATTGAAAAAATACTGATTGACATATATATCATATTATACTATTATACTATATTATACTATACATATTATACTATATTATATAATATTATACTATCTTATCACATACGTATTTAAATTCCACATTGAATATTCAGTGAGAGTAAAAAATATATCCATGCAGCCAGTTCATAAACTGAGAACATCTTCCTCCAACCCCCACCAATTTCAGGATGTTGTTTATATTTCTCTCTGGCTTGACTATTTCTACATCACATCACTGTTCACTGAGTATTGTCACGCTAAGGTCACTTTACTTTTCACATGTGCTTTTTCCTTCTTCCACTGCCTTCACCACTGCATCATTCTTAACCTTCACATGTATCAATCACTAGAGATTTTTATATATGTATTACATTTAAAGACTTCTTAGACAATACTTGAAAACAACATTAGGGGGCAATATGTAATTTTCAGTTGCTACATATGTAAAGTAATATGACAAATACTTCTACCCAGTATTCTTAGCCCCGACTCATATTAGTTCTTACATCTTGGAGCTGTCTCCATCAGTATTCCTTACGTAAGAAGTTTAGTGGTTTTACAACTCAGCTCATTGAAAGAAAGATAGGAAGAAACTTCCAGAAATGCTGAGTCCCAGGTAACTCTACTTAATGTCAAAAAAGATTGTCCACAGAGAAGTCAAAAAGTATTTTTACTTCTCAGTCTCACTAGCAGCCGTGCCCTAGAAGCCTCACATGGGTTAAATAAATTAAATAAGTTTTCTTTATGTTTGGTTTTTTTCTCAGCTACTGAAATTGTTTCAAAGTTTAAAAAGCCAGATTAAAAAATGTATATTGTTGTGATTGTCACAATTCCATTTCCTTTAAATACAATGGATGAGTCTTCAGTTGTATTTTGAATTTTAAACATGTTTTTAAGTGTACGTATATTGCATTATTCATACTCGTAATTATATATATGTGTCTTTTGTAGTGTGTGTGTCATTTATCATTAGCTCTTTTGAATATCTGGGCACTATTTCGTAGTATCACTTTGTATTAGATATATTTCATATTTGGAGATGAATGGCACATAATGAGAAATGCCCAATGTATCCATGTCCAATGACATTGCAATATCACTTTTTACAAAACATATCTTTAATTAAATAAAATTAAACCATTGTTCTTGTAGAATAAGAAAATGTAAATTTTAAACCTTTGAAGTCATTATAGTGCATACTCTATATTATTTTATTATATTAAACAGCACAATTATGTGTCATTTTATAAATTAATTATTTTTAATATCTGACAAGTGTCCCCATCTTTTTGTTGTTTTCAAGACAGGGCTTCACTGGGTAGGCTTGGCTGTACTGGACTTGCTTTGTAATCAGGCTGGCCTTGAACTCAAAGAGATCTGTCTCTCTCTGCTTCTTTGACTACACCCAAATGATCATTTTATTGATGCTCAATATTCTAAATTTTAGCATTTAAATATAAAACATATTTTTATATGTATTTACTGTACATTTTGAAATTACTTGATAGATTATTTTGCTGTAGATCAATTAACGTTGTAAGTGGCAGATTACATTATTTTTTCATACATTTTTAATTTGTTTAACAGTAATAAAATGAAATAAAAAAAAAATAACTTCTATCATTGAAAGTGCCTTACTCTCTATCTTTGTACATATGTCATTCAAAATGTGTTCTTCAGAATAGATACAAGAAAACATTGTTTTCTATGTAAATACAAAAGAAATATTATGAACATGGGATTTTATTGTAGCGTCTCCTAAAATTTTTAATTCGATATTTGTGTTTAGTCATATAAAATGTTTTATTATCACTGTTAACAAGGTACAGCTTTTCTAAAACCAAAATAAAGACTGTACTTGTTGTTTTTAATCAGAGTGAAGACAATGAGGGTACTGTAAATGAATTGTTGCAAAGAGGAGACAACTTACAACAAAGAATCACAGATGAGAGAAAGCGAGAGGAAATAAAGATAAAACAGCAGCTGTTACAGTCAAAACATAATGCTCTCAAGGTATTAGAGCTCAAATTATAATATGCTTTGGCCATGGTTTTGCTATATATATATATATATATATATATATATATATATACATATATATATGTTGGTGTGTGTGTGTGTGTGTGTGTGTGTGTGTGTGTATGATAAAATACCCTGTACATAAGTTAAATCTGTTTAAGAATTTTAGTTACCAGAAACTTATTGTCCCTTTAAATACTTGTGCTTTATTTATGATATTTTTGGTGCTACCTGTTTTGAAAGTTATGTTACATAAACTGTGTGTTTTAGCTCTTTTTCACATTCACAATATTTATGACTTCATTTTCTAATATGTTTTGTTTCTCTAAGTTAATCTTGTATTTGTCCTGATTGTCTGAATAAGCAATTGATATACCTTCTACTGTTATTGTTTCTTTATAGTTGGTCTAGTATTTTGGTAACCTATTTCCTTAGTAAGACCTGGATTTTCTTCATTTTTAACAAAATAAACTTTACTGTGTTTATAACAGATACTCTGTAAAACTAGGCATCTACAAAAGCCAAATTTCATTACATTGGAATCCACAAAAATGCTCATAATTAACTTGAAGAAATATTATCAGCAGTAGTATATGTGATCAAGTATCCTTGTGACTCATCTGAATTGTGCCATATAAACTGTTGAACAGAACACACTGTTTAGTTTTATCTAATGCTGTCTAGTTCTTGAGATGGAACTAGATATGCTAAACATTTTGTGAAACATTATTTTTTTATATGCTTTGCAATCTTCTCTATTTTCCTTTATGGCACATTATCTAATACTGTTAATTGTAATATTTTCACTTGTGAAGTATTACTTTAAAGCTATGTAGTTAGATTCGCCTAGTAGGTATATAGAGTCTGCTTTCTATATGCAAATAAGTGAGTAAAATCTTTTCTCCTATTGTTAACCAAATAAACATTGCTGAGAATGTAATCACACAATATTGTGCCTGCAAGGAGTCAACAAGGAAAGTCTAATTGGCCAACAGGTGTTCTGAATGTAACTGCTGATAAGTATAGTAAATAGAAAAGACTTCTTCCTTGAGGGGAACACAAGAGCAAATCAAAAGGTGCACAGAAAATCAGACAACTGTATCACAGTTTTCTGTGACAAAATTTCCCGAAGTTTATCGACTAGTCACATGAAGATTTGTGTATTATTAACAGTATCTAGAGGTCATCTTCCTTTCACCTAACAAATATGTGCAATTTTTGTAAAAATTATCTTATATTGCACATCACCTCTTTCTTTTTAAAATATATTTTATTAATTTATTCATATTACATTTCAATGGTTATCCCATCCCTTGTATCCTCCCATTCCTCCCTCCCTCCCATTTTTCCCTTACTCCCCTCCCCTATGACTGTTCCTGAGGGGGACCTCCTCCCCATGTAAATGCTCATAGGGTATCAAGTCTCATTCTAAGGAAACCAAAAGACTATCAGATTTATAGCCACAAAATCCTTTTTGCAAGTATGTACGTTGTGTCATGAATAGTCACAGTTCAATTAAGGCACAAGCCTGGGGACTGGGTGGAGTAGAATTCAATTTGACTATTCCAAGGTATATATTACCTTCACAAGGGGTTTAGAAATGACATGTAAAGTACAAACTGAAGGAAATTGTAAATCATTAAGTCCAAATGATTACTAAACATCAACTTTGTTTACCAAATCAATTTATACCAAATATAATTATTAAATTAACCTACAATTTGTTGCAAATTTATTATAGCATACTTCAAAAGAATTAGAAGTTTTCAAAGCAGTGAATGAAACATTCAACTTTAACATTGATATTTTAAATTCATATTATCTTGATATAAAACACAGTAATAGAAATTTCTAAAATCATGAATGTTTTTAGTTACTCTGTATAAGGCCCAATCTGAACATTTTTGCATAGTAGAATTTTAAGTATTTTAAATGTCAAGTGCAACTCAATGCTTTTGTAGCTAATTAATTAACTTTATTGTATTCATATGTGAAAATGTTTGAAATGAGCTGTGCAATAATTTCCAAAGGTTATTAAGACTTAAGTAAATGTAGAACAATTTGTAAACAAGTTTGAATATTAGAAGAAAAATATTTTCTGTTCTTCATGCTTCTTAGCTTCTGTACATAAGTCTTAACCCATAAATACATTACTTAAAAATGTATGTGTATGCTTATAATTAAATATGATTTTATATAACAAATCAACAAAGTTATTAATTTAGTTTTCATAAATAACTGCTGCAAGGTGTATATTATACACATATATTGATATTTTAATAATGTCTGCACTATGAACAGGATTTGAGGTCTGAAAGAAGAAAAAAAGCCCTAGAAATTTCTCACCAATGGTATCAGTACAAGAGGCAGGCTGATGATCTTCTGAAATGCTTGGATGAAATTGAAAAAAAATTAGCCAGCCTACCTGAACCCAGAGATGAAAGGAAAATAAAGGTAAAGTTGTTTTAGAATGGCAATAGTAGATTTTGCTGCTAGAGTTTTTACTTTACCATAACCTGTGATGATTATGTATGAAATGATTAATGTCTGGTTTCCTCTACTATCTTGATCTGTGTTTTGATGTATTTTGTTGTACTGTGTTTTGTTTCAGTAACTGTACTGTACTGAGTGTATTTTGATTAACATAATGCTGAATGAATAAAATGTTCTACTTTTAGACAATGTGAAATGAATTACTAACTGTCATGTGTTTTCTGGTAAAACTGTAATTGACTCTGTGTATTTTTGTTCCAGATGAACTAATGACATATCGGTACATGGAAGACTTCTTTCTCATGTTAGCACATTCATTTCATCAGAACATCTTCTCATATCACTGTCAAATCTATAGATTTATTTGAAAATTGTCCAAAGATTATTTTATGTTATTATTTTACACGTTTTAATTTGCTTCATTCTCTGTTGAGTTCCTCAAACCTTTAAAAAAAAAGTTGTAGTCCTTCACCCTCTAAATTATATTCTATATGGATTATCCCTAATAAATAAATGAATAATCATTGTAATTTGGGTCAGTTCTCAAATCACAAGATCAATTCAAAAGAACCAAAATGTTAACTAACATTTAATAATTTAATTAGATCATCTTAAGCTGAGCGTTCAAATGATACTTAAAATTATATTTGGCTTATTAAGGGAGGATGAAAGTGACACCTTCCATTATTTATAAATTATGAAAAATAAAATAACGGAACAACAGCCTATGAAAATTCTGAAAGAATTATTTGCTGCTTGTAGGTTGTTTGACTTGGTTAGCTAACTGCCCTGGGCCCTGTATTGATTTTGCTCAATAGGAAATTGATCGTGAATTGCAGAAGAAGAAAGAGGAGCTGAATGCAGTGCGCAGGCAAGCTGAGGGCTTGTCTGAGAATGGGGCCGCAATGGCAGTGGAGCCAACTCAGATCCAGCTCAGCAAGCGCTGGCGGGAAATTGAGAGCAATTTTGCTCAGTTTCGAAGACTCAACTTTGCACAAATTGTGAGTTGTTACTGGCAAACCCACATATGTGTTTGCAACTACTACTCTATTAACAGAAGCCTACTAATAACCCCCAAAAGCTTGGCTCAATAACAAACTTCTAGTGTGCATTCTAAAAGTGAGTAGTTCCCCTCACTCTGGCTTCTGTAACTCAAAAGCTTAATTTTCAAAATTAATGACAAGAACAAGTGATAAGAAAAATCCCCTTATTCAAAATGAAAAAAATACATCTTTATTTATTTTGCTGCATCATTTTTCATAACATTAGCAATGTGGATTTCTCAACTTCTCATACATTTATTTCCTTCAATGTCAAATCCAGAAATATTGATTACATTCCTGAGATCATCCCATGCTAATTTTACTTTTTTACCATATATATAGTGAATAACAAATGTTTTGTGAAATATGTTATCTCGACCTACATAAGGTCTTATCTTATTAACTTAAAGAAAACTCCTAGTTTTACTCTTGGTTTAGGTCCTTAGTAGTAAACAGTGCTCATTAGACAAACTGGATGGTTCATGATATATTGATATTTGATGGAAGAAACCAGCAGAAAATGAGAGTTCTTTTAAACAACAAGATGGAAACTGTCTGATACTCTCTATGAAAACTCAATTCAAAATCAAATAATCACCCATGATTATTTGTAATAGACTAGAAACAACAGAGACTTTTTGACAAACACATCTTTGTTCCTACCTCAAGTTCTTAGACGGTGAAGAAGAATGACCACCACCTGTAATTTCCAGAAATTACTCATCACAAACCCAGGATATAAATGTCTGAAACAAAATGTTAGGCTGGAGGACATGAAACAGCTATTCAACCATTTTGCATGTGTAACAATCAACTGCATGGGGCTCAATTCCAAAATGATATCTCTTCTGTGCTATTATTAATTGCACTTAACACAGTGTATATGTAAGATATGTAAGATAATTAAAAAAATTATTTTTGAATGGGGAAATACATGGCATTTTATTGTGACTTCCTTTATATATTTAAGAAAGTTTATAAATGTACATTTTTATGAAATGCAATAATTTAAATTTTAAATAAGCTATCAAAAACAATTAAAATAATTTAATAAATACTAACCAAACCTGGTGGTACATGTAATAGCAGTTATAAGGTACAGGTAACAGAAACGGGAGTTCAAAGTCAGCCAATCTCTCAAAAGATAAAAACTAAAAATGGAAAAGAGAAATACTGGAACTATTTTATTTTAAGTACTATTTTTAGCTGATTTATTATTAGAGTTATGATTTTTATATTTAATATAATATTTCATGAATCACTGAGGGTTACAATAGCAGGCAACATAAAATTCTCGTAGGATAACCTGTGTATGAGTAGAAATGTGTATGTTCATGTGGGGGGGAAGGAAATACAGGTGTGGTTAAATGTGCATGTGTGGCGGAGGTGGAATTCTAAGTGAGAAGACAATTTCAGTTGTTGTTCTTGAGGTTCCAACCACCAATTATCGGTGGCAGGAGACTGTACTCCTAAATTACTGAAAGTCAACAAGCTAGACTAGGCTCATTGGGGACCTAAGAATCCATCTGCTTGCCTCCCTAGTATTTAGAGTTCCTTCTAAGATAAAAAGTTGTTGTTACTAGTGTTCTTTACCCTTACTTTAAAATTCTATGATTTCTACTGTGTATCGCCAACTATGCAATCTTCTTCTCTCTTCTCTAGTCACATAAGTGTGTTTCTTCTATATTGAAGCACAGTGAATTCATTTCTATTCCAGAATCTAAGATGTTTGTGTTCTGGTGAACTCCTTTAAGTCTATAATTCTACGTAGATGCTATTTAGTCACCATTTCATTTAGGAACAATGAATAGTAACTTTGGCAAATAATCAGAAAGTGTTATATAGACAGTTTCAACTTTAAAAATTCGTTATTTTTTTTGTTTTGTTTTGTTTTTGTTTTGTTTTGTTTTGTTTGGCTTTCTCTGTGTAACTTTGGCTTCCTGGACTTGCTTTGTAGACCAGGCTGGCCTTGAACTCACATGGATCCACCCGCCTCTGCCTTCCAACTGCCTGGATTACAGGCATGTACAAGTAGAACAATATGATAGGCAGATTTGGGCCCAGGGGTCCCGCTCAAACTAAGGCACCAGCCAAGGACAATACAGGTGGTAAACTTTAAACCCCTTCCCAGATCTAGCCAATGGTCAGAATATTCTCCACAGTTGAGTGGAGAGTGTGATATGACTTTCTCAGGTACTATGGTGCCTCACATTTGACCATGTCCCCTGGAGGGGGATACCTGGTGGCACTCAGAGGAAGGACAGCAGGTAGCCAAGAAGAGACTTGATACCCTATGAGAATATACAGGGGGAGGAAATCCCCCTCAGGAACAGTCATAGGGGAGGGGAATAATGGGAAAATGGGGGGGGGGAGGAATGGGAGGATACAAGGGATGGGATAACCATTGAAATGTAACAAGAATAAATTAATTTAAAAAATTAAAAAAAATATGTTATAAATCCAAATTCAGATATAAAGATTCCTATTAAGGAGCATTTTTATTACCATACTGTGGAAATGAGGATGCTCTGGAAAGAAAGCCACTGGAATTAACACTGTGGTTACAAAATGTGAATATGAGATTGCTCACAAAAATATATCACAAAGGAATGTTTTTATTATCTGGTAGTAATAAGATATCTGACAAGATCAACAGTGTGTATTTCCAAAGCATATGTTCCTGAAAATTTGGCAGAAATTAATGTTTAATAATATTCACCTTAATTGAAAAAATATGTGAAACTTTTCTTTAAGTAACTTTTGAAATGAAAATACTCTTAGGCTGAGGACATTTTTCTACTAAATTATGAATTTTAAAATGAATAATAATTTTATTTGTTTCTTGAGCATCCAGTTTGATTATTTTTATATCTCAGTATTATTTTTATTGCCTATAAAATTATCCAAAATTATACCTAAAATACAGAGGACATCAAATGAGTTCAATGATTTCTAAATGTGAAAGTTGTAAAGATATATATTCAAACATTTGGAAGAGACTTAGAACTAAGCAATGTATCATTATTCTAGAATGTCTTATAGGTGATATAAGAGTGTCTTAACTTTTAAGAGAGAAATAGATTTTATAGACACTCACATTTGGATATGTGCAATATAAATTAGGAATACTATTTGAGATCACTAATAGGATTCATGTTTGATGGCAACAAGTATTGTTTCTTATAAAAAAACATTGTGGGGAAAGCATCAAGATACCTATAGCATCTGTTGCTTGTGATTCTTGTAAAGTTAAACAGAAATAGACAAGAAAATTCATGGCAAAGCCTATTTCCAACTCCTTATGTTAAATAATGCTTGACACTAGATTTCATACTTATCCACAAAGCACAATTTTTCTATTCCATCTTCTATTTCATAATGAAAAGTAATTGCTTTTGAAATTAATATAGGGGAATCACTTTCTTTTTGTAATTACTACATTGATTTTTGTCTTCACTTTGAAATAAAAACAAAGGTTTTCAGCTACCAATGCATATCTTTGGAAAATAAAATATTATTTGGAGCATACTATTCTTTAGTAAATGGAGTTGTGAATATAAAAGACTAATAATAGTTGCCAAGGCAATAACTGACCCTGGAGGTAGTTGCTTATAGAATTTTCATCCTCTCAAGCATCAGTAGTTCAATTAACATATCACAAAATTTAAGAAAGAAATTATATATGTTAGTATTCTATCAACCTATTCTTACTAAATTTTTATTATGGTTATGGCTGATGCCATTTCTGTAATACATTTTGTGTTTTCCTGTAGCTTTAATACTTCAGTGGATGCTTAATAAAGAAATGTATGTGAAGCTAGAATGAATTTCTATGAATACAGCATAATGTCTTATTTTAACGAAGAATGGGAAATTTGTATGAGTTCAGATGCAACCCATTTTTCAAAGTGAGGCACGAAGAAAATACTATATCATTTGTGACCCCAAATCTAATGGTTATGAAAATATTTTGCTGTAGTTAAAAACAAGAATTCTACATGGCTGTTGTATAAGATTCATTATGGAGATGGAAACCTCTGCCTCAGTTTAGAATATCAGGAAATGCCTTCAGAATATAAAGAATAGAGAAATACAGTTCACATTGGAATAAAAGCAGTTTCTGAGAAGAGATTTAAGATCTCCTAAATTATTAAGAGTTTCTAGTACTCCAGTTGAGAAATCGGTCAAACCTCAAACACACAAAATAATAAATATACCTTTTCAGTCCATTATAATACAATAAATGGATTCTAAAACATACAACATTTTAAGTGATTTTTGTAAAGATATAGATATTAAGAAAATAATATGAAAAATTACTGCTTATTTTGGAGCCTTGTTGTACACCAGAAGTTAGTGAAATGATAGCATAGATAAAATATCTATGAACATTACATTCACATTAAGAAAACTCTTTGAAATATATCTTGAAAAGGCTGTGTAGATAGCTCAGTATAATATGTTTGTTGAAAGGCTTGAAGAACTGAGTTTGATCCCCAGAACCAAGAGAAAAATACAGATATTTTGGCATTAATTTATGATTCTAATAAAGGCAGTTGGATCTCTCAAGCTCCCTGATTAGCCTGAATAGCCTAGTTAATGAGACCAAGGCCCAGGAGAAAGAATATTTTTAAAGACTAGATTGATGGCATCTGAGGAAAAACAACAGAATTTAGCTTCTCACCTCCACAAGAACATGTGTGCATATATCTGCACACATATCTGCACCTGCACAAACATGCTCACATGCAAACACACAAAGGAATAACACTGAAATAAACTTATCAGACCAGAAGTGAATTTCCTAATGTAAGAATCTCATTGAATGGACTTGTAAGTTTTGTTTTAAACAGCAATGTAACGAGAAGAGAAATATTTAGGTAGTCAAGGAAGAGGGTGGGTGAAAGATTAAACAGAAAAAGCTATGAAGAGCTTTATTTTGCATACAATTAACTCATTTATGCATCAAGCATAAGGAAACTAAAACACTTGGCATTGGTTCCATGGAACTTGCCTGAGAAAGGTATTGATTAGTGCTAACTGCCTCTATTTGTTTTAAATGTCTATTGATTATAGATACTTTCCTTTATCTTTTATGGGTGAAATACCTCTGTGATCAGTCAGTCCTAGGATATTTTCTTTTTTTGATCTGCATCATATTTGTCGTAAAGTTTTTTTTTTTTAATGATTTTACAATTAGCTTAAAGCTAAGATAACTGCATTTTAAAAATCAGGACCACTCAGCCAGGCATGCTGGCGCATGCCTTTAATCCCAGAACTTGGGAAGCAGAGGCAGGGGGAATCACTGTGAGTTCGAGGGTGGCCTGGTCTACAAAGTGAGGCCAGGCCAGTCAATGCTAAACAGGGAAACTCTGTCTCAAAAAAAAAAAAAAAAAAAAAAAAAAAAAAAAAAAAAAAAAAAAAAAAAAATTAGGACGACTATTCTTCTAAGAGTTGCTGTAAAAATATTTGCCCACTTTTCTTTAACTGTTATCAAAATAAGCAGGGTAATCATTGGAAAAAATACTTCATATATGCCAAATCAAAACTTTCAATTGATTCTCCTTTATTTTAAAGTGAAATTCAAAATGTTTACATAAATTTCAAAGGATATCATACCTGGCTAGGTCACTGTTTAACTCTCTGATAATACCTTTATAATACTTTATTTTTCTCTTCCTAAAGTTGTCATCACTGTAACTTATGAATATATTTGATACTACATGTTCTTACTGCCTAAAGCACTATTACCCTATTTACCTGTATAGTTACTTTCATTTCTTTCTACAAGTATTTATTTGAAGTGTTCACCATCAGTCTCCATCTCTCTGTTTTCCCCTCTCTCCTCTAACACACACACGCACACACACACACACACACACACAGATCTTACCTTCATATTCACACTTCACAAATGTCTTTACTATTTTTCTACCATGTGAACTAAGTCTATGTAGGTGTTTTGATAATAATCTCTCTACAAAGAAATGAATTCCAATACCAGAATAGTTTTGAAGCGCTCTGTTCTAATAAAAGAAATGATGACTATATATATAATATTTGTATGTCTGTAATTCATGAATTTATTACTAAAAACCCATGATAAGATTTTGTTGAGGATCAAATGTTTTAGATTCATTGTATATGTTAATAACTTTACAATGACTTTTGATATTATATAGTACAGTATAAAACTCTAAATATTAGAAGTTATTATATTCACAAAAATTGTAGGCAAAATGATTAATTCAAGCAAAAAATGAGCTATGATAATATTAATTGAATTAACCAGGAATTCTAAGTAATTATATTAGCACAGTCTTCTTGATTTCTTGATTCTCTCTAGCCACACTACTTTACAGTGTATGAATTGGGTGTAATTACAATAAAATATTCTTGTATATTAAAGTAAACTTGTGATTATATATGCATATGATTTATAAATGGCTGACTCTTAATATCAAAAGAACTAGAATTATTATAATAAATGTCTCAAACTATTCCCACGTATTTTTCATAGATGATAGGCAAGCTAAGTTTATAGTTGTATATATGTTCATGGTGTGAATTATTATTATGACCTTGGACTGTAGCCACCATACTATTTTGTGAACCAAATATAAACATTAGTAAAATTATTGTTACCTTTCTATAGTAATAGGATGTCAGACTATGTATCAGGTAGAAATATATTTCAAGGATATAGTGATGATTTAAAAAGCACAAATCACACATTTTTCTAGGCTTATTCAATGTTATTGTAAATTTATGTCTGAAGCAATTGTATATATGGAATTTTAGTATATATTTTTATTGAAAAATATAAAATATAATTCACTTTGTTATTGTCATATTTTGATTATCACAGAAATTTCTATCATCTCGGAATGCTGAAGATTTCAAAACTTATGGAAAATAACCAAATTGAACCAATAAGTTGACTACTTCTTTTTACTTATAAGAGTTTAAAGTAAAATGTTTCTTTAGTAAAATAGAAATGACTATAATTATCTGTTAGCTTCTTTCCTGAATGGTAATGTGAGTTTCATAGATAGAACTTTATAATAGATATCTGCAACAGCAACTACATTTTGAAGAAGACAAAAAGTTTAAGTAATTTATCCAAGTTTTATTGAATTTAAGGGCAAGGCTTCCAATATACAATACAGTCTTAATTGTAAATTATCAAATAATTTTATGTGGTTACCTTGCTGTTAGAAACTAGTGGTAACCTTTTCTTTCATTTTTGATACTATTAAAGAGAAACTCATTAAAGTTGGAGGTACTATGATATTATAATTTCATATACTTACAGTAAGCCCAAGTTTTGTTTTGGATATACTGGATTACTATGCCTTTCCTTTATCAAACATTTGTTCAGTGTCTGCTATGTCCTAGACAACACAAAACACAAAATAGCACTGGCACATTCATAGCAATCATACAACAGACGTGATATTTGATAAATTTAATTCACACAATGAAGATGAAAAATGAACAAGAAATTAAGCTCAGCAATTTGACCTCCATTTGCAAAACAATAAAAGTCTAATTTTCTCCAATCTAAATGTGCTTTGAAAATATAGAACAGCAGCTGGGAGGGAGCACAAATAGCTTTTGTAACAGGGTTGGAAATATCCTTCTTTGCATGCCTGAGACAAATGGTTAAAAATAATTAAATTGCTCACACCATCTGGGAGTAATTGCGATTCTTCAATGATTACTTAAGATTCGTTGTATGGAATTTATCCTGAGAAGAGATGGGTAAAACAAATTCAAGTACATACATAACATTTCCCCCTTCACTTTTACTACCAAAACATGATCACAATCTTTTCAAGTTTGCTAAATTATCTCAAAGTTCTTCTGCTCTTTTATGAACCAATGACTTTTACCATATTAACATGTTTATAAGACTATTAATAGTAATCCAAGTGCACTCATTCATAGTTAAACCATTATATAACATGATTATTGTAGAAAAACCCTTTTCCTTGCTTTATTTAATCTTTTGAGTAGAGATCCATTAAGTAACATACTGCTGTTAAGTAGATAACTAAATACGAGTGTAATCTTATTGAATTCTCAAATTCAATATGATATGCAATAATCATAGCTAACTTTTAAAATTGTTTAAATAGAATGAAAACATACAACATGATAGCTATAACTATAAGAATTTTGTGACTAAAAACATGAATTATGGCAGTCCAGATGAGACTTGATAGGCTGAGGTGAGATGTTAGGTGAGGAGGGATCTCCTTCCAAGGAATTGGGAATGGAGAGTGAGAGGGAGGGTGGGAGTATAAGGGAGAGGTGGTGAGACCAGGAGGTGATGAGGGAGAGGGCTGCAATCAGGATGTAAAGTGAACATATTAAAACTATATAAATAAAATTAAAAAATATGAAGCATATTAAAACTAATATTTATATATGTAAAGATAAATTATTCAAAATCATTAAAAGTGTAAGGGCATTAGTAATTGCACAGTAACACATCAGAACTTAATGCTAGAATAAATTTTAGGGGAAGTTTTCAGGAGGTTCATTAAAAGAATTTTCCATAATATTCTTTTTTAATTAAGAGAGTGTCTCCATCCCAAAGTTTCAAGTACTCACCAATGTTTAGAATTATTTTCTGCATCTGTACATGATTTAAAATATGTTAAATGAGTACACTCTAGGCTATCACACATACTTGACGTGGGAAGATTATCAAGTGAACAGTTAGTCTTTTCCATGCTTTATAAATTAGTTTTGTTAAGTAAAGATACAGACATATGGATTGACTTATGATTTTTCATATATATTTCTATTTGACTTTTTGATACCCCTTAGTCCATTAAGTAGTTACACTGCCCCATCTTGTTCTTCCTCTTCCCTTATCTGAAGTTAGTTACTACTGACTTCATGCTAGTTTTATTCCATTGCCCTCCTTTTTCTGCTCCCTCTAAGGTCTGTTCTTCACTACAATGATCCCTTTTCTAATTTCATCGAACACACACACACACACACACACACACACACACACACAGAGAGAGAGAGAGAGAGAGAGAGAGAGAGAGAGAGAGAGAGAGAGAGAGAGAGAGAAAGACAGAGAGAGAGAGAGACAGAGAGAGAGACAGAGACAGAGGCAGAGACAGAGGCAGAGAGAGAGAGAAACAGAGAGAGGTGCACTAACACAGAGTAAGAGAAGACGCTATTAGAATCAAGGATATTCATATAATACTTAGCATGATGATTTACCAATTATATCAAGTTTCTATGTATTTTCTTATTTTTATAATCAGTATAGTGGAATAACATCTTCATGTATGTAGATGGCATTTTCTTTATCCATCTTTTTTAGGCATCTAGAAAAATTCTACCTCTTAGTTGTTTTGTAGGATTTCACCAAGCAAAGTTGTGCAAGGATCTTTGTGATAGGAGTTAAACTTCTTAGTGTATATATCTAGGAGTGTTAAAGATGGGTATTATGGTATTTCTAATATTAGTTATTTGAAAAATATTTACCCTGTTATCCCTGGAATATGAACCATACTACATTGTCTGCAGAAATGACTAAGAATTCCTATTTCATCAGACATGGAATAGTTGTCATTTGTGTGCTTTTAAAACACTTATTAAAATTTTTATTAAGTATTTTACATATACATTTATATTATTACACATATATATGTATATAAATAATTATAATGAATTACCTACAGCAAGAAGAACCACAAAATAATCAAAAATTACATACATGTTACAGTCTTAGATTTTGGCTATTTGTATTTCTCAGCCTTGAAGAAAACATCTTTCCTATCTTGGTGAGTCTAAAATCCAGGATGTAAATCAGTATCTACTATATATTGTCATTATCAACTTAAAACATCTTTCTAGACCTAAAAACATCTTAACCCATAAACAACTAAGCTTAATTGTAAAACTAAACTTGTGGTCTGAAACCCCATCAGAGACTTGAGAAGGAATAAAATTAATTACCTGAGTACACAGGGAGTGCAGGTTAGCAGCTTCCCAAACGAGAAAATGACACAGAGAGTTTGCTAGCGGAACAGTTACCCAAATGTCTCCATAATGTTGGATCATCATCTTCAGCCTTCTGGCCCAATATATCTGACAGACATATGTGTGAGACAGGAACTATTGAGGACTTGCTTATCCTGTTTTGATAGAGTTTGGCCTTTGAGTCTGCCTGCATCCAAACTTGCCCATTTTTGGGCAGAATTCTATCTGTGATAGAAATTAGGACATTTTTCCCAGTCGCTTGTCTGCCACATTTGAAGCCACCTCTATAAGGAGGTTCTTTGATGTTCATCATCCTCTTTGAGGTAAGCTGATTGTTGCCAGGAGTTAACCTTTCTCACTGTCAGTGAATCTCTGAAATATTAAAAAATAGTTTTAAATGCCATATTCTGCATGTCTCTGAGGTTTTTGAAGACCTTATCTATTTTACCTTCTCTTTCTAGAGAATCATATCTATCTATTGTACCTTGGATGTATATTCTTAAGTTAAAAATAGACTAGTAATTGATATGAATATGATTTGATCAACTAACAATTGTCATTTGTGTTCTTAATGTTTCTTACTCTGAGTTAGATAAGAGAGATTATCTAAGTAATTTCAGTTGGATTTTCACTAGTGGCAAAATATGTTGAAAAATAATTTATATATCAATTATCCATTTGTATTTCTCCATTTAAGAACTGCCTATTCAGTTCATTTGGTCATTTATTGATTGGCAGATAATTTTGGTGCTTAGTTTTTGTAGTTGCTGGTATATGTGGGCAAATATTTTCTTGCATTCTTTAATTTCACATCTCTATTGAGTACTTCTCTGACTCTCCAGATGACTTTTAATTTTATATATCGGCATTTGTCAATTCTATGGATTTCTTCATGTGTTCTTGGAGTTCTTTTCATTCCAACAATCTCTGCTCTTTTTTTTTTTTTTTTTTTTTTTTTGGTCATTTTTTTGAAATAGAGTCTTGCTGTATATGCCTAGACGGCTAGAAACTTGCTGTATAGACTAGGGTATCCTTAAACTTAGGACAATCCTGTTGTTGCTGCCTCCCCAATGTTGGCATTATAGGAGTATAGCACACCAAATTCCACCCTCTTTACTTTTCTTTTAATGTACTTTGATTCATTCTTTAAAATTTTTATACATGTTTTATTCAAATATATTCTTCTTCCCCCAACTCTTCCCTCATCATCTCTCTTTTATGTCCTGGTTGGTTGGATGGATTTTTTGTTTGTTTATTTGTTCTGATTGTTGTTGTTGTTTTTCAATCATGGCCAATTTCTGCTGTGCAAATAGTCATGTCTATGAAGCTTTCCACTGAAGTATGATTGACTTAGAGGTGCTAAACTCTTAGAGGAAACTGACCATTCTTCCATAGCTAAAAATTCTCAATGTATCTTCACCTAGGGAATGGAACTTTGTGGACAACAGCTGTATTGAGAGACCAAAGAGAGTTTATCTGGGTAGCTGCCCTGCTGTGTCTGGAAGACACTGATTCTCTGTATTCTTTCACCACCTTGTGTTCTTACATTTTTATGCACCTCTTCCAGAATGATTATACCTGCTGCTTTTTCACAATAATTTCTGCATGTATGTGAGGGTGTGTGCATGTGTGTGTGTGTGTGTCTGTGTGTGTGTGTGTGTGTGTGCATGTGTTACCTTTAGGACTGAGTTTTCTGTTGTCTCTTATTCTCTTCACTTTGTCTATCTCTCTTGATCATGTCGTGATTATTATCTACTGTAAACAAAAGCTTCTACAATGATGATTGAGAGATAACTTATTTTACTACTACAATAGTAACTCATTGGAGGTTGATCTAATTTCATATACATTTTGCATCACTAAAATAGTGTGTTCTTCCTGGTGTCCAAGATTTTTCTATCTACAAACTCTTAGCCCAGTAATTTTGCCATGTGTTTATCTCTTCTTTTAGAAGGGACCTTAATTCCAATCAGAAAATGGTTGGTTACTCCTATAATATTATGCTACTTAGAATAGTGCATATAAATTGGCAGGCCAGTAATTAAGAGTCATATATACATATAACCTTCTATGCACTATGAAGGTTACCTATCAGGTCAGTAGCAAGTTAAATTTCCCATGATCTGTCACTGAAGTTCATGATATCTTCTGCAATAGTTCTGGAGAATAAGCAAGAACATTGGTGGTAGCCTATAGAATAGGGTTCTCTGTGGTCTCAATGGTCAACTACTCCAAAAAACATAACATTTTCCCTGGGAATGATCCTTTTATTTTTTACCCTTCAGTGTCTCATAGGGGTATTTTTAGCTTATTAGCTACTTTCCCAATCCTACTCAGTATATTTCTCTATTTCTTAAACCAAACAACATGACAATATAAAGGAATAAATGGTTTGTAAGTATGAAAATAAAATAAAATAGCCCTATTTTCAAAATATATTACCTCATGTTTAAAATACCCTAAACATTCTATCAGAAAAACTTTAAAGTGATAAATATTGTCATCAAATTATCAGGATATAAAATAAACAGAAAATGTATTAACTTTTCTGTACCATAATAATTAACTTCCCATCCATAAGGAGTTTAAAGATATAAAGATGTCTAGATAGACATACCAAAGGAGATGAAAAATTTCTAAAATAAAAATTTCTACACTAAAGAAACTAATTGAAGAATGCAATAAAAGATGGAAAGACCATCCACACCCATGAGCAAGGTGAATTAACACTGTGCATAATGAGTATATCTACTGATGTTGTTACAGATTCAAACAATACCAGTTAAATTACCAATGACTTCTACACTGGACTAGAAAAAATAATCTTAAATTTTATATTGATATATCAAAAACATTCAAATAAACAAAGCAATCATAAACATAACTAAAAGTATTGAAAGTATCTCAACAACTAACTTATGCTGTACAAACATACCGCCAATGACAGCTTTATGATGGCCAACATCATACATGTGGACAAATGGAATAGAATGATGGATCCAAATATAAATATGTACAGCTATACCCATGTAATTGGAAAGAGGGATATCTACAAATGTACAGCTTAAAAATAGCAGTTTCTCCACCAAATGTCACTGGGTAAAGTAAGATATATTTTAGTTTATTACTTCAGATAATTTTGAATCTTCTCACTATAGATGATTGTTTGCTGTACTCTTATTATCTTATATCACTTTCTGCAACTGACATTTTGCATATGTATTTATGTATATGAATACTAATACTTCCTTATATTTTGCTTCCCACTACATGAGTATATGTCTGTGAAGGGAGTAAGCTTTTTTCTCTTATTAACTAGTATCTCAATATGCAGTCTTACCCATAGCAGATATGAAATAAAATCAATGAATGACATCTCTTGAAATTCCCTATAGTCTTGTTACTTATTATTATTCTTTTGTCAGTTCTACCATGATCAAAAGTTTTCAGTAGTCAATTAGGAATATAAAAAGAAAATATATACTCTTTTCACAAAACCTTTGAAATGCCTTTATTCTGAATTTAAGGCTTCTTACAGTTTTAGAGATTTTCAACATGAAACACACACAAATATATATATATATATATATATCATTATATTCATATACGCATATATATGAAGAAAGAAAGGAAATCGCGTAAACCCAAGATTATATAATTTATATAAATGTTTGGGCAATAAATACTCATTTCACAAGAGTAATGAAATAAAATTTTTTCTTTATTTCTTATAATAGAAGATAAAATACAACATGCAAAGGTGGTATAATTAAAGTATCACCAAATATACATAACATATTTAGAAAATAAGCACAACAATCAATATAACAAGGAAGTTTCTTATTTATAAATATCATTCTTCATAGGTAACTCAAATGTTACTCCAGTGATATAAATATACCAAAGTAGCATTGCATGAATGAAAACACAAAACCAAGTTAATTTACATTGAGACAGCTGTGGGGTTTTTTTCCTATTTTTTATCGAGATTTAAATACTGAAACAGAAGACCACAGTCATCAGCAATAGCCTTAAACAAAATAAAAAGACATTATCTACTGAAAAAATAAAATAAAAAATAAAAAAATATGAGCGTAAAAACCAGACAAATATAATGCCTTTATGTTAACCTTTATGTTTTTCTTACCCACATCCTTTGCAACTAGTCCTGCTGACAAACATAGCTTTCATTGAGTAAAAAAAATCACAACATTCATCATTTTACTTTGTACCCTTTCCAAAAAGTACTTTGTTTGCATAAAAATTTAAGCATAGTAAATCAGGAAAACTTTTAGGAGTAAAAGTAACTCTGTTTATGGATAAACACTATATTATACTGAATTTTCAAGTAGAATTTGGAATCAAATGATGAATCTAATAACCTAATTAATGTATTAATATATGTAATCCAAAGTGGACCATATACTTATGATTTCTTATAATTAAATCTTATAAATTCATGCACAGATAAATTGATAAATATATTGTAAATCTCCCAATTCTCAAGCATTCAGTGATGATTCTTTCCTGGAACATTGACAGAACAAGATAGTTCAGGCGAAACTATTAGGTTTTTAATATGGAGTATATTAAGCACAAGATGTCATTATGCACCAAAACCTCTAAGGACCAGCTGAGTATAATTGTGTTAAGTAAAAAACTGATTTTGTTCAATGACTGTAAACAGTTTTGATGACCTGTACACTGACAAACTATATTAATGAAAGAAATATTGTCAAATATGATAGGTTCATATGCACATTAGCAATTCCATTTTGAAAAAATTAACAATACTGTGCTTATAGCTTACCTTATTTTGAGAAAAAGCCTGACAATAACCACAAATCTAGAAAGGCATGAGACACGGTTTTACTTTCTAAATCATATCTACAAATTTGTTGCTATTTCTTTTGATAGGATTTTTCATAAATTTTTAAATGCCTTCTTTTTGCTCTGAATATAGGGATAGCTCTAATAAATTTAATAATCATATTTTCTGCCCTCAGTAAACTAGTGAAAGAGAAATAATAAGTGACCAAAAGAGGAAATAATATCTTCAATCAGGAAGTGAGAAGAAAATACAGGAGGCCACATGGTCATGAGGGGGTCACATTTTCATTAGCCCAGAACATCAGGAAAGAGGGTGGAAGAGAGGACAGCAGGTGATAGAAGCTAATCTGAAAGAGAATTTCTTATATTCATTTGAATTATTTATATTTTTGGACAATCATTTTATTTTAATAGTTATTTTTACAAATAATTCGATAAAAGTGAAACAGATCTACCTACTTATACATAAAACTGATTAATACATAAAGAAAGGCAGTACTAGCATAAAGCACAAGTTACTGCTGCTTGCTTACTTGTTTATGTTTCTCTTTGTGAATGTGCACATACATACAGACCCATTACACATACAAAATGTATGAGCTTAAGGATATAGTTGTAGATATTTGTATACATATTATTTGGAAACTTACACCATGGTTTTGAGGAAATGCCTGATTATATCCATTTGTACTTTATTCCCTATCTTTTAGCTGTATTCCAAAAGTTTTGTTTTATAATTCTTTACATGTATTGTATGGATGTAAAGTTATTGTGACTATTTAAAAGGAGAGTAGAATGTTGGGCAATTATGTGATATTTTCAATTGTTACTTAAATTGTGTAAAACTGTTAATATATCTCAATATTTCTAGTACATTTTGAAATTAAGAGCATTGATTTCATCTCCTTTCTTTTTTCTCCTTTCTTTTAGTTTAATTTTTAAGAATTTTTGAAAACTTTATAGATAAGTCTTATGTTTATGTCATTCTGCCCCCTACAACAATCAGTCATATCTCCAAAATAATGTCCACTTTTAAATTTATTTATTTTTTTAATTAATTAATTAATTAATTTATATTAATTCATTCTTGTTACATCTCAATGGTTATCCCATCCCTTGTATCCTCCCATTCTTCCCTCCCTCCCATTTTCCCCTTAGTCCCCTCTGCTATGACTGTTCCTGAGAGGGACTTCCTCCCCCTGTATATGCTCATAGGATATTAAGTCTCTTCTTGGTAACTTGCTATCCTTCCTCAGAGTACGACCAGGTCTCCCCCTCCAGGGGACATGGTCAAATATGAGGCACCAGAGTACGTGAGAAAGTCATATCCCACTCTCCACTCAACTGTGGAGAATGTTCTGACCATTGGCTAGATCTGGGTAGGGGTTTAAAGTTTACTGCCTGTATTATCCTTGGCTGGTGCCTTAGTTTGAACGGGGCCCCTGGGCCCAAATCTGCCTATCATAATGTTCTACTTGTAGGTTTCTAGGACCCTCTGGATCCTTTTATTTTGCTATTCTCCCATGCTTCTCTCAGTTAGAGTCCCAATAGGATGTCCTCCCCTCTGTCCCAGTTTCCTGTTAAGAGAAGGCTTTTGTGGGGCATGCCCCTTGGACTAGTATGCAGATATAAGTGAGTATATACCATATGACACTTTCTTCTTCTGGGTTAACTCACTCATTATGATCATTTCTAGCTCAGTCCATTTATTCACAAATTTTGGGAATTCCTTTTTTTTAATAGCTGAGTAGTATTCCATAGTGTATATGTACCACAGTTTCTTCATCCATTCTTCTACTGAGGGACACTTAGGCTGTTTCCATGTTCTGGCTATTATGAATAAGGCTGCTATGAACATGGTTGAGCAAATTTTCTTGTTGTCTGCTGGGGCATCTTCTGGGTATATTCCAAGGAGTGGAATAGCTGGGTCTTGAGGAAACCCTATTCCCATTTTTCTGAAATAGCACCAGATAGATTTCCAAAGTGGCTGTAGTAGTTTGCATTCTCTCATGAAGAATAGTATATCAAGCTATGATATTTCCAGTAAAAAATATGTATTCAAAACATACATGATCTCACAAAAAAAGAACTGGAATTGATCCATGTAATGAAAACACTGTTCTATTCAGTAATTTATCACACCAACTGATATTTACTCATTCTTTTGCTAATTTTTAAAAATTTTATTCACTGTACATCCCAATTGTAGCCCACTGCCTATTCTCCTATTGGTCCCATATTCCCTTCTTCTTCCCCCCAACACCCCACCCCTAGCCCTCCAAAAATGGAAGCCCTCCTCCATTGCAATCTGACCCCAGCATATAAAGTATCATGAGGACTTCCTGCATGCTCTTCCTCCATGTCCTGGCAAGGCCATTTCACCAGGAAGAAGTGATCATAGAGCAGGCAACTGAGTCCATATCAAAGGTAGCCCCTGATCCTCATATTAGAGGACCCTGAGGTGGATATAGATTACATCTGAGAAGGGGGTCTAGTTCCTCTCCATGCCTCGTGCATCAGTCTCTGTAGGCCCCCTAAGGTCCAGACTTGAGCAATTGTTTATGACTATTTCAGATAATGTCTGTTCTCCTGAAAGAACAGAGAAAATAGTGTATGTAATGTAGCATTTTCATTTTCTTTGTTTTTATTTTTGTTCTTATATACACATATGTGCATATAACATACATTTTTTAAATCAATGCCTACTACTTTGGCATATTTTACACTAGATGATTTTGTTGATTAACTTAGTCTGGGTTGAGAGATAAATTCAAGATTTAGGCTCTAACTAGATGTAAGACAAGTTAATGTTAATCAATAAAATAATTAGATATATTTAAGATGATATAAAACATATTTATATAAATGTAAACATGAATTGAATGTCATATACATTTTCCACTTCAAACTGAAGTTAGTCTGAGTCACTGCTGTAAAGATAACTATAAATGTAGTTGTTGGAATTGATATAGTCATAGTGTCAAAGTCCTCACCAAATTTATAGATGTATATTTTATTTAAAATCAGTTTTTGTATTTTTTTATTATTAAAATCTGAATACCTTGATAACCTTGTTAAAGTTTAATCTAATAAGCAATTTGTAAGGGAAATTATTGTTGTTTTATTTTTTGTCATTGTGAAGTAGAATGGAGTACCCATCAAGTATCTTTGGCTACATGGAGTAGTAGATATCACACTAGATTTTAATGTAATAATTAGGATCAGAAATTCTCAAAAAACACATTTTGTAATGATGGAATTGCTTGTATTCCCATTGTCTACCAAAATAGCTATGTGATATATGTATAACACTTGAGCACTGAAAATATGTTTAGTACAATTCATAAACTAAATTTTCATATTTTATTTTCTTGTAAATAAAGTATGTTTGATGTAATCAATTACAGATAATGGTTATCAATTTTGACACTGCATCTATTGACATCATTATCATTCCACATTTATAATAAAAATATTGAGAGTAAAAATAAAGGCACATTCATATTTATTTGTAGCAACAGACATTTGATATTAAATATTCAAGAATAAAATAATGACTACCTTGGATCTTTGGTTTTTTTTGAGACAGAGTTTCTCTGTGTAGCCTTGGCTGTTCTGGATTTTCTTTGTACACCATACAGACTGGAACTCACAGAAATCTGACTGTCTCTGCCTTCCTGAGTGCTTGGATTACAGGCGTGTGCTGCCGCAGTAGGCAAGCTCCTTTCTTATACAGAGGAATCGTATAAAAATAATATTGTGATTTACTTTGAAATTTTCTACCAAAATAGAATTTTGGTTGGGCAATTGAAATTACACTGTATAGAATGGTGAATAAAATACAATTGCAGAATTTAAGTAAATTCCAAGTTGTTTTTTTCTCTTCTGATATTTTAATTTCCATAATGAGATAAATACAAAAATGTATACACAAATGCCTTTATTATATAAGTAAACATATAAAAAACAATTTCTACTTCTGAAATTCCAATAATAATAAATATGTAAGTGATAAGCTACATAAAAAGACAAAATGTGTTAATGGGAATAGAATTTCGTATGGATTAGGTAGTAACAAGAGAGAAGAGGGACTGGGATGAATGAGTATAAACTGAATGTGTTTTATATATTCATGAAATACAAATGTCAAAAACCAAATTTAGCCAATATAAAAGAAGCTTGAAAGTATTATAAAAGTTTAATTCCTTGTTTATCAACCTGCTCAGAAACTTCATTTTTTAAATAGCACTGGTGTTGGCTAAAACTTCAAAGTATAGATCACTATAATAAATAATTATCTATTTGTCTTTGAATATCACAAAGTTATTAACCCTTGAAAAACAAATGAAAGTCAACAGTATATGTAAAACAGGTTTTATCAAGTGCACTTTATAATGGAGAGGAATACCTTACTTAAATCACAAATACCCTATATCTATACCCAGAGAAATATATAGAAATCAATGCCATTTGAATTCCTCAAAATAAAATCATAAATTATTTAGGGACTATACAGCCTTATAATATGGCAAAATATCTATCACATAAAATCACCATCATTGTACCAGAATTCCTTTTTAAATTTGAATTTTGTTTCTTCATCTTTTTTAATTTTCTTGTCATTTGAATGGACTGTAGGTATGTTTTGACTTTTAGTCATTCTTTGAGAATAACATATGTTTTTATCATAAACACATGTTTCCACAACTCCTTGCATATCTACCCACCTTGTTTATCCACTCAACTTAGCATCCTCTCTCCTTATTCTTTTCTTCTCTCCTTTTCTCTTCCTTGGACCCACCAAGTTTAATTCATTCATCCCATATATTCTTTGAATTGTGAAGTTCTCTGGAGCATTACAAATTCTAATTGTCTTAAAGAAAACTCACTCCTCCTCTGCAATAAACTTTTTAAATTAAACTTTCTTGCATACACATTTATATTATTCCACATATATACAATATATATACATATATATTCCACATATATAGCAAGAAGAACCATCACACAATCAGGAATTATATAAATGTTACATTCTTAGTGTTTTGGATATTTATATTTGACAGCCTTGAAAAAAATATCTTTCCTATCTTGGTGAGTCTAAAATTCTGTACTGAAATCAATCTCCATCACAGCTTGTCATTATCAACTTAAAATATATATCTTGATCTAAAGACATCCTAACCCCTAAACAACTAAGATTGATTGTAAAACTAAGATACCTGGTCTTCAACTCCATCAGAGACTTGAGAAGGAATAAACTTGATTACCTGAGTACGCTGGGAGTGCAGGATACTAGCTTTCCAAATGAGAAGATGACAGAGACAGTTTTCTACCTCAATAGTAACCCAAAACTCTCTATAACATTGGAGCGTCTTCTTCAGTCTTATGTTCCAATATATATGACAGACATATTTGTGAGACAGGAACTGTTGAGGACTTGCTTACCCTGTCTTGACAGAGTTTGGCCATGAATTCGGCCTGCCCTTTTTTTTAGGTAGAATTCTGTCTGTGTTAGAGACAAGGATTGGAGATAGGGGTTGAAAAGAAAGAAGGGGGAATATAGAAATATATAAGGAAGATAGAACAAAAACATAGATTAGTGAATCAACTTAATGCATCAGTTGTCACTCACAAGGTTATTTTTAATTCACTGGTATAGAATTTTGTATATGAATCTAATATAAGTTTAATTCCAGATACAGTGGTATAGAGTTCAAATGTAATATTATTCTTTACACACACACACACTATATATGTATATGTATATATATATATATATATATATATATATATATATATATATATATATATATATATAATTATTTCTAGTCTAATATGAGGCACTGTACCCACACAACTCAATTATAATATAAGGTTTACTTCCAACACTTTGGCTATAGTATTTAAATTTAGAGTAAATTCTAACCATTTGTATGTTCTTTACTTTCCTATTACTTACATATGCTTAGTTTATTTGAAGTCTCTGCTTAGAGCACTTACAAATAAGCATAATGGAAATATTGTAAAAGGAAGTAAAATTTAAGAGCATTAATTTAAGATACAATGAAATTTGTTTTCTAATATATTTAATGTGTAATAGGCTAGTAGTATATATTAAAAATAGAATGGTTTTTCTTTAAGATGAAATTCTATAAATAAAGAAAAATGCAGTATTAGCATGGTATCAGGCAGACTCAGTAACTGCAGTTTAATTATGGACAAGGAAGTGTCAATTACCAGTGTTCAAATAGGAAATGGCTGTAATAGAATATTTACTTTAAGAGTATTGTAGAATTGACATTCTGTGATTGAAATGGATTTTTGAGATCCAATTTCAAGCATGGTATGTGAAACATAAGAACAACTTTTTAAGTAGAATGGTCCTGTCAGATATTTTCATATTACTCTAGGTTCTTTAATTTGTGCGACTAAAACAGGAAGAATAGGCTCATATCCAAAGACACAGTTAATGTATGTGCAGTGGAAGCAGTCAATCATCTTGTTACAATAGTGCATTTACTAATCACATTAAGGGGGAAGATGTTGTCATTGGTACATAAAGCAGGAAACCTAGAAGCTAAGACAAAAAATCTCAGGGTGTAGCTTAGAAGCACAAAAGGAAGTAGATGTTTAAAATTTGAATATGCACTGCCTTTTGTTTTTGAGTTTACAGCCTCTATTTCCTTCTTTTGGTTGTGTAGGAAACAATTGTGCAAGATTTAAAATACTATTTAAAAATTTTAATTTATTTTTTACATATATACTTATATTATTACCCATATATACAATAAACTACCTACCCATGAAACAATCAGCAATTATATAAATGTTACTTTCTTAGTGTTTTGGCTATTTGTGTTTGGCAGCCTTGAAGAAAATATCTTTCGTATGTTGGTGAGTCTAAAATTCTGAATGAAATCAATATCTATCATATCTCATCATTTCTGATGTGTTAGTTTTTGTTTTATTTTTATTTTATTATTACCCCTTTAAAGCCTGTGTGTTTTATAATGATAGAAAGGGAGTGGATTCTAATGGAGGATAGTAGGGAGGAACCTGGAAGAGTAGCTGGAGGAGAAACTGTAATATGGATATGTTATGTGAGGGAAGAAATTACATCCATTAAAAAGGAAAATAAATCAATAAAAATAAATATCTAAGACAGTTTTTCATGTCATATTTACCATGGGTAGTAAGTCTTTTTCTTGCATCCCTCATAGATATTTCCCTCTATCTCTAAGGAGAAGATGAATATTAGAAAACCAGAAAAGCAGTCACATAGAAATGGTTTATATGAATGCTGGGGACATTGGTGGTTCTGGTTCTGTAAGCATTTTTTAAATTTTTTTATTTTAATTTTATTAATTTATTCACATTAAACTCAATTGTTATCCCTTCATTTGTATCCTCCCATTCCTGCCTTCCTCGCATTTTCACCCTATTCCCCCTCCCCTAGATCTATGACCGAGACACTAAAAGAAAGAATAAATAGGCTACCAAAATAAGACTTGATAGCCTATGACCATATAGAGGGGGAGGATGTCCCTCTTGTTCTGTAAGTGTTAAGAGCTATCATCACCATCTGCATATGGACCCTTGGATTCTTATCATAGTTTGTGATCCTCACTTTTCAGTTTCACTGAGCTTTCTGAAGGTTAGATCACTCCTCTGCCAGCATCCTGTTGCTCCCAAATGATCACCTTTAGCTTCCTAAAAACCTTTCTAATTGAATATTTACCTTTGTTAACTCTGAGTACTGGCAATAATAGTAATTCATTGAATAAATATTGAATTAATAGCAGAACCTAAATCACAATAGTACATTTTAATTTATTATACATATATGTATATCACATTTACAATGAGTATATATTATGATGATTTTTGTGTAATTTGGTGTCTCAGTTTCACTTCATTTTTGGTAGGTTAGTTCCTGATGTGAGCATATTTCAGCCTTAACATATTAGACAAGGGTTGTGGTGCCATGAAAATAATAAAGCAGGTGAAGCTCTACTGCTCTTTTCCATCAGGTTACCATGCAATCAGGAAGGCTTTCATTTCTTTATTTACTGAAAGAAGAAAAACCATAATGTTATTGTATGCATTCCAATATACACTATTCAGACATTCCTTTTCTTCATTATGAACAAACACTGTCAGTATAATAGAACCTCCATATACAAACCTACAATTACCAACACACATGTGTTCCATGCCTCAGACTACCATCTAATATATACTTTGTGTGATGCTTATCTGCTTATTTATCATGTTCATATATCATATATCTCTGTCTGTCTGCCCTTTGGTTTGTCTGTCTGTCCATCTGTCTGTCAAACCATTCTTCTGCTAGTCCATCCATCCATCCATCCTTCTGTCTTTCAATCTTTCTGTCTGTCTATCTGTCCATCCATTTGTCTGTCTGTCTGTCCATCGGTCTGTCTTTTTGTCCATCTGTCCTGTCCATCCTTCTGTCTGTCCATCCATCTGTCTGCCTTTTCCTCTGTCTGCCCATCCATCTTTCCATCTGTCCATCCTTCTGTCTGCCCCTCTGTCCATTCTTCTCTGTCTATCCATCCATCTGTCTGTTTGTCTATATTTCTGTGTCTGTCTGTCTGTCCATCTGTCCTGTCCATCCTTCTGTCTATCTGTCCATCCATCCGTCTGTCTCTCTGTCTGTACTTCTGTCTGTCTGTCTGTCCATTCAGCATTCTGTGTATCTATCTGCCTGTACATCTGCCCTGTCCATCCTTCGATCTGTTCATCCTTTTGTCTGTCTTTTTTCTATCTATCCATCTGTCTATCAGTCTGTCTGTCTGTCCTGTCCACCCTTCTGTCTCCTTGTCCGTCTGTCCTCTCTATTCATTCATTCTTCTGTCTGTCCATCTACCAGTCTGTCCTTCTGTCCATCCTCCTGTCTGTCTATTTGTATGTCTGTCTGTCCTGTCAATCTCTCTGTCTGCCAATCCTGTCTGTCATTCTGTCTGTCCTTCTGTCTGTCTGTCTCATTGTTGGTCTGTCCTCTGTCTGACCTTCTGTCTGTCTGCCCACCCATCTATCAGTCCATCTTTTTGTCCTTCTGTCGGTAGTCTGTACATCCATAATAATATAAATATACATATATACAATAAACTACCTACAGCAAGAAGAGCCATGACACAATCAGGAATTATATAAATGTTGCATTCTTAGAGTTTTGGCTATTTGTAGTTGGCATCCTTGAAGAAAACATCTTTCCTATCTTAGTGAGTCTAAAATTCTAAACGTAGATCAATCTCCATCACATCTTGTCATTATCAACTTAAAACATTTATCTAGACCTAAAAACATCTTAACCCCTACCTAATTAAGCTTCATTGTAAAACTAAGCTACCTGGTCTTCAACCCCGTCAGAGACTTGAGAAGAAATAAAATTGATTACCTGAGTACACAGGGAGTACAGGTTATTAGTTTTCCAAGTGAGAAGATGACAGAGACAGTTTGCTGCCTGAACAGTCACCCTAAACTCGCTATAACATTGGAACATCATCTTAGCCTTCTGTCCCAACATATCTAACAGACATATTTGTGAGGCAGGAACTCTTGAGGTCTTGCTTACCCTGTCTTGGCAGAGTTTGGCCATCAACTCTGCCTTCATCAAGTTTGCCTTATTTTTAAAGGCAGAATTTTTTCTTTGGTAGAAATGAGAACATTTTGCTCAGTAGCTTGTTTGCCACATTTGAAGCTATCTCCAGGAGGAGGTTCTTTGACACTCATCATTTCTTTGAGGTAGGGTGGGTGTTGCCAGACATTAACCTGTCTCATGGTCAATTAATCTTTAAATTAATAAAAACAGTTTTAAATGCCATATTTTGCATGTCTCTGAGGTAAACTTTAAGTTGCCCAAAGCTCTTGTGTGGAACTTTATGTTCACATCCCCTCTCAAACTGGTATTTAGTTTGACTTTAATGTGCATGGGAGCTTGACTATGCTGTCATAATGTTTATAAATTTGTATTAATAGGTACCTCCTATGTTCAGAGAATATATATATATATATATATATATATATATACACATACACACACACATACCCAAGGATTCTGCCTTTTGGAATATTTTGTTCCCTGTTCCATAATTATCTTTTATCATCGTGAGGAACTAATATGATATAGATGTCCTGTTTAGTGCTAAGCATTCTGAATTTTCTTATTTTCAAAACCTTGTCTAATCATGTTTGTCATTGTAATCACCTTTCACTTCAAATAGAAGCTTCATTTGATGAGCATTTGATAACACATTAATCTATGTATATAACAGTAAGTCATTAGAAATCTATTACTGTGCCTAGGTTCCTCCTAGTGCCTATGACTTATCTAGAGACAGGTTCTTAGTCTGTGATATATTAATACCACGCATAGGTTTTATCTAATGGAATGGGACTTAAATCCAATCATAATATGATTAGTTGAACCAATAATTATTTTGTCACTATCATACTAATGAGCACTTATTTTGCCAGGCAAGACATTATTATGGCTCACAGGATTCTCAGCTTGAAATTCTACTCTTGATTTCTTAAAAAATTCTTAATTTCTATGTGTATTCCAAATGAAACAAACATATATGACGAATCAAGGCTAACTTTCACAAAAGGCAGAAAACATTCAAGACTTTTTATTCTGAATTGCTACTTATTTTAGAATTATTTATTAACTTTTCCATTTAATTGCAATTTTAATAATTTTGGTTTCCTTCATATGTAAGTAATATTCCTCTGTGTAAAAATACTGCATTTTCAGTGCCAGTTAATCAGTTGGTGGACATATAGGCTGCTTCAATTCTTGACTCTTGTAAATAGGGAGGCAGTCAACATTAATGAGCAATATATCTACAGAAGAATATGAATCTTTGGGAATGTGTTGAAGTGTGGTATATCTGGATCATGTGTAGATCTCATTTTTAGTTACTTTTTAGGAATCTACACACTGATATCAATAGTGAGTGAAGTACTTTTAATTCCTACCAGCCATTCTTCTTTCTCCACATCTGCACCAGCATTTGTATCCTTTGTTTTTGGGATCTTAGCCATTCTGTTAAGGATAAGTTAAAATCTCCAGATAGTTTAAATTGACCTCTTCATAGTTGTTAAAATGATGAATTTTAAAAATGTTTTAGGGTATTTATATTTCAACGTTGAGACATCTCTCATTTAATTCCATGCCCCAACTTTGTTTAGGGTGCTTATTTTCTTTATGTTTAGGATTTGGTTTTTTTTTTTTAAATGTTTGTATATGATAGATTATAACCTTCAGCTACAGAACTGGTAAAAAATGTTTTCCTTTTGTTAGCTGCTACTTAATTCAAAGCATGGTGTGTTTATCTCTATATAAGCTTTTTAGTATTGAGGTTATATTTAATAACTTTGTCTTAATTCTTCTGTTTTCATGTTCAATTCAGAAAGGCCTTTTCTGTGCCAATGAGTTCAGATGTATCCCCTAATTTTCCTGTAAGATTCAAAATATCAGGTCTTACATTGATGTCCTTGATCCATTTGGAGTTTTGTGTGATGTCAGAGATAAGGATCAAGTACTCTACTATTTGATAGCTGTCATGTGTAACGTGTGTGTCTCTGTGTGTGTGTGTGTGTGTGTGTTTGTGTGTGTGTATTGTACTATAAATTACTCATAATGTATAATTTCATGGATGAAGTCTTATTTTATTGGTGATTTCTAATAAGGCTTGTAATGTGTGTTGTTGTTTTCTCTTTTTTTCTGAGGGTTTTTTTCTTTATTTCTCTCCCAAGCCAAAATTAGTGCTTAAAATTCCTCCAAAATAATATTTTGTTCAGTCATTGAAGTTCCTGATTAAAATGAAAAGGTTGTCCTTTGAATAATAATCACTTTAAACTACTAACATTTGCAAGATTTGGTTTACAGATAAAATATGTATAATTGACTTTGACTCTGAGGAAATAAGTAGGTTTTACAGTGTAGAAAGGGTCTACATGAGAAAGGTTATTCTGGGGATTCAACCAGAATTTTTGTACTATACACCCTAGCCTCTGAGAAAGAATATTTACCCCAAACCATTGAAACCCACATTAACTTGCATTCTTCTTTCAACGACACACTGGCCTTCTCAAAAAATTCATTCTGGGTTTAGAAAATATAAGATACACTAAAAATATAATTTCTACAGTGTTTCAGTGTATTTTATTTTTTAAACAGGTAGATAAAATTTTGTTAATAGAAGTTCTTGATCAAACAGTTAGGGATCATTTTATGTTAGCTATCAATTATGTTTTGTAGGTTCACACAAAAATCTTTTCGATGATGTAGTATGTAGGGAAAAGCTACTTAAGTGTTAACAGTCTCTCCTTGTTTTATTTTCTATACAGGGTCATAACTATTTCATATGCAGTCATTTGAGTGTTACTTTAAGGACTGTATACGTAGTGACCTATTCAAAACATGAGGCATAGTTTTTTCAGCATATTGCTTTTGCTGTACATTGTTTTGTGTCCTAAAACAGTGAACATGGCCAACTAAATCCATAGTGATCTCACCCATGTCATATTTTCATTTTTAAAATAATCTGTCATTGGAAGTTTATCACATATATCAATATGATTAAGAGCTAATTTTCATTGACAAATATGTTGATTTTATTGTATCATATATAATTAATCTAAGAAAAATAAATAATAACTCACCTTTCCTTATATTTGTAATTATCTAAAGAAGGAATCATGCATGTCTTTGCAGATCTTTAAAACCACAAGCTAGAGAAACTTGTCTAATAAAAATTCCCCCCCAAAAAATTCACTCTCCAAATTCCATTTCATTTATCACTCATCTATGTGAATTTAAAACCTGTAATTATATTTTGGAGTTACATAAAATTTTGCCAGTACTTGTAAATAATGTTAAATATTTAATAGTGATATTCTGAAAAAATAATTAAAAATAAAAAGATTTCACTTGAGGACTCAGAATATTTCATGTCATTGCTTATATTAAACATTGGTAGATGCTCTGTATTTTGAAGGTTTCCTATATCTTCCCTGTTATTTCAATACTAATTGAGTAACAAAACTGACACCATAGCTATTTCTTTTCTTCTAGGATAAAAATATGTGTTAGTTATGCAATGTTTTGACATATTTTCTCATAGATAGATAGGTAGATAGATAAAGAGAGAGGGGGAACCATAAGATGGTATATGCTATGCCATTTTTCTTCTTCAGTTTCTTTGACCTCATAGAAGCATGAATGACTCAAAAGTCACAGAAATTTGAAGAAATGAGAAGTATTTTAAGTGATAAAATAAAACATTCTGTTTGGAGAATACATAGAGCACATATTTTATTTTCAGAGAGAATTGATTTATCTCATACAGTCAGATGCCCATTCAAGATACATATTTAAAGCTTATAAGATATGTGATACTAAGCTTTCAGAGACACCAATTTTAATAAATCAGAAATGATGTGCATACCTACTTTCATAACAACATTTTTTAAAGATAGAAAGCTCAGTAGTTTCTTTTAAAAATAATTCTTTATAGACACTGCTTAGACCTTACATTTCTAAGTAAAAGTAGAAATATTTGGGCTTGCTTTCATATATTAACTTTTCTTTTGCCAGAAAAATGAGAAAAGTTTTTATTTTGTGTATATATATTTAGAAATGGCAACCAACAAAGACAAGTAATATGGTTTAATGTGACAATAACATGCTGCCTATTGAGATAAACATATCTGTAATATTATAATGTGGTTAAAAAATTTAAAAAGTCTATTTTCAGAAGTTTGGTCAAGATTTGCACACATCAGAACTCAGAAGGATATAATTAAAACATAGTTAATGCAATTAAAGTGAAAAGACAATCTGAATTTTATTGCTTGTAATGTGCATATTGAAAATGCACACTATTCTTCTCATTACACTGACTTTTAAATGACTGAATTTTTTATGAAACTAGAGTGAGAGATATTCAATGGATCCATTTTATTCAAAGAATACCTGAATGGCTCTATCAAAATGAATCATATATATTTAAAGAAAAATAGAAAATGAGCACACAGAAAAGATAATGTATCGTTATATGTTAAAAATCTTTGCATGTTGAAAATGTTGAGGGTTACAACAAATTAAGATATTCAAAGTTTATGACAGTTTTCTCATGAATCAGTCAGCCATTATCTAATGGTATTGAATTTTATTTGCATTATTTTTATTTCTCCCCACCCCCAAAAAACAACCATGAAACCAATCCTAGTTTCTAATTTTTGACTGATCTTTACTCCAACAAGTCAACTCTGTATGGTGGCTGGATGCCATAAATTAAGATAATAGGAGATAAATGTGTTTCTTAAATTAGAAGCCATTAAGTATATTCAAATTATGAAACTGTTTTCAAATTTTACTTTTAATTTTTTAACTGTACCAATGTCCACTGTAATTATAAATAGTTTCAGAAATATAGTTAGGATATTATATTTTTGTCATAGAGAAAATAAGAAAAAATATTTCTTCAATATAAATTGTTTAGGATAGCCATGGATTATAATCTTTCATATTCAAATGAAAGCATCTGAATTAAAGAATAGTTCTATCATTCATTTTTTTGGACACTCTTATCAACTCTAAAATTTTATTGGAAATGTCAATTAATGTTTTTCTTTTAATGTTATTATTTACTTTGCATCCTGGTCATAGGTCCTCCTTCATCTCCTCCCAGTCCCACCTTCTCTTTCTGTTTTCCAAAAACCCCTTCCTCTGCTCCTCAAGAAGAAGAACCCTACCCACCCAAGCATATCAAGTTGCATAAGGATTGACAGCATCCTCTTCCGCTGTGTCCTGGCAAGTTAGTCCAACCAGGGGAAGGTGATTAAAAAAAAAGTAGGCATAAGAGAGTTCGTGTCAAAGTCATCTTCTACTCCCTTTAGTAGGGAACCCATATGAGAACTGAGCAGCCCTTCAGTTACATTTGTGTAGGGGGCCTAAGTCCAGTGCATATGTGGTTTTTGGTTAGCACTTCAGTCTCCATAACCTCCTTTGGGCCCTGGTTAATTGGTTTTGTTGGTCTTCTTGTGGAGCTCCTGTCCCCTCTGAGTATTTCTACCCTTCCTCTCACTCTTCCATAAGACTTTGCACTCCACTCAATATTTGGCTGAGGGTCTCTCTATCTGTTTCCATCAGTTCCTGGGTGAAGCCTTTCAGAGGACAGCTGTGCTAATCTCCCATCTGCAAGCCTAGCAACCTATTATTAATAGTGTTAGGGGTTGGCCATTCCCATTAAGTGGTTCTAGAGTTGGGCCAGACATTGGTTAGACATTTTCTCAATCTCTAATTTATTTTTGACTTTGCATATCTCGTAGGCAGGGTAAGTTTTGTCTCAAAGTTCTTGTGGGTGGGTTGATAGTCTTCTCCTTCCACTAGTAGCCATGTCTAATTATAAGGTAGCCTCTTCAGTTTTCATGACTCCTGCTACTAGGTATATCAGCTAGAGACAGCCTAGTATTGTCCTAGGAACCCACCCTGTTTTATGTCTCCAGCTTGTCACAGAGATACTCCTGTACATGGTTTATCTTCTCTATGAAAGCCCTCTGCCCTCCTGCCCCTGCTCACCCCAAGTCTGATATTGATTCTCATTTCTCTCAATGCTTCCTCTCTTACCCTGACTGTGCACAGAGTGAATAAGTAACGGCTTTGTCAATTTGTTTTAATGAATAAGCATGAATTGTTCTAAGACTTACTTATGTCTGTTAATTTTGATAATAATCGCAATATAGACATTAATGGACCTTTCTATTCTTATAATTCAATGGCTAATATTTGTTTGAACAGACTTTGTATGTGATCAAAAAGATATATAAATACAATATAGAACTAGATAGAACATTTAAGTATTTGATAAAATAGAATTTGACTGCCACAAATCATTCCAATAAATCTTCCATTTAAGTATGGGTGAAATTTTTGGTGTGTTAACAAATATTTACTATTAAGTGAAAAAGTGCAGGGATCTGTAGTGGATAAAATTACAGCTGATACTTGCAAACAAGTAGAGAAAGGCTTAAGAATTGAAAAGGCAGAGCCAGAGAAATGTCCTAGAAGATAAATTATTACCAAGCCTGCATATGTGAGTTCTACCCTTAGACTCACATGATAGAAGGATTGCACCAACTCCAGCAATTTGTCTTGTGACTTACATATATGAGCCACAATACACATGCATACACACCTTTATCTTTACATACATATAAATAAAACAAATGTAATGGAAATATAAAAGTAAAGCCACAGGATGTGTATGCTGCTTAGATTATCTGGACTCCTTGTTTCAGGACTGTACATTACACTAAATCATAATTATCAACTCACAAAATTCTGACCTTCAGAACTATGTGTTTAGAACTAATTACTATTGATCTCAATCCAATTTACTTAAATTGTCTCCATGAAAATCAAAATATAATTAGTAATAAGCACCAACAATTTATTTTTTTTTCTTTTTAAAAATTTTATTATTTTTCTTTTTTAGCATATACATTTATATTATTATACATGGATAAAATAAACTACATTCTGCAGGAAGAACCACAAGACAATCAGGAATTCTATAAATGTTACATTTGGGTATTAGTATTTGGCAAAGTTGAAGTAAACATCTTTCCTCTCTTGTTGGGTCTAAATTTCTGAATGGAGATTAATATTTATTATATCTCATCTCTATTAACTTAAAACATCTATGTTGATCTAAAAACATCTTAACCCCTAATCTACTAAGCTTAATTGACAGACTAAATTATCTGGTCTTCAAACCCATCAGAAGCTTGAGAAGGGATAAAACTTAAGTACTTGAGTGAATCCGGACTACAGGTTAGCAGCATCCAAGATGAAAAAATTGACTGAGGCAGTTTACTGCCTGAACAGTCACCCAACCCTCTCTATGATGTTGGAGCATCATCTTAAGCCTTCTGGCCCAATATTTCTGACAGACATATTTACAAGGCAGGAACTATTGAGGACTTGCTTACTCTGTCTTGGCAGAGTTTAGCCATAGACTCTGCCTGTATCCAAGCTTGTCCTTTTTTAGGCAGAATTCTGTCTGTGGCAAAAAATAAGGACTTTTGCCCAGTAGCTGATTTGCCACATTTGAAGCCAACTCCATAAGGAGGTTCTTTGATGCTCATCATCTTCTTTAAGGCATGCTAGGTGTTGCCAGAAGTTAACTTGTCTTGTTGTCAAAGAATCTTTAGAATAATAAAAACATCTTTAAATGCCATTTTCTGTAGGTCTCTGAGGTTTTTTGAAGACCTTATTTAACGATTTTACTTCATATATCTATAGAATCATGTTTGACTCAGGGATGTATCTCCTTTCCTTTATCTTTCTTTTGTAGGTAAGGAGATAGGAACTGAAAAGAAATAAAGGGAGATATAGAAATATAGAGGGAGGGTAGAACAAAAGGTAGATTATTGAATGTACTCCTCATCTGAAGGCCCTAATTGTTACTCACAAATAAGGTTATGTTTTAATTCAATGGTATTGAATTTTGTATATTGATGCAAGTTATGCTCATGTCAAAAGCTAGTTTAAATTTAGCAGAAGAACATATATTATAGGTCTAATAGATACATTTGAGACTTCTTAACTCCCTGTGAATCTCTCACTTCAGCATGACCTACTGAAGCTAAGTTTCAGATTGTAAGATTTCTCTTTTATTTCACTAACAAGCACCAACAATTTAAATAGTCAGTTTTTAAATTAAACTTTTGTTAAATCTATGTTACTCTTCAAATGTAAGTTTACTTTTAGTGCCACCTTCATTTATTGTTTTTTACTTTTACGTTAATATACTTGCTGCTTTTAACTTTCAATTACTATATGGTAGGAATTTAAGTAGCAGCGAATCTATCAAAAGTCAGTAAAGAAGATAAAACTTTGTGTCAATCAAGGGACATTAAAAAAAGTTATCTGGCATATGTTTTTAAGAAAATCTATGATGAGATATAGATCAAAATATTTTTAGTTGACAAAATTTTAAACTTTTAAATGTGCTCATGATGCTCTTTACACATTTTGAAGTTTTAGTTAGTGGATAACCATTGTTAAAAAAGAAGGGGAATAATTATTGAAACATAAAAAATACTGCTTGTATTGTATTAACATTGTCATTAATAATAACAAACATGTTATTTAAAAGCAAGTATTAAAACAGATATAATTCTACAATTATATATAAAATATTATAAGTGATTTTGTTTATTTATTTGATGAAAATTTGCATCTTGGAAGTTATAGCAATTAATGCAAATAAAAATTATCTTCAAAATATTAAAAACTAATAGTCACCTGTCTAAGCAGCATGCATGCATGCATGCATGTAATGATAAATTTGTTTGACTTTTTTGTTAACTCTTCTATATAGTGTTGAATGCAATATGTAAGTACAAATTTCACATTCAAATACCCTGATAAATTATACATATATATATATATATTTAAATTATTGATATTTATATTTGAATTGCAAAAATAGAATTTAGATTTTAAAATCTATGGTTAAATACTTTATTACACTCAGGCTTAACTTTCTCTATCATTTGAATTGCATGTTGGAAATGGATATATGTTATCATTTCATTGATGATAAAGAAATATGTGTCAAGAATTTCATTTATATATAACCAATTTCATAAATTACCTGTCATTTTTAAATGGATCTGTACAGTTCTGAGATTACTGCAACATAATTAGATGAGACAAATGAATTAGAAAAAAATTTACTTGTCTGTCATATAAATATTAAGTATAAAAATCCCAAGCCTGAGAAATTAAAAGAAGGTCAAACTAATAAGCTTATAATTTTTATACATCTGAGTTAAGTTCTGTACATGATTCTAAAGTCCATTTAATTATGTTATTGAAAAATGTGTATGGCTCTGTCAGGGAGACAGCAGTAACAAAAGACTGTGTTAGCATATTATTGTCCGAACTTACCCAAGAGACCCTGCAATGATGCCCTATGCTGACCTCATCAACAGGCAGGTGGCAGTTAATCAACTGAGAACAAAGTTACTGGGAGAATAATTTCAATTACAAGAGCCTTGCTGCCTATATCATAGACAAAAGAAGAGCAGAAGTCATTCATCTTTTTGAATGTGCATACTAAGTTACATTTAGTTATTGCTTTTATGAAGAATAAGGAAATAATTACCACTAGAAAACTCCAAAAAGGTCTGGAACTTTTGGCATCACAGGCATTTGAATACCAAGTCAGAGAATGTAAAAGCAAGGCAGACATTCTAAGACCTTGGGAATTTCTGGAATAGTAAAAATTCTTAAGTCACCCAAACTTATTTGACAGATTAACTTAATAACAAGCTAACATTGAAGGCTGGAGCTGATATCTATATCTTGTGTAAAAGTACATATATTCTTGATCAAAATATTTTGAGTCCTATACTCAATCAAGAGTAGGAGAAAACAACAGTTTTTCTTCTTATGAAAGGAAAAACAGTTAAAATTAAATTTTTAAAATTAACTTCCAATACTATGTTTTTCTTGGAGTCAAATTACCTTCCTCCCTACCTTATGACTTTGGTCATTTTTCTACTATGTGGAGTGTGAAAGTAGGTGGAGCTCATAAAAATGTTTTGGGAAATGAAAAAGTATATAGAATGTTTAACCACTTTACTAAACATCATGCCATGTGTTTATTTTTAAGCCCTTTCCAGCTCTCTCTCAAGTGTATACTGGAATCAATAAAAACTCATCAAAGGCCCTTTTCATTTTTAGAAAGCTAAAAAAAATGTTCCTTTGTATATCTGTACCAGCATACTCTCCATGAAGAAACCATGGTAGTGACGACTGAAGATATGCCTTTGGATGTTTCTTACGTGCCTTCTACTTATTTGACCGAGATCAGTCATATCTCCCAAGCTCTTTCAGATGTGGAACAACTTCTAAATGCTCCTGAACTCTGTGCTAAAGATTTTGAAGATCTCTTTAAGCAAGAGGAGTCTCTTAAGGTAAAAACACAGCTCTTTCATTTAACTTTACTGGATGGTAATTGCACAGTGAAGAAACTTTGTCTTATTCCAGAAAACTTTAGAAATTTCAAGATTAAGCTGCTCACCTTCTAGCTCCTTCTTCACATGGAGAATGTGAAGGAAAAGAGAGGGGGATTGTCTTTGACAGAAACTCTGTTGCTGCAGAATCGATCTTTGCCTTTTGGTGGAGAGGCCTTGTGTGATCACAGAGAAAGGGAATGCAAGCTATCCATTTGAGACCTGCTAGGCTGTACTCAGAAAGTAGGGGAGGAGGGCTCCACCTCTCAGAGGTTAGGGGAGGGGAATAGGGCCAAAAAGGGAGGGAGGGTGAGAACAGGAAGATAAGAGCAAGGGGACTACAATCAAAATATAATATAAACAAGTTATAATTTAAAAAAGAATAAAAAATGAAAATAATTCAAGATTGATAGCTAAGATGTAAATTAGAAATACTTTAAAACATGTTGGAATATGGCTTTCCATAATATTGGAGTAAACAATAAAAATAGGCCACACATTCACTCAAGACAGAATCATAAAACAAGTTTTAATAAAGAGTTTATTCACAACTAGTATATTACTTTAATTCATCCTCTCCCAACGGGAAACCAAATAAGATTTTAAATTGTATCTACATTGTCTTAGTATCTTACTTTCTTAATATAATGTATATATTCCTTTTCAAATTCATATCAAAATGTATTATGAGATACATAATATAATTGAGTAGAATTTAATTACTTAAGCCAGGTATAATGCTGTCTATAACATCAGTATATGAGGAACATAGGGGAGATAAATTCCTTAAATATTTATTTCAAATCCACTAGCCAAAGACTTAGTACCGAAATGAGCTTTTTTTTTTTTCCAAATAGCAGCCTGATCCTGGATTCTGAACCATGGCAAACTATGGTGAGGTAATAAGCTGTGAAATTTAGTAGGCAATGTATATAAATAAATGAAAGTATCATCCAGAAACGTGTACATAAAATGCAGGTCTTATGATAAGTTGGCAATTTTATAATTCACACTCAAAATGAAATATAGCCACTGTTTAGTATTTTTTCAGAACAAGCAGCAGAATATAGACAGATGAGTTTGATATGAACAGCATGTATTAGCTAAAGCATTTTACTTGTTAATGATTTCTTGGGAGATCATTTCATATCACATATTTTCTATATAGGTATACAAATTGAAAATGCTGTTTGTTTTGGAAATCAGCATTTCACCATGTTAAGTGACTTGAATTTCATATCGTACATTAAATAAAATAAGCTATAAAATTACACAGTAAAATAAGAGCTTCATGGATGTCTGAATCCAGCCCATCTGTTTCACTATTGGCTGTTATCTTACAATCCTTGAAGTAAAAATCAAATGCTTTATATGTACAGTGAAGAGAAGCAGCTCAAGCATTACATAAAGGAGACTAGCCTGCATACCAATCATTAGTCACATTAACTAAACTCTTCTGACAGCACAATTTGTAAGCTCATTATTGTTGCTCAACATGCAAATCATTAATAATAATCTCATGTCCCTTCATTATCATGTTACTGGAAATATTGGTCAGAAGAGCAGTGACCCTAAACTTACTAAGTTGCACGCTAAATAACTTTGATGCAGTACCTCTTATTGTACATGCTTAAAATGACAAAACACTGTCTATATTCACAGCTATTCAGTAGTTCATCTTCATACATTTACTACTATAGCTTACTTTAATTTGGATAAGATTATTAATATAGGATTAAGAAGGTATTATTCAAGATTGAATTTAGCTGTATGGTTGAATCTCCATGAGATATGAAAGTAGATATAATTATACATTTCCCACAACAAATCTGCCCCTGGAAAATGAACCTACAATATTCACTGATTTTTTTTTATAAGAGATAGTTTTCAACTTGCTCTTCAAAAAATATGTATTTTCTCTTAAAGTCATTTAGCATTTTTATTATCTAAAAATAGAAATGTAGAGCAAAAATTGCACTCCTGCTGGTTAAGACAGTTTGAAGTTAAATATGGTTAATATTATTCTTGATAGATTTACATGGATCAAATTACAAATGGTAGCACAAAATGTTGGAGTTTAATCTACATAGTTTTAAGAGTTCAGTACAAGCCATATAATGTGAAATAAGATATATAATTATTCTCTGAACACAACATGATTAAATAGCATGGATGGGTTGAATATTTCTGTTAAATTGGAAAACTGCCTAATAATTTTAACAGCAAGTGAAGATAAATGTTATCTTTTCATTAATAACTATATTTTAAAGTGAATGTGTTACCTACAATGAGGGCATGGGAGAGATGGGTAAGAAACACATACATATGTAATCAATGTTCTGTTCTCAAAACCAATATGATCAATTCAAATTAATAATGAATGATTAAAGGTAAAGATTTTTAAGTATATTTTATTAATTTGTTCATATTACATCTTAGTTCTTTTTTTCTTTTTATTAATTTATTCTTGTTACATCTCAATGTTTATCCCATCCCTTGTATCCTCCCATTCCTCCCTCCCCCCCCATTTTCCCATTATTCCCCTCCCCTATGACTGTTCCTGAGGGGGATTACCTCCCCCTGTATATTCTCATAGGGTATCAAGTCTCTTCTTGGCATCCTGCTGTCCTTCCTCTGAGTGCCACCAGGTCTCCCCCTCCAGGGGGACATGGTCAAATGTGAGGCACCAGAGTACGTGAGAAGGTCATATCACACTCTCAACTCAACTGTGGAGAATATTCTGACCATTGGCTAGATCTGGGTAGGGGTTTAAAGTTTACCACCTGTATTGTCCTTGGCTGGTGCCTTAGTTTGAGCAGGACCCCTGGGGCCAAATCTGCCTATCATATTGTTCTACTTGTAGGTTTCTAGGACCCTCTGGATCCTTCTACTTTGCTATTCTCCCATGCTTCTCTCATTTAGAGTCCCAATAGGATGCCCTCCCCTCTGTCCCAGTTTTCTGGTAAGTGAAGGCTTTTGTGGGACATGCCCCTTGGGCTAGTATGCAGATATAAGTGAGTATATACCATTTGATTCTTTCTGCTTCTGGGTTAACTCACTCATTATGATCATTTCTAGCTCAATCCATTTATCCACAAGTTTTGGGAATTCCTTGTTTTTAATAGCTGAGTAGTATTCCATAGTGTATATGTACCACAGTTTCTTTATCCACTCTTCTACTGAGGGACAGAAGATGCTCCAGCATATACATTTTAATTCTTATCCCATTCCTTGTATCCTCCCATTCTTCCCTCCCTCCCATTTTCCCATTATTCCCCTCCCCTATGACTGTTCCTGAGGGGGATTATCTCCCCCTGTATATGCTTATAGGGTATCAAGTCTCTTCTTGTTAACCTGCTTTCCTTCCTCTGAGTGCCACCAGGCCTCCCCATCCAGGGGACATAGTAAAATATGAGGCACCAGAGTTCGTGTGAAAGTCAGATCCCACTCTCCACTCAACTGTGAAGAATGTCCTGTCCATTGGCTAGATTTGGGTAGGGGTTCGAAGGTTACTGCGCGTATTTTCCTTGCCCTTAGTTTGAACAGGACCCCTGGGCCCATATCTGCCCATCACAATGTTCCTCTTGTAGGATTCTAGGACCCTCTAGATCCTTCTATTTCCCCATTCTGCCATGCTTCTCTCACCCCGAGTCCCAATATGATGTCCTCCCCTCTGTCCCACCTTTCTGGTAAGTGAAGACTTTCATGGGACATGCCCCTTGGGCTAGTATGCAGATATAAGTGAGTATATACCATTTGACTCTTTCTGATTCTGGGTTAACTCACTCATTATGATCATTTCTAGTTCAATCCATTTGTCCACAAGTTTCGGGAATTCCTTGTTTTTAATAGCTGAGTAGTATTCCATAGTGTAAATACCACAGTTTCTTTATCCATTCTTCTACTGAGGGACACGAAGGCTGTTTCCATGTTCTGGCTCTTATGAATAAAGCTGCTATGAACATGGTTGAGCAAATGTTCTTGTGTGCTGGAACATCTTCTGGGTATATTCCAAGGAGTAGAATAGCTGGGTCTTGAGAAAGCCTTATTCCCAGTTTTCTGAGATAGCACCAGATAGATTTCCAAAGTGGCTGTACTAGTTTGCATTCACATCAGCAATGGAGGAGTGTTCCTCTCTCTCCACATCCTCACCAGAATGTGGTGTCACTTGAATTTTATCTTAGCCATTCTGATGTTTGTAAGATGGAATTTCAGAGTTGTCTTGATTTGCATGTCCCTTATGACTAAGGAGGTTGAGCATTTCTTTAAGTGTTTCTCAGCCATTCGATATTTCTCTGTTGAGAATTATCTGTTTAGTTCCAAGCCCCATTTCTCAATTGGGTTATTTGGTTTGGTGGTGTTTAATTTCTTGAGTTCTTTATATATTTTGGATATTAGACCTTTGTCAGATGTAGGGTTGGTGAAGATCTTTTCCCAGTCTGTAGGCTGTCGCTTTGTTCTCTTGACAGTGTCTCCTGCCTTACAGAATTTTCTCAGTGTCATGGAAGTCCCCTTTATTAATTGTTGACCTTAAGGCCTGGGCTGTTGGTGTTCTGTTCAGGAAGTTGTCTCCTGTGCCAATTTGTTCCAGGCTCTTCCCCATTTTTCCTCAAACTGATTTAATGTCTCTGGTTTTATATTGAGGTCTTTGATCCACTGGGGCTTGAGTTTTGTGCATGGTGACAAATATGGGTCTAATTGCATTTTTGTACATGTAGACATCCAGTTAGACCAGCACCATTTGTTGAAGATGCTATCCTTTTTCCATAGAATAGATTTGTCTTCTTTGTCAAAAATCAAGTGACTATATGTGTGTGTATTCATATCTAGGTCTTTGATTCAATTCCACTGATCAACCAGCCTAGTGCTGTGCCAGTACCATGCTGTTTTAATTACTGTTGCTTTATAGTACAGCTTGAAATCAGTTATGGAGATTCCTTCAGAGGATCTTTTATTGTACAAGATTGTTTTAGCTATTCTGGGTTTTTTGGTTTTCCATATGAAGTTGAGAATTGAACTTTCAATGTCTTTTAAAAATTGTTTAGGTATTTTGTTAGGAATTGCATTGAATCTGTAAATTGCTTTTGTTAAGATGGCCATTTTTACTATATTAATTCTCCTATTCCACAAGCAAGGAAGATCATTCCATCTTCTCATGTCATCTTCAATTTCTTTCTTTATAGTTTTTAATTTTTTTTTAAAACAAGTCCTTCACTTGCTTGGTTAAAGTAGTTCCTAAATATTTTATGTTGCTTGTGGCTAACGTGAAGGGTTTAATTTTCCTACTTTCTTCCTCTGCATGATTGTCATTTGTGTATAGGAAGGCTACTGACTTTTTTGAGTTAATATTGTATCCAGCCAATTTGCTGAAGGTGTTTTTCAGCTGCAGGAGTTCTCTGGTGGAATTTTGGGGATCACTCATGTACACTATCATATCATCTGCAAATAGGGATAATTTGAATTCCTCCTTTCCCACTTGGATCCCCTTGATCTCCTTTTGTTGTCTTATTGCTCTGGCTAGAACTTCAAGAACTATATCGAAGAGATATGGAGAGTGGGCAGCGTTGCCTTGTTCCCGATTTTAGAGAAATTTCCTTTAGTATCTCTCCATTTAATTTGATTTTGGCTATTGCTTGCTGTATATAGCATTTATTATGTTGGTGTATGTGCCTTGTATCCCTGATCTCTCCAAAACTTTAAACATGAATGAGTGTTGAATTTTATCAAATACTTTCTCTGCATCTAAGGAGATGATCATTTTTTTTTCAATTTGTTTATATGGTGGATTACATTGATGGATTTTCATATATTAAACCATCCCTGCATGCCTGGAATGAAGCCTACCTGGTCATGTTGAATGATATCTTTGATGTGTTCTTGTATTTATTTTGCAAATATTTTATTGAGTATTTTTGCATCAGTGTTCATAAGAGAAATTGGTCTGAAATTCTCTTTCTTTGTTGGGTCTTTGTGAGGTTTAGGTATCAATGTGGCTATGGCCTCATAGAATAAATGTGTTTCCATTGTGTTTGAGTCCTCTGGGTTGTTTTCTTTGGGATAGCTGGGATCTGGAGACACCATGTTGTTTTGGGTTTTTTGCATATGATTTTATGCTGTCTTTTAGTCATCTTGCCATCTTGTTTTTGGCATGTAGCTTCCAGAGTTGGGGGGTGGGGAGTCTGAGGATAGATTTACCCATTTTCTCATGATTTCCCTAGGCTGAAAGCTCTGATGCTTCACTGGTCTGGGTGGCAAGATTCTAACCCTGTAGTTTGGGTCTCTAACAGCCAGTTACCCCTGCTCCCCTGTACTCATCCTGTACTCAGAATGTGTGCTGGGTCAGTCCAAAGTGTCCACAGCCTTCTGGGTCCCCTTGTGGCACCGGAGCTCTCCAGGTACTGAAGCAGGTCGGGCAGACGGGGTCTGGTGGCCACTCTACACCCTGTCTCCCCGAGATTTCCTTAGTCCTGAAGCTTTGATGTTCCGCTGGTCTGTGGTTCCTGGTAGTGTTTTGGGACCCAGAGTGCTCACAGAGTCCAGGTTAGTGTCATGGGGACCAAACCACACACACACTGAGTTCAGTTTGCATCTCTGGACCCAAACTAGTCTTGGGGCCTAATCCACACACTTAGTCCAATTAGCTCTTAGTCCAACCAGGATCACTGGTCCAAACTGCTCACTGAGCTCATCACGTTCAGCTAGAGTATCAGGCCCTGGTCCCCACACCAAGTCCAGCCACAGTCTCATGGCCAGGACCATGAACCAAGCTCAACTAGAGTCTCTGGGCCCAAACTTCCTGCCAAGTCCAGCCAGGGACTCAGGGCCCAAACTGCTCACCAAGCTCAGCTAGTGTCTCTGGGCCCGAACTGTCCGCTGATTTCAGCTACATTCTCTGGGCCCAAATTGCCCGCCCCCCAAGTTCAGCCAGGGACTCTGGGCCCAAACTGTGCACCAAATTCAGCCACAGTCTCAGGGCCAGGACTGTGTCCCAAGTTCAGCTAGGGACTGTGGGCCCAAACTGTGTGCTGAGTCCAGCCAGAGTCTCAGGGCCCAAACCACATAGCCGACCTCAGTTAGAGTCTCAGGGCCGAACCGCACACCAGTTCCAGTTTGGGTCTCAGAGCACAAGCTGCGTGCTGAGTTGAGCTTGGGTCATGGGGCCCAAGCCCCACACTGAGCTCAGCTAGAGTCTCAGGATCCAAACTGCTTCCCGAGCTCAGCTAGAGTCAGGGGTCGAACTACACGCTGAGTCCTATTTGGGTCTCAGGGCACAAGCTGCAAGCTGAGCTGACCTTGGGTTGGGGGGCCCAATTCTTACACTGAGTCCCCTCCCCTGCACCAATTCCCACCAGTCACCATGCCAATTGCCTCTGCCTTAGGGTTCTCAGCTGCAAACCTCAGCTGCTGCTGCTGCTGCTCTAGCCTGAGAATATCCGCACTCCTCCCATGTACAGGGGTGTGCATGTTTTCTGTATTTTGGTCCTTTCAAACTGTGGGTATTCTCACTATAGTGGGGTGGGGAGCTTGGTTTTCATGGTTAAGAATTCCTTGCAATTCCCTAAATCATTTACTGAAGCTTCTAAATACGGTCTACGCTGCTCGTGACCATCTTGCATCTCCCTAGGTAAAGGTTAATAATATATATGCAGTGGCATCATTATTATGAAAGAAATGCAACTCCCAGAAACATTACACACTTACAAATTCATTGCAATTTTCTTTTTTAGAATAAAGTATTATCTTAATGAAATTTACTAAAGTAAAATGTGCTAAAATCAACAATTCTACAATCAGAATATCTCATATGATTGTAGAATTACAAGTTCAAGTCCCCAAACACTTTTCCTATGATAACTTTAAATGTTTGTAATATGTTCATGAAAAGAGAAATTTCCCATGAAGTAGTCCAGTGGAAAGAATTTGCCCTCCTGCCTCAATATTCCACATTACTGACAGTTTTCTGTAACATGGTGTCCTTTAGACTCTTGAGACCTTACCAAACCCTGTTCCTCCATCATCATTCACTACACACTGACTGGCAACTGCCAGTACCAAGAAACTCTGACTTTTTGCCCTCATTCTTTCCATAGTCATCAGAGCCCACATGATTCCTGAATTTAAAACTCTGTATGCCTGCATTTTATTCCAACTGTAGTAGATAAGAGATAAACAGATAAGCAACAGTCTTCACTCAACCATCAGTTGGCGTAATTGAACCCAATGTTCTGAGCTGTGCTTACAATCCTGTTGTACATAGTTGGAACTTCCGTCATAATTGTTCTTTTCCTTATCATAATTTCTTATAATATTTTCTCCCTAATAAACTATGTGCATGCACAATCTTGATTTAAGATATATTCTATAGGGACTCTATCAAAGACATTTGTAAAATAAAAATAACATATTTAGTCATTTGTTACTCAATTCCTTTGACATACTAAATTTACAAGGACAGAATTGCCCAGTGATGTTGCTGCTATGTCACTGACAAATTCTTTAACTGTTCAGTTGGCCATGAAACTGACATATGTGCCTTTTGTTACACAAAAAATGGCAAATCTTATAATGTGCTGGCTAGTTCTTTTTCAACTTCACACATGGAAAAGTTATCTGGGAGGAAGGAGCCTCAATTGAGAAAATGCCTCCATAAGATCAACCTGTTAGCAATTCTGCAGTATATTTTCTTAATTAATGATTAATGGTGGAGGGCTCAACCCTTTGTGAGTAGGGTCACCCCTAACCTAGTGGTCCTGGGTATTATAAGAAAGTAGGCTGAGCAAGCTACAGGGAGAAAGCCATTAAGCAGCATCCTCCATGGCCTCTGTATCAGGTCCTGCATCAACACTCTTGCCTTGCTTGACTTCTTTTTCTGAGTTACTTTGATGATAAATTTTGATATCGAAATATGAGCCAGATAAACCCTTTGCTTCTCAACTTCTTTGGTTATGTTATTTCATCTTAGCACTAACCCTACCTAGGGCAGAAAACTAGTCTTAAGACTTTGAAGTAATGTTGGAAGTAAAGTTTACCTAGTTAAGTGTGCTTCTAAAACAACTTACTCATATTTACTTATTCGATCCTGTTCATAACTACATTAAATGAATAAAATTATTATACTTCTTATATACATGAGGATGCTAAAGAAACAAAATATAAGTTTTAAAAATGACCACAACTGATGTTGATGTAGCATGATTTTTATTTTCAGTGCAATGGCTTAAACTCATGCTTTCTAAGTACTAGCCAGGAGCTTCAGGATTGAAATACAATTCATCATACTAACAAAATAGGTTTATCCCAAGCAATTATTACATAATCTGTGGTGTTACTTTTTTTTATGAAGTTCTTTTTAACATACCATGTTGAATATAGTAAAGGAAAATTTAGAGGAAACAAGACAGTGTGAAGTCCACTCTCCCAATTTCATGAGAAAATTTCCTGGAATCTTAATTCTAGATCCTGTCATACCAACATAAATAGACTGTATAGGAAAAATGAATGAAGAGGTCAGAAAGATGGACATAGGAACAAAAGGAAGGGAAAATATGTTTATTGAAAAAATAATTCCACAATGCGTAATTTTTAGAAGATTATCTGGGTCAAAAAAGCTAGCAAATACAAAGTGAGTAGATATTTCCATTACAATGTAACATTTACTATTATAAAATAAAATTCACAGTTAGGTAAGCATATATAAAACAATTAAATAGAGAAAATCAGGCATAATCCAAAAATTCAAATTCAAATTCTAAATAGAATATTAGAGAGGACATTTGAGCACAGACTGCATAAAGGTAAGGGATTCAGCCTTAAACTATAGGCAAAGAAAATTGCGCTTAATTCAAAATGTTATAGTGAGCCTATCTTCAAAAATAACATGCAAGAAAGCCAGAGACGTAGGGTAAAATAAGAAGACTGGGGAATGACAGGACAAAAAACATTTAGAGATTGAAATTACAAAGGTCCTGGCATGACAGTCATAAAGAATGGCTTTCTTTTTTGCTTAAACTAAGAACAATTCTAGATTTTTGAAAAAATGGAAAGTGTGATATAATTTGTGTTTTAAAAGGACCCTCCTGACATTTTGCTGGAGAATGTAGCTATGATGGCCAAAAGAAAAGTCCAGAGGTCCAGGAAATAGATTATGATGACTTAGACTACTATGGTAGTGAAATAATATCAGATTCTGAAAATGATTTCAAAGTAGGGATAGTAGATTTGTAACTCTATTCTCATAGCATCAGTAGAATGTATGGATAAAAACCACTTTTTAAAAGAACTGGGACTTGGGTAAGACAGATATCTTACTCAATTGATGCATGATTCATTGATGGTTTGAAGATTTCTTTGCTATGCTTGTCTAATAAATTTCAGTATTTTCTTGAGTTAGGAGCACGAGTACTGCCCATAGATATATGAGCATACGTGCTGAGAACTTCCTCCTTTGGAATCTATTTCATGCCCCTTAAGCACGTATTTAATAATATTAATCATAAAAACAAAATTAATGCCATGAGAAAGGTGATTATTTTTCTGTTTCAGTGCTAGGGGAATTAAATAATATCTAGTGCTACCATATTTACAGTAGAAAAACTGAATAAAAATAAAAAAATATTTATGAGAAAACTTTAATAAAAGAGCATGTTAAATGAAGACTGAATTTTCCATCAATTTATGATAACATTGCAGTAGAATGTTACTGCAGTTGATCCAAGATAGCCATAGACCAGATAACATCTCAAAGTAAAGTTTTAATACAAACGCTCTTAAAATTCTATTTAAACTTTCTAACAAAACAGTTCGGTACATGGAAAAGTTTATAATGTTTTATTAATGATATTTTGAAAACCACTCTTTCATGTTAATGTAAACAGTCTGAATATTACAACCTTCTAACTAGGTCTCTGAAAAGATTGTGTTTTCTGAATGTTTGTTGAGTGGTATATAAAATTCTTTATTTTTCTGCTTTCATCATTTGAGATTTATTTAATTTTGTATATAAATTTCTTTACTACTTTATAAAAATTTATCTGTTGGCTCAAATTTTAATTTTACATAAATTATTGAGATAATAGATATGAGGAAGAAACTGCTACTGTAGGTATAGAATAAGGGATATATTCAGTGTGAATAAATTATAATAAAAATATATGAATAAATTATAAAAGTTAATTATAATAAAACAAAATGAAAATAATTACAATCTGACATGTTTATGTTGCTTGGTAATGTTTTCCTTCATATTTCATTTTCTCTATTATATAGTATATTACTCTTTTTTTTCCTTCACCATTATTTACCAGACACATCAATTTTCTTTTATTCCTATTCTATAATTTACTACAAATTCTATTTTAGTACTCACTCATTTTATTCCATTAATTTCTATGTATAAATTTTAAAAATACAATCATCAGTATTAAAATATACACATGATATGGCAAGTGTAAATGGCAAATTAATTTATGGAGAATATTTTATCCTATTCATTAACCATTCAACTTGCATTTTAGCCAATTATAATATTATGTTTTGCAATAGGATACACAATTCAGAAATGAGTCAATATTTTTTATCATGTGCAGGCATGCATCATCCTAGATAAAATCTTTTAGCTAACTATAATTATGTGAAGGAAACAATTTTTACATGTGTACCCATAACCATAGAAAAATATAGTAGGTTTACTTGTGAGAGAGCCAGTGAAAATAACTTTTAAAATTTCTTTGGAATCTCAAAAGGCCAAAATAATTAAACCCTGAAAAACTATTTCACTGAACACTTGTATTAATTTTGTGTTAATTTTGTATACCAGTAAGTGACTTATGTGTAGCTTTTTAGAACATAGAGAATATCAAAATTTGAGCCAATGTGATGGCTCAGTGGTTGAGAGTTCTGGCTGCTGAGCCTAACAGCATGAGTATGATCTAAGGTTCAAAGATGAGTTTGATCTCATCTACTTGATGAAAAGGAAAAATTAAGTTAAAAGTTGCCATGTAACCTACACACACACACACACACACACACACACACACACACACAGAGTAAAATGATTTTTAAAATATAAAAATTTCCAGGTATGTTGGCATGTTCCAGGTATGCCTTTAATCCCAGCACTCAGGAAGACAGAGGCAGATGAATCTCTGTGAGTTCTAGACCAGCCATGTATACATAACAAGTCCAGGATGGTCAAGGCTACACAGAGGAACCCTATCTCAAAGAACCAAAATGAGCACATATATTTATATATACATTTATATAAAATATTTAAATAAGGTGTTATATATTTATATATATTTAAATAGGGTATTGTATTCATGTGGTCTCTAAAGACAAATTCCACAAGGCGAAATGAACAGTCTTGAGTCTTTGAGTTGCTGGTATTTCATTTTTAAAGGCTGTCTTGGAACTTATCCTATAGACCAGGCTGGCCTCAAAATCAAAGATCTGCCGGCATTTGTCTCCCATTTACTTTGATTGAAGTCATGAATCACCACCACCCTTATCTTTATTAATTTTAGAATAGAATTACTTCCTTGAAGTTGTTGTTCTAACAGCTACTAATGGGTTCCAATGTTATTTGTTTATTAGAAATAAAAAGTCCTATATTAACAAAGTCACAAAGTGTGTCAAGGCGTCATTGATACTTTGAACCATGTAAAGCTATTATCATACCTTACCCCCCAAATGAAACTGAAATGCAAGTTTTGTAAATATAATAATGCATAGGATTTTAAGTATATTTAATGTGTAAAGCTGTGTAAAGGATTTTTGTTTCTCCAATATATTTTAAAGAGTCTACATTTGTGGGTATTTTTGTTTATAAAATTTTGAGCAAGTTTTACCAACATATGTTTTTGGCTAGCTATTTTAATATTCTAATAGTTTGAGGGACAACTTTTGTAAGATAACATATTACTACAAATTTCTGAATTTCTACCAATTTATAGAAAAAATTCTCTCCTTAATTTTTATTGGACTGTGTGATTCAGATCTAAATATGAACTAGTTACTTGTTATGACAGAAAGATACCTTTTCTGTTGCTCCCCATTAGCCATGAATGCATTTTACTGTTTGGCATCTTACCTATTCCTTTTCCCATTTCAATATCTAAATGTAGCATGTTTCTAAGTGATACTTAAATAATGGAACTGACTAACGTTTTCTCAGAGGTGAGTTTAAGAGATAAAAGGCCTGAGAATGTAACATTAGAGAAGCACACATTTTTTTTATGAACAGATGCTTTAAAAATCCATGAAGGAGTTTGGCATCTGACTTTGGCACAGAGCACTGACTGTTATTCCAGAGCACCAGGGTTGCATTCCCATCTCTCAAATAGTGAGAACTATCTAGACCTTCAGTTTAGAGATTCTGCCACCATTTTTGGCTTTTACAGGTACTACAGACAGAATTTGTTCAAATATACATGCAGGTAAAACACCCACATATATGAAATAAAAAAATTCTTGAAATTAACTAATAAAAGGGAATTCCATGTATTTCCTACCATTAGTTTATATGAAACATTCAGAGAGATTAAAACTAAGGGAACACTGGATAGTAATTTTAGCACTCTTTTAACCATTAAGTTCAATACACTTATTTTAGTGCTAAGGTTTTGACCCAGTATTTTGGACATTGAAAGCAACCACTTTACTATGGAGCTACATATTTAATCCTGCTTAGACCAAATTATCTTTAAAATATTTAAGTTACTTTTAGGGTAAGAAATAATGAAACAGCACTTTCATAATGCATTACATTTTAATTTATGTCTTTATATATCTGGAAACTTATACTGTTTTTAAAAATACATCTTTTTTGAGTAAGAAAACTGAAATTTTAGAAGTAAATACTTTATAATTGTTAAAAGCAAGCTTTAACAACTAGATTTAGGTTTTATATACAATTGGTTATTTTAAATTCTTAATAGGATTATAAATACCTTAAAAGTGTACTTTAGAATCTATTTCAAGGTAGAAAATGAAGGCATGAAAATGCCCATGGATTATAGGCAAGAGTCTTTTAATAATTGAGTGGTGAAGTTTCAATGTTTGTTGAATTACATTTTACATTTTGTATCAGGGAGCTGAACATTTATTTTTTCTGACTATAAAGAAGGGTAACTAGAAATAAGAGAATTTAAAATATAAGAAATATTGCTATGTTTCAATGATATTCCATAGAAGAAACTGTGCTGTAGATAAGAAAAAACTTTTTTTAATCAAGTATTTTCTTTTTTAAAGTTTTTTAAACAAGCAATTAAGAGTAAGTTCAATGTATCAGACAACATTATTTCTTACTCTTTGCTGGCTATGTTTCCACACTATACTCTTGCATTCATATAAGTGACTATGCCATCCAGTTTGGAAGAAGAAGGTATTATAGTAAAACACTCTTACAGGAAAAGAATTGGTGTCAAGTCACATTAAATGACAGAAATTCTAAACTGTAGAGATTTGCCTATTATGGGAGAGAACATAAAATAGTTAAATTAAAGGTTATTGGAGCCCTTTATCTCAACATGATTATCTGTTAAATAGAATCCTTGTTTAGTTTCCTTGATAGATTATCTACAATATTCTATTTATTTCTGTTTTTTAGCCTTGAAAAATGTTTATTCTATGAGGTTGAATAAGTAGTAACTTCAGGCTTATATTATCTATACAGATCTTCTTTGAAGTGGATTTTTATGAAAGACTCACATTTAAAAATACTATTACCTCAAAATCAAGACCTATGTTATTATGTACATGCCATTAATGAAACTGTTAAATATCATTTTCAATTAGATACAAGAATAAGAGCAGAGGGACACACAAACTCAATTATATTTTACATTAGTACCCAAATTTCATCTTCCTTTTATAAAATTTATCTCACTATATATTTTCTCTCATCAAAATATACTAACTGAAGTGTTATTTAACTGGTATAATACTGTGAAACAGACTTGAAACAATGTGTAACAGTTGAAATATTAATTATTAAGGGTGTGGGGCATTTAATTCAGGAACAAGTACCTTTTAGAAATTAAATATTCCTTTTTATATACATTTTAAAAACCTCACTTACAAGTAGAGTGACACAGAAACATACATCAAGTGTTATCTAGAAATAGGGGAGTCAATTTTTAAGGACATGTCAAATTTATAAGGAGAGTTCACAAACCTGTGTACTTCATCATTTTGACATCATATTTTCAGATAAGGCAAGAAACTATTTAGGAAGCAAAATGGAAATTTCCTAGGGATTTTTTCCTATTACCATGGCAACTATTGGGACTGTGGTTTCATTTCTGGAGGGTCAAAAACTATAAAGATCACTTATTTCTCGACAAACTAAAATAGTCAGAAGCTGTATGAGACTGTAGATTTTAGTGTAATACTGGAGAATTTTAGAGTTTCTATTGAGTTTATATCATTTTTCTGTATGCGGTGTATAGAGCACGATAGTCTTTATAGGGATTTAAAAAAAATGAATTCCAGCCATTTTTTACACTCAGGTCTGAAACTGCACCAACGAGTGATTATCTTGATATCCAAGGATTGTGACATCTCTGGCCTAGGTGTCTGCTTTTATCATTCAAAATAGAAAGTTTTTCTGCCTTTGAATACAGGAACTGTTCACAACTTGATTCTGAGCAAGTCTACTATTTTCCAGAGAACTGGAATTTAGATTTTATCAAGAAACATCTTAAGCTCAAATCCCCAGAAAATGTATATATCACATGTGGTTGTGCTTGCTTACAAATATGCTCCCCTGTGACTAGGAACACATACACACACACACACACATACACAGAAGCTTGTACATCACGTTAAACCAGAAACAGATAATTTTTGTGTTCTGGTAGATAAGATTCTTTTCTTTTTATTTGATATTATCCTTTTATGTATCTTTTTTATTAATTTATTCATATTACACTTCAATGGTTATCCCATCCTTCTATCCTCCCAACTATGTATTTTAAGCATTTGGGTTACCAAAACATAGGTAAATTTGATCAATTATCTAATATGAGTGGAAAGAATAAACTTTTTCTTTTCTTTTCTTTTTGTTTTGTTTAATGAGACAGGATTTCCTTGTGTAGCCTTGGCTGTCCTGGACTCACTTTATAGACCAGGGTGGCCTCAGATTTGCAGAGGTTCACCAGCCTCTGCCTCCCAGAGTGCTGGATTGTTGGCATACACCATCATCCCCAGCAGAAGCAAATTTCTTTAAACAGTAGAAAGATTACCAGACTTTTGCTTCTTGTTAAAGGATCAGTATCCCAGTGAAACCTATGAATTATAGAGCAAGAAGTTGCATCTGAACAACTGCTGTTGAACTCAATTTGCCCAAATATCAGAATTATCAGTGAAGTCATTTCGGTATAAATTCCTACCACATGACTCAGTCAGGTTATTGTAATATCCATAAACACAATAAAGGCTCAGACACATAAAATATGGCACTACTTACTATTGAAACTGACAGCTCCACTCATCAGTGCCTTGAAACTGTTGCTGAGATTCGCAGCCAAACATTAGGTGAAGCATAGGGAATCTGATGGAAATGTGAGGTGAAGGAGGAAAGAACCTGGAGGTGACAGAGGCTCCACAAGAAGACCAATAGAGTCAACTAAGCAGAGATCAGAGGGGCCTGCTGATACTCAGGCACCAACCCATGACTTTGCATGAACTTGACAAAGGCTACCTACAAAGATGTAGCTGATGCTTATCTCAGGCATTATGAGGGTCCATTAGTAAGGAGAACAGGGGCTCTCTCTGGCATAGACTCTCTTGTCAGGTTTTTACTTACCCCTGAGGGGAATGCCTTTTCAGTCCACAGAGGAAAAGGAATTGCTCAGTCCTGATGCAACTTGATGAACTGTGGTGGGTAGGTAGAACGTGGCTCCCCTTTTCTGAGGGAGGGGTTGGGGGAGAAGGAAGGAGGATGGGACTGGGAGGTGAGGAGGAAGTGCCTATCACCAGGATGTAAAATAGATAAATAAATAAATAAATAAATAAGAAAGAAAGACTGCTGGAAATAAACCAGGCCCAGTGATTTTACAGTACTAAAAGCAAATAACAAATCTACTCTATCTTTTTAAAACATTTTATAACTTTTGCTATATTGTCAACTATGTTTTTATAATATATAAACTTTTCATTAATAAACATGCACTTCATGTCCAATAAAGCAGCTATAATATTCATTTTTTACTGAAAGAAAATGAAGATGTCTTTAACTAGTTTTAATAAGAGTTAATCTTTGTATAAACGAATTCTACTCTACCCTTGTTTTTAAAGGGATCCATCACTATGCAAACTTTCTTGTGTTCTCTTAACAATTCCCTTTAGCCAGGTAACCACCTCTTATGAAATTAAATCACAACATATTTCTGTGATTATCATTTCTGTAAGTAAAACTAGTATAAGAAAGTTTTAGTGTGAATTTTATAGTTGAATAAATTCAAGGACTATTTCTGTGTTATCACAACCTTCATTGCCTCATATGTTAGAACCTAATGTGGCAGATATGTCCTTGAGCTTCAGAGTTCAGGTGAAGTTTTGATCAAATAAATAAGGTTCCCCTCATAAGATACACTTTGAATTGTAATGTATAGCTTATAATCACTAAGAAAACATTTTACATAAGGAATTAATTAATATCACCCATAATTTTCATATTTTATTCATCTTTGAGCATATATATATACAAGACTATAATTAAATTTCATTTTCTTTTTAATTTTAGAAGCCTATTAGAACTTTTGCTTATAATTGACATGATATATAATCTCACCAGGTTCCACAGAATAATTTTTATAATTCATAATTTATAAAATAATAATTCATTCCTAGCTATTGAACTAAATTCAGAATTTTCAGGTTGAGATTCAAATCCTTTATGACATCTCTCTCATCTCTTGACCCTCCCACATTTTCCCAAAGGTATTTACATTTTATAAAATCAGATACTTCTGATTGTCTGTGTTATCATTTTATCAATGTTATACATGGACTAAAATGGCTTTACTACTAATTCTACTTGAGTACGACTACTCCACATTCCACTTTACTAATGAACAAGTGACACATAATTCCTTCTACAAACTTCTTGAAAACAGAAAGAGTGAAACTGACCAAAGTACTAGAGTAGTAGAATAAGTATACTTGGCCTATGGTCAACACTTTTTTAAAAAGACAGAAGATAAGAAAAGAATATAAGTTAGGACTTTCTATGTCAGGACTCAGAAAGGTAGTCAGACCCAATGGAGCCTTATAGTGTATGTTGAGTGTCTGGTTAAGGAGCTGGGGCTCTAGGAAAGAAAATTATATATCTCATTATTCTTCTTCTATTTCCTTAGCATAGAAAAAGGTAAATATGTCTTCCTTATGTAAAGAGTATTTGCCAAATGATTGGCCAGGACAAGTGGATTAATCTTTAAATTAATTTATGTTGTTATTAATTTATTTTGGTTATTATTAATGTGTATTGTGTGCTTGAGTGAGTTTATGTGAACCATTTGTATGTAGAAGCCAGCAGAGGCCAGACATAAGTATCAGATACTTTGGAACTAGAGTTGACCTGTCGACATAGGGATGCTACTGTGGCAGCCTACTGCCAACGAATTAAGGTGTTTTGTTTGTGTTTGTTTGCTTTGTTTTGTTTTTAGTTTTATTTTTATCTAACTTTCAGAGAAGACTTTTTATATTAAAATCTGAATACCAGTATCTTATACAGGATATTGGGAATCACAGATACAAATGGAAACTCATTTGGGAATGAAGAAAAGCTGTGAAAACACCAATAAGTACGTTCTAGTATTGAAACTGGGCAAAAAGCATACAGAGGGGAGGCTGAGAATCTGCACACTTGAAAGTAGAAAATCCAAATATCTCAAGCCAAATGAAGGCAATTTTAAGTTGTAGGGTGTGATCATTTATACTAGAATGAAGACAGTAACTCACTAACTTGATTTAGGCATCTCTAACTATTGAAAAAAGGACTAATATGTATACAGTTGATAATTTAGAATTTTAAAGCTATTTCCTCTACAACCATTTCAAAATTTTTACTACTAGAGAAAGATGATTTATTTTCATGATATACATTCTTATTTTTCAGAATATAAAAGAAAATTTGCAACAAATATCAGGTCGGACTGACATTATTCACAACAAGAAGACAGCAGCCATGCAAAGTGCCACCCCTGGGGAAAGGGTAAAGATACAGGAAGCAGTGTCACAGATGAATTTCCAGTGGGAAAAAGTTAATAGAATGTACAAGGAACGACAAGGGTAGGTAGCATTTTAATTTTACTGAAATGTTATAACACTTTTCAGGGAATGCTAAAAATTATTTTTATAGTCCCTTAGGTAAAATGATAGAAAAGGAGAGGAAGAAATATTATGGGAATATACAAATACATTATTACTAATGTTCTGAGTTGTTGAAATTATTCTTTTTTTTTTCCTTCCTTTTTTTTTTATTAATTTATTCTTGTTACATCTCAATGTTTATCCCATCCCTTGTATCCTCCCATTCCTCCCCCCCCCATTTTCCCATTATTCCCCTCCCCTATGACTGAAATTATTCTTTATTGAAATCAATTTTATATTTGTATATTATATCTTCCTCTAAATTTTTAAATAATATAAAGGCTGTTTTGTTCATTTCACTAAGCTGATACAAAGTATAAAATGTATATCTGCCTGCTGCCTACATATTTATGAGAGTTTGGTACTTAGAGCTCTGTATTTTAAGTATATGATTTTAAAAACTTCATTTTAATTTATTATTTCCATTTGGAAATGATACTATTTTCTCTTTCCCTGTAATTCTTTATTTTTTACTATGGTAAGCTTATTTAGTTGATTTTGGTGCTTAATTAATTAAATATCTTTTAAATTCATTTTGGAAAGTATTCAGATTCATTCACTTCACATCAGAAGAAGGTAGATTATTTCCTCATATACAAATTTAGAATACAAGTTGTCTAACAGCATAAAATATTTGTAAGATCTATAGTTTAGAGACAGACTTATTAGTTGGACCAAGAAGAATTCAAACTATTTTGTATCCTTCATGTGTCTGTGTATAGCCACCCTTGAAATGTAGGTTTTAGTTTATTAAATTATACTCTGAAATATATATTTCAGACTTTATTTTCAGTTGTTACCAATTATTTTGTTTACTGTATTCCCAATTATTTTTATCTAGAGTTATGATTGCAAAGTATAATAACTTTAGTTCTGTAATATGATTTCCCTGTCAATAAAACCTGACTCATTAATTTGTCATAAAAGCCCTTCACCTGACCTCTATTCACCTAGATCTGGTAACCATGTGATTTTTCACATGCTGTCTGCACTAGAACAATTATTTGTTGTAATTTAGCAATATGAAATTACTTTGCAGTTTCTAGTATCCTGTTTCCTCTCTATCTTACCCATCATATTTATCAGGATTCACTTTAAATGTTTTATGACTCTTACAATCTAAGATTATTAGTGGATCGTAATGTCTTGAAGGTTGAATATTAGCTTATCACTTAATACAACATATCCATAAATTATTTTGTATTTAGAAGTGTTTATAAATTTGGTTGCCACTCGATATGACATCTATTCTTTGATGTAGTAATCAAAATTTTAATTTGTATTTTTTTCAAATGTGAGAATATCTGTCCTCAGTTGAAGTAATAATTTTATCTCAACCTATGGCTTAGTACAATAATGTCTACTTTCATTGCTGAAGAAGAGAAAATTAAGTAATTTGGTATACATACCATAAAAGAAAAACTTACCTTGTAAATCCAGCATACTTTAATACTTAATATGGACTAATTGTGAGTCACTATAGGAGTCTTCATATGAGGCCATTTTTAATGTGTTCATTCCACTGTCTTTTGTGCTTTTCCACATATTTTCTTGCATCATTCTAGGCTATGTATATCTGGCAAGAAGTTTTGGGCAGTTTTCAGTGCTCAGTGATTACTTTACTTCTTTAGGCACATACCACCATGACAAACAAGAAATATTTTAGTTTCTGAGAATATTTCTTCACAATAATCTTATATTTTCTGTTGCTCTATGAGATATGATATTCACTTTCAACAGAGTAAAACAGTTGTTTGCCTTTCATTTCACCATTTAAAATTTATTCGTTTTCTGTCCCAATTAAGGCACCTCTCTGTTCTCCTCTAAGTCCTGCCCTCTCACCCTCTTCCCTAATTTCCCCTCTTCTACTCCTCAGAAAAGGGGAGACCCCTCCATCAACCTGCCCTAAGACATCAAGTTGCATCAGGACTAAGCACACTGATACCCAACAAGGAAGCTCAGCTAGGGAAAAATCATCCAAAAGGAGGCAACAGAGTCTGTGTCAGAAACAGCCCCCACTCTATTTGCTGGGGCACTATCATGAAGACTCAGATGCTCATCAGCTACATACATGTAGGGGACCTTTGTCCAGTCACTGTGTTGTTTTGTTTGGTGGTTCAGTCTCTATGAGTCCCCATGGTCCTTGGTTAGTTGACTATGTTGGTCTTCTTGTGGAGTTCTTGTTCCCTCCAGATAACTCTATCCTTCCTCAATTATTCCATAAGACTCTGCCTAATGTTTGGCTGTGGGTCTCATCATCTGTTTTGATATGCAGCTGGCTGGAACCCTTCAGAGGGCAGTTATGCTAGTCTCCTATCTACAAGCATAGCAGACTATTGTTAATAGTCTCAAGGTTTGACTCTCTCCCAAGCGGTGGGTCTCAAGTTGGACCAGACACATACACCCCCCCACACACACGCACACTACCATCACCTACATCAAAATCACAGGAATCAACAATCATCATCATTTAATATCTCTCAATATCACTGAACTCAGTTCCTTAACAAAGTTAATGTCAAAACAGGATCCATCATTCTGCTACATATAAGAAGCATACCTCAGCAACAAACATAGATATTACCTCAGAGAAAAGGACTGGGAAATGTTTTTCTAAACAAATGGATCCATTTTCTTCTCCTCAGAAAAGGGGAGACCCCCTCCATCAACCTGCCCAATCACATCAAGTTGCATCAAGAGTAGCCATTCTATTATCCCATAAAATAGACTTTTAACCAAAATTAATCAAAAAAGAATGGTAAGGATAATTTATACTTATCAAAGAGAAAATCCTCCAAGAAGATATCTCAATTCTAAACATCTATTTCCCAATTTCAAGAGCACACACATTTGCAGAAGAAACATTACTGAAACGTAAATCATACATTAAGCTCCACAACATTAAAATTTGGAGATTTCAGCAACCAATTCTTACCAATGGACAGGTTAACCAGACAGAAATTGAACATGGAAATAATGATAAACCAAATAAATCTAACATATCTATAGAACATTACACACACACACACACACACACACACACACACACACACACACACACACACACACACACACACACACACACACACACACACACCTTCTTCTTAGCACTACATGGAACTTTCGCCAAAATTGACCATATACTCAGTTACAAAACAAACTTCAACAAATACAAGAATATTTAAATAACAACTTGGATCTTATCAGACCACCATGGACTAAAGCTGGACCTCAACAACAACAGAAATAACAGAAAGCCTATAAACTCATGGAAACTGAAGAATCACAAGGCAGATAAATAATAGCCAAATTAACAAAATCAGAAATGAAAAGTGGACCATAACAACAGACACTGAAGTAATCCAAGGAATCATTATTTCTTACTTCAAAAGCCTGTACTCAACAAAACTGGGAAATCTAAAAGAAATGGATGATTTTCTCATTAGATTCCAATTATCTAATTAAATCAATGTTAGGTTCACAATCTAAGTAGACCAATAACCCACAAGGAAATAGAAGCAGTCATTAAAAGTCCCAACCAAAAAAAAAAAAAAAAAAAAAAAAAAAAAGCACAGGCAGGCCCAGACAGTTTTAGTGTGGAATTCTACCAGACATTCAAACAAGGGCTAATACCAACACTCGTCAAACTATTCCACAAAATAGGAACAGAAGGAATATTGCCAAACTCATTCTATGAAGCTACAATCACCCTGGTACCTAAACCATAAAGATTCAACCAAGAAAGATAATTTTAAACAAATATCCCTCATGAACATTGATGCAAAAATACTCAATAAAATACAAGTTGAATCCATGAACTTATAAAAAAAACATCATCCACCATAATCAAGTAGGCTTCATTCCTGGGATACAGGAGTTGTTCAACATATGAAAATCCATCTATGTAATCCACCTTATAAACAAACTGAAAGAAAAAAAAACACATATGATCATCTCCTTAGATGATGAAAAAAAAAAAAACCTTTGACAAAATCTAATACCCAGTCATAATAAAGGTATTAAAGAGATCAGGGGTACAAGATCCTTACCTAAACATAAAAAAGACAATATTTATTTTACCCTTAACCACAGACAAAATAAATAAAATCAGGAGCACTAATTCTATTCCATAGATGAAGTAGCTGAAATTTCACACACACACACACACACACACACACACACACACATACACACACATTAGTTGATTTAGGTTCCTGGCAAGTAACTATGTCTCTAAGCTCAGTAGTCTTACTGCTCTTTGTCCATTGCCTATAAAAGAATTCTAAATTTACTTTCTTTGGCAATCTCCAACAATTAAGAGCTCTATTATTTTCTGTGACTTTTAGTCTAATCTAAGATAATTTTTTTATAATGATTACTTATACAGGATCTCTAGCATTCATTTTCCTTCAGAATCCTGGCTTTTCTCTAGACTTACTAGACATTCTTGAGCAAATTCCCAAACTTGTATACTCCTTCTATATAAAACAGGAGAAAAATATTAACCAAAGTATTGCATTATTATCGGGAGTCATTGATAGAGCAAATGTACAATGACTTGCTCAAAGAGGGCTGTCTTAATGACAAAACGATCCTATGGTTCTGGCAAGTTTGATTCATGCTAATTAATTATGTTTGTGTTTATTTGTTTACTTAATGTTGGGAAAGGGAACTTTCACTCATAATCCACAAATGCACTTCATAGGACTATTAAGTTAGTTATTTTATTTATCCCATCATTTGGGTCTTAAGGAATGAATTTTGGTCATCAGCATTGACAGCAAACCAACTTACCTGGTAAGCCCATAATTTATTTTTAAAATTTGATGTTTTCCCAGTTACTCCAGAAAGATGAGACTCAGTCTCTGCTTTGAAGATAATTAAAGATATGGAGAAAAAATTGACACTAAGATAAGGATAAATATAAGATGTTCTATTCTTATGGGCAAGAGTAATATTCACAGAAATTAGAATAGAACTATCTTTTACAGACTCAGAAAGACTCAATATAATACTTTTGTCTTGATTCATTTCTTAAAAATAATATTTTAGCAATTTTTGAGAACATAATACAATGTATTTTGATCATAATCAATTTCTTCTTCATCTTTTCCAAGGTCCACACCCATTTCATTTCCCATACAAGTTTATGCTTTCTTTGAAAACAAAACAAAATATTTTTAATGCTGTCCAAATATTTTTGAGGTGGGACCTGCCGTGGGATATGGTCAACCTACCAGGGCTAAATCCCTAGAGAAAACAGACTTTTCTTTTCCCAAGAACTAGTAATTGTCAGTAGTTCTCTATCTAAGTTAGGACTCTGTGCCTTCCTTTACCTTCTTTACTGGGATTTTATTTGGTTTGGGCATGTACAGACTTCATAAACATAGTTATGATTCATTGGTTCATACGCAACTCTCCTATTGTATCCATAAAACAGTTCGTTGTAGTCTGCTACCATTTCTGAGTCTTACAATCTTTCTAGCCCATCTTCTGTAATGATCCCTGAGCCTTGGGAAAAGTGGTTTGATATAAATGTCCCATTTAGGATTGAACATTCCAGTGTCTTCTTATCTGCATGATGATGTGTTGTGCTTCTTTGTATTCATTGTAATCTACTCTAAGAAGAATCTCACTACCAGTGGAAGAAAGATAACAAATCTTACCTATATGTGAACCCTGTGCCTTAGAATAATTAAGAAACTGGCAAACTACAACCACAAGTGAAATAGTGGCGTGAATGTTATGGGTAAACCAACTACATTTTTTTTTCAGAATTAAAATTCACTCAATGAAATTGAACCATACATGACACCATTGAAGCCAAGAAGCAGTGGCTAGATGTGTCAGAGGCTCTATAGGAAATTATGTAATCAAAAAGAACTTAAATGCCTTCTAGTATTAAATAGCACACTCTTTTCCTCCAGAAAACACTTCAAACTGGCCTGCTAGTTGATGGCCTTATACACGTGAGACTATTGACAGCATTAATTGGATTTAATGAGTTAACAAAAAATGTGTACAGTTGAGAAGGGTCATGTTTGGGAGATGCAAGAGGAGTTGAGGCTTCAAATGGAAGCAGCAATGATCATAGTTCCTATATAGAATTCTCAAGAGTGAAAAATGTGATTTAAAATATGCTCAACCAAATGACAAACACTCAGTATTACTATTGTTTTTATGAAACCATGTTTATTATTTCTAAAGACAGTAATGAATCCATCTGTCATATGATCATGAATTTATTCCTTAAAACTTCAGTTTAAACAAGATAACAAAAAATCAGATAGACTACAAATTGCTATACAACCATAAGATAGCATTATTGTGTTACCACAATGTTCTATTCTAACACATGATAAGGTTGTTGTAAAATCTCTATTCTTCCTTAAAATATCATTTAGTAAGATATTTCATTATCCACTCTTCTACTGAGGGACACTTAGGCTGTTTCCATGTTCTGGCTATTATGAATAAGGCTGCTATGAACATGGTTGAGCAAATTTTCTTGTTGTGTGCTGGAGCATCTTCTGGGTATATTCCAAGGAGTGGAATAGCTGGGTCTTGAGGAAGCCCTATTCCCATTTTTCTGAGATAGCACCAGATAGATTTCCAAAGTGGCTGTACTAGTTTGCATTCCCACCAGCAATGAAGGAGTGTTCCTCTCCCCCACATCCTCGCCAGCATGTGGTGTCGCTTGAATTTTTGATCTTAGCCATTCTGATGGGTGTAAGATGGAATCTCAGAGTTGTTTTGATTTGCATTTCCCTGATGACTAAGGAGGTTGAGCATTTCTTTAAGTGTTTCTCAGCCATTTGATACTCCTCTGTTGAGAATTCTCTGTTTAGCTCCAAGCCCCATTTCTCAATTGGGTTATTCGGTTTGGTGGTGTTTAATTTCTTGAGTTCTTTATATATTTTGGATATTAGACCTTTGTCAGATGTAGGGTCAGCTATTAAAAACAAGGAATTCCCTAAATTTGTGGATAAATGGATTGAGCTAGAAATGATCATAATGAGTGAGTTAACCCAGAAGCAGAAAGAATCAAATGGTATATACTCACTTATATCTGCATACTAGCCCAAGGGGCATGTCCCACTAAAGCCTTCACTTACCAGGAAACTGGGACAGAGGGGAAGGCATCCTATTGGGACTCTAAATGAGAGACGCATGGGAGAACAGCAAAATAAAAGGATACAGAGGGTCCTAGAAATCTACAAGTAGAACAATATGATAGGCAGATTTGGGCCCAGGGGTCCCGCTCAAACTAAGGCACCAGCCAAGGACAATACAGGAGGTAAACTTTAAACCCCTTCCCAGATCTAGCCAATGGTCAGAATATTCTCCACAGTTGAGTGGAGAGTGTGATACGACTTTCTCACGTGTTCTGGTGCCTCACATTTGACCATGTCCCCTGGAGGGGGAGACCTGTAGCACTCAGAGGAAGGACAGCAAGTAGCCAAGAAGAGACTTGATACCCTATGAGAATATATAGGGGGACGTAATCCCCCTCAGGAACAGTCATAGGGGAGGGGAATAATGGGAAAATGGGGGGGGGGAGGAATGGGAGGATACAAGGGATGGGATAAACATTGAGATGTAACAAGAATAAATTAATAAAAAAAAAAGAAAAGAAAAAAAAGATATTTCAGTGTTGATCATCTATGTATATAAGTAGTTAAATCCAAATTTTGAGCTTTATGTATGATTTTAAGAGCACATAAAATCAAGAATCACTGACTCAAGTAATACTGATTTCTGCAGCATAAATTACTTTTAAATGGATAAAAAATCAGTATTAGTTTTAAACTGTAAATCTATTATTAATGATGTTTAATAAATTCAATTAAATATAGGTAAGTAAATATTTATGGAACCCTAACAGTATGACTTTTAAAAAGAGCCAGACTGGAATAAATACATATTGTGTGACACATTCTTTAAACTCAAGATTGAGCATATTGGAAGTTAGAGATCAGATGGGAGATTTTTTTTATTTTTAAGACTTCATAAAACACAAGCATGAGTAGTTTCTAGGTTATATGTAATATATAATTTCTTTATCTTGATGCTAATTATAAAATTTGCAATATTAAGTGATTCTGTATATATTTCTGCATGAATGCCATAATGGAGTAAAATTTACATTTAAATATTGCAAAGGGGAAAAATAAAGAAAAGAAGGATATAAATGGAATTTTAAAATTAGCTTTAGTGAACATTTCACCCTGAACATCTGAGAGCACTTTGTCATTTCCCAGAGAAACCTTGTTAGTTAGGATATTGACATCATTTCTTTACAGAAAACCGTTTTCCTGAGTTGTCATTATCTTTCTGGGACAGAAATACCACATGTCAGTGGGATGTGGAAAGTGAGAGTACTGGAAAATACTTCTACAGGGATTCTTCCTGGTTTTATTTCCTTAATGCCTCATAAACTTTTGCTGTCCTGTATACAGCATGAAGAAAATAAAACAATGAATAAAATAACAACAACACATCAGAGTAGAAATATAGGATTGTATCTCAATGGTAGAGAAGTTGCCTAGCACACAGAAGATCTTAGGTTCAATCAGTAACAAATAAAAATATATAAATAACTTCAAAAATAAAACAGAAATAGAAACCAAAGGAATCTCCTTTAAAGAGAAATTTCCTTAGTTATCTCTGGAGAACAAACATACCACTCCTAACTCATTTTTCCTACAAACATTTGATATCTCAGCTGTGATTTTCTGGTAACACACATAATAAATATTTACTACTTTTGTCAACGTGAGAGATATACTCCACAATGCCTACAGAAAAGCACAGCATAGTAATTCTCATGCCATCACAATATCACTGTACTCTGTAAAGTGGAAACTAGAAGGGCAAATGCATAAACTGGGAACGTTTCCATAAATGTTTGCTCCTAATTAAGCATTCATTTATGACATAAGTTGATTCTTCTATTAATTACAATGTCATACACAGTTGGGAAGATACACAGGAAACATATAAAAGATATGGATATTTCAAGAGATTTCCTTCTCAGACTTTCAATTAGTCTCTACGAAATCTGAAGTTTTCATGTGAGAGTAAAGCTTCATTCACCACCTAAGGTGTAAGCATATATGTCAGGATATAATTCCACTTTTCCACTCTTAGTTTCTGTAAGTAGTTTGGAAAGAAAAGAAGCATGCCTTGCACATTAGTAAATCATTTATATCTCATTCCAACATTATTATTTTAATTGGGGAAATTGCAATAATTATACAGATAGGAATATGTGACAGCAGTAAGAAAGTGAAATTGTCTAAAGATCTATATTTAAAACCTTCAAAATGATATGATAAAAGGAAATACTTCTGTCTTGAGTTTACATTTCAATATTACTTTAAAATCATTACTCAGTAAACAATTGTATGCTATCATTTTTAAATTTTACCCATTTATATAAAAAGTTGAGAACCTATGCCCATAAATGTAGTACATTATTTTAAAGAAAAGCACAGTGCCAATTTTAAATGCTGGAAGAATTTAGAAATTTATTCTAAACCTTCAAGTTGTATGTCAGTTAATATGTTGTTTACCATCTATGCTACTACATTGATTACTCTGGTTTGTTGTTGTTATTATTGTTGTTATTTGTTTGTTTGGTACAGAATGTGAGAAACTGCCTGAGTTATATTGACTTATAACATGACCAATGGTAATGAATACAATCTGGTAATCTATACCAGTAAATCTTTTAAGTATCCACCCTTCCTCCAAACTTAGCATCTATATTGCTTTTTGACATCTCTGTATCCTTCAATATTTTATTTCAAGTCTACTGTTCCCCCACCACATAAAGCTACTTTATGCTGTTTTGTTAAGTCATTCATATTTCTACCAAGGGTCTCTACAATCTAACTTAATCCCTAGCTATTGTAAAAATCTTTCACTGGTTGTTAATTATATTATCCCAACATTGAAACTGCAATTATGAGCCAAATAGAAGAACCTGCCTTTTTCATGCAGAAACCCCTAAATAAATCATGTAACTTGATGTCCATTACACAGAAGTTTGTAAATTAAAGTTAAAAATACACAAGGTTAAATCTACAGAGTTAGTATAAGCAGGCATTCAATTAAAGCATGCTGAGTACAAAAATCTCATTAAAACAAATTGCAACAAATAACATATTTGTCCATATTTGTGATTTTCCTCATGTTCTGTTTAAAATTGGAACCATTCAATACACTACACAACTTTACTTAGATACTTAAACTAGCCCTTGGTTTATATTTTTTATCTTATTTACAATCACTTCTAAAGCCTTAGTTATTATGAGCAAATGTGGGAAGTATCAGATGAAGGGAGCCTACAGTTTTTAATAGAAGACCTTTTTACAATGCTTAAAATAAAGTATCTTTCTGCTCATTAGCGTATCATCTGTATGTCCCTATCAGTATATCAAAATACTGAAAACTTGCAGACAGATTTGCTATTGATGATCACCATTTCATAGCTTATAGCTCCATATTTTCAGATATTTATAAATCCTAAATATGGTTCATATAGATCACATAGTTTATAGGTCATATATACCAGGTCTCAAATAGAGTCTAATTTAATACTTCCTACATATAAGAAAGTGGAAAGCTATAAAATCCACATTTTGGGGGTTAACTCTGGAAAAATTTAGCTTGAGTCTTTTTCTTATAGCTACATGTAGATATTTCTTTACTTCACCATAGATAATTCAATATGTTCAGTGTACAAAGACCTGTTTTGTTTGTGTTAACATCTAAATAAACATATATTATAATTTTATGAGAAGAAAAAGATTGTAATAGCAACATTGTTCATCTATACTTTGAAAATAATTTTGCCACCTATATTCACTGTTTTTCTTTATTTTGTCAGATTGTTAACTCCCTTCCTATGAATACATGATTCAAAAATATAACTGTAGTTGAGCTTTGAAAGTGCTACCACCAAAACTCTGCTAATACATTTTTTTTCTCAGAAATGCTCTTTACTCTATTAGAATTTGCTTAGGCTAACATTTCCTGATGCTCATTTCATATAGTGATACATTAAGGAAAGCATATTTCCATTCCTGAAAACCCCTGGAGGTATTCAATCAATGCAGGATGGTGACTGCTAATTCTTCTTCTTTCTGTCTTTTATTTATTTTTACATATATATTTATATTGTTATACATACATATAATAAACTACCTCTAGCAAGAGGAACCATGAAACAGTCAGGAATTATATAAATGTTACTACATTCTTAGTGTTTTGGCTGTTTGTATTCGACAGCCTTGAAGAAAACATCTTTCCTATCTTAGTGAGTCTAGAATTCTGAATGTAAATCCATCTCCATCACATCTTGTCATTATCAACTTAAAACATCTATCTAGATCAAAAACCATCTTAACTCATAAAAAACCTAAGATTCATTGTAAAACTAAACTACCTGGTCTTCCACTCCATTAATGACTTGAAAAATAATAAACTTGATTACCTGAGTATATCAGGAGTGCAAGTTCATAGTTTTCCAAATTAGAAGATGACAGAGACAGTTTTCTACCTCAATAGTCACCCAAAACTCTCTCTTATGTTGGAGCATCTTCATCAGACCAATATATCTAGACCAATATACCTGACAGACATATTAGTGAAGAAGGATCTGTTGAGGACTTGCTTACCCTGTCTAGGCAGAGTTTGGCCATCAACTCTGCCTGCATCCTAGCTTACCCCTTTTCAGGCTTTTCATAATTCTTTCTGTCTGTATTAGAGACAAGGTTTGGAGATAGGGGTTGAAATGAAAGAAGGGGGAATATAGAAATATATAGGGAAGATAAACAAAAAGTAGATTAGTGAATCAACTTAATTCATCAATTGTCACTCACAAGGTGATTTTTAATTTACAGGTATAGAATTTTGTATATAAATCTAAAATTAGTTTAATTCTAGATACAGTGGTATAGAGTTCAAATGTAATATTATTCTTCACACACACTCACACTATATTTATATGTTTCTAATCTAATATGAAGTATTGCACCCTTTTAACTCAATTATAATATGAGGTTTACTTCCAGTACTTTGGCTCTAGTATTTATATTTAGGGTAGTTCCTAATCTTTTTGTTTGTTTGTTTGTTTGTTTTATCTAGCATGATAACAACCTATACTGTTCTTTACATTCCTTTTCATTACATATGCTGAGTTTATTTGAAGTCTCTGTGTAGAGCACCTACAGATATGTAGTAATAGAAATATTGTAAAAGGAGGTAAATTTTAAGAATATTAAGATACAATGAAAGTCATTTTCTAACTTATTTAATGTGTCATAGGCTAGTATAATATATTAACAATAGAATGGTTTTTCTTTAAGAGGAAATCTATAGCTAAAGAAAAATGCAGTGTTAGCATGGTGTCCGGCAGAATCAGTAACTACAGTTTAATTATGGACTAGGAAGAGGCAATTATCAATGTCCAAATAAAAAAGGGTTGTAATAGAAAATTTACTTTGAGAATATTGCACATTTGATCAATAAGTTATAGAATTGACTTTCTGTGATTGAAATGGATTTTTGAGATCAAATTTCAAATATGGTATGTGAAACATGATATTTTCCTAGTACTTAAGTTCTTTAATTTGTGCGACTAAAACAGGGGGGGGGTAGGGTCATATCCAAAGACACAGTTAATGTATGTGTAATGGAAGCAGTCAATCATCTTGTTACAATAGCGTGTTTACTAATCGCATTAAGGGGGAAGATGTTGTCTTTGGTACATAAAGCAGGAAACCTAGAAGCTAAGACAAAATCTCATGGTGTAGCTTAGAAGCACAAAAAGGAAGTAGACATTTAAAGATGCTAATGCACTACCTTTTGTTTTTGAGTTTACAGCCTCTATTTCCTTCTTTTGGTTGTGTAGAAAACAATTGTGCAAGATTTAAAATACTATTTAAAATTTTAATTTATTTTTATTTTTTACATATATACTTATATTAATACACATATATACAATAAACTACCTACTCATGAAACAATCAGCAATTATATATATATGTTACATTCTTAGTGTTTTGGCTATTTGTATTTGACAGCCTTGAAGAAAACATCTTTCGTATGTTGATGAGTCTAAAATTCTGAATCTCATCATTTCTGATGTGTTAGTTTTTGTTTTATTTTTATTTTATTATTACCCCTTCAAATCCTGTGTGTTTTATAATGATAGAAAGGGAGTGGGTTCTAATGGGAAGGTAGTAGGGAGTAACCTGGAAAATTAGAGGGAAACTGTAATATGAATATGTTATATGATGGAAGAGACTTCGTTCATTAAAAAAAAAAAGTAAATCAATAAAAATAAGTGTCTAAGACAGTCTCTCATGTCATATTTACCATGTGTAGTAGCTCTTTTTCTTTCATCCTGCATAGATATTTCCCTCTATGTTTAAGGAGAAGATGAATATTAGAAAATCATTGGTGATTCTGGTTCTGTAAAGATAAAGATGTATTCTCACCATTTGCATATGGACCCTGGATTCTTATCATAATTTGTGATCCTTAATTTTCAGTTTGATTGAGCTCTCTGAGGGTTAGATACCTCCTCTGCCAGCATCCTGTTGCTCCCAAATGATTATCACCCTTACCTTCCTAAAAACTTTTCTAATTGAAAATTTACTTTTGTTAACACTGAGTACTAACAATAATAGTAGTTCATTGAATAAATATTGAAATAATAGCAGAACCTAAATCACACTTTGTACATTTTGATTTATTATACATATATGTATGCCACAATTACAATGAATATATATTATGATGAATTTTGTGTAATTTGGTGTCTCAGTTTCACTTCATTTTTGGTAGGTTAATTCCTGATGTGAGCATATTTGAGCCTTAACAGATTAGACAAGTGTTGTGGCACCATGAAAGTAATAAAGCAGGTGAAGCTCTACTGCTCTCTTCTATCAAGTTACCATCATTAGGAAGGCTTTCATTTCTATATTTACTGAAAGAAGAAAGACCATAATGTTCTTGCATGAATTCCAATATTCACTATTCATGCATTCCTTTTCTTCATTATAAACAGACACTGTCAGTATATTAGAACCTCCATACACAAACCTACATTTACTAATATACATATATGTATTCCATACACACACTACCATCAAACATATACTTTGTGTTGCTTATCTACTTATCTATTACGTCTATCATCTCTGTCTGTCCATCTGTCTGTTCTTCTGTTTGTCCATCCTTCTTCCCATTCATCTATTCTTCCATCCATCTGTCCTGTCTGTCAGTCCATCTATCCTTCTGTCTGCCCATCCTACTATCTGCCTGTCCATTCATCTGTCTGTCCGTGTCTGTCTGTCCTGTCCATCCTTGTATCTGTCTGTCTATCCTGTCTTTCTGTCTACCTGTGTTTGTCCTCGTGTCTGTCTGTCTGCCCATCCATCTGTCTGACTGTCTGTCTGTTCTGTCCTTCCTTTGTCTATCTGTCCACCCGTACTTCTGTCTGTCTGGCTGTTTGTCCTTCTGTCATGCTGTCTGTCCATCCATCTGTCTGTCCATCCATCCTTCTGTTTTTCCATCTGTCCATCCTTCTATCTGTTGGTCCATCTATTCATCTGTCTATCTGTCTGTCTGTCTGCTTGTTTTGTCTATCCTTCTGTCTGTCTGCTTTTCTGTCTGTCCCTCTGTCCATCCTTCTGTCTGTCCATCCATCCATCTGTCCATCCATCTATCCATCCATCCATCCATTCATCTCTCTGACTATTGTCTGTCTGTCCTGTCCATCCTTCTGTCTGTCTATCTTTCTGTCCATCTTTCTGTCTGTCCTTTTGTCTGTCCATCCATCCATCTGTCTATATATCTGTCTATCTGTCCCATCCATCCCTCTGTCTATCTGTGCACTCATCCTTCTGTCCATTTGTCTCTCTGTCTGTCTGTCTGGTGTCCTGTCTATTCTGTCTATCTGTCCATCTATCTGTCTGTCTGTCTGTCCATCCCTCTGTACTTCTGTCTGTCTGTCCATCCAGCCATCCATTTGTCTGTCTTTTCCAACCTTCTGTCTGTCTGTCTGTCCTGTCCATCCTTCTGTCTCTCTGTCTGTCTATCCATCTGTCCCTTTGTCTGTCCATCTATTTGTCTGTTCTTCTTTATGTATGTCTGTTTTTCCATCCATCTGTCTGTCCTGTACATCGTTCTTTCTGTCTATCTGGCTGACAGTCCTTCTGTCTCTCTGTCTGTCCATCCTTGCATCCTTCTGTCCATCTGTCTGTCTGTACTTCTGTCATTCTGTTCATCTGTCCACCTATCTATCCTGTCCATCTGTCTGTCTGCCTGCCTGTCTGTCCATCCTTCTATCTGTCCATCCTTCTGTCTGTATGTCTCTGCCATCCATCCATCTTTCTGTCCATTTATCACTCTGTCCATTCTTCTGTCCTTCTGTCTCTCCATTCGACTTTCTGTCTGTCTGTCTGCCCATCTGTCCATTCTTCTGTCTGTCTCACTGTCGGTTTGTCCTCTGTCCAACCTTCTGCCTGTTTGGCAACCCATCTATCAGTCCATCTGTCTGTCCTGTCTGTCTGTCTGTAGTCTATCTGTACATTAGTCCATCTGCCCATCCTTCTGTCTGTCTGTCTGTCCATCCATCTGTCCTTCTGTCTGTCTGTAGTCTGTCTGTACATCCATAATAATATAAATACACATATATACAATAAACTACCTACAGCAAGAAGAGCCATAACATAATCAGGAATTATATAAATGTTGCATTCTTAGTGTTCTGGCTATTTCTAGTTGGCGTCCTTGAAGAAAATATCTTTCCTATCTTGGTGAGTCTAAAATTCTTAATGTAGATCAATCTCCCTCACATCTTGTCATTATCAACTTAAAACATCTATCTAGACCTAAAAGCATCTTAACCCCTACACAACTAAGTTTCATTGTAAAACTAAGCTACCTGGTCTTCAACCCCATCAGAGACTTGAGAAGGAATAAAGTTGATTACCTGAGTACACAGGGGGTGCAGGTTAATAGCGTTCCAAATAAGAGGATGACAGAAACAGTTTGCTGCCTGAACAGTCACCCTAAACTGTCTATAACATTGGAGCATCATCTTAGCCTTCTGTCCCAATACATCTGACAGACGTATTTGTGAGGGAGGAACTATTGAGGACTTGCTTACCCTGTTTTGGCAGAATTTCCCCCATTGACTCTGCCTACATCCAAGCTTGCCCTTTTTTAGGCAGAATTCTCTCTGTGGTAGAAACAAGGACATTTTGCCCAGTAGCTTGTTTGCCACATTTGAAGCCATCTCCATAGGGAGGTTATATGATGCTCATCATCCTCTTTGAAGTAGGCTGAGTGTTATTGCCAGGAGATAACCTGTTTTGTTGTCAGTCTTTAAAATAATAAAAACATTTTAAAATGCCATATTCTGCATGTCTCTGAAGTTTTGAAGACCTTATCTAACTATCCTACCTTATTTCTATAGAATCTTATATATCTGCCGCACTTAAAATATATATTCTTGTGATACAAGTATACTAGTGATTGACATGACCATGATTTAATCAGCTAACAATTAACTCATATAACTTATTTATCCTAAACAGCCTGAAATAGCACTTTCAAAGTATTTGAAATAAACCTTGTATTATAATTGAGTTATATGGGTACAATACCTCATATTAGAGTAGAAATGTATATAATGTGTGTGCACAATAAACTTACATTTGTATGTAAGCACACTTGTATGCTACTGAATCCAAAATTAGACTTATTTTGCATCTATATACAAAATAATATACCATTGAATAAAAAATAACCTTGTGAGTGGCAATTGAGGCATTAAGTTGGGGAGTAGATTCACTAACCTACCTTTTGTTCTATCTTCCCTATATATTTCTATATTCACCTCTTCTTTCTTTTCAAACCCTATCTCTAAACCTAAGAATGTAAGATAAGGGAAAAGAGAGACATCACTGAGTCTAACCTTATTTTATTTCTAAATAAGACCAATAATAACTTGTAACCAACTCCCATTGTTAATAACCCTCTATTGCCCAGGAGAGCAATGAAAAACCTACCTGACCTCCCTTAAAGGTTTCTTCTGGCTGACTTGAGATGAACAATACCTAGTAGGGACCCAAATAAAATTGGGGAAAATGGTCAAACAAGTTAGGAATGTCATTTATGTTCCTCTTTCTCCACTTCCTTGCCAGCATGTGCTGTCACTTGAGTTTTTGACCTTAGCCATTCTGATAGGTGTAAAATGGAATCTCATTGTCATTTTGATTTGGATTTCTGTCATGACTAAGTATGTTGAGGATTTCTTTAAGTGTTTCGCAGACATTCAATATTTCTCTGTTGAAAATTCTGTTTATCTCTGAATCCATTTCTTAATTGGGTGATTGGGTTTGGTGGTGCTTAATTTTTTGAGTTCTTTATATATTTTGGTTATTAGCCCCTTATCCGATGAAGGGCTGATGAAGTATTTTCCCAGTCTGTAGGCTGTCGTTTTGTTCTATTGACAGTGTCTTTTGCCTTATAGAAGCTTTTTATTTCATAAGGTCCCATTTATTAATGGTTGAGCTTACGGCCTGAGCTGTTGGTGTTCTGTTCAGTAAGTTGTCTTCTGTGCCAATGAGCTCAAGGCTCTTCCCCACTTTTTCTTTTAAGAGATATAATTCTTCTTTTTTACCAAATTATGCTTATATTATGTAATGTTGCTCCCTGCTACAGGATGGAGCACCCCCAAAAATCATATTCTAAAGAAGATAGAAAAGGGTGAGGTGAAGGGACTAAGTGTGCATTGAAATTATCTTTTAAAACTCTGTGTATGTGTATATTCTCATGTGAGTGTGAAAATGTGTGCCCTAACAGTCATTAGCACTATGACAAGCCCTTGGAAGTCAGGGGATTCCTTTTTGTTTTGGTCCTCATCCTTTAGTTTGAGCAAAATTTCTTGTTTTTCACTCCATACATCAGAGTAGCTGCCCTTTGAAGTTTCTATTTACTCTCCTGACCCCACCTACATGCTCCTGGTTGAATCCTTGGCATTTTAGCACTACCACTGAACTTTACCCATTCTGGAATTCAAATTCAGATAGCCACAATCATATGACCAACCCTTTACACACTGAGTCATTTCCTCCACCTCAATTTGGCTTTTAAAGAAGTTTTCTAGGATCAACCATATTGTATTTCCATTTACTCCACATTGTCCAAAGATGAGTCCCATGAATAGTATTAAGTTTTAAGTATTGCTGAGAAGTATAAGTATTCTGTATGCTTTCTGCTGAAATTTATTTTGTTTCAGAAAAATAGAAAATTAATGTTGAAATTAAATGTATAATCTTTATCATGTGCACAGAAATGAGTGTTAGGTTTTGGAAAAAGCCCTGGGAAACTTTCAAAAACAATAATTCTGTCTAGAATTAATTCTTCCTTTACTGCCCTTGATCATTTGATGAACTTTGATCACTTGATGAGCTTCCTCGATTAGTGTAGCATAAAGTAAAAGTACTTGATTATTTTTCAAAGTATCTACTTTTCTATATTACCTTCAAAACAATTTCTCCTTATATTTTCTTATTTAAAAATAAATCAGTGTGTGTAAGGTTGTATTATCATGTTTTTCCTAGGCTATAAGTTTACTGCTTTCAGGGATCAAACTTCCATATAATTTTGTATGCCATATATAAATTACATGAAGTAACTGAATAAATGCCTTCAATTCCTCCAAATAACCTCTACAAAAGAAATATGTCAACCTAAAATTAAAACTATAATAATGTACAAAAGTGGCAGTGCTTCATAATTCTTAGGACAACTTGTTAGTTAAATTTAGAATTAAGAGTTAGATAAAGAAACATTTTATCTGAAGCACACATGGGTGTTTATGCCTCAGCCTGTTTGGATTCTGATTATCAATTTTTATCTGTTGCAATACCAGCTGCCTATAGTCAATCTCATATTGCATCATTTATATTCTCCATTCTGGATTTTTGTTTCAGGGCCCACTGCAAGAATACATGCTCATAATGTTTTCTTTTTAGACTCTACTTTCTGAAAATACAGTGTTTTATAATTTTTTATTTTTTTATTTTTATAATCTATTCAGATTACATCCTAATTGTTATCCCCTCACTTGTATCTTCCCATTCCCCCTCCCTCTTTCTTTCACCCTATCACCTTCCACTAGACCTAAGACATAAGGGGACCTCCTCCCACTCCATATGATCACAGCCTATGGGGACTCATCCAGATAGCCTGCTTTCCCTTCCTCTGAGTGCCACCAGGCCTCCCAACCAAGGGGAAGTGTTCAAATGGTGGGCACCAGAGTTCATGTCAGAGGCAGTCGCTGCTCTCCTGCTCTCAACACAATCATTGAGAATGCACTGTCCATTGGCTAGATCTGAATAAGGGGTCTAAGTTTACTGCATTTATTGTCCATGGTTGGTACAGCAGTTTGTGCAGCCTCCCTGGGTCCAGATCCACCAGCCTTGATGGTCTTCTTATAGGGTTCCTGGACCCTCTGGGTCCTCTCTAATCTAATCTTCTATACCATTTTCACCTGGAGTCCCAACAACAAGTCACAGCTTCTGTCTCTTTCCCCCACTGAATGAAGACAGAGGACATCTATGTTGGACTAGAATCCAATTATAAGTGAGTATATACCATGTGTATCTTTCTGGGACTGAGTTAACTCACTCAGTTCTAGTTCCATCCATTTGTCTGCAAATTCAAATATTTCCTTGTTTTTAATAGCTGAGTTGTATTTCATAGTGTAAATGTACCTCAGTTTCTTTATCCATTTATCAACTGAGGGAATCTAGATTGTTTCTAGAGTCTGGCTATTATAAATAAGTCTGCTATGAACATAGTTGAGCAAATGTCCTTGTTGTGTGGTGGAGCATCTTTTGGGGTTAATCCAAAGAGTGGAATAGCTGGGTCTTGAGGTAGCCCTATTCCCAATTTTCTGAGAAAGCACCAGATTGATTTCTAAAATGGTTGTACAAGTTTGCACTCCCACCAGCAATGAAGGAGTGCTGCCCTTTCTCCATATCCTTGCCAGCATGTGCTGTCACTTGAGTTTTTTTTATCTTAGCCATTCTGATGGGTGTAAGACTATGCTTTCAGGGATCATTTCTATATATTGTTTTTAAATGATTTCTAAATTATTGTGGTTAATATGAAATGAAAAAAAGCTTTGAATTACATAAGAGAATGGCTAAATCTAAGGATAAAGGCTTTTATGAGATGTTCAATGGTAGATTGCTTGTATGATAGTGCTTTGGGAATACTAACCTGGTGGTGGTGTTGTTTGTTTAATTTTTGGTTTTTGTTTTGTTAAGTGGTTGTGAAGACATGCTTAACTATTGGGACCTAATGCAAATATTTACTACATTGTATCACTCCCTGTATCTCCATCTATTGCTTCATGGTCTAGAGTCTTTAAACTGTTCTTTAATACAATTCTCATAAAGCCTTACCCATAGGTTTGGTGTGTTATACTAAGCTGTTTTCACTTTTTAAAATGTATTTAAATATTTATTCACTTTAAATCCTGATCATAGCCAACTTCCTTCTCTCCTCCTGGTCCTACTCCCTTGTTGTTCCCCCTTCCCCACTCTCCTGTTCCACAGACAAAGCAGTCTCTCCCTACCCACCCACCCCAGTTCATCAAGTCATATTAGGACTGAATTGTGTCCTCTTCTGTGTCCTGTAAGGCAGTCTCACCAGGAATGTGTGATTTTAAAAAATCAGACAACAGAATCCTTGTCAGAGACAATCCCTGCTTCCCTTACTATAAGACCCACATGAATCCTGAGCTGCCCATTGGCTACATCTGTGTAGGAGCTTCTACTCCAGTCCATGCATAGTCCTTGGTTGGTGCTTCAGTCCCAGAAAGCACCTCTGGGCCCTGGGTAGTTGGCTCCTTGGTCTTCTTAGGGAGCTCCAGTAACCTCCAGGTTCTTTTCTCTCCCTCGCAGCCCACTTTCCCCAAGACTCCCTATGCATTGCCTGATGTTTGGCTTTGAGTCTTAGCATCTGTTTTGAAACACTTCTGTGTAGAGCCTCACAGAAATCAGTTATGCTAGACTCCTGCCTGAAAAAATAGCAGAGTATCAGTTTTGTCAGGGGTTGGTTCTTTTCCATAGGGTGGGCCTCAGGTTAGGCCAGGCATTGGTTGGACATTCCCTCAATCTCTGCTCTGTCTCTTTCCCTATACATCTTGTAGGTAGAGAATTTGAGCCATTTCTTTCTTTTTTCTTTACTAGGAAGTAACCATGTATTTCATTTTATACTTACCCACAATCCAAATACAGCATTACTGCAGGGATACTGCCAATGAAAACTAATTTTATTGACAAAATGTTAAAAATAAGTGAGAAATTCTGAGAACCATGAAAAAGTATAGCAGTATTGAGAAACTTAGATTTCCAAAAACTCCACTTATATCATAATTTATTTCACAAAATACCTATATATATGATATTTTCCATAGTCAGCTTCATTTTACTGTAATAAAGGTACATCACGAATTTAAAGTGTTAATATAGCAAATATAAAATACACTCTATGACCTGCATGCATTCTAGGGACAGCAAGTGGGAAATAAAATGTTCTTTCTGAAGGGAAGTCAGCATTATCTACTCTTTGGTTACTAACTGCTTGTTGTTTACCTAACAGATTGCTTGTCTTGTCTTCTACCATTCATAGGGGACATTTGTCTTAAGGATGGTGTTTCAACACTAAACGAATTCACTTTACTCTGTGAGAATTATAAATTCTTTCAAGTAAGGAAATTTCCCCCAAGAATTATTTTCATATTAGCTTTATTTTATTCTTGAACATTCTGAAATTTTTCTTCAAATTATCAGTTACATCAAGGGAAAAATGCCCATTACAACAAGCAAGAGAGATTGTTTTTAAAAGAGTTCTACATGAAAAAATAAGTTTAAAAGTAGTCTATGTAGTTTCCTAGAGCTGAGAGATGTTGATAAAATAATGCTTTGTTTTGATACTAAAATATATATTCTTTGACTAATTTATATGTCTGAATAAAATTAAACAGTTGTTTTTTTAATAAATATTGTCTCAATATTTTAAAATTTATTTCCTCAATTCATTTTCCCTGCTCCTAACCTATTCACAGTCACAGTCCCTGGAAAAAGAAAATCAGTTATTATGTTTCCTTATATCTGTGAAATCCTTACATAATCATATAAAATTCTATATTGTATTCCATAAACTAGTATTATCTCTTGAGACGTAGTTGCAATTTCTCATTTTTTTCTCATCTAGTTTCTCTATCACTCTAAAAGAGGCATGTTTGAATTGGATCTTTACTAAAATTTAAAAAAAATTGATGTTCTGTAGCTACTCTATCTGCAATACTGGTGGATAACAAACCCAACAAAATAGCAATTACTAATTATAGTCCCATTCACAAGATTTCTAGGAGTCAACTTTTCTTCAGCCTTTGAGACTGCATATTTACTGAATTGATCGTACTCATCTCTCTTTGTAGAAAACATGCTGAAAGTGTAGTAGATCCTTGGAGGAAATGTACAAAATGCCCAAGATCTCAGAGAAGCCAGTCAAAACACATAAGGTTTATATTGCTGATGTTTATAACTATCCCCTTTCCCTTTTGATATACATCCAATGGTTTAAACAAGTTAAAGAACATGCTCCAATCAAGGGTCAGAGAAAAAATTTGTTCAAGGTACCTGTCAAATATGTAAATGTATTACTTTACTGTAGACTATGGTCTCCAATAACATTTTAAAATACCAGATAAAATAGTAGATCACAACCCTAAGATACATACTGTGACCATTTCTCAAAGAAATAAGACCCAACTTAAATCTGGTAATTTTACTTGGAAATGTGCACTATATCAACTTTTCTAAATTACTTTTTCCTTTAATCCAATATGTGCCAGTACTTATTTTACCAGGCTACCCATAATACTATAAAGCATACATTTTAGAGTACCTAAAAAGTGATATAAAAATTCTTTCACTTATAGTTTTATTTACCAACATAGTAATATCCTAGCATTTCTGTGCACTTGGCAGTTTGATTTCTGAGTAGCATCCTGAGTTTCTGTAACCAGATGTCTACTACTTGAAACTACCATAAGCTGATGATCATGTCTCACAGTATTTGCTTGAAGAAGGCCATCTGGTTTATGTCTCTTGGCAAAATGTGTTTAAAAACAAGCAGCTGTATGATAAAGTAGAAGGGAAATCTCTTTCTAGCTTTGGTAAATAAGTAGATTTGTAATACATATAATTAAGCATTTTTCTTTTTCCCTTTTTTTGAAGGAGAAAAGGGTTTATTTCATCTTATATTTCCAGGGTTAGGGTACTCTACCATTGAGTTGGAGCTGGGCCTCCAGGTAGAAATATGAAGGCAGGACCTCTTGCTATTCCACGCAACATCACCTCTGACCAGGGCCTTATTCACAGATGATAAAGTATAGCAAGAACAATAGAGGGTGCTTCTTGCTTGCTTCTTTTCTCTTGGTACTAGCTTGCTTATTGATTCATGGCTACATATATTTCTTTTTTTCCTTTATTTTAATTTTAAATAATTTATTCAGATTACATCATGATTGTTATCCTCTCACTAGTATATTCCAGTTCCCCCTCCCTCTCTTTCACTCTACTCCCCTCTCCTAGACCTGTGACAATTTTTTCTGATTCTATTTGGCATCACCAGAAGAGAAACATTCTTCTCTCACTTACAAAATAAAAACCTACAGACCTCAATAATGACAAAAATCACTCTTTCAAGTGTGTTTCAGTGACCAAAACTGTAAGAACTAATCAGTATTTTATATAATTATTTCTGTTAATTGATTTGTATATATTAAAACCCTGACCTTTGATCCCTTTTATTAATCGATAGAAAGTATAAAATAATGCATTTAATTGTATCTGTCCATCTTTCTTCTTTCTTTATTCCTTTGTCTCACACCAAGATATTTGTGCATGCATTTGCTTCCATTTTCTGTTCAGAAAGAACATGTTTCATTATTTTTCTTATTAATGTGAATGAATTGCACAAGTCAGTTCTTTTTTTTCTACCTTCATCTACAGGGTTAAACAAGACATGGTCAATGGTTGATTTAGGGCTTAATGATAAGAGTCATCAGGCTAATAGTATCTAGGTTTTGGATCTGCTTTGAGCTGGTTCTATGATAATAAAAAGAGTAAAGATTTTTAAATGTGTAAAAAAGAAAGCCTAAGAGATATGTGAGCCAGAACACAGAAATAAGTTAAGTGAGATAACAAAAATAAAATTTATTCATTTCCTAAGCAGAATGCAAGCTGAAGAACTGTTTTGCTTTGCTTTGCATGTATACTTAGTTGGCAGAGCTTCTGTTTTTGTTGTTGCTTTGATTTGTTTAATTCTGTCCTTTGGTGTGACTGTGTCTACCCCAGGTTGGTATTAAACTCTATTTGTTCCTAGCTTTGCCTCCTAAGTATAGGGATTATGGATCTGTGCCTGATTTTTTTGTTGTCTTTTAATAGGAGGATACTAGGGTGTTGGAAATGCTAGAACTTTTAAGATGGTAACTTTTCAAAAAGTCACAAGGGAAATTAAATTGCAGATTGGGTTTTAAAGACTGAAATTACTTCCAGTCACATTTTCCCTGTATCTCTTGTATAGTAAGAAATAGATGACAGTTTACCTAAGTCATATATTTAGATATTTACTGGAGTTACCAGATCATTCTTTTGACTCATGTATTTATCATAAATGTACAAACATTTATCACTATAGTATTTTATGAAATTATATAGCTATCTATTGGCTGAAAATATTATGAATAAAGAAAAGTGTGATTGTGGCACATTCTTGTAATCACAATATTTGGGAGGTGGAGGCAAAAAGAACAGGAATCAAGACCAATCTCAGCTACATGAAATTTTTTCTAAGTTAATTTCATGTTGATATTCCTGTCCATAATATACAATTCCTTAACTATTACAAGTGTTCATATTATTATAAATATTTAATATCATTATAAAATTGAATAATACTCTCCACCATTTTGTGCAACCAAGCAAATTATGTATGACAGAAGAAACATGTTCCTTTGAGTCTAGTCATTTTTTTAAAACAAACGTTAATTTTAAAATACTTTTTAGAGTATTGCAGATTGTTGTTTGGGGTCTTAATTATATTATATAATAATAAATTTCAAGGTTTATGGAATCCAGTTATACACTTATGAAGTTAATAGTACTGTGACTTTCATCCCTCAAAACCTATACCTCTCAACATCCAGAATGACAACCATTATTTTTGATAATGACCCTGAGATAAAATACTTATTTTCCTCCTTTTACATCCTTCTGAACTCATGTTCTACAGTTTTCTATTGTATTCCACATTCTTCCTTTATACCTGTTTTCATGTCTCATCTTTCACTGACTCAATCTCCAGATAAGTGATTTCTTGTCAGAGCTGTCTTTTCATCCAAATCCCTGTCTATTCTGACAAGTTAATCTATCTAAAGTAGTATGTCCTACTTTAAGTTTCCCTGTACAGAAACTTTCCCTGGTTTTGTATTGACAAACTTGCTTTTATGCTGCAATCCCCTAGAGACAAACAAGTTGGAAAATATGTTTTGTCTATTGTTTGCTTTGGCCAGAAGGAGACTTTAAAGGGCAATGAAATGTCATCACAATCAGATAAACACTTATTGCCTTATGTCTTAAAAAGCTTTAGTATTGTGTCTCACGTGTTCCCAGAATTCACATGATTTTATAAAGCAGTAGTTTATAGTGTGTCTATCAGTGTCCTACCTTATCCTATCCTATCCTATCCTATCCTATCTGACTTGCATCTCCATGCATCCTAACAGCAAAGTGGATTCTAAAAAATACAACTCATTTTGTAATTCTTTGTAGTAAAATATCACATATAACTTACCTTTCCATCTATAAGCACTACAGACCTTTGGATATAAGAAGCATAACTAGATCCCATGTTATCTATTAGTGGAATAGTTAATAGAAATGACAATATATTGAATGCAGTGTAAAAAATAGTTCATAGAAATGAACAAAAAGAATGTACATTTCCCAAGAAGAACAACATTGCAAACTCAAGTTTTCAGAGAAGTTGCCTTTATTTTTGCCACACTGAAAATGGCTGAGCTTTTAATTCAGTTGAACTCATTCCTCTAAACTCTGCATCTATTGCTTAAACATAACTGGTCTATGTTAGGCCATATTTTAGCTGCCTCCTATGATACTTTTCAGAAAACCATGATTAAGAATTCTCCCAATATTATATGTAATGGAAGACTAGTTCTGTCAAATGAAATGAAAGCATCATTACCAGAGAGTGAATTTACTTAGATAATGTAAGTTATAAAAATAAACTGTAAATATTAATTGCTTTAAACTTTTCTTTTAAAATTTAAGTATTTGTTATTTTATTATTAGTTTGTGCATAGTGTGTGTGTGTGTGTGTGTGTGTGTGTGTGTGTGTGTGTGTATGCCTCGGCATACCCGTGGAAATAAGAGGACAGTATCTCAGAGTTGGCTCTCTTCTTCAACCTTTGCTTGAGTTCCAGTAACCAAACTCAATTTTGTAGGGAAAAGAACTTTCCCTACAAATATTACATTGCAAACATTACATTACATGGTATGTTTGCATAAGAATTCACTGTATGAAGCTGGGAGCAGTGACACATGCTTGTAATCCCAGCACTCAGGGAGGCAGAGGCAGGTGGATCTTTGTGAGTTCAAGGCCAGCCTGGTGTACAAAGCAAGTCTGAGACAGCCAAGGCTAAACAGAGAAACCCTGTCTCAAAAAACAAAACAAAACAAAAACAAACCCAAACAAACAAACAAACAACAAAAAAGAATTCACTATATGGAAGGAGCTTTAGTTGTGAAAAAGAAGGGTGAATATATATGTTAGATGTAAAAAAAATTTTCAGAATAAAAGCATGTCACTCTTGGATTGATCTAAAAATATCAACCATTATGTATATACTTTAATTTGTTTAATTTTAACAAAGAATTTTGGGTTAGATATTAGTATCTTAAAATTGAATGCATCTATTAACTAAGATATTTAAATGTCAAGCAAAACTCACATTGGCAAAGCAAATATTTACTGTGCTATTATAAATGTATCTTCAATCCCCCTTTCATATTATAGATGAAATATTTATACTTTTATCTTTCATGCAATTCTGTATAAAACATTTTAATACAGCATCATTCATATATAATATGATGCTGAGTATATAGTTTGTAATAAAGGGACATAATTTTACTGAATCATTTTAGTTATTTGCTACCTAGAAGTATTTCTGAATTATTCATTTTTTACTCTATAGGTTGTGCTTTTTTATGTTATAACCTATGGCGATGTGAAAAACACTGAGAAGGAGTATTATATGCTGATATTTAGCATGACAAATAAGTATGATTTCTGTCATACATAAGAGCATGAATACGACTTATAGTTTAGGTAAACATTTGGAGTACAAATTAGCTTACAATTATAAAACCCAATGTCTCCCAGACTTAAGTAGTTTCACTGCACTCAGTTTTAACAAGAGAACAAAGTGTGAGTCATTTCATTGATGCTGAAAATTTATAACTGAGTTTCCATCTAATGTACATATATGTGTTTGCACATATGTTGTTGATACAATTCTATAATTCATGATGAGATTGCAAGCTTTATCTGCAGTGACTTAAATTAGGTATTAATATGGGATTACCTTTATAGGGAAGCGTTATCTTTGTGGTGTTCTGCTCTTATTCCTCATTTGTAGGTTGAAATTATCCTTGTTCAGTCTAACAGTGCAAATGGTATTTTAATTATTTATACACACACATTTCCCATCAAACAAAATAATACTACAATTTTCAGTAACAAGAATCATCAAAGTTATTTTATGTGGGACAAGATAGTAAATGTTTTAGGCTCTGTAAGGCACATAAATACTGGTTAACAAATTGAAGGATAACCTCAGTGGTGTCACCAAAATGTGCTGATAATACACAAAAGATGAAAAATAAAACAGCTTCCTTTTGAAGTATTTTGACTATAAGCAGAACCAAATTTGAACTCTCCATTTTCCTCTCTCTGTCTTCTGACTGTCTACAGCCTGTGAGTGATGTTCTGTCTTTTGTTTATGTCTGAGGCTCTGTGTATGTGTGTGTGTGTGTGTGTTTCTGTGTCTGAATTGGAAATTTGATTTTTGCCTGTTTTGTCCCATGCCAGTACTTACCAAAGAGCTTTACTCTGTCTTGAATGAACAGCACACATAATATGGCATGGGATAGAGATGAACCATTCTTTACAGAAATATTTAACCAGGTTTTACAAGGGAAAAATTACTGCCCTACTGACCATGAATAGCACTTCTCAGTGAAAATAAGGATAATGCAGTGTCCACATATTGTTTGAAACATTTATGGTTGATATTTCTTTATAAACAGTTGATTTAAACCAGCTTTCTGTTTTTAAGCAAATCATTAAAACAACATAAACATGCATATATACATGGGTCAGGTACATGGAATAGAATATAACAAGATTGAAGCCATTTACATAGGTTAGATTTGTAAAATCTAATTACATGGGCATCTTTGGCATAGTGTATTTGGATAAATTGTTTTCCTACAGGCAGATTAAACATTTTAACATAAAATTGAGATTATAATATAACATTGCACTCTTCCATTTTCTCTCTCTAAACCTTCCCATATGCCTCTCCTTGTTGTCCTTCAAATTTGTGATCTCATTTTTCATTATCTATTGTTGCACGAATACATGTGTATACATATGTATTTGTAACAGGCTGAAAGAATCAGATAGCAGGTTAATTATCTCAAGGTGTGTTATTAAGTTGATGGCAAGGTGTTGAGAAGATCAGTGTTTTTAATGCAAAAAAGAAATCCTCAGAAAACTTTTGTCAGAACTATTCGCCTCTGAAATTTTTATGTAAAAACAACTACAGATATTACACATACAAATGGTCACTTATTTGCACTAAAGCTATCTTTAAGAAGCACACAGTACCTCAAGAATTTCAAGACATGACTTAGGATTCAGGCGTTCCACTTCTGGAGTTCAAATTTAAACAGTACAAAGGCGGAATGTAACCAGCTCTGTTGAGATGGACATGGCATAAGTTCCCAGAAGCAATGTAAATAATATGAGGCATGGTAACAGGTTTCTGTAATCCCAGTGCTGGGAAGGCAGACACAGAATGATCCTTGCAGCTCAGTGGCTAGCCAGTCTAGCCTATTTCACAAACTCTGGTGTGAGAAATCATGTTTCTGCAGAGGAAACCAAGATTGACCTCAGGCTTCCACATTTTTTTAAAAAAGCCATATGTGGTGACATGTAATTGTATGTTAACCCATCAGTGATGAGGTAGAGGCAAAGAGATCCCTGAGATACCCTGAGTAAGAAACCCTTCTTGATGAATTTTAATTCCTACGAGACCTTTGCAAAGCAAAGGAAAAGTTGACTTTTGCCCGAGATCTGACAGCAGAAGTTGTCCTCTAAGTTCTAAACACACATGTGCACATAATCTTGCATGCACACAACAACTGCATAAGGAATACAATTGCACAATAGCTTGGAAACAATTGACACAAGATAAAAATCCAGGATAGAGAAGTCAGTAGACAAAAATGTTCTTCTTACAACTGTATTGATATTGCTCATTAGTCACTTGTCTATTAGAAGAAGTAGGTGGCCGAATGTCTATTATAATTCCAATGGCTTCTTTTTCCTTTTTTCAGTATTATCATGTCTGAAAATGAGATGTGAGGAAGACAGAATCCTGTATTAAGAAACATACTTATGTCAAAGAAAATTAAGTTTCTTTATTATAAAATAATTTGCACATACATTTATATCATTACACATATATACAATAAACTACCTACAGCAAGAAGAACCATGACATAGCCAGGAATTATATAAATGTTACATTCACACATAGTGTTTTGACTATTTGTATTTGGAAGCCTTGAAGCAAATATCTTTCCTATCTTGGTGAGTCTAAAATTCTGAATGTAAATCAATCTCCATCACATATTGTCATTATCAACGTAAAACATCTATCTAGACCTAAAAACATCTTAATCACTAAACAACTAAGCCTCACTGTAAAACTAAGCTACCTGGTCTTCAACTCCTTCAGAGACTTTAGAAAGAATAAACTTGATTACCTGAGTATGTAGCGAGTGTAAGTTAGTAGCTTCTGGGCCCACATAGATAAGAATGAAAAAAGGAAAAACATTTTAAATGAAGCAAGTAAGCCTCGTTCAAAAGAAAATATTTCTTATTAAAGTAATTAAGAAGGCATTTGTAACAACATTAGCTCAAGGGAAGCTAACATTTACAACTTTTATTATGTGGTTCTAAGATATAAATACTATCATTTTGAAGAGAGATCATGAGCAGAAGGAAAAGTAGAAAGTTTCAAATGATACTTATTTAAATGTTGAGATGCCACTTTCAACATTCCCACTGAGAAACATGCAGTGACACTCTCTACAGTGAATAATATACATATGAAGCTCATAGAGATCCTCCAGATAAATGTTCACAGGAACTAGAAAGTACTGTAATTTAATAATGTAATGTTATCAGAAAATATATAAACAAAATAAGGGGACTTCATATTTCTCAGAAAATTCTTGTACTGAATGCTTCAGAGCCCATTTGATACAAATATATAATACGTCCCATGCCAAATAGTTTTAGCCAGACAACTAAAACGACTTGATATTGATCTATGATTGTAAGATTTTCCTTGAGGAGAAGGTACAATTAGTGCAAATAACTATTGGCTGACAAGAAGCCAATGTAATCTAAGCTATTGCTCTATTTTTTCCACCTTTCAAATATGTAGAATTTGTGTAACATTATCAATAAAAAATTAACAGGCATGGTAACTGAAATTATATAGATGGCATATCTTTACTACTATAGTAAACCTTAAAACACAATAATAATTAAAGGAAAATAAACTATGATTTTGAGATATGTCATGTGGGAGATAATAGAAAGTAAATGTGGGACCTATATATAACTAGTGTTCTATGTCATAAATTTGCATGTCAAATATTTAATAACAGTACCTATATTTTAACCCCATTATTATATTCATATCGTAAACAGAGTCTGCCATCCTCAGAATAAATTACTCCCCATGAATCAACCTATGCAAGTTTTAATGATTAGCTTCACAAGTCGAATGTCTGTCAGATTATTGGGCCAGAAGGCTGAAAATGATGCTCCAACATTATATAGAATTTTGAGTTATAGGTAGCAAACTGTCTCTGTTATCTTCTTATTTGGGAAGCTATTAACCTGCACTCCCTACATACTCAGGTAATCAAGGTTATTTTTTCTTGAGGCTCTGATGGATTTGATGAGCAGTTAGTTTAGTTTTACAATGAGGCTAGGTTGTTTAGGAGTTAAGATGTTTTTAAGTCTACATAGATGTTGTACATTGATAATGACAATATGTGATGGAGATTGATTTACATTCAGAATTTTAGACTCACCAAGATAGGAAAGATGTTTTCTTCAAGTTTCCCAAACACAAATAGCCAAAACACTATGTGTGAATGTAACATGTATATAATTCCTGATTGTCTCATAGTTCTTCTTGCTGTAGGTAGTTTATTGTATATATGTGTAATAATATAAATGTATGTGTAAAATATTATATAAAAAGAAACTTAATTAATAATTATGTAGTTACAAATTAAGAATTTTTGAGAAAACAGTGCATTAAAGTGTTAGTATCATAGTTGTAATGAGATACATACTTTCTAATTTTATTCTTTGTTTTCAAGAATAGTGCCATAATTATTACCCTAATAAAATCAGATTATGAAGTGGGTACATAAATGTTTGTAAGTCTACAGGTACAGCAAATAATAGTTTAGTTATAACTTGAAATGAAGTGATAATTGTTATCAAATAAAAATGTAATTTCTTAGTCAAGACTTAAGTGATGCTAAACCATTCAATAAAAGAGTAAACTAACACATTTCATAACATTAAATCGTTTAAAGTCCAGAAATTAAAAGTAGTAAAAAAATCTTTGGTAAATATTAACATTGTTATTCTGGTTGCCCTCTCTACACAGAATTGAAGATAATATTCTGAAAGAAAACATTTTCCCATTAAGTGTCATTACAATTAAATTTCAGTCATTCATGAGCAGAAATAAATAATTATCATAACATCTTTCACTGTATTATACACCACCATTCCAGGATATGATACAGGGGCAAGTGGAAGCTGATAAAATCTTCCCCCTTTAACATAATTAGCTCCATATGTTACCTTTAGTAATGGAAATCATGTATCTAGGATGCACTTGTAGATGCAGGCTATTTTTTCTACCTTTGCTATTGATGCCCAAAATGTGTGAGAACTGAACACTCATTGCTTCATTACTTAGCAAACATTGCTGTGAGCCCAGTATGATTTCAATACTGTATTAAAAATCAAGATGTGAACACTTTCATCTAAAATCTGTGGAAGGAAAGCAAATTATGAACTCAGTATTTTAACATGAAACAAGAATGATGTCCATTTGAACACTATGAATGTAAAAAATAAAGAAGGATCAATTGAGTCTTGGAAAAGTTTAGTCAAGAAATACTGTATAAGTATTATGGACAAGGAATGCCTGGAATCATAAACAACTAGCTCATTATATAACATAAATTTGCAGAGTGTATTAGAGTGTTTGTTGTCCATGCATGAGCATCTTAGTTCAAACTATATGACACAACTAAGACAGATCATACTGTCCTTTAAAAAAACTTAGTAGCTCCTATGATGGATATGAATATGATGAATATTTACTAAATGAAGTGTTTGATATTTTTATATTTACTTTAGCTACAATAGGTTGAATAACAGAATTTCCAGATAGATGCTCATGTATTTTCAAGTGAAATAATATTATTTATAAATCTTGCTTTCATGGTTTCAGTTTTACTTTGAATGGGTTAATTGAAAATAATGATATGAGATTGGAGAAATTTGAGTATTTATTCAAGGTAACAAACAGAACTTCATAATAGTTGGTGTACATGTGTATAAATTGAAAAATTTCAAGTTATAAAACAACATTATAAGATATAATAATAAGAATTATGTGGTTGACCTTATTCTCTGCCAATATTTTTAAATTAGCTAAACAGTTAATTTTAAGTTAAGTTACATGGGTTGGCAAAGAATATAACAACTAAATGAAATACATGATTTCATTTACCTAGAGTTAATTTGACTATGTACTTGGGAGATGAGCAAAGACAGAGGAACAGAGAGAAGGAGAGGGGAGATTAAAATTAATTTACTTTCACAACTGGAATTAAATGTATACTGCTTGGAAAAAAGTTATGGGCTCTACATTTGCAATTCAAACACTTGCCGTTAGGTGGTGCTAATTGTGAACCATGATTTCAGATTTGACTTTTATTGTTAACTTCATTCCTCTTAAGACAATTTTCCTACAAACAGAACTCTTGCCTTCAAAAACATAAAGCACCATAAAATAGAATGTCTTCAAACAGCAAATAAAATCAATGAATTAAAAGGAAAGTAATAGTAGAAGCTTTATCTTCCATGCACACTCTATTTACTTTCAGCTAAATAAATCAAATTGCAAAACAAAATGTAATAGACATTAAAAAGTCATTCTTCTAATTATTTCCAATACATTAATATTATCCATCAGCTTGAATTTGGTGCAGTGGGATTAAAATGTAGTTTTTGATAACATTTGATAACAGCACATAATTTCTTCTCTAAATAGAGCTCATTGTGATTCTTTACCGATTATATTAGGAATGTGACTAGTGCCTCACTCTAATATTGTGGGTACAGAATATTCCAGCAGAATTTACCCATTAGTTTTTAATATGTACTTTATTTACTAGTTTATAACAGGCAATTTTTGCCAAGATTCATTTACCCCACCTCATTTCAAATTATTTTCACAATTATATAATAAATGATATGCACATTTTATGTAGTGTTTATTGTTTACTTTGATCATAAATATGGGAATATATAATAACTGTCATGTAATTTCCCATATTAAAGTTTTTTCAATCTGCCTTTTCTAGTATAAATATTTCTTCCTGTAATTTATTCATTGCAAAAATGTCATAGAAATAAAGTGCAAAGCCATAGTGAGAGAATTTTTTTGTCATATATAGAGACGTCTTTGGTCTTAAAACATAGTGTTGAAAAATATAAAACAAGAAATATATTTTGTATACATATACAATTCAATCTTCTGCAGGAACCAAAGTATAAATTATTAAATGGGAGAAGAGTCATTGCTAGACTAGACTTTGAATCATGAAAAAATCATAGAGATCAATATTTTATGTGATTTGGAGTAAGTGGAAGACTTCTTCAAGCAAGTTGTGTGGGATTGGAGATAAGTTTGAGGGCTCAAAACTACATGTTGGTATATAGATTCTTCATTCATGAAAGTAAACCTAGAAGAAAAGTGAAGCTTTATGCTATGTAGCCTGGGGATACAGCTTACATAATGCTATGAGCCTATCAATGCCTGAAAACAAAGACAGAGTTACAACCAAAGACTATGTTAAAGCTGGTTCCTTGATTGAGAAGTAAATCAAAATTATCCCAGCCCTCACACAAACTGCTAAAATTATGAACCTTTAGAGGCATGATATGTACAGTAGGGAGGAATGTAGATGCAACAATAAAATGGGAAGTGGGGATGAAATAGCAGGGATAAGAATGGGATAGAATAGAAGACACAGAAATAAACCCACACACCTATGAACACTTGATTTTTTTATAATAAAGCCAAAACCATACAATGGAGGGGGAAGGGGGAAGATAGCATCTTCAACAAATGGTGCTGGTATATCTGGATGTCCACATGTAAAAAAATGCAAATAGACCCTTATTTATCACCCTGCACAAAATTCAAGTCCAAGTGGATTAACGATATCAACAACAACAACAACAAAAACAGGCATACTAAATCTGAGAAGAAAAAGTGAAGAAGAGCCTTGAGCTCATTAGCACAAGAGACAACTTCCTGAAAAGAATGCCAATAGCTCAGGCTGTGAGAACAACAATCATTAAGAGAGACTTTATGAAACTGAAAAGCTCTGTAAGGTAAATTACACCATGAGTATAACAAAATGGCAGCCTACAGACTGGGAAAAGATCTTCACCAACCCTATATGTGACCAAAGGCTACTATTCAAAATGTATAACGATCTCAATAAATTAAAACACTACCAAACCAAATAATCCAATTTAAAAATGGGGTACAGAACTAAACAGAATTCTCAACAAAGAAATGTAAATGGCCAAGAAACACTTAACGAAATACTCAGTCCTTAGTCTTCAGTGAAATGCAAATCAAAATGACTGAGATTCCAACTTACAGCTATCAGAGGGGCTTAGATCAAAAACTTAAGTGACAGTACATGAAGGAAAGGATTTGGTGAAAGGAAAACACACCTTTATTGATGATGTGAGCACAAACTTGTACAACCACTTTGGAAATAAGTCTGTTGCTTTTTCAGAAAATTGGGAATAGTTTTAACCTAAGAACCTGCTATACCACTCCTGGATATATACCCAAACGATGCTCCATCATACTACAAGGACATTTGCTCAACTGTGTTCATAGCAGCTTTATTCATAATAGCTAGAAATCTGGGAACAACCTAGATGTCCCTCAACCAAAGAATGGATAAAGAAACTAGGATACATTTACACAATGGAATTCTACTCAGCTATTAAAAACAAAGAAATCTTAAAATTTGCAGGCAAATGGGTGGAACTAGAAAAGATCATACTGAGCAAGGTAAGCCAGACCCAGAAAGATAGGCATGGTATATACTCACTTATACGCGGATATTAGCCACATAATGAAGGATAACCACACTACAATACACAGACCTAAAGAAGCTAAATAACAAATGGGACCCTAGGGAGAATGCTTAATTTTCTGGCAAATAGGATGGGCACTGGAAGCAGTTGAATAGAAGGAACTTGATGGAAGCCTACCATATAGGTCCTCTGAAAGATTCCACATAGCAGGGAATTGAAGCAGATGCTGAGTCCCATAGCCAAACGTTGGGTTAAAGCGCAGAGTCTTATGGAAGGGTTTGGCATAAAAGGACCTGGAGGCGAAAGGAGCTCCACAATGAGACCAGCGGAGCCAACAAATCTGGGTGGGGTCAGGGGTGGGTGCTTCAGAGACTGATGCAGCAACCAAGGACCATGCATGGTGAGGACCTAGATGCCCTGCTCAGATGTAGTGTGGATAGGCAGCAAAGTCTCCTTGTGGGTCCCATGAAATGGAGAGCAGTGATTACTTCCAACATGGACTCCGGTGACAACTTATTAAATATTTCCCCCTGGCGGGGATGCCTTGCCAGTTTACAGAGAAAGATGGTGCAGGCATTCCTGATAAGACTTGATAGATTAAACTCAGATGACAGGGGAGGAGGGCTCATTTTTATGAGGACTAGGGGAGAACTGAAGTGAAATGAAGGCGAGGGAATGGGACCAGGATGAGATGAAGGATGGAGGGAGGTAAAATAGGGATGTCAAGTGAATAAATAAAAAAAATATATACATCCTCCTTGACAAAAAATTAAAAAAAAAACATACCAGGTAGTGTGAATTAATGTAGATGTTTTCAAAACTTTGCTATATACTAAAGTGTTTAAATTCACAGTAAGTTTTCAAGTTTGTTTCATTTTCTATTTACAGATAAACTGTTTCTGCAATAATAAATGAAAAACAAACACACTTTAGGCCACAGGTCCTCCAAAAGCCTTTTGTAATATCAATCCAGTCTTAGTCCATCTTGTCACTCAGGCACTCCTTCCATACAAGGGAAATTTGAATATGCCCCTCATCCTATCAGCAGCAGCACTGGCTATGAACTTTTGAAATTCCAAACTCTTAAACCTGACATATAAATTTTAGGATGGAGTCCAGCAATATTTGCTTGGAAGAGCCATCTACAAGATGATATTAATTTTGAGAAACAATATTATATTTTTATGTGCTTCCTCTTGATCATAAAGCTCCCTTCTTCCTTTCTGTGCCTTGGAAAACTTTGGCCATACTTCTAGCATCCATATACCATATAGTTCTCACTAATGTCAGGACTTCGCTAACTACTACTTGCATTCCACTTTCACCAACTTCTTAGGTGAGTTAATATCCTCTGTACTGGCATAAACTTTTCTCATTGCTCAGAGTCTCTCAAAAACAAAACCTGATAAATATATGGTAGTCTTAGGTTATGAAAAGTGTAGGGAATAGCTTAGGAGGCTAAAATAAGACTGGAAACAGCTAAACAATAAAGCAGGTGTGTTCTCAAGCCATCAGAAAGCTCAGAGAAGCAGCATAAAACACTGGCCTTAAATTTATATGGTCATGATTGTTAGCAACCTGTACTACGTATTCAACAATTCTTATCAATCATATCTGAGAGCAGCTCCCAGGGGTGTTCATTCTTGACCAATTTGACTTGTCAAGGTTGTAGTTAAATCAGGCCTCTTCAGCTACAGGGGTCCTTGGGCATTGAAATCTAAATGTTGACATTTGAAATTTGGGTTTGTGTAAATGAAATGATATCTCATGGCCACATGCCCAGGGCAAAATTAGTATCTGTCATAACTATAGTACTTATCTTCCTTATAATAGTTAATGTACACATTAAAATATGAATTTCTGATAGGCAGGATTGTACCATTCTTTTCATTGATAACCCTTGAATATATTACAAAAATAGCTCTAGTATTAATCATTCAATTGGTGTTTATTAAATTAATGAATAAACAGCTAACTAAGTCTAAATTAATGTCTTCATACTTATTTATGAAATTCTAGTCATCTATGAAAGTTGACAATGTTACTTCTTAGACATTTCACCTTTTTCCATATATGTTTTTTTCTATTTTAGAAAAGGTTCTAATTATTCCACTTCTTGCAAAAGCTACATTTACTATCCTGAGAATATAGAATATACGGATATTAATCAAACTTCAGATGAAACATGTAAAATGATAGCAAAGTATCTGCTCTCATTAAATAATAAACTAATCTCAACAAGTTTAGACATGTGCCTTCAGGTTTAAGAAAGAAAAATGTGAATATAATAGTTTTATGACACGAAAATTTCCCTAGTATATATCTATTTTAATAAGATGGAATATAAAACAACAAATGATATCTGATTTATATTATATATATTCATATGGTAGTCACAGATGAAAAAAATAACTTGACTTCAAGTTGCTAATGTCAGATGTTCCATGAATTAGAAGTTGTGTTTCTTCTGCAGTTTCACTTTGGAAGAATTTTGTTCCCTAGGTTGGAGAATAGCTCAGAGAACCCAGACCCTAGTAGACACAGCATTAGTAAATTCAAGGTAAAATGAGTATTCCAGCCACACTCATCACAAGAGACTCATGACAGATATTTTATTTTTAAAATGTTATGTGTATATAAAGTTAAATATATTTTCTAATTATTTAGCTCTTCTGTAATTGTACAAGAGTTTTAAACCTTTTCACTCTTATTGGTGAAACACCCACAAAAATTTGTCATGTCTCGTGAAAATATCTTTATTCCTTTTGACCAGCTAAGCTTAGAAAATGTCTTCTTGGTATTTTTAGTTGAATTCTATTCTTTCCTTTTTTGACACTACTTCTTTGTTAATGCCACTTGTCACATTCAAGTTTTCCTTTTTAAATATTTCTCTGTCTACACGTTTCAAAATTAACAACATAATTTTTGTTTCTCAGAGAATCTAACTTTATATTAGTTGAAAATTATATGGATCATTGTTACTAGATTCTGATTCCACCAGCTTTGAAAGTGGTTACTATAAGAACAATAATTTGTAAAGGTTAAAAGTTAAGACTGTAAAATAGCTTGGAATGTTCATTAATATCCAATTTTGGGAGAAGAATGTCCCTGTTAATTGTAACTGACTTAATAGGCAATTCAGTCTCATGCAAGGGAATTATTCCAGGGAAATTATTAAAAAGTGAAACTAAAATGGACTATCTTTCCAAATTATTTTAGACTTGAATTATTATTGATGATGATGATGGTGATGATCATGATGATGAATGATTATACCGTCAAACTAGGGACTAGAAATAGGACCTTGGCATATTAGACAAGAGTTTTCCCACTGGCCTATATTTTTCACACTCTTTTTACATTTTATTCTGAGATGGAATCTCAGTTTCTTGGCCAACCTGGCCTTTAAATCAGTTTCTAGTCCAAGAAAGCTTAGAATTTTCAATTCTCTTATATCAAAGTAACAATCATCTGAGATTATTGGCCTGCACAATTAAAGAGATTTAATTTTTGTATTTGTACAACTGTACTATAATTCCAAATAATATATTATAAAATGCCGAAGTATCATAATTTTTATTTTAATCTATCCAAAAAAATCTTTGTAAAACGAGTGATACTTTTTAAAAGTACTTCTATATATTCTTTCTCATTTATAGTTGTATACTTATCTATGCATTTGCAAGGTTCATGTGCATACGTATTACTCTATAATTCAAAATAGTGTACAGGTGTGACAATTATATAATTATGTCTATAGACTTATATACACATAATTACATATAAAATGTTATTATTATTTCTATTGATTCCATGCTTATTATATTTCAGCAAGCTATACTACATTATTTATAATTCTTACAAAAACTTGTGAAGTAGAAATTGAACTTAATTCACAAATTTCAATTCTGAAGTTGATGGATTAAAATATCTTACATAGCATCAATAAGAAATAATGTAAACTTTGAAAGACACAGTGTCCTGTCTTCAAATTTCACTTCCTGTATCACTTTAATACAATCTCTTAATCAAAAAGTACATTCTCCTTTTGGGAAAAGATGAATTAAAATCACCTGAGCAATTCTAACAATATTGAAAGGAAAAATTGCACAAAACCCTGTATCTGGTCTTTGTGGCTTCTTTTTTCTAACCTTTATACCTTCTCCTCTCAGTTTCACCCCCTAACACTAGATACAAGTTTGGAGGAAAGAAAGGAAATAGGAAAATTTTCTCTAAATCTAATTTTTTTCCTTTTGTTTCTTCTTTGACTGTGGCTATTAGTAAACCATAACCAATCTCCCTAAAAGACCAACAACCACTGACCCCTGCTACTCACGGGCCTCATATTTTTACTGCTACTGTAAAGATCCAGAAATTTAAAAGGTCACACAATCATAGAAACTACCTGTAGCTGGAAAAACCATGCTTCTGCCAGATCAGGAGGCAAATCATAGTCAGCTACTGTGGACAATCCAGAGCAGCCCCATACCCCTACACCTAGGTTTTTTTAAAAAGCACACTCTTAATATATTTCTGTGTTATTTAAATAAACCAAGAGTTTGAGCCCATTTTAAATTGGATTGTTTTGTTTGTTGGTATTTAATTTTAAGGGAGGAGAGTGGCAGTTATCTCTGACATGGACTATGTTCCCTGCTTTTTGATCACTTCCCTCAGATGGGACTGCCTTGCTGGGGAAAAAAAGAGAAGAATGAACTCAATCTTGATATGACTTGATGAGCTGTGTTGAGTGGGTAGGGAGCATCCCTTTCTGAGGAATAGGGGTGGATGAAGAGGGGAGAACTCTCAGTACTGTCCCTACAACACCTTGCCACAAGATGAAGAAATACAAGCAATTACTCAATTCTGTGAGAAGATGAGTAAGTCCTACTCAAGGATGAGCCCCATGATTGGCTTGTCCAGTACCAAATAGTAAGCTCTAGAAATGTATACATGGGGCCAATACTAAGTGAATTTATCAGATTTTATTTTTAGTTTCATTTATTTCAACAAAGGCTATTAATGAGAAGACTACAAATAGAAGGCAATAATAAAAGGGACAAGAGAGAAGGATAGAAACATTGTGCAATTAAAAATTTGAAACATAGAAGTAACCAACACAAATTAAAGTAGGGCAAATTCATTAAAACAGAACAGATAAAGAGTGTTAAATTGAAAGTTAGAAAGTTTCCATTACAAAGGATAAGCTCTATAGATCTATTCTATAACACTGTACATGGCTGTCAATGATGTACTACGTACCTGAGATTACAAATTACTACCATAAACAACAACTGAAGAAAGTGAAAGGAACCTTTGTGCATGAGTGATATCTTTATGTTCTGAATTGTACTAATTTCACAGGTATATATCACTAAGATATCTGTGGTAACTGCGTAGAGGTTTTGTATGTTAACCTTAGTTCAATGAGGGGATTTTAAATAGAACAGTAAAAATACCATCATCAAAGGAAGAAGATGTAGCAGGCCTTCACAAAGAAAGTATGAAATATTTCTAATTAGGAATGTAAAAAAAAGATTGTCATTGAGATGATATAGATGAAAGAAAATCTTGAAAATGTATTTTAGAATGAAAATAGTAACACTACAAGGAGATATAATAACAATTACTCTCCAGAATAATCAAAGGAAATGTAGAGAATTTTCAAATGAGAATTGGCTATGAAGATGGCATGCATAATAAAATTTTAAATTTCAAGACCTTTAGATCATTTATTAATACTTTCCTTTGAAATATAAAATTTATAATTCTCAGAAACAAAACAGCAAACTGACCTGTGACAATATAATTTGTACTCAAAAGATAGTTTATTCTAGATGTCTGTTTTCTTGCCTTTCATAAAATCATGTTTGCTGAGATGAATGACACAAAGAATGCCTTAGATCAATACATATTTTTGCCTTGCATCTCTAATTAGAAGTATACAGCAGTGCTTCTCAAAGTCTTATCTTTCTCATATACAAAGTGGATATAATAGTACCTAGTCCAAGTACCTAGTTTGATGATACTAAATATTTAAATCTGAAGGTTTTAGTGAAGAGCTTTCAATATATGGCCTAAACTGCTTACAGTGGGTTTTAGAAGACACTTATCACATGTAATTCATGCATTATCTCTTGATAGAGTTGAAGACATTCTTGCTTTGAACCTCCTGACTAATGTTAAAGTTAATATTTTGAATCTAGCATCTCTTACATTACATAATTTCCATTTGGTGTGCAATCTAAATGATGTGTAGATTAGAACTGATGCCCCACATTTTTTTTTCAGGAAACACACATGAGTCTATCAGGTTCTCAAAGAATTCTAGGTTAAATTCTTAGAGATTGTAATGATTAAGACTGATGAATCAGTGTCTACAATTGATCTCATCAAAAGACCTTAACATTAACATAACATTACAACTTACTAATAGAAAACTATTTCTGCTACTTTGGGTATTTTTGCAAAGTACTAATTGTGCCAAATCAAGATGTTGAAGCTGAATAATTTTCAGGTTAACATTAGCATACGCTCACATTGTGGAGATTTTGTCAGAAAATTTGCAGGAATAATATACTCTAAATATTTTTTAACATGATAGAACTGTCAGATATCACAGTCTTTAAACTTTCATTGTTCTAAGGGACTTTAGACTATGCAAATTATTTTTTTATAAAAGAAAAGGGCAAAGGAGATTTCCAGAAGTCTAGAAAATAGTAATATCAAAGGCACTTTGTATTCTTTGTTATTTAATTAAGATAACAATCAAGACAAAAAATGAGAAAACAAGGACCGCTCAAACATAAAAATATGAATAAATCATGTGAATATTTATAATGTCTCTTCCTAAACAAAAATAATATTTAATAATATTCTCATAAAATCTTAGGTACTTATATAAATGTAGACATATATTTACATAACCCTGGCAAAGAGCAACCACACAAAGAAAATGATACAGATATAAAGGAAGAACAGGGAGAGAGAGAGAGAGAGAGAGAGAGAGAGAGAGAGAGAGAGAGAGAGAGAGAGAGAGAGAGAGAGAGAGAGAGAGAGAGAGAGAGAGAGAGAGAAGAAATTTAAGTTAAAATGTGTCATTTATCTCAGGAGACTTCAGCTTTTTGATAAAGCTATTAGCTGTCTTCTTCATATGCCCATATACATGTCTGGAAAAGGGAATACTTATAAGATTCATTACATTCTTAGTAATAACCTAAAGTATTTGTATGTCAATATTGTTATCAGAATTTCTCAAACTTTATCATATTTGTGTAACATCCTGTTGTAGCCCCATACCTCCACACCTCCTAGTTCTACCCTCCTTCTTTCACCCCATCACCCCTCCCCAATTTCTCAAAAAAAGGAAGCCCTCCTTCCCATCCATCCCAGCTCATCAAGTCATATCAGGACTGAATGTATCCTCTTTCCCTGTGGCCTGGCAAGATAGTTCCACCAGGGGGAAGTAATCAAAAAACAAGCAAGAGAGTCCATGTCACAGAGATGCTCCACTACTCTTACTTAGAGGACCCACATGAATCCTGAGCTGGCCCTCAGCTACATCTTTGTAGGGTGCCTAGATCCAGTCCATGCAAGGCACTTGTGCTGGTGCTTCAGTCTCAGCATGGCTATCTGGGCCCCAATAGGTTGGCTCTGTTGGTCTTCTTGTGGAGCTCCTGTCACCTCCTGGTCCTTTTCTTCTTCCACACACTTTTTCACAAGGCTTCCTATGCATTATCCAATGTTTAGCTGTGAGTCTTAGAATCTGTTTCAATCCTCTACTGGGTGGAGATGTTCAAAGAACAACTCTGCTAAGGATCACGTCTGCAAGCATTGCGGAGTACTGTTAATACTGTCAGGGGTTGATTCTCTCCCATGGAGTGGGTCTTGAATTTTGCCAGACATAAGTTAGACATTCCCTCAGTCTCTATCTACTCTATCTGTATCCATGAACATCTGATACATAGGGTGATTTATGACTGGTAGATTTTGTGAGTAGATTAGTGTTCCCCTCCCTCTACCAAGAGACTTGTCTAGTTAAAGGGTGTCTCCTTCAGTCTCTATGGACCCTGCTACTAGGAGTCTTTTCTAGACTTCCTCTCATATGCCCCTGGAAGCCTACACTGATTTAGGTCTCCAACTTGTCACAGAGCAGGCAGCACTAACAGTTTATCTTTTCTTTACAGGCCTTTTGTCCTCCACTCCTGCTCTCCCCAGTGCTGATCTCTACCTTCATGTCTCTCTGTGTTTCCTCTCCTAATTTGTTCCTTTTCTTCCATCACTACCTGTGTCTATTTTATTTCCCCTTCTGAGTGAGATTTTTGCATCCTTCTTTGGATCCTCTTTACTACTTACCTTCTTTGGGTCTGTACATTGTATTAAGGTTATCCTGTATTATGTGGCTAATATCAGCTTGTAAGTGACTATATACCATGTGTGTCTTTCTGGGCATGGGTTACCTTAATCAGGATGATCTTTTATAGTTTCATCCATTTGCCTGAATATTTCAAGATTTCCTTGTTTTTAATAGCTGAGTAATATTCCATTGTGTATATGTACCACAATTTCTGTATCCATTCTTTGGTTGAGGGACATCTAAATCATTTCCATGTTCTGGCTATTATGAATAAAGCTGCTATGAACATGGTTGATCAAGTGTCCTTGTTGTATGGTGGTGCTTCTTTTGGATATTTTCCCAGGAGTAGTAAGGCTAAGTCTTGAGTTAGAAGTATTCCCCATTTTCTGTGAAAGCACCAGATTGAGTTCCAAAGTGGTTGTACAAGTTTGCACTCCCACCAGCAATGTAGGAATATTCTCCCTTCTCCATATCTTTGCCAGCATGTAGTATCACTTGAGTTTTTGAACTTAGCCATTCTGATGAAATCTTAGTCAGTTTGATTTGCATTTCCTTGATGACTAAGGACATTGAGCATTCCTTTAATTGCTTCTCAGCCATCAGAGATTCCTGTGTTGAAACTTCTCTGTTTAACTCTGTGCCCTATTTTTAATCTAAAATAGAAATTTTTCTTTTTTAAATGATTTATTTTTATTTTATGTTTATAGTTTTCTATATCCTCTTTAATTTTTAGAAATTTGTTCACCTTACATCCTAATTGTAGGTCCTTTCCTGATTATCTCCCAGTCCCACCTTCCCTCCTTCACACCCCTTCTCCCTCCCTTAGTCCTCAGAAAGAGGAACCCTCCTCCCCTAACATCTGACCTCAGCCTATCAAGTCTCATCTGGACTGCCTGTACCCTCTTCCTCTGTGGCCTGGCAAGGCTGCCCAACCAGATGGAAGTGATACATTAGTAGGCACCAGAGTCCATATCAGAAGTAGTCCCTACTCTACATAGTATGGAACCCACAAGCCTATCTACTACATCTGAGCAGATGGTCTAGGTCCTCACCATGTATGTTCCTTGGGTGGTGCATCAGTCTCTGCAGCACCCACCTGTTTAGAGCTCAGATCAGCTGGGTTCCCTTTGTGTGTTCCAGTTGAGTTAGGCAGGAGAGAAGCATATCCAAGCCCAAAGCTGCTAAGGTGTCCCACAGTCTTTCTATGGATGGCAGCTAATATGGGTTGTGGTCCATGCCCAACTCACCATTGCTTGTTTGCTATTTGTGTCCCAGATGAACTAGGCAATCAAATAGTGGGTGCAGAGAGATCCAAGCCCAAAAATGCTCATGTGTTCCACAGGCCTTTTCAGGGTGGTGGCTAATGTACATTGTTTGTGCTCTATTTCATGATTGGGTTATTTTTTTTTTGTTGGTGTTTAATGTTTTGAGTTTTTTTTTATATATTGGGATATTAGACCTTTGTCAGATGGAGGGTTGGTAAAGATCTTTTCCAAGTCTGTAGGCTGTCATTTTGTTCTGTTGACAGTGTACTTTGACTTACAGAAGCTTTTCATTTTCATGAGGTCCCATTTATTAATTGTTGATCTTAGGGCCTGAGCTGTTGTTGTTCTCTTCAGGAAGTTGTCTCCTGTGACAGTGAGATGGAGGTTCTTCCCCACTTTCTCTTTTAATAGATTTTGTGTATCCGGTGTTATGATGAGATTTTTGATACATTAGACTTGACTTTTGTGTAGGGTGATAATTATGGATCGATTTAAATTTATTATTTTGGTTTTAATTTATTTATTCATTTTACACCCCTACTGCAGCCACCTCCTTCCTTCCTCTTGGTTCTCCTCTTCTACTCTCTTTCTCATTTCCCACTCCCTTCTCCTCAAAAAAGAGGAGGTCCTCCACCAACACTCCCCAGCACATCAAGGTGTAACAGGACTAAGTCCATCCTCTTCCATTGAGGCCCAACAAAGCAGCCAGCTAAGAGAAAGTAATCCAGATTCAAGCAATAGAATCCATGTCTGAGACAGCCCCCTGCTCCACTGTCTAGGGGAACAACGTAAAGACCAAGATGCCCAATAGTTTCATATATGTCAGGACCTAAGACCAGTCCATGCTTGCTCTTTGGTTGGTGGTTCAGTCTGTATGAGCCCCATGGCCCTTAGTTGTTGACTTCATTGGTCTTCTTGTGAAGTTATTGTCCCCTCCACGTCTCTCTTTACTTCCCCCAACTCCTCCCCAATACTTTGTTATTTTATTTTATGTGTATAGGTGTCTTTCAACACATGTATATGTAGCCTAGAAGAGGTTGCCAGATCCCCTGGAACCAGAGTTGCATATGGCTTTCAACTGTCCTGCAGGTGTTGAAAATCACATCCATGTCCTCTGCAAGATCACCAAGTGCCCTAAATCATCTGTCCAGCCCCAAATATTATTACTTTTAAAGTAATTCTATGGATTACCATTTTTTGTTGGGGATTTGTTGACTACATGATGTTATCAACTTTTTCTTTAGTCTGAAATACCCATTTGATAAATTCTTAAGTAATAAATCATGTCATCTTCTTTGCATAACACCTTTGCATAATTGTGCAACATTTATTATGTTTGCTACATATCATTGTGTTCCTTAATTTGTCTATTAAGTAACCATTTGTGTTTCAGTAACAAGATTAACAATTTTCTGAAGATATATTATTTTAAAAATATTTCCAATATGTACTTATAGTAATAAGTTACGTACCAAGTTTGAATTAGTATAGGCAAGTGACTAAAATTCATATTACTATAAACAAGAATAATGGGTTATTGTCATCCATAGGCTACAGAATATTTCTGTCCTCTGCAAAACAACAAATAGCACAAACATCACTATTTTTACTTTTTCTAATGTTATTTAGACTCCAAAGGTTGAAAGTGAAACATAAACATTTATGATTCATAAACAGAATATTTGAATCTGTAAAAAATCTCTAAGGAAGATCTCTCCATTTATTTTCTATTCATTCATACATAACTTTATAAAATGCATTGAACACATGAGTGCTAAGAACTTGTTATTAATAAATCATACTTTGAAATAATTTGGATATTTTGAGATATTCAATCCTCAAAAGCCACATACACAGTCTATTCTCTCAATGACTGTATTGTAAGCAAAAAAAGGAAATGTGACAGTGTAGTAATTAGTTGCAGTAGAAATAAACTGACAATAATAAAAATGATCAAGAAAATATCAGAGACGCTCACAAAAGGCTATGATAGTTGGAATAAAGGCTACATGCTCTCCACTTTTACTTTGAAAGCACATAGAAACAAAAATCATGAAAAAAAGAATTATGAAATCAATGTTTAAAAACTACAGTTGATATCATTAACTGATAAGTAAAGATGTAGAGGAAAAATAAGAATTTAATGATATGGAAAGGATCCAAAATGGCAGTGTCATGTGCACATACCGCGTTTGATCGGAAGGATAACAGTTGCTGCACATTGACCTAAGGACCAGACTGGGAGCTTCAAAACACCAGTGCTGCTAATCCCCAGGTGAGAGGTGTCCACACTTTGTGGACAATGGGTAGGTTCAGCCTCAGGCCCCCAATCAATAAACAGAAAATTTCCTGAGCCCCTACTGTTACAGGCTCGGGCTCCAAGATCTAGACACAAGCCTGCCACTGAAGGAAATGTAAGCTACAAAATACCAGTGTCTGGGTTTTCCTTCTGAAAGGAGACATAACAGTGTGGAACACAGGTATATCTGACCTCAGGTCACCCAGCTGGTCTATAGAAAGTTCCCAGGTCTGATCTCAGGTCACCTATCTATCCACCTGAAGAATTCCCTTACGCAGGGAGGTGAGGGATCTCAACCTATAGCCACTCACCTAAGAACTTCTCTCAATGGCCAGTGAAGGACACCAAAATATACCACCCAACACTAGAGACAGGAAGAGGACTAAATGCCCTATTAAAAACACAAACAACAAAAGTCAAAATATGGCATCTTCTGAACCCAGTTTATCCAAAGAATCAGCCTTGCAAACACTAACACATCTGAAACACACAAAAAATGACCTCAAACCCTTTATAATGAAGATAATAATGGAAGAAACAAATAAAATCCATAAACAAGTACAGGAAGGTATAGCCAATCAGATTGAGAACCTTAGAGAGGCCACAAATGAAGAAATCACAAGAAGAAATTCAGGAAAATGCAAACAACCAGGTGAAGAAAATCAATAAAATGGTTCAAGATTTGAAGAGAAAAATTTAAACAATAAGAAAAGCACAAACTGAGAAAAACCGAGAGAGAACCTAAAAAAAAAAAAAAAAACCACAAGAAATGGAGAGGGAAGCATATAAAACAGAATAAAAGAGATAGAGGAAAAAATTTCAGGTGTAGAAAATAAAATAAAATAATTTAATGCAACCATCAATGAAAATGTTGAGTCTAAAATCTTCCTGACACAAAACATCCAAGAAATAAAGAACATCATGAAAAGACAAAACCTAAGAATAATAGGAACTGAGGAAGGAGAAGATGCCCAGCTCCAAGGCCCAGAATATATTTTTAACAAAATCATAGAAGAAAATTTCTCCAGTTTAAGGAAAGTCATGCTTATAAACATACAGAACACCAAGTAGAGTAGACTAGAAATGAAAATCCTCCTGCCACATAATAATCAAAACAAAAAATGTACAAAACAAAGAAAGTGCAAGGAATAAAAGCCAAGTAACATGCAATGGCATGGCAAATCTATCTGAATCACACCTGACTTTTCAGCAGAGACCATAAAAGCCAGAAAGGCCTGGGCAGATGTCCTTCAATCCCTTTCAATCCCTGAGAGTCTGCAGATGCCAGTCTAGACTACTATACCCAGCAAAACTTTCAGTAACCATAGATGGAGAAAACAAGATATTTCATGACCAAAATTAAATAAATAAACAAGTAAATAAATAGTACCTATTTACAAATCTGGCCTTACAGAAGATACTAGAAGAAAAACGCTAACCAACGGAGGCTAACTACACCCAGGAAAACACAGAAAGTAGATAACTTTGTTTCTGCAAAAACAAAAATTAGAAAGGAACATAATCATACTACCACTACCAAAACCAAAACAAAAGGACATAACAGTGACTGGTCACTAATCTGTATCAACATCAATGGTTTCAACTCTCCAATAAACACATATGGAATGGATCTGTAAAGAGGACCCACGATGCTACTGCATACAAGCAACACACATCGGCCACAAAGAAAGACATCATATGAGAATAAAAGCCTGAAAGAAGATCTTCCAAACAAATGGACACAATAAACAAGATGGAGTAGCCATTCTAAAATTTAATAAAATACATTTTCAACCAAAATTAATCAAAAGAGATGAGGAAAGACACTCATACTCATCAAAGGAAAATTCAACCAAGATGATATCTCAATTCTGAACATCAATGCCACAAATACAAGGCCACACACATTTGTAAATAATTAATAAAGGTTATAGCACACATTGATCTCCCCCCTTCTCACCAAAGGATTGGACAACAAAACAAAAGCTGAAAATGAGAAATAATGACATTAAGAAATGTCTTGAATCAAATGGACATAATAGATATCTATAGAACTTTTAACCCAAACACAGAAGATTATACCTTCTTCTCAACATATCACAGAACATTCCCCCAAATTGGCCGTAATTGGTCACAAAGCAAGCCTCAACAGATGCAAGAAGACTGAAAAAATAACTTGTATCCTATCAAGTCACAAGGGATTTAAGCTGGGTCTCATCAAGAACAGAAATTTAAAAAAAAAAAAAAGCCTACATACACTTGGAAACTGAACAACATCCACCCAATGAAAACTGAGTCAGAGAAGAAATAAAGAAATTAGAAACTTCCTAAAATTAAGTCAAAATGAAGGCACAACATACCCAAATTTATGGGACACAATGAAAATAGTGCTAAGAGGAAAGTTCATAACACTATGTGCCTTCGTAAAGAGATTGGAAGCATCTCATACAAGCAACTTAACAGCACATCTGGAAGCCCTAGGGAAAATCACACACACCTTAAAGGAGTAGATAGCTGGAAAAATGAAACTTGTGGCTGAAATCTATAAATTAGAAACAGAGAGAGGAACAGGGAAGGCTCCTGAGAGTCTATGGGGATGACAATAGCTGTGACATTTAGCAGTGGGGATTAAGAAGCCTGAAGTTGTCACCTTTTGAAGCAAGGTGAAACTTCGAGTGGAAAGAGGGACATCACTCAAAAACCTTAGACCCAAAATTTGCCTTGCCTACAAAACATGTATGGGTAAAGATGTATCAGAGATTGAGGGAATGGCAAACCAATGCTTGGCCCAACTTGAAACCCACCAATAAGAGAGCGTCAACCCCTGTCATTATTGATGATACTCTTCTTTGATTGTAGATATAACCTGGTATAACTGTATTCAGAGAGATTTAATCCAGCAGTTAGTGGAAACAGATGCAGAGATCCAGAGCCAAATGTTAGACAGAGCTCAGGGAGTTCTGTGGAAGAGGTGGGATGAAGGATAGAGGAGGATCAAGGACGGCACACGAAGACTTACAGAGAAAATTAACCTGGGCCCATAGATGCTCAAAGAGTCTGAACCACCAAATAACAAGCATGCATGGTCTGGACCCAGAATTCTTAAACAAAAGTAGCAGATGTGCAGTGTGGTCAGTATGTGCATACCCTAAAAATGGGAGTAGGGGCTGTCTGTAATTCTGTTCCCTACCACTGGATTCCTTTCTTCTATCTGGGTTGCTTTATCAGGCCCGAGTGGGAGATAATGAACTTAGCCTGCTGAGACATGAGATGGCAGTGTTGGTTGTTACTCCTTAGGGGCCTCTCCTTCTCTGAGAAAAAGGACAGGGAAAATAGGGGGAGGGGGACATGAGAGTGGGAATGGGAGGGGAGGAGAGTGGGGTCTGTGATCAGGCTGTAAAGAAAATAAATAAATAAATGAATGAATAAGTGATTAATTTGGAAAAAATTAGAAACAGAGAATAATTTGAAAATTTAACAAAACAAAGAGTTGGTTCTTTGGGGAAATAAAAAAGATAGGCAAACCCTCAGCCAATCTAACTAAAAAGGAGAGAGACATTATATAAATGAACAAAATCAGAAATGAAAAAGGAGACATAACAACAGAAATACAGGAAATCCAAAGAATCATTAAGCCTTACTTCAAAAGCCAAAATGAAACAAACTTTGCAACTCTAAATGAAATGAACAATTTTCTAGATAGGTTCCACTTACTAAGTTAAAGCAAGATCAGGTAAACAAATTAAAAAATCCTATATCTCATATGAAAATAAAAGCAGTCATCAGAATTCTCCTATCCATAAAAAGTCCAGGGCCAAAATGTTTCAGTAGAGAATTCTACCAGGCCTTAAAAGAAGAGCTAATGCCAATAATCTTCAAACTATTTCACAAAATGGAAATGAATGGAACATTACCAAACTCATTCTATGAGGCCATAGTCACCTTGATACTGAAACTACACAAAGATGCAACCAAGAAAGAGAAATTCAGACCAATTTCTCTTATGAACATTGATGCAAAAATACTCAATACAATACTCAGAAATGAATCCAAGAACATATCAAAGATATCATTCAACATAACCAAGTAGGCTTTATCCCAGGCATGCAGTGATGGTTAAATGTATGGAAATCTATCAAGATAATTCACCATATAAAAAACTGAAAGAAAAAAACCACCCTAGGATGTTGAAAAAAACATTTGACAAAATCGAACACCCGTTAATGTTTAAAGTCTTGGAGAAATCAGGGATACAACACACATACATAAATATACTAATGGTTATGTACAACAAGCGAATAACCAACATTAAGTTAAATGTAGAGAAACTCAAAGAAATTCCACTAAAATCAGGAACTAGACATGGTTGTCCACTCTCTCCATAAGTGTCTTCCAAAATTCAACCAGGGACCTCCTACAGCTGATAAACACCTTAAGCAAAGTGGCTGGATACAAGACTAATTGAAAGAACTCAGTAGCCCTCCTGTAAATAAATGAAAAAGGAGCAAAAAAGAAATTAGGGAAACTACATCTTTCACAATAGCCACAAATAATATAAAGTATCTTGGTGTAACTCTATACAAGCAAGTGAAAGACATATATGAAAAAAAGCTTCAAGTATATGAAGAAGTAAATTGAAGAATGTATCAGAAGATAGAATGATTTCCCATGTTTATGGACCAGATGGATCAACATAGCAAAAATGGCCATCTTACCAAAAGCAACATACACATTCAATGCAATCCCTATCAAAATAGATACACAATTTTTTACAGCCTTCGAAAGATCAATTCTCAACTTCATATGGAAAAACTAAAAACCAAGAACAGCCAAAACAATCCTGTAAAATAAAAGATCCTTCAGAGTAATCCCCACTTCTGATCTCAGTCTGTACTATAGGGCAACAGTAATAAAAATGGCATAGTATTGGCATAGAAATAGGCTCATGGATCAATGGAAGCAAATTGAAGACTCAGGAATAAACCCACACACTGATTGACACCTCATATTTTACAAAGAATCCAAAATCATACAATGGAAAAAATATAGCACCTTCAACAAATGATGCTGGTGTAAGTGGATGTTCACATGTAGAAAAATGCCAGTAGATCCAGATCTATCACCCTACAAAAAACTCAAGTCCAATGGGTCAAAAATATCAACAAAACAACAGATACACTAAATCTATTAGAAGAGAAAGTGAGGAAGAGCCTTGAACTCATTGGCACAGGAGACAACTTCCTAAACAGAAAACACCAATAGTTCAGGCTCTAAGATCAACAATTAATAAATGGGACCTCATGAAGCTGAAAAACCTCTGTTAAGGCTCAGGACACTGTAAACAGAAAAAAGTGACATCCTGCAGACTAGGAGAAGATCTTCACAACCATACATCTGACAAAGGGCTAATATCTAAAATATATAAAGGAATCATGAAATTAAACTTCACTAAACTAAATAATCCAATTTAAAATGTGGTACTGAACTAAACAGAGTTTTAAACAGAAGAATGTTGAATGGGTGAAAGCGCTTAAAGAAATTCTCAATGTCCTTAATCCTCAAGGAAATGAAAATCAAAATGACTCTGAGATTCCATCTTACACCTACCAAAATGGCTAAGAACAAAAGGTCAAGTGACAGCACCTGCTGGCAAGGATGGGGAGAAAGGGGAACACTTCTCCATTGCTGGTGGGCATATAACCACGTTGGAAATTATTCTGGACCTTTCCCAGAAAACTGGTGATAGTGCTACCCCAAGACTCAGCCATAACAATTCTGTGCATATACCTGAAAGATGAGCCTCCATACAATAAGGACATTTGCTCAACTATGCTCTTAGCAGTCTTATACATAATAGCCAGAATCTGGAAAAAACTAGATGTCCCTCAACTGAACAATGGATAAAGAAAATGTGGTACATTTACACAGTGGAATACTACTCAATTATTAAAAATAAGGAAATCTTGAAATTTTCAGGCAAATGAAATTAGAAAAGATCATCCTTAGTGAGTTAACTCAGACCCCTAAAGACACACATGGTATATATGCATAAGTGCATATTAGCCCAGTGTAGATCTCCTCTGAGAGTCTGTATCTGTTGGGGGACTGGGACAGATGGTAGGACTTGCTGCTGCACTCTGGGTGGAGTGATGAGAGTGGTATGGAAGAATGAGGGAATGGAAGGTTCAGAAGCCTAGCAAGAAAACCATCAAGGCAAGTGGATCTAGACCCAAGGGGGACTGTACATACTGTTACATCAATCAAGGGTAGTGCATGCATTGAACCTCGATCCTCTATTTTCAGGTAGCCAATAGATAGCTCATTCTTCTTGGTTGTGAGAAAAATGGGGACTGTCTCTGATGTGAACTCTGGTGCCCCTTATTTGACCACTTCCCTTTGGTGGGGAAGCCTGGTGAGCACACAGTGGAAGGAGAAGCAGACTATCTGGATGAGACCTAATAGGCTGTCCTTATGGGTGGATAAGGAGGTCCTCTTTTGCCAAAGTTGTTGAGGAGGGGAATATGACAAAAGCAAGAGTGTTGGTAGGAACAGGAAGATACATGTGAGGCAATGAAAATCAGAATGTAATCTGAATAAAGTATAATAGATTAAAAAAAGAAAAAAACCAAACTAAACCAAAAACTCTGTGTTGAGGGCTATGGGGGTACAGATCAACTGGTAGGTTGCTTGTCTACTATGCACAGAGCCCTGGCTGGATGCCATCCCCAAGACTGTGTAAATTGAGTGTGGTGGTCTGCACCTGTATTCCCAGAACGAGGAAGTAGAAGCAGAAGTATCAGAAGTTTGAGGTCTTTCATGGCTATATAACAAGTTGAAGAGAGGAAAAATGAATGCCCAGCTATCAATGGAAATTGGGACTTTTGACAAATTACAGCCAAAGAAATCAATTGAGTTTGTGAAAGTATTGGTTAGTTAATAAATACTGACACTGGGAATATTTAAAAAAAAGATTTTAGTGACTTATCAGTTTTGTGGTTCACATAGAATGTACTGGAAAGAATAATCTACACAGGAAGAAGCATGTGTGACTTTAAGCCATTCACTCTACACAGGGTATGCTTGATACCTGTCACATGACTGTGTAAATGAAATACCCTCAGCTCAGTCTTCCCTGTTTATGTACTCTAACTCTTCCCAGAGATTTCAAGGGTGCATAAAATCAGGGCAGATTTGTATATAATTCCTTGGGAGAGGTGACTGAATCTCAAATGAGAGTCCTGTGACTCTCTCCATTCCTTCCTTCCATGAAGGAAAAGTGAACATTCCACAAGCCAGGCTGTAATAATCTTTGGTTAGCTTAGGAAAAGCTTAGGAAAAGTTTTGCTGAAGATGATCACAGTTTTGCTCAAAAGATGATCCTATACTACAGGCCAGACTGGAGCTGTGTCTTAATCCTGCAGATAAAAGGTTGACCATTTCCTCCCCATAGTCTATTGCCCGGGTCACTGTGTATTTGTGAAATAAAGTTTTATAGAAATCCAGCCACAGCATTTGTTTACATTGAATCTAACACTGGCTTTGAGTTATAACAGCATATATGTGAAGCATGAAAGTTTATAAGATATATAAAGCTTAAACTATGTATTTGTTGAGACTTTAATAGATAATATTTTCCAATCCCTAAAGAAATTTTAGTTGAACCTTTCTAACGTGAATGAGGTGCTCCAGAGAAATCTGCACATCATTTGTAAGCAAACTATAGATGTCTCCCTTAAAATGGTAAAAGCATATTTAATGATTAATTAACTCCATTAAATTTCAAAAGCTGTCTAACTTTTTTAACTTTTCATATTAAAATGAATGAAAAGTTATTATGAGAATCAGGGGAATCAGAATTCATAGATTTCAACAATGAAGAAGACAACAAAAAGCCTTAGAATGTTTTTTTCTAAACTTGGCTGTTATAAAAACTGTGAGAAACTTAAAATCAAAGCAGTAATCCAAAATCATTTGAAGCCTGAGAACTAGGCTCACAACCTAGAGAGGATTAAGGATCAATAAAATAAACAGGGTGTTACAGAATAAAATGTCAATCTAGACCTGTAAAATAAAATCATTGGCCTTATTGAAAACAGTAAAAGTGAATGAAAAGCTAACACTTTATAAGACTGTGTTGGTTTAGTTGTTGTTTTGCTCCATAAGTATTTCCAATTATGAAATTTTTATTAACAGTGGAAAAATAACTACTGAGTGGGACTTTGTAATTGTAACAAGTATTTTTTGCCATAAACATATTTAGTTTTTAATTGCATACTCATTATTTTGTATACAGTACATGACTTACCTAAAAAATTAAAACTGTATTTCAGGATTACAAAAATATGCATACATTATTTTTGCATTATATCATGTACAAAATTAACATGTTAAAATTTTATAGATACAAAAATGGGAAAATATAGCAAAAATAAGCAAAGGTATAGGTATGGTTATCTGATATATAAAGATTATTACAACTTTAGGAACAAATAATCCTAAATAAAACAATTTACTAAACTACAGTGACTATTAATAACTTGTATATATCAAAGTACACCATTAGGATACAAAAATTAATGCCATAGAGAAAGATGGGATATGTGAAATGCATGTATATATCATATAAAATATGCACATTGATAATTATGAAGAATTCTTATTAATCATTAAGGGAAGAAGAGAAAAAACAGAAAAATGGGAAAGTTCCTTTAAAATGACTTGACAAAAATGTACTCTGAGGCCTATTTGTAATATTCTTTAGTTTACTTGCATGGTGTTTATAAAATAATCACTAAAAATAATAATTCTGTTAAAACTTCCTTAATAGCCATAAGAAATTGAACCCCTCATGATTTTCTATTAGGCTCCACCTCTAAATTTCCAATCACCTCTACAACACACAAAGGACTAAGCCTCTAACCCATAGATTCTTGGGCACTACTCACCTAATATCATAGAAAGATACTAGTTCCTTGTATTTCCAGACTGGGAAAAAATCTTCACCAACCCTCCATCTGACAAAGGTCTAATATCCAAAATATATAAAGAACTCAAGAAATTAAACACCACCAAACCGAATAACCCAATTGAGAAATGGGGCTTGGAACTAAACAGAGAATTCTCAACAGAGGAGTATCAAATGGCTGAGAAACACTTAAAGAAATGCTCAACCTCCTTAGTCATCAGGGAAATGCAAATCAAAACAACCCTGAGATTCCATCTTACACACATCAGAATGGCTAAGATCAAAAACTCATGCGACACCACATGCTGATGAGGATGTGGGGAGAGAGGAACACTCCTTCATTGCTGGTGGGAATGCAAACTAGTACAGCCACTTTGGAAATCTATCTGGTGCTATCTCAGAAAAATGGGAATAGGGCTTCCTCAAGACCCAGCTATTCCACTCCTTGGAATATACCCAGAAGATGCTCCAGCACACAACAAGAAAATTTGCTCAACCGTGTTCATAGCAGCCTTATTCATAATAGCCAGAACATGGAAACAGCCTAAGTGTCCCTCAGTAGAAGAGTGGATAAAGAAACTGTGGTACATATACACTATGGAATACTACTCAGCTATTAAAAACAAGGAATTCCCAAAATTTGTGGATAAATGGATTGAGCTAATAATGATCATAATGAGTGAGTTAACACAGAAGCAGAAAGAATCAACTGGTATATACTCACTTATATCTGCATACTAGCCCAAGGGGCATGCCCCATGAAAGCCTTCACTTACCAGGAAACTGGGACAGAGGGGAGGGCATCCTATTGGGACTCTAAATGAGAGACGCATGGGAGAATAGCAAAATAAAAGGATACAGAGGGTCCTAGAAATCTACAAGTAGAACAATATGATAGGCAGATTTGGGCCCAGGAGTCCCGCCCAAACTAAGGCACCAGCCAAGGACAATACAGGAGGTAAACTTTAAACCCCTTCCCAGATCTAGCCAATGGTCAGAATATTCTCCACAGCTGAGTGGAGAGTGTGATATGACTTTCTCAGGTACTATGGTGCCTCACATTTGACCATGTCCCCTGGAGGGGGAGACCTGGTGGCACTCAGAGGAAGGACAGCAGGTAGCCAAGAAGAGACTTGATACCCTATGAGAATATACAGGGGGAGGTAATCCCCCTCAGGAACAGTCATAGGGGAGGGGAATAATGGGAAAATGGGGAGGGGGGAGAAATGGGAGGATACAAGAGATGGGATAATCATTGAGATGTAACAAGAATAAATTAATAAAAATAAAAAAATAAAAAAAATAAAAAAGATACTAATATTCTGAGCAGATAACCAATTTACCTTGATTTATACATTACCTAGACTTTCAAACATAGGACTTTAGCTAACATTTTTCCGATTCACCTAATCAAACACGAAATATGTAGGAGAAAATAATCAGCAGACCAGTGCTGAATTTGCAGACCTAAATATAAAGCTACAATAGATATGTCAGAAAGGTACTAAAGTGCTATTTATTTAAATTTATTTCTTGGAATTGAGCACTACCTTAATAGCTTGAAAGTGTTAAAGTACGTCTCAAAGAACCTAAATTACTCCCTAAATGTAATTTATGCTTGAGAATAATCTGACTAACTTGATTTAGAACAGCAGGAAATAAGTTATGCTGCACATAAATGATATAGCACTGTGATTTTAAATACTGCTTGCATAGTGAATAAGAATTTTAATATTTGCAAAATTTTAAAATCAGTTGATTTATTATCCTTATGTTTACACTGACATTTTGTTTCTTTGGTTTGGCCCACTTTGCTTCTTACTCCTAGGGAAAGGTATTAGAATATTTTGACCCTTAGATGTAGCATAGAAAGGAAAACATTCAATTCCCAGACTATTATTTTTATTGTCTTCTTATATGTGTTTATTTGCTGCTGCTCATTTGCTAGGTCCTAGACTGCTCAGTTACTGGAGAGAGAGGAATTTAAGGAGCATAGTGACATACTAGAGACTAATTTTATAAATATATTGTAAAAGCAATAAATCTATGCATACACATTATCTTCTTTGGTGGGAGAGTATTTACAAGTAGTCATGATAAAATTATTATTTCATATGATAAATTCAATAATAAATTTAGGCTTCTATTAATGCATATTAAATGCTACAGATATATATTAAAACTTTCTGTGATGTTTGAAATGGAGTTTAAAGTATTATTACTCACATTAAGTGTCATTATGTGTAAAGCACATGCTTTTATTCTTCAATATTTTCTTTGGATAGACTTGTTTATTTTGGCAACAATTTTAACAATAAAAGTAAATCAACTTCTCAGTTTTCAAAGTTTTAAAGGTTTTCCTACTATATGAGAAACTTTATACGTTTATCCAATTGCTCCTTGTTCACATAAAATTGTTAAAACTGCAAAGCTTTGGTTTAGAAGAGTTGTATAAAACATAAAATAAGGACAAGGGGCTGATGTCCAATCCCCATTATAGGAACATTTAGAAGGAACATGGAAACTTCAGACAATTCTGTTTTACTGCTTGGGCATTAATGTGGCTATAAATACAAAAGACACTTGTCTTGTCCTCCCCTTTGTACTTTCTCTGTTATTAAAATGTAGGTCTGAAGAGATCAAGTGTATGGTCCACAGGTTTTCTTCTCCTGAATGATTATAGAAAGATAGCCTATAAAAAGGACTTAGGAGTGATGGTGGAAAGAGATATTGAAGAATCTGGTGGAGAATAATAGTGCCAGTATAAAGAGCAATATATGGTGAATCTGTGATTGAAAACCTCTGACATATACAGTAGCCTAGTTATCAAAACATGAATATTTAGCAAACAGCTACCTCCTAGTAGCAAACAGTGTTAAAAGAATAATTCAGATGGTTGAGTGGTAATAAATGCAAACTAATAAGAGGACTGATGACTGCTACAAAATTAGATGGGTCAATTGTCACCCACTGGTAACTGTCCTGTGACATATTACTATGTGCTTCTCAGACTATGATAATAGGAGCAAAATCAGTCATTAGTGCATAAAGTTGCCACTGAAATTATTTTATTGTTCTGACTCATGAAATGTAGAAATGAAAACTAAACCATATTTAAAATTGAATAATAAAAATGAAATTAATGTAGAAGCTGGAGTTGCAGTTTCATTAGGAAGAATATTGACCACTTCTTTGGAGAACCTAAGTTTCATTCTTAGAACTCAGACATGGCTGCATAAAGCCAGCTGTAACTGCAGCTCCGGACAATCCCGATATCTTATTTTGACCCACAATGGTACCCACAAATATAAGACATATTAACACAGACACAGAACACAGAAAAACAGACACCCAGATGCACACACAAACACAAAAAATTTTTTTGAATTAAAAATTAACTCTTCTCTCACCAACATGCAACAGTGCTTACTATGCTTCAATATTTAAGATTCTTATTCAGTATCAGCGCTTGATTTCTAGAAACACAGGTGGCAATTTCTTATTAAAGGAAGTAAATTCTTAAATTGTATTATGAGACCACTTATTGTATATAAGATACCATTGATCACACCTCAAGGCTAGATTACTTGTAAACATTCAAAACATCCCCATCATCATTTTATTGATGAAGTGTGTATTTTATTTGTGTAACTCTAGAGTAATATAAGTTCTTGAAGTCAGATCTTTACTTTAAACCAACTAGTTAAAGAAAACCTGTTTGTGCTACCATACTACACATATCATACTACCAAACTATTGTTTCAGGTTTTTACAAGAATATAATGATTTATTAAATGTAAATTCTTCCCAAATGCCCAATCCTTTCACTCCAGTATTTCTCGGTGTCTCATAACTCTAGTCTATTTCTGCTTCTTTGAGAGTTCCTCCTCTCTCACCTAGTCCATTACTGGATACCTAACCTGTGGTTGTATAGATTCTGGAAGCCCTATCAAATCTTAAAAGATAATATCCACATATAAGCAAAAACATGCAATATTTTTTTATTTGGTCTTTCTCTTTATCTATTTGGGGGGGGGGACTCTGTGTTACCTCACTCAGGTTGACGTTTTCTAGTTCCATCAATTTATGTGAAATTTTCATTTTTTGTTTTTGTCTATCAGCTTAATAATATGCCATTGTGTGAATGTACCACATTTTCATTATGTATTCATCAGTTGATAGACATCTGGGCTATGATGTTTGGCTATAGTGAACTGAGCAGCAAGGAGTATGGATGAGAAATTATCTCTTTTTTAGAGTGTAGAATCCTTTGTGTATATGGCCAAGGGCGATATAGCTGGATCTTGAGGTAGATCTATCCCCAGGTTCCTGAGGAACTGCCACACTGGTATCTATAGTGGCTATAATAGTTTGTAATCCCACCAGCAGCAAGTAAGTCTTCCCTTTCCTTCATATCCTCAACAGTATAAGTTATCACTTTCTTCATTAAGATTGGCCATTATGACTAGTGTAAGATAATTTTGATTTGCGTTTCCCTGATAGCGTAATGTAGTTTGATTCTTCATTTCCTTAATGACCAAGGATGTTGAACATTTCTTAAATTGTTTGTAAGCCATTTGTGTCTCATATTTTGATAACTGCTTAGTATTAGACCCAGTTTCTAAAATTGGGCTATTTGTTCCACTAATATCCAATATTGTTTAATTTTTATATATTCTAAACATTAACTCTCTATTTGATGTGTAATTGGTTGTTTTCTATTCTGAAGCCTGCTTCTTTTCTCAAATGATGGTGTCCCTTGTCCTACAGATGCTTTTTCAGTTACATTATCTTGCATTTTGTTGATTTTAGAACCCATGGTATCAATATGTTGTTCAGAAACTCTCTTCTTGTGTCACTTAGCTCAAAATATTATTCCCCTCTGTCTCTTCTATCAGATTAATGTTCTCTGTCCTTTTGTTGAGGTCCTTGATCCATTTGGAGTTGATTTTGTGTAGAGTGATAAATATGGCTCTACATTCATAAATATGAAACTATATCCATCTGCATGCAAGCATCTAGTTTGAGTAGCACCATTTGTAGAAGATTCTTTTCTCCAATGTATTTATGTAGCTGTTTTTATTAAAATGTGTGTCTAAGTATATGGACTCACACTGGGGTATGACAAGATGAGGGTTTTATTTCAATTTTCTTGACTCTGTTGAGACTTGCCTTGTGTCCAAATAGTGGCCAAATTTCTTAGAAGAATGTATGTATACATTTTTGGGTTTAGATGAAATGTTCTGTAAATATCTATTAGTTACATTTGGTTTATAATGTAAATTAACTTCAATATTTCTCTATTTAGATTTTTTCTAGAAGACTTGTCTTTTGGCAAGAGGGGGTTATTGAAGCTGCCTACTGTTAATGTATGTAGGTCAATATGTGATTTTAGCTATAGTGGTGGTACTTTTATGAACTTGGGTATCCTTGTACTTGGTGGCTATATATTTAGAATTACAATAACATCTTGTTAGGTTTTTTCTTTGAAACATGTATGGTGTTCTTCCCTATATCTTCTGATTAGGTTTGGTTTGAAGTCTTATTTTGTCAGATATTAAAATGGCTACACTGACTAGCTTCTTTGGAATATCTTTCTGCTTCTGTCTATTTTGGTTGATTTTTGCTGGCTATAGTATCCTGAGCTGTCATCTGTGGTCTCTCAGAGATTGTATAACATACACTCAGACTCCTCTGTGTTTCACAACACCATTGAGAAGTAAGGTGCTACTCTAACATGTCTGACTTTATATCTGTCTTGGTCTTTTTCCCTAGTAGCTTCTAATAGCCTTGCTTTCTTCTCTGTGTTTAGTGTTTTTATTATTTTCTACTTGAGGAATTTATTTTCTGGTCCCTTCTCTTTGGCATTTTGTATGCTTCAACCTTTTATTTGTTTTTTTGAAAATAGATTCTTTCTTTTTACAATACATCCTGACTAGGGATTTCCCTTCCTCTACTCCTCCCAGCTCCCCCAACCTCTCTTCTCTCCCAGATCCACTCCTCCTCAATTTCCCTTCAAGATAGGAACAAACCTCCAAGAGAAAACAGCCAAACACAATGAACTAGGGTAAAATAAGGCAAGGCCAAAGCCCTCATATTGAGGCTGTACAAGGCAACTCAGTAGGAGGAAAAACACCACAAGAACAGGCAAAAGCGTCAAAGAAACATCTGTTCCCTCTGTTAGGACTCCCACAAAACATCAAGTGAACTGTCATAAGACATACACAGAAGATTTTGTGCAGACCCATGCAGGCCCTATGCTTGGCACTTCAATCTCTGTGAGCCCATTTGAGCCTTGTTTCAATGATACAATGATACAATTTTGGATGTCAGGTCTCTGTCAGATGTGGAGCTAGTAAAAACTGTTTTCCATTCTATGGGCTGCTGCTTTATCTTATTGACACTGTCATTTGCCTTAAAGAAGCTTTTCAGTTTCATGCAGTCCTGTTTTGCAAATGTTTTTAATTCCTAGGCAATTGGTGTTCTGTCCAGGAGGTTATCTTCTCTGTCAATATAATCAAGGGGCTAGAGGAATGGCTCAGAGGTTAAGAGAACTAGATGTTCTTCTAAAGGTCCTAACTTCAATTCCCAGCATCACATGGTGGCCCATAGCCATCTATAATGCGATCTGGTGCCCTCTTCTGGCATGTAAGCATTCAAGGCAGTTCCATAAGTTCTCTTCTATCAGGTTCAGTGTGTTTGGTTTTATACTGAGGTCTGTTATCCACCACTAATGTCTATTTTATTTGTCCTTTTGAGTGAGCTGTAAGCATTGTGCCTTGGGCCATCCTTTTTACTTAACTTCTTTGGGTCTGTGGATTCTAGTATAGTTATCCTGTAGTTTAAGGATAATATCCATTCGTGTGTACATATTATGCATGTCTTTCTGGTTCTAGGTTATTTCACTCTAGTTCTGTTTTCTTGCAAATTTCAAGATTTCCTTGTTTTTGATAGCTTAACAGTATTCCATTTTATAAATGTGTCACAATGTCTTTATTAATTCTTCAGTTGAGAGACATATAGGGTGTTTACAAATTGTGGCTATTATTAATAAAGCTCTTATGAACATAGTTCAGCAAATATCCATGTTATATGGTAGAGAACCTTTTAGGTATATGCCCAGGAGGTGTATAACTGGGTCTTGAGGCAGAACCTTCCCAATTTTCTGAGAAACCACCCAATTTTTTCTAGAATGGTTATACAAGTTCACACTCCCACCAGCAGTGGAGGAATATTCCTCTTGTTCCACATCTTTGCCAGCATGTGCTGTCACTGGAATTTTTTATCTTAGACATTCTGACAGGTATATGGTGTTATCCCAGTGTTGTTTTGATTTGAATGTAGCTAACGACTGAAGAAGTTGAACATATCTTTAAATGCTGCTTGTTCCTTTGATAGTCCACTTTTGTGAATTATCTGCTTATGTATGTACCCCATTTTTGGATTGTGTTATTTAGTTTGGTGGAGTCTACTTTCTTGAGATCATTACATGTTTTGGATATTAGCCTCTTTCAGATGTGGAGTTAGTGAAGATCTTCTCCCAATGTGTCAGCTGTGGTTTTGTTCTGTTGACCATCTCCTTTGCCTTATAGAAGCTTTTCAGTTTCATGAAGTCCCATTTATTGATTTGTGGTAGGTACTGCTTAAATTTATTTTTATCATGGAATACCTTGTTTTCTCTATCTATGATTATTAAAAATTTTTCTGGGTGCAGATGTCTGAGCTGACATCTGTGGTTTCTTAGGGTTTGAACCCAGACCCTTCTGGGTTTCATAGTCTGTTGAGAAGTCAGTTGTAATTCTGCTAGATTTATCTTTATTTATGACTAGGATTTTTCCCTTGCAGCTTTTAATATTCTTTCTTTGTTCTATACATTTAGTGTTTTGATTATTATGTGGCATGAGGATTTTCTTTTCTAGTTGAATCTATTGATGTTCTGTAAGCTTCCTGTATGTTTTTAGGCATATAAGTTTTCTTCTGTGGTTTTGTTGAAAATATTATCTGCCTCTTGGAACTATGAATCTTCTCCTTCTTCTATTCCTATTATTTTTATGTTTGCTCTTTCCATGGTGTCTCAGATTTCTTGGATTTTTTTTTTAGGAAATTTTAGATTTAACTTTTTTTTTGACTAGGGTATCAATTTTTTTTTCAATTCTATCTTTTGCACCTGAGATTCTTCCAATTTTGTATTATTTTTTAAATTATATTTTATTAATTTATTCATATTACATCTCAATTGTTATTCCATCCCTTGTATCCTATCATTCCTCCCTCCCTCCCATTTTTCCCTTACTCCACTCCCCTATGACTGTGAATGAGGGGAACCTCATCCCCCTGTATATGCTGATAGGGTATCAAGTCTCTTCATGGTAGCCTGCTATCCTTCCTCTGAGTGCCACCAGGCTTCCCCATCCAGGGGACATGGTCAAATATGGGGCAACAGAGTTCGTGTGAAAGTCAGTCTCCACTCTCCACTCAACTGTAAAGAATGTCCTGTCCATTGCCTAGATCTGGGTAGGGGTTCAATGTTTATTGCACGTATTGTCTTTGGCTGGTGCCATAGTTTGGGCAGGCCTCTGAGCCCAGATCTGCCCATCATAATGTTCTTCTTGTAGGTTTCTAGGACCCTCTGAATCCATCTATTTCCCCATTCTCCCATGCTTCTCTCACCTAGCGTCCCAATAGTATGTCCTCCCGTCTGTCCCATTTTTCTGGTAAGTGAAGACTTTCATGGGACATGTATTTCGTTGATGATACTTGATTCTGTAGTTCCTATTCCCTTCCCTAGGTTTTCCATCTCCAGGATTGCATCAGATTTTGTGTTCTTTATTTTATTTTCATTTTTAGGTTTTAAGCAGTTTTATTCATTTTCTCCTCCAATTTGATTGTGTTTTTCTACATTTCTTAAAGGTCTTTATTAAATTCCTTGATATATTTGTTTGTATTTTCCTGTATTTTTTTGAGGAATTTATTTTCCTCCATTGATGCCTCTGTAATTTTCATAACCATAAATTTATGCTAGTTTTCTTGTGCTTCATGTCTTAAAGTCTCTTCAGGGCTTCCTGTTGTAGGATACCTGGTTTCTGGTGGTGTCTTACTGCCCCAGGTTTTATTCTTTGTGTTCTTACACTGACTCTTACACTGACCACTAGCCATCTGGTTGTCTCTGTTATTAACAGTCCTCTGCTGGCCTTGTTCTAGGTAAATTTGGCAGATCAGGAGTCACCATTGGAAAAGGCTGTAAGCTGATTGTGGCAGGGCCTGCCACAGGCCTCCTCAGGATGGAAGAAATGGGGGTTGGGTCTCAAAAATAGCTCACCTCTGCTGGCTCTGCTGGCTCTCTGATGTGTGTGTCCTAGGTGGGTGAGGCAGATGGAGTCAGCAACAGAGGGTTCTAACCTGAATCCTCTGCATGACTTTTATTATAAAGTTTTCTTAGATTTTGTCAAAAGCATTTTGTAATGAGATATTCATATGGGTTTTTCATATTTTATTTTATTTATATGGTGGATTACATTTAGTTATTTGTATATATTAAACAATCACTTAATCTATGGAATGAAACCTACTTGATCTTAGTGGATTATATTTTATATGTGTTCTTTATTTTGGTATGTATTTTATTGAGTGTTTTTGTTTTTGTTTTTGTTTTAATTTTTTAAATTAATTTATTCCTGTTACATCTAAATGGTTATCCCTTGTATCCTCCCATTCTTCCCGCCCTCCCATTTTCCCATTATTACCCTCCCCTATGACTGTTCCTGAGCGGGATTACCTCCCGCTGTATATGCTCATAGGGTATCAAATCTCTTCTTGGCAACCTGCTGTCCTTCCTCTGAGTGCTACCAGGTCTCCCCATCCAGGGGACATGGTCAAATATGAGGCACCAGAGTACATGAGAAAGTCATATACTACTCTCCTCTCAACTGTGGAGAATGTTCTGACCATTGGCTAGATCTGGGTAGGGGTTTAAAGTTTACCGCCTGTATTGTCCTTGGCTGGTGCCTTAGTTTGAGCAGGACCCCTGCGCCCAATTCTGCCTGTCATAATGTTCTACTTGTAGGTTTCTAGGACCCTCTGGATCCTTCTACTTTGCTATTCTCCCATGCTTCTCTCATTTAGAGTCCCAATAGGATGTCCTCCCCTCTGTCCCCATTTCCTGGTAAGTGAAGGCTTTCGTGGGACATGCCCTTTGGGCTAGTATGCAGATATAAGTGAGTATATACCATTTGATTCTTTCTGCTTCTCGGTTAACTCACTCAATATGATCATTTCTAGCTCAATCCATTTATCCACAAATTTTGGGAATTCCTTGTTTTTAATAGCAGGATAGTTCCATAGTGTATATGTACCACAGTTTCTTTATCCACTCTTCTACTGAGGGACACTTAGGCTGTTTTCATGTTCTGGCTATTATGAATAAGGCTGCTATGAACATGGTTGAGCAAATTTTCTTGTTGTGTGCTGGAGCATCTTCTGGGTATATTTCAAGGAGTGGAATAGCTGGGTCTTGAGGAAGCCCTATTCCCATTTTTATATCTTTGTTCATAAAGGAAAAGAGATTCTCTCTTCCATCTCCTTTATTCTGTTGATAACGCTTATTTATGTAGTTTCTGTTCTTTTTTAAATCAGGGTAACTGTAGACTTATAGAATTAATTGGGAAATACTCCCTATACCTCTTCTCCTACAATCTGGCAGAATATTGTCCTAAGATTATCTGGCCCTAAGCTTATGAATTTTTTTTTGTTTAGAAGGCTTTTGATGACTGCTTCTAATACACTAGGGATTTAGATCTGTCGAAATTGTTTATCTAACCTTGATTCAACTTTGGTAACTCATGCCTATCAAGAAAAGTATTCATTTCTTTTAGATTTTAAAAACCTGTGGAGGACAGGTTTTTAAAAATACATCCTTATTGATGCCTGTTGTTAAATACCATTTTCGTTTCTGGTCTTGTTGTTCATTTTGTGTCTTTTATTTAGATTGGATATGTGTTTGTCTATCTTGTTTATTTCCTCATAGAACCCAACTGTTTGTTTCATTTTTTGTTTTTATTGTTCTCTTTGATTATTTATTGCTGTCTACTCCTCAAGGGTGTGATTATTTGTTTGTGTTCTAGATCTTTCAGGTGTGTTGTTAAATTGCTAGTATGAAATCTTTCCAATTGTTTTTTAAAGCCATTTATTGCTATGAACGTTCCCCTTAGCACTGTTTTTATTATGTCCCATAAGTTTAAGTGTATTCTAAATTCATTTTCACTGGATTCTAGATAGGCTTTAATTTCTTTTGTATTTCCCTATTGACCCATTTTAATTATTAGAGAGTTGTTCAGTTTTCATGGGTTAGTACACTTTCTGTTACTTTCTTTTTTGTTGTTGTTTTTTGTTTTGTTTTGGATTTTTAAAAATATGTATACAGGTTTAATCCATGGTGATCTAGTAGGATGCAAAGAGTTATTACAATTTTTCTTGTATCTATTATAACTTGCTTTGTGTCAGAATATGTGGTCAATTTTGGGAAAGTTCCATAAGGAGTTGAAAAGATGGTGTAATCTTTTGTGTTTGTGTGAAATATTCTATAAATATTTGTTAGGTCCATTGGATTTATAATGTCTGTTACTTCCAGTATTTTTCTGTTTAGTTTTTTGTGGATAGCATTTCCATTGGTGAGAGTGGGTAATTGAACTTTCACACTATTAGTGTCTGATGTTCAGTATGTTATTTAAGATGGAGTAGTATGTCCTTTGTACACTTGATTGCCTTTGTATCTGGTACATAGATATTCAGAATTGAAATGTCATCTTGATGATATAAAATATCTTATGCCACCTTCTTAAATTAATTTTGGTTTGATGTCGTCTATTTTGTTAGTTATTAAAATGCACTCACCAGATTGTTTCATTGGTCCATTTTCCTGAAATATCTTTTTTCAACTGTTTTCCTTTTTTTTTTTTTTTTTTTTTTTTTTTTTTGGATGCATCTCGTCTGATAGTTCATGTCTTTTGTTGGGGAACTGAAACCAATGATACTGAGAGATATCAATGACCAAGGGTTATGAATTCCTGTTATTTTGTTTTGTAAGTGGTAGTGGTGGTGGTAGTGGTATTGGTGTTGGTGGCGGCACTGGTAGTGTTGGTGTGTGTGTGTGTGTGTGTGTGTGTGTGTGTGTGTGTATCCCTTTTGTTTTTGCTGGTGTAAGAATATTTATTTCCTTTGTTTTCATGGTTGTAGTTAACTTCCTTGTGTGTGGTGTTTCCTTCTAGCACCCTGCGCAGGGCTGTGTTTCTAGATAGATATTAAGTTTGATCTTATTATGGAAAACGTATTTTTTAACTTTAATTATCTATTCAAAAGTATAATATAAAAATAATTTGTAATGGCAAATATATAATAATGTACCTACATTACATAGATACTGATAGAGACATATTTGTAGAAATTTTATGTCACTAAATCATTCAGTGTTATAACTGATATCATGAATAGCCATATATTTAAATTTTATTCTTCTCTTATCTATTACAGCATGACTAAAGTTTCCTCTCTGTCCCCTGAATTCAGTCCCTCCTTCCACATATCCTCTTTCCTGGATTTACTCATCCTCCATTTCCCTTAAGAAAACAAACCCTCCCCCAGAATATCAACATAAAATATCATAAGCCTAAGCAAATACCCTCTTATCCAAGCTGAATGAGGCAACCCTGTGAGAGAGAAAAGTTCCGAAAAGCAGGCAGAAAAGTCAGTGATAACTTTTAGTGTTAGGAGTTCTACAGGAGACCAAGCTACATAAAGATTAACCATAACATATATGCATGAACCTTGCTCTGATCCCTGAAGGTTCCCTGATTGTGCCTTCAGTCTCACTCCCCATGAGCCTTCTTTATTTGATTCTGTGAGCCATGTTTTTGTGTTGTCCTCAACCTCATTACATCCTAATTTTTTCCTCACTCTCTTCTATAAAAATCTCCTAAGCTCTGCGTAAGGTTTGGCTGTATGTCTCCTATTAGTTGCCAAATGTAGCTGCTTTGAAGATGAGTATAGCAGAATATCATTAGGAATGATTTCATTTACTTTTTTTTTCTTTTGTGGTCATGTTTGGTTCTATCCTAGGTCTCTGGGCTATCCAGCTTCTGGCTCTTGGCCATCCAGGCATCTATGGTAAATGAATGTTTTACTGGGTATAGACTTGTATCCATGCTCTCTTAGAGTCTGCATCATATCTGTCTAAGCCCTTCTGGCTTTTAGTCTCTATTGAGAAGTCAGGTGTAATTCTAATTCATGTTTTAATGTTTTATACATTTTTATGTTACCAGTCTTTTTCCCTTGCAGCTTTTAATATTCTTTCTTTCTTTTGTATGTTTAGTATTTTGATTATTTCATGGTGAAGGGACTTTAATTTTCTGGTTCAATCAATTAGGTCTTCTGTGTATGCTTCTCATACCTTTATAAGAATCTCTGTGTTTCAGTTAGTAATATTTTTTTCTATGATTTTGTTAAAAATATTTTCTTTGCCACTGAGCAGGGAATCGTCTCATTCCTCTACTCCTAGTATTCTTAAATTATACCTTTTTATAATGTCCTACCTTTCCTGGATATTCTGTGTCAAGAATTTTTTATGTTTAACATTTTCTTTCTTCAATGCCTGAGAGTCTCTCTTCTCTATTGTATTCTGTTGGTGAAGCTTGATTCTGTAGTTACTTTTTATATTCCTAAATTTCCAACATACCCTCAGTTTGTGTTTTCTTTATTGCATTTATTTCCACTTTCAAGTCTTGAACATTTTTATTCATTTTTGGGCTTTTGTTGAGGTATTTATTTATGTCCTCCAATTGGTTCTTTTTTGTGTTTTGTGTTTTTCTTTTAATTTACTTACAGAGCATTTATTGATTTCTTCTTGAATGCCCTCTATCATCTTCATATAGTTAAAGTGCTTTATTTTCTTGTGTTTCATCTATATTGGAATATTCAAAGCCTGTTGTGGTAGACTATCTGGGCTCTAGTGGAGATATATTTCCCTGGTTGTTATTGATTGTGTTTTTACTCTGATGTCTTGGTGACAGGGTTACGGGGTGATTATAGGTCTAGATGTTGAGTTCTCAGTTTGTCTTTGATGAGTGGTTTCTGTTTGTTGTGTTCCTTGGTTTCTGTTTCCTCTCTGTAATTTTAGAGTGCGTTCTTTGAGAGTAATTGCTGGTGTTGGATACTGGTAGTAAGAGAGGCCATTAGAGATGGTTTGTGGGATCCCTAGGAGGTTAGTGGAATTTGGGGTCTGTAGGATGATTTTTAGTTTGTAGTGAATGGACTTGATGTGGGAGAAAAGGTACCCGCAAGCATGCTACTGCAAGGCTGAGGTTGAGACAGTAGGTATCACAATGGACTAAACCAAGGATAACGAAAATTGCCTGAGTTCTAGCCCTTTGTGGTCACTGAGGGTCTTTGGTAGAAGTTGTTACTATGTATTGATGACTGACACAAAATAATTGGGATATACGTAAAAGGGAGAGTGAAACTGTCTACAGGAAGGTGCAAGCTAGTTCAGAATAAAGATCTGTCAGAGGCCCCAAGGAGTGGAAGTAGGGTGGGAGGAGGGTTATCTGCAAACAGCTGAATGCTTAGAAATCTTAATTAAAGTTTTGAATCAGGAGAAATGTTGCAACTTATAAACCTGATGATATATCTTTATTTTGATCAACATTTACGTTTACAATTGTATGTATGATTCCCAATAAGTTTTTACAATTTTGAAATGTTTCAAAATTTTTTTTCTTTTTAAAATTAAATTTTTTCAGATTACATCCTGATTGTTATTGCCTGACTTGTATCTTTCCATTGCCCCCTCCCTCCTTCTTTCACCCTATCACCCTTCCCTTGACCTATGACAGAAGGGGAACTCTTCCCCAACTATATGATCATAGCCTATGAGGTTTCATCCAGATAGCCTGCTTACTTTTCCTTTGAGTGAGACCAGGCCTCCCTACCAAGGGGAAATGGTCAAACAATGGGCACCAGAGTTCATGTTAGAGGCAGTCCCTACTCTCCCACTCTCCACACAATCATGGAGAATGCACTGTCCATTGGCTAGATCAGAATAGGTGCTATAGGTTTACTGTATGCATTGTCCATGGTTGGTGTAGGAGTTTGTGCAGGCCCCACATGTGTCTAGACCCACCAGCCTTGATGGTCTTCTTGTAGGGTTCTTGGGTCCCTTGAGGTCCTTATATGTCCCCATTCTTCCATACCACTCTCACCTCGAGTCTCAGTAGTGAGTCCAAGCATCTGTACTGATCCCCTGCTGAGTGAAAACTCTCAGAGGATATCCACGTTGGGCTATTATCCAATTATAAGTGAGCTTATACCATGTGTATCTTTCTGTGTTTGTGTTAACTCAATCAGGATGATCACTTCAAGTTCCACTCAATTGCCTACAAATTTCAAGATTTCCTTGTTTTTAATAGCTGAGTAGTATCCCATAGTGTAAATGTACCACAGTTGTTTCATCCATTCTTCACCTGAGGGATATCTAGGTTGTTTACAGATTCTGACAATTATTGATAATATGGACATAGTTGAGTAAATGTTCTAGTTGTGTGGTGGAGCATTTTTCAGTTATATGCCAAGGGGTGGAATAACTGGTTGTTGAGGTAGCCCTATTCCCAGTTTTCTGAGAAAGTGCCAGAGTGATTTCCAAAGTGGTTGTACAAATTTACACTCCCACCAACAATGAAGAATGTTCCCCTTTCTCTACATCCTCTCTAGTATGTGCTCTCACTTGAATTTTTGATCCTAGCCATTCTGATGGGTGGTAGATGGAATCTCAGAGTCATTTTGATTTGCATTTCTCTGATGACTAAAGACATTGAGCATTTCTTTAAGTATTTCTCAGCCATTCAGTATTTATCTGTTGAGAATTCCCCATTTAGCTCTGAACCCCATTTCTTAATTGGGTTTTTTGTTTGGTGATATTTAATTTCTTACATTCTATATTTATTTTGGATATTAGCCCTTTGTCATATGTAGGGATGGTGTAGATATTTTTCCAGCCTGTATGCTGTCACCTTGTTCTGTTGACAGTGTCCTTTGCCTTACAGAAGCTTTTCAGTTTCATGATGCCTCATTTAATAATTGTTGACCTTAGTGCCTTGGCTGTTGTGTTCTGTTCAGGAAGTTGTCTCCTGTGCCAATGAGTTCAAGGCTCTTCCCCACTTTTTCTTCTAACATATTTAGTGTCTCTGGTTTCATGTTGAGGTCTTTAATCTACTTGGACTTGAGTTTTATGCACAGTGATAAATAGGATCTACCTGCATTTTTCTACATGTAGAAATCCAGTTAGACCAGTACCATTTGTTGAAGATTCTATCCTTTTCCCATTGTATAGATTTGGCTTTGTTGTCAAAAATCAAGTGCCTATAGATGTATGGGTTTATTTCTGGGTCTTTGATTTGATTCCATTTATCAACCATCCTATAGCTATGCCAGTGCCATGCTATTTTAATTACTGTTGCTCTATAGTACAGCTTAAGATCAAGTATGGAGATTACTCCAGAGGATCTTTTATTATACAGGACTGTTTTTTTTAGCTATTCTGTTTTTTTTTTTTTTTTTGGTTTTCCATATGAAGTTGAAAATTGATCTTTCAATGTCTTTAAAAATTGTGTAGGTATTTTCATAGGGATTATATTGAACCTGTAAATTGCTTTTGGTAAGATGGTCATTTTTACTATGTTACTTCTCCTACTCCACAAACAAAGGAGATCTTTCCATTTTCTGATATCATCTTCAATTTCTTTCTTCAGAGACTTAACAATTTGACTCTCACTTGCTTGATTAGAGTTATTCCTAGATACTTTATATTATTTGTGGCTAACATGAAGGATATAGTTACCCTAATTTCTTTCTCAGAATGTCATTTATATGTAGGAGAGCTCCTGAATTTTTTAAATTAATTCTGTATCCAGACACTTTGATGAAGTTGTTTATCAGCTGCAGGAGTGCTCTGCTGGAATTTAGGGGGGTCACTTATGTACACTATCATATCATCTGAAAATAGGGTTATTTTGACTTCCTCCTTTCCAATGTGGATCCCCTTGATCTCCTTTTGTTGTCTTGTTTCTCTACTTAGAACTTCAAGTACTATACTGAAGAGATATGGAGACAGTGGGCAGCCTTGTCTAGTCCCCAATTGTAGAAGATTTTCCTTGAGTTTCTCTCCATTTAATTTAATGTTGGCTATTGGCTTGATGTATATAGCCTTTATTATATTTAGGCATGTGCCTTGTATCCTTGGCCTCTCCAGGATTTTAAACATGAATAGGTGTTGGATTTTATCAAATGGATTTTTTTGGCATCTAAAGAGACAATCTTGTGTTTTTTTTCTTTCACTTTGTTTTTATGGTGAATTATATTGATGTGTTTCTGTATGTTGAACCATCCCTGCATGCCTGGGATGAAGTCTGCTTGGTCATGGTGAATGGTATCTTTGATGTGTTCTTGGATCTTTTGCAAGTATTTTATTAAGTATTTTTGCATCAATGATCATAAGAAAAATTGGTCTGAAATTTTCTTTCTTTGTTGGATCTTTGTGATGTTTAGGTATCAAAGTGACTATGGCATCATATAATGTGTTCGGTAATGTTCCATGAATTTCTATTTTGTGGAGTACTTTGAAGATTATTGATATTAGCTCTTCTTTCAAAGTCGGGTAGAATTCTGCGCTGAAACCATCTGGCCCTGGGCTTTTTTAGCTGGGAGAATTTTGATGACTGCTTTTATTTCTGTAGGAGTAATGGGACTATTTAATTTGTTTATATGATCTTGGTTAAACTTTGGCAAGTGGACTCCATCAAGAAAATTGTCCATGTCCTTTAGATTTTCAAATTTTGTGGATTATAGGCTTTTGCGGTAAGATCTTATGATTCTTTGTATTTATTCAGTGTCTGTTGTTATGTCTCTGTTTTTATTTCTGATATTATTCATTTGGATAGTTTCTCTAGGCCTTTTAGTTATTTTGGCTAATGGTTTGTCTACCAGGCTGCTTTTCTCTTAGAGGCAGCTCTTGGTTTTATTGATACTTTGAATTGTTATCTTTGTTTCTAATTTATTGATTTCAGCACTGAGTTTGCTTATTTCCAGCTGTAAACTTCTATTGGGTGTTTCTGCTTCTTTTTTTTCCTAGGGTTTCCATATGCGTCATTAAGTTGCCTAAATGAGATGGTTCCAAACTCTTTATGAAGGCACTTAGTGCTATGAACTTTCCTCTTAGCACTGCTCTCAATATGTTCCATAAATTTGGGTATTGTATGTTCATTTTCACTGAATTTCAGCAAGTTCTTAATTTCTTCCTTTATTTCTTCCCTGACGCAGTTGTCATTGAGTAGAGAGTTGTTTAGTTTTCATGTGTGTGTAAGCTTTTTGTTATTTCTGTTGTTGAAGTCCAGCTTTATTCCATGGTAGTCTGATAGGATACAAGGTATTTCAATCTTCTTTCATCTGTTGAGGCTTGATTTGTAACCTACTATATGGTCAATTTTGGAGAATGTTCAGTGATGTGCTGAGAAGAAGTTATAATCTTTTTTGTTTGAGTGAATAATTCTGTCGATATCTGTTAGATCTCTTTTATTTATGACATTAGTTAGTGTCATTATTTATTGGTTTAGCTTCTGTTTCATTGAGCAATCCTTTGGTGAAAGTGGGGTGTTGAAGTCTACCACTACTAATTTGTGGAATTCTGTGTGTGGTTCATGCTTTATTAATGTTTCTTTTGCTAATGTGGGTGCCCTGGTATCGGGGGCATAGATATTCAGAATTATGATGTCATCTTGGTGAATTTTCCTTTGACGAGTATGAAGTGTCCTTCCTCATCGCTTTTAATTAATTTTGTTTGAAAGTGTATTTTATTAGATATTAGAATGGCTACATCATCTTGCTTTTTATGTAAGTGAGCTCGGAAGACCTTTTCCCAACTTTTACCCTGAGGTAATGTCTATCATTGTGGCTGAGACGTGTTTCTTGGATGCAGCAGAATATTGAGTCTTGTTCATGCGACCATTCTGTTAGTTTGTGTCTTTTTACTGGAGTATTGAGACCATTGATACTGAGATATATTACTGAGCAATGACTGTTAAGTCCCTTGATTTTGATATTTGTTGTGATAGAGTGTTTGTGTGTTTGTCTGGTTATGATTTGCTACAGTGAAATTATCTATTTCCTATGTCATCCTAGTTGTAGTTAGCCACTTTGGATTGGAGTTATTCTTCTAGTAACTTCTGTAGGTCTGGATTTGTATATAATTACTGTTTGAGTCTGTTTTTTCATGGAATATATTGTTTTCTCCATCTCTAGTTATTGAAATTTCACTGAGTATAGTAGTCTGGACTGGCATCAATGGTCTCTTAGGGTTTGCAAGACCTCTGTCCAGGCCCTTCTGGCTTTTATGGTCTCTGCTGAGAAGTCACCTGTGATTCTGATAGGTTTGCCATTATATGTTACTTGGCCTTTTCCCCTTGCCATTTTTTATTGTTCTGTACATTTTGTGTTTTGATTATTATGTGAGGAGAGGATTTTCTTTTCTGGTCTAATCTAATTGGTGTTCTGTAGCCCTCTTGTATGTTTATATTGCATCTCTTTCATTAAATTGGGGAAAATTTCTTCTATAATTTTGTTGAAAATATTTCCTGGGTCTTGGAGCCAGACATCTTCTCTTTTCTCTATTCCTATTATCCTTAGGTTTCATCTTTTTATGGTGTTCTTGATTTCTTGGATGTTTCATAGTAGGATTTTTTTTTCAGATTCAACATTTCCTTTGATGGTTGCATCAAATTCTTTTCTTATTAAACATTTTTATTTTTGCAAATGCATTTATATTTTCACACACATATACACAATAAACCACCCACAAGAAGAAAACCATGAAACAATCAGGAACTACATAAATGTTACAGTCTTAGTGTTTTGGCTCTTTGCATTTGACAGCCTTGAAAAAAATATCTTTCCTATCTTGGTGGGTCTAAAATTCTGAACGTTTTTAAGTCAATTGTATCTTCTATATCTGATTTTCTTTGCTCCTTCTCTTGAATTCTGTTACCAATGCTTACCTCTGTAGTTCCTGTTTTCTTCTCTAAGTTCTATTGTTCTGGCTTTCTTCTGTTTGCACTTTATCATTGTTTCCATTTTCATCTTCAGATCTTGAACCATTTTATTGATTTCCTTCTCTGATTGCTTGCATTTTCATGAATTTCTTGCAATGATTTCTTCATTTCCTCTCTATAGGCTTCTTTCATGGCCTGTCTAAAGTCCCCATTCTGTTTGGCTGCATGTTCCTGTATTTGTATTTTTCCTCCCTTATCATCTTCATTATGAATGATTTGAGGTCATTTTCTTGTGCTTCAGTTGTGTTTGAGTTTCCAGGGTCTGTTTCTTTGGGATAACTGAGTTCTGGAGATGCCATATTATTTTGGCTTTCATTGTTTGTGTTTTTACACTGGCCTTTAGTCATCTTGCTGTTTCTGAGGTTCAGTGGTAGTTTCTGGTATCCTTTACCGGCCATTGAGAGTAGTTCATTGGTGAGTGTCTATAGGTTGACACTCGTCACCTGTGGGGAGCCCTTCCCTGGATTGGGCAAGTGACCTTTGTTCAGCTGTGGGGAGACTTTGCTTCACACTCTGGCCTTTCCACCGGGCCAGCAGAGGCTGATGCTGGTGATCTGTAGCCCAAGGTTGAGTCTGAGAGAATGTAGGTACAGCCTGTTATTCTGCATTTACCTGGACTTTAGAGACCCTGCCTGAGGCCACTGGGGCTTTAGGGCCTTGGGGACTTGGTTCAGTCTGCCAGAGAGTACAGGTACCATAAACTGGCTTGTGGTGGTTGACTCGAATTTGGTGCTTGTGCCCTTGCCTGCACAGGCCCTGGGCCCTTGGTTCAATCTGTCAGAGAATGTGGGTACCGTGCCTTAACCTGAGGTGTTTGGCTAGGCTTTTGAGACTGTGCCCTTGCCCCCTGGTCCCTGGCACTTTCTGTGGAGTGGCAGTGTGGCTGAGGTCAGATACATCCATTCTCCTGGATTCTCCCCTGGGACAGCAGATCCAGATGCTGGCACTTCATCGCCCATAGTTCAGTGCTAGCTATAGAGTCCAAGATATAGAGCACAGATACAGCTCATAGATGGGTATGAGGCCAGTCTCTGAGGACTGTGTACCAGTCCTCTGTGGACCAGTTGGATGGGCTGAGGCCAGACCAACCTATACTTGCCACCCGTAGTATAGGTCTGACATAGGGCTCTCCAGGTCTTGTGGTCTGTAGCTCTGAGCCCCCTTCCTAGGCTCCTTCCTGCCAATCAGACACAGTACATGGTCAGGGCCACCATATTCCCTCCATCAATGTCACTTAAAATGAGAGTCCTAAAATTACTTTCAAAAATTATTCCAAGGTAAAATATGTTTACTCCTAAGTAATTGCCTAAACTTCAATTTAATCAATATATGTATTTAATTTTAAAGGAAAGTTAAGTTTTGTTTTAATTCATACTTCCTATTTAATATTAGTTATTATGTCTGATAATTTAAATAAAATCAACAAATCAAAACACTACAAAAACAATGCATTTTTCAGAATAAACAAAAGTATGTGTGGAGTTCAGAAACCATTTCCTATAAACAACTTACTTTGTGTCATTTATGTTTTCCAATTCTAGCCGATTTGATAGATCAGTTGAAAAATGGCGACACTTTCATTATGATATGAAGGTATTTAATCAATGGCTGAACGAAGTTGAACAGTTTTTCAAAAAGACACAAAATCCTGAAAATTGGGAACATGCTAAATACAAATGGTACCTTAAGGTAAGACTTTTCAAATTTTCCTTGGCATATTATCTTTATATTGTAGTAATATTTTGAATATTTCATTACTATAAATTTATGTAGACTATGAATGAAATATATAATTCCTGACTTTTTTGATATTCACTATACATGTTACATAAAATCACCATAACAAGTATGACTAGAAATTGTGCTATGAATGTTTTGTGAAAGGATGAGAGCATCTTCCTAGTCACTACTGCTCCATATGATAAACTCTGAAATCTAACTGCATCCGTGGTGCAGGAAATCATCTTAAGGCAGAGTGTATTGTGATTTAAGGTTCTTTCTCTCTCTCTCTCTCTCTCTCTCTCTCTCTCTCTCTCTCTCTCTCTCTCTCTCTCTCTCTCTCTCTCTCTGTGTGTGTGTGTGGGGGGGGGGGCTATTTTGGAACCTGTCCACAAGGAGCTGTGGTATACTTAGTAAAAATGTAGTTGCTACAAATATCCATCATGATAAAATTACAAGTCTGTTTCCCTCAAGACAATTTGTGGTGATGTAGCAATATTTTTATACATCCTATTGACAAAGTGTCTTCTGAGACAGACCAGAGGCCAAAACAATGTCAAGTTAATTGTTAGTACTTATTGACTTTTTCTGGTTTATGTTAATGGAAATGCAACATATGGATTATAACCAGGGACTCATTTAATTCCAACTTGTTGTGTCTTTTAATGGGCAGATAAAAATAATTGGATGGTGGCATATATAATTTAGTTGATGAAATATATAGATTATGTCTAAGAAATATGGTTTATTATGCAAAGTCTTAATTTTATTGTTGTTTTGTTGCTCATTATTCATCTTGCCATTTTCAATCAAATGGGCTCGAATTGTGGTCAATTTTAATGTATGAAAATACTAAGACAAAAATCAAAAAAGGGTGGCTCATTAAATAATTTAAACATTTCAAATTTCTAGATTCATTATGACATTAGACTTTATAATTATTTGTTCTGAAAGTGTTTGTCTAGCAAACTTCTTATGTTCAGAAATTGAGCATTCAAACACTTATGTAAATGAAAGCTATCCAAACAAAAATATTTTATAGTTATATATGTATCAATCAATTTTGTATGTGCTTCAATGTTAGCATATGTTAAAAGGGATTCATTAATTTATGATCTGCTATCACATAGAAGATACATTCTGAATAGCACCAATATGAATTTTGAACTAAGGAAATATAATCTCACCTCTAATTTAAAGTAGTCATAGTCATCATTAATACTCTGTTCATTTTCTTTGTGGTTCTTCCCTGTCCCTATTTTTGTGTAATTTTTATGGTGAAGTTTATAATGACATTTTGTGATGTCTAACTTAGATTAATCACTTTTGTGTATATTTTTTATGAAATAGATTTTATTGATATTTCTTAGATACAAAATTTGGGTTATTTTATACCTGCTCTGTGTCTACTCTATTTGTCCTATACCACCATAATGATTTAAAATACTGACTCAATAATTCCTAGTTTCTGTTATGAACTCAACCAACTGTGCATATTTTGGTTACATTTCATCAATGTGTTATAGCCTCAGTATGAGTTCTATTTTAATGTATTATCTGGTAACTTTTAAATTTTTTAGGTGTTGGTAATGTAATTGCTAAATGCTAAATCATTTGTCATTCAAATAAATTTTCTTAAGTTGTCTTCTGGAACCCATATAACCTAATTTGAAATAGCTTTATATGTATAGATTTTTCTTTTGTACACTATTATTTGTAAGTAGACAACAATTTCGTCACACTACTGAGGTGAAAATCCTGCTGTATACTCTATGCCCTTTGAATGATTTTTTTAAATCCATAGTGGCTAGTGACAAATGTTCTAGTCAAAATTTAGTTCCTTTCTGTAGTCATAGTTTTCTCATAATTTTTCACATATATTCACTGTTTAGAACTTAAATGATAATTGATAAATAGCTTCCTGCAGATCTTCCAAGTCCTTCCTCTTTTCATTATTAACCTTTCTACTATTTTGCCTTCTAATATCCAACCACTTTTGCCCCTTTGGTCTTTGAGATCAATCTTCTGTAACCAAATCATCTGGTATTTTGAATATTTCTTCATCTTGTCTTATAGTATAAAAAAGTCTGCCAAGACAGGAGTGTGGAAAAATTTATTACTTAGGTATGTAATTGCTAATTGCTTCCATTCACTCTGTTGTCATAGTCCTTTTTCCTATGTTCAATGACTTCAAATTCTTTCCTAGATATTATTTTTAATTTTATGTTAGAATGTGATGTAAAATCTTCTCTCTTTTATTTCAAACTGCCAAAAAATAAAAACAAAGATTTTAATATTTTTCAAGATATTATAAATGCAGCCACTCATGTGGAATGCAGTCACTACTTCCTAACAGTGTAATTTATTAATTGCAATTGGTGAATAGTTATCAATATGCTTCCTATTCAATTAGAGAAGTTGGAAACATTTTATTTAGTCAATTCTTAACCTAAGAAGTAATAAGAGATTAATATAGACTAACTTTCCTGGGTATATATATTCCCTTAGAAAAGAAGATTTCGATCTTACTGCAAGCCCTATAAGCAATGAGCGTGAATTAATTATTTCCTTCATTAAATATGAAATCTGACTTCTTGTGTAAATGTACACATTAAGATTTTTGTATAATTTTCAATCTGAGTAAGGTCTTACTTAAAGAAGGTTTATTAAGACACATCCAATGGTATATTCTTAGCATACAGAATATTGTGGTAAAGATCTAAGTTCTCTCCTTGGCTATGTTCACTGTTTTTGGACTAGGTAATAGCAATAAGATTATGGAAGAATGACATTTCTCACATTTATTATAAGACCTCATTATAACATGTCACTTGTAATGGCTGATTACCCATATTTATAAAAGTAAAAACTTTTAGTAAAATATTATTCTCAAGTACTAGAACAAAGGATAACCAACCTGGAAATGACATTAAATATTATTTCCATGAACTATGGAAACTTCTTAAAGTATAGCACTTGGAGTAAGAACTGAGGAAAATCCCATTCATACAGAGATATCCACCTGAGCTGACACTTCTGTCTTCTTGGCTTTCTATGTAACAGGAAGAAATGTTAGTTGAGTGTTTTTTTAAAATATAAATTAAAATAAAGTAATGAAAATAATGTTAACTCACACGGTGTCATTATATATTAGTGTGCCGTCAATTACTTTGGATAAAAACAGGGATTTGGAAACAATAAAATCTTTAATGTTAAGATTTAGCTTGCTTTCAGATAGACTAGAAAGAAATAATGTTTAAAACATAAGCTGTTGTTGAATGATATTGAATTCTTACAGTTGCCAGTAGAAACAATAAAAATCACCGTTAGGTTAAGTGTTGCAAGTGCTGAAAATTCTCCCTTTTAATGGAAAAGTGTCCTCTTTGCTTTTATGGTATAATGCTGCTTAGTAAAACATTAAAAATTAACAACACCTTCTAAAGAATATTACCACGAATTTGTGTGAGGCTTTGAATCTTTTAAAAAAACTACATTTGAGTTCAGCCTTAGGAAATAAAAATAGCAATGGGATTGTTTACATACAATTTTGGAGTTTAAATCAACAAATAAAAAATTAAGGAGCCATAGAAAGTAAAATAGCAATATTTTGTGCTTATATGAGTTAATAACTTTTTTAAAGCTAAAATGTAATTTTTCAATGTTAGTTAGTTTCCTGGTATATTCTTCAATGCTATTGTGTCTTACTGCTTAATAACTTCAAATATATTGACATGCAGTATATTTATGTAAGTTGGGGTACTTGAATTGAACTTAAAATGTCTAATTTGTTAAATTATAAATTTGCATCATTGTAATAGAACAATACTTACAGCAAAATGGATTAAATGTACTATATTTTAATATTTCTATCATCCTACCATTAACTATCAAAATAGTTACAGAGTAGGATTCTACTCTGTTGTATCTAATAGAGAAAAACCTTTGCATGAAATAAAAGGTATGCTACCTATGTCTTGAATTTGAAGGAACAGAACAGAGAGAAGATTGCCATCAGTGTTAAGGACTAGACAAGCTGCTCTTCATTTCACTTTACCTTGTCTATCAGTGATTGAAGAAAAGCATTTTGTAAAGGACCCGATTTTGATGACTTTAGATTCAAGGAGCACAAAAGAATTGAGGGGAGTCTTGTCTGAAAGTTTGAGGAAATGCTTCCTTGTTTTAATGGGATGCTTCAGAGTTCTCAGTCTTATTCTACTTTCTTGCAGTCCAGAAAGCCCTCTTATAGCAGAGGTAGCTATTGAAAAGCCACTGCCTTGTGTAGACGTGGTGGGTGGTAAATTAGTTGCATAGGTCAGTGACTGTATTTGCTACAGTGGATATGACTTCTATCTAGAATGAGCTTTAATATCTAATTAGACATATGAGCTCTTATATGAGTTAACTGGCATGCATTCTATTAATACAAATTGATTCAAACACTTTCTTTTTTAAAGGCATATGGTGTAAAAGACTAAATTGGATACAAGAATGCTTTGTATATAGTCAGTTTTACACTGCTGATTTTACCAGCTGGCTAGTGATTTTGATTACTTCTTAACTATCATGCTGCTGATAGAAACTTTGATGGAAAAATCACTTGAGTAAATATTTCTGCCATCTGTTGTCCCTCATTGAGACCCCAGTGTTAAGAATAATTCATTTTATTGCTTGCCCTTTATTTTTCCCCAGCAGTAATAAAATTTCATTTCTTGGTCGCAAAATCTATCCTGTTTTCTGTAGCTAGAGGATATATACTAACACAAAGAAATCAGCAAGAAACTTTTCTGCTAGGGCTATTTGTCTCTTGTCACTTGCTTTAGGTTCACAGCAATGTATAAAGATGTGAATACATTACAAAATGAGTGTTTTAATATTATTACCTCGTAATGGCACAGAAAATCAGTGTTTTAATATAAATGGTTAGGCATTTGATTTTTTTATTATTCTCTCTTACAATCTATCCTAACCCCTGCTCATTCTTCCAAGTTGCCCCTCATACATCTCACCTCTCTCCCCAATATCCAATACTCCATTTCTCACTTCAGAAAAGAGCAGGCCTCCCAGGAATAGCAACCAAACATGGAATAACAAGTTACAATAAGACCAGGTACAAACTCTCATTCTTATGTAAATATTGCTAGGTTTTTATTGCTACTTACAAAGTCTACTACAGCTTCTTGGCTCCCATGCATCTTTCCAGAAGTAGTAAATAACAGATTTATTGAGAATTTGGCACAGTGAAGAAATTCAGAGATGGGTTTTAAATCATATGGCGCTCAAAAATAAGTGTATTAAAATAATTGGATAATGTCAGTGGCTTGTTTTTAAAGTAATGTTGTCTATCATAACATCTTTAAGATGAAAAATTGTTATACATTATTATAAAGAAGGAAGAACCATCATTGTAACAAACCATAGTAACCACAGCAGTCAAGAGCTACTTAAAATGCAGAAAAGCCCAGCTGTCCCTAAGGGATTCCCTCTCTTAGCTTAAGAAATTATCAAGAGTAAGAGAAAAATATAGAGCACAGTAATTATATATATCAAACTGATAAAGCTATAAACTTCTCACATTAATATAGAAGCAATGAGAAACAGAATTTCATATTTAATGAAAAATAAATTCATTTTCATGTGCATAATTTTCACACAATAACAGTACAAAGATCATATTGCAGTAGTTTCTTCTTACATAGCTTTTACTCCCTTTTAATGTCTCTTTCTGAATTTACTATTATTTTTTCTTTCTTTTGAGAATGTTAACAGATACCAACTCCCCAGCATCTATGTCCCAAACTCATCTCTGTTTACTACTGTGCATTTTTGTGGATATTCCTGTTGTAATATAACTATCAAACATATGTTTTGTTGAAACTGTAATTTTAAATAGAAACCAGACACCTATATGGGCAGATAGGAAGAAATATACACACAAGACTGATTTTTCTCTAAATTAGCCCCATTATATTCTTAATAATATTATTACTTTAAAATATTTGAGATATGTTTACATTCATTTTATGTATATTTTTCCATTAGAATGGAAATCTTACTTTCTTCCTCAACAATGCCTTAGTACATGAAACAATATTTATAAACATTTGCTTCATATTATTCTATAATGTGCGAATGCAGTAGGGAATTATGCTTTCATGGCACTATATCCTTTAGCCAAAGACTCTTTTTTTCCCCTGCCATTATAACCACACTTCATATAAAAAATATCTCACATTAAAGTGCTCTAACCACTTCCCTGCCCAGGAAATTGTCATATAGGCTGACAGCTTAACAATTTGATGGCTCCATTATCTAACACACTGTAACATACTTTAGAATTTTTCTAAATTTATTTATGTGGAGGCCACAGGAAGTCTCATGCCACAGAAGGCATGTGGAGTTCATAGAACAAATTTACAGGAATTGATTCTCTCTTTCTATCATATGGTTCCAGATATCTATCTCAAATCTTGAGGCTTTCTGGTAAATTATTTTAACTTGAACCATTTTGTCAGCACTAAAACATAGTGTGAATTCCCTAACTGAATAGAAATATTAATTGAGCCTACTCTGGACAAACCATACATTGCTTGCTGCTAGGAACACAGAAATTGCCTAAGAAACAGTTTTCCTTTAAAGAACTAATGGCCTCAGTATTCTAGTCTATCAATGCTAGGGCTCAGTGCAGTCCAATGTGCAGGCATTTCAAAAATGTGTTTGTTTTATCCCCACTAGTAATTTTTCATGACTCTTAATCTTTCTTAATATTCCTGCATCACACCTGAAATCCCCAGTTTCACATGGGAAAACATTGCTTGGCAACTAGTATAATAAGTAATGTGAAAAAACAGCCCAAGGAAAGGGTAGTCTATGAAGAAAAGACAAAAGAGAAAGAAAATGTTCTAATATAGGTGTAAATTTTGAAAAAATTATAAAAAGACAAATTATAGTATAAAAAGATTATTCAGAGTTGAGTGTGTTCAGGATGAGCTAGTCATCAAGTTGAATAACAAGTGTTAGTCACAATAATTGCTAATCTTCCTACTATAAACTAAATCATTTTTAGGAGCCAGAAACAAGAATTGTTTGCAAACACTATAATGAATAAAATGTGAAACCCTTATGAACTTGAAAGGCTATAATAGACAGAATTTTATTGGCAGCTAACTCATATTAATGTCCTCTGGTAAAATATAATAGAAGAACTATGTAAAGACATGAGTAATGAAAAATAGTGAACATATAAGATACAAACATACTTTCATACAGTAGCATTTTCCCCTTTAGGTTTTTATGGTCTCATTATCATTGTCTATTTGTCAGTAGATGATTTTACTTTGTGAATTTATAGTTATTACAGTTTTGATTCTGTCTCCTTAGTTCAGTGTTTCAATTTACTTAAACTAGTTTTGAGGAATATTTCAGAGAAATTTAAATAAAAGGTTTATATGATGCCTGGGAATCTAGGATTTCATTAAATAAAATGAGCTACTTAAGTTTATACATAAATACATCATGTGAGACATCAGTCAGGGTACTTGCAATGAAATTAATTTTACAATGTATAGTTTCTTAGTGATACTTTAAATTATCAATTTAATATTTCACAAATACATATCAGAGTATTCAAAGTATCAAATTGTGGAACAAAATCCACCTATCAACCTGCTTTTGGGAAAAAAGTTTTAATGAGATCTTACAACATTTCTTTATTGAGTTATGGTCTACCGCTACTTTATGACAGTAAAGGAATGACTGAATAAGTAATTTCCCTCAAGGTCATATGGCCTAAATACCCCTATGGCATTAAATATGTAACTTTTTACAGAAAAAATGTTTGCTACCTAATACTTTAGAAGACAGAATAATAAAATGTTAAAGTAAAAGATCAACTTTCTCAGTTATCTTGTAATTAACATTCTTTGATGTTGGCTATACATTGAAATAGACTTGGTCCATGTTCATATTTCAAACTGAAATTTACAGTTACAAAAATGTATGAAACAAAAGTGATTTCTTATTTAACTCAAATTGGAATTTACAGTATTATTAGACGTGGTTGATTTCTAAGTTTCAATTTTATTACAATATGAGATTATACATTTTATGAGATAGACATAAGTTTCAGCATATGTTCATATAAGACAATAACCACATCAAGGTATTTAGCAAATTTATTGCCTCAAGCATTTGTGCTTTATGCCAGAACATTCAGAATTTTCTAAAGATTAAAATCTGGTTATCTTTAAATATACAATAAAATGGTACTTAGCAAAGACTTAACATCACATAACTAGAGTGAAATGGGCTGGATAGTTTTGAAGAGCTTGGAGCAACTCTTCCATCAGCAGATATTATAGCAAGTCTACTGGGTCCCTGAAAAGTCTTAATGGGACACTAAATCAAATGATCAAGATTAAAAACTTCTTCCAGTTGTTCTTTGAGAACCTTCTCTTGTTATGTCATTTGTCCTAAACACAATTCCTTCACTAAGCCAGCCATATTACTTCATGAGACTTTGGAACTCTTCATGTATTCTAATGGGGATTTTTTTTTCTTTGTCAGTTAGAAAGGTCTTCCTTCTGTGATGATTTGCTAGTTTCTTGCCTGTTTGAAATCTTACTATTTTTATTTTCGTTCCAACCTCTTCTATTTCTCATCATGAGTGTTGGCATAGGCAGCTTCTGTTGCTTTTAAATTAAGAACTCTAATAACATATTAAAAAGTGTCCATCTCATCTCATCTACCTGGTTGCTTTCATAAGGAAGGTGAAGTTCTCCTTGGAGAGACTGTAGATCATAACCATTTGTATGCAGTGAACAGTTTCTAGTACTTTGAGAGTGATGTGCAATTTCTATTTGACATGAGAGAAACAATTAGGACCCACTGTGATCGTATATCCCAGAGTACCAACTTTGCTTCTACACTTTAAGTGTTGTGGGATCATTATACGAGATTCATAATTTTGTCCTGTTGTACCCACTTCTACATTACCATCCAGTCTTAATTTATTATACCCTATTAAAAGTTTTTAGGTAATTTGTTCTTATTGATACTCAGACATTAAAATGTCTGCAGGCTGTGAAAATGAATAAACTTAATGTGCCAGCATAGTTCTCCAAATCTGGGCTTTACAACTAATCGTATGGAATCATATTATATTATAAATCATTGTTAACACAGATTTATTTGAAAATATCATTTTATACTGCTAAGTTTAAATAATACATTTTTATGAATTTTCACTCCTAGGTTTCTATTTCTAACAGTATATGGCTGCTGTGTATTTACAAATTGCATACATTTCCTGCCTAATAATAGATTGATGAAATAACTGTAACTTTAAACAATACAATACAGTTGCCAAATCTGTTAAGCTTGCAGCATGGAGGCACATAGTAATTGATCTACCATATTTTCTATGATGAAAAAAACCCACCCAATTAATAGAAATATACAGATTTAATTTTATAACCATCCCTAGCCCTACAGAAATGCTCAGGAAATTCAATCAGTTCAATGACACATAATACAGTTTCATTTAAAAAGAATCTGTATAATGAAATCTTTTAAAATCTTTAAGTTTCATCAAAAGGTTAATTATTAAACAAAATTATAATGTTATGCAGGAAAGAGAAATATGCAACTCTCATAGTTTTATTCTATGCTGCTATAACAGAAATGTGATAGCATACATAGCATGATGTCTAGAAATATATTGCCTCACAGTTTTGAGGCTGCAAAATTAATGTCAAAGATCTAGCATCTGATGGGGGATTTTTATTTTTTATTTTTTTATTGTTTTATTGTTTTTCCCCATTTTATTATTTTATTCATATTACATCTCGATTGTTAGCCCTTCCTCTGTTTTCTCCCATTCTTCCCTCCCTCCCACTTCCCCCCTTCTCCCCTCCCCTATGTCTGTGATTGAGGGAGACCTCCTCCCCCTATATATGCTCTATAGAATATCGAGTCTCTTCTTGGTAACTTGCTATCCTTCCTCTGAGTGCCACCAGGCCTCCCCATCCAGGGGATGTGGTCAGAAAAGGGGCACCAGAGTTCATGTGAGAGTCAGATCTCACTCTCCACTCAACAGTGGAGAATATCATGATCGTCGGCTAGGTCTTGGTAGGGGTTTGAAATTTAATGCCTATATTCTCCTTGGCTGGTGCCTTAGTTTGAGGAGGACCCCAGGACCCAGATCTGCCTGTCATAAAGTTCTTCTTGTAGGTTTCCAGGACACTGTGGGTCCTACTATTTCCTTATTCTTCCATGTTACACTCACCTAAAGTCTCAATAGGATGTCCTCTCCTCTGACCCACTTTCTTGGTAAGTAAAGATTTTCATGGTACGTATCCCTTGGACTAGTGTTTTGATATAAGTGAGTATATACCATTTGTCTCTTTTTGCTTCTGGGTGAACTCACTCATTATAATAATTTCTAGCTCAATCCATTTGTCCAGAAATTTGGGGAATTCCTTGTTTTTAATAGCTGAGTAGTATTCCATTGTGTAAATGTACCACAGTTTCTTAGTCCATTCTTCTACTGAGGGACACTTAGGCTGTTTCCATGTTCTGGCTATTATGTATAAAGCAGCTATGAACATGGTTGAGCATATGTCCCTGTTGTGTGATAGGGCATTTTCTGGGTATATTCCAAAGAGTGGTAAAGCAGGGTCTTGAGGAAGCCCTATTCCCATTTTTCTGAGAAAACACCAGATAGCTTTCCAAAGTGGTTGTAGTAGTTTGCATTCCCACCAGCAATGAAGGAGTGTTCCTCTCTCTCTACATCCTCGCCAACATATGGTGTCATTTGAGTTTTTGATCTTAGCCGTTCTTATAGGTGTAAGATGGAATCTCAGTGTCATTTTGATTTGCATTTCTCTGATGACTAACGAGGACGAGCATTTCTTTAAGTGTTTCTCGGCCATTTGATATTCCTCTGCTGAGAATTCTCTGTTAAGTTCCAAGCCCCATTTTGCAATTGGGTTGTTTGGTTTTGTGGTGTTTAATTTCTTGAGTTCTTTATATATAAATAGGTCATCACATGGCAAATTTTCAGGAAATGAAAGGGAAAAGAAATAAAACTTGCACTTTTTTTCAGTTTTTGTGACAGGGTCTCTCTTTGTTAGCCTTGGCTGTCTGGGACTCACTCTGTAGAGCAGGCTGGCCTCAAACTCACAATGATCTTCCTGCTTCTTCCTCCCGAGTGCTGGGATTAAAGGCATGTGCCACCGTGCCTGGCAAAATGTCCATAGTCCTACCTATAACGTAGGGTCCTTAGTGTCTCAAAGTCCCAACATTAATTTTTAGTCTTGTTTTTCAAGACAGGGTTTCTCTGTGTAGCCTCAAACTCAGATATCTGCCTGCCTCCCTCTCCCTCCCTGAGCGCCATAATTAATAATTTTATCATTGAGAGTATGTTTTTTACCTCATTGCAATTGAAGATTATTTTCTTAAATGCTGAATTATATGTGAAAGTGCATGTGAGTGCAGGTGCCTACAGAATCCCTAAGAGTGTCCTGGATATCCTGGAGGTTGAGTTAGAAGTAGTTACAAGACACCAGAGAAAAGTGCTAGGAAGTGAACTATGGACCTCTGCAAGAACACCTTATACTTTTTCCTTCCCTTGAAAAATATTCTTTTATTATATACTATATTGTGATTATAGTCTTGCTCCCCCCTCTACTCAAAGTTACTCATTTCCCCGATAATCCAGATCCATTCCTTTTCTGTCTTTCATTAGAAGAAAGTGCATGATTTTAAGAGATAATTAAAATACAGAAAAATAAAATAAAATAAGATAAAACAAACACTATCACATTGAAGTTGGACAAGACAAACCAACAGAAGGAAAAGAATGCAAGGGAAGGGGAAGAATCAGAGACTCACTTGTTTGCACACTCAAGAATCCTGTAAAAACCCTAAAATGGAAGCCATACTACATACAAAGGACCTGGTGCAGACCCATCCAGGGCCTGTACATGTTGCCTCATTCTCTGTTAGTTCATATGAGATTTGCTCATGTTGATTTAGAAGGCCTTATTTTCTTGGTATTCTCCACTCCCTCTGGCTGTTACAGTCTTTTTACTTGCTCATAAACAGGGTTTCCTGAGCTATAATGGGGAGAGATTTGATGAAGGTATCCCATTTATAGCTTAGCTTCTGAAGTATCTCATTCTTTATGCAAATGCTTGGCTGTGGGTCTCTGCATTCGATCCCATCTGCTGTTGGAGGAAACTTGTCTGATGATGGCTACACAAGGCAGAATCTATGACTACCATAGAATATCATTGGGAATAATTTTATAAATATGGTTTTTTTAGACCAGTAATATTTGGCTTTACTCTAGGTCCTTCAAATATCAAGTCTCTGGTTCTTGGTCCTTCCAGCATTTTTAGTATGGGTGCCATCAGGTGGAGCATTCCTTAAGTCAAATCAGATATTGGTTGGTAACTCTCACAAGCTTTGTTGCTACTATTGCCCAAACATATCTTGCAGGCAGGAAACCATGGTAGATCAAAAAGTTTGTGGCTGGCCTGGTGTTACATTTTATTTCGGGGTATGTAAAGAGTACCTTCCTGTGCCAAAGACACTCAAATGTATGTAGTAAAGGCTCTATATAGGCTTCCACTTTGATTACTATGTTTAATGAGTTATGTAGGTGTTCTTTTCAGCAGTGAGGTCTTGCAGTCAGTTTGTGGGGAGCACTCTATTTTCTCTGCAACAGCCTTAGCAGTTTGTGAGTTCTCATGGGATCCCTTTATCACTCAGTTAGATGTAACAAAATCCCTGCACTAGGTACTAAAAGCTTCATGTGGTGGCAGGAGCTAAGCAGTTGGGACTTTGCCTTCTTCATTATCTGGGTTTTTTATTTAGATATATTTCGTATGTCTATATTTTATGAGTATACTACAGGGTGATTAATGTAGATCTATTTGCATTCTTCTACAAGCAACTATCCAGTTTCAAGGTTTACATACAACCCCTCAAATGTCCTTTACTTTTAGCATTTTCTCCCTATGTTACTCACCTTCTGTCCTTTCCTCCTCCCCTCTTGATCCGCTCATTCCATCCCACTTCAATCCTCCATCTATCCACAATTTTCTATTCTATTTCTCTTTTCTAACATGTTCTATCTGTACCCTCTAGTCCCTTAATTTATACCAACAGTCTGTGGTTTTACTAAATGTCTTTTTTATTATCATTGATTTACCAGATAATATCCATGTATACATGAATATGTACCATATTTGTATTTATGGGTCTGGAATACCACACTCAGAATTATTTTTTTTTATCTTTCTATTTATTTTCCTGAAAGTTTCATGATGTCATTTTTTTAAACAATGGAGTATTACTCCATTGTATAAATATGCCACATTTTCTTTATCCATTCTTCTGTTGAGAGACTTTGAGTTTGTTTTCAGTTTATGGAAATCATGAATAGAGAAACAATAAATATGGCACAGCAAGTATAAGTGTAAGAGGATCAATTGTCCTTTGGGTATATGCCTAAATCTTGCTTAATCTTAAGGAAGATCCATTTCAATCAATCTAAGGAATTTCCACACTGATTTCCACAGTGGCTGTTAAAGTTTTCACTCCTACCAGCAATATATGAGTGATCTTTTAACTCTATATCCTCACCAACACAAGCTGTCACTTGTTTTATTGAACTTAAGCATCCTGACAAATGTAAGATGAAATCTTGAACTATTTTTGATTTGCATTTCTCTCATGGCCAAGGATGTTAACATTCCTTTGAATGTTCATTTGAGTTTCTTCTATTGAGAATCCTCTGTTCAGATCTGTACCCATTTTAATTCATTTATCTATTTTCTTGCTATCTCCTTTTTTATGTTCTTTATATATTATGGATATTAGCTCTTCATTGAATATGTAGCTGGTAAAAAATCTTTTCTCATTCTGTAGACTGCTGCCTTTTCTGAATGATGGTACCATTTGCCATGCAGAAGCTTCTCAGTTTAACGAGGTTTCATTTATTAATTGATGATATTAGTGCCTGAGTTGTTGGTGTTCTCTTCAGAAAATCTCCTCCTGTGATATGATCTGTATCGTCTTTTTTTATCATGTTATGTTGTGGTCTTGTTTTTCCATTTGGAGTTGATTTTTTGCAGAGTGATTACTATAGATCTATTTGCATTCTTGTACAAGCAGCCATCCACTTTCAACAGCACCATTTGTTGAAGATTCTGTCTGGTTTTGGTGTTTTTCAGGTGAAGAGAGATTATTCAAACTAAGAAAATTAAACATAAGTGGGAAGGGCATCAAAGAAAAAACACCAAAGAAATTGAGAGAATCATATTTTTTACAACCTGTACCTTGCCAAATTGGAAAGTCTAAATGAAATGGATAATATTATTGATACATAACACTTCCCAAAGTTAAATCAAGATGAGATAAGCATTTTAAGCAGACCTATAGCCACTAGTAAAATGTAAGCAGTCATTAAAAGTATCCCAATCGAAAAACCTCAGGGAAAGATCATTTTAATACAAGAGTCTTTCAAAGAAGAATTAATATTAATAATCCTCAAATTATTCTACAAAATAGAAGCAGAAGTTGTGTGGACTAATCAGTTTTATGAGGCTATAGTTACCCTGATACCTAGACCATAGAAAGATCCAACAATGAATGAGAATTAAAGAACAATTTCCTTTATAAACATAGATACAAAAATTCTCAATAAAATACATGCAAATCCAAATCTAAGAACTCATCAAAGAGATTATGCATCATTATAAGTAGGCTTCATCCCAGAGACACTGGGATGGTTCATCATATCAAATTTGTCAATGTAATCCACCATATTAAGAAAATTGTAAAAGGCTCATTATCATCTCATTAGACGTAGATAAGGCCTTTTACAAAATCCAACACCCATTCCTCATAAATGTCTTGGAATAATCAGGGATACAAGGCCCATTCCTAAACATAGTAAAGGCAATATACAGTAAGCATTAAGCCAACATCAACCTAAATGGAGAGAAACTCAAAGCAATTCCACCAAAATCAGGGACATGACAAGGTGGCCCACTCTCTCCATATCTATTAAAACAGTTCTTGAAATTTTAGCTAGAACAATAAAACAACTAAAGGAGATTAAGCAGATACAAAAAGGAAAGTAAGAAGTCAAAGTATCATTATTTGCAGATGATATGATAGTGTACATAAGTGATACTAAACATTCCACCAAGAAACATCTAAGATGATAAACACTTTCAGTAAATTAGCTGGATACAAAATTAACTCACAAAGCTCAGTAGCTCTCTTACATACAAATGACAAATGGGTTGAGAAAAAAAAACAAGAAAAAAATCACCTTTCATGATAGACTCAAATAATATAAAATTCTAACCATGCAAGTGAAATACTCATATGAGTTAAAACTTCAAGTCATTGAAAAAGATATCAGAAGATGGAAAGATCTTTTTTGCTCATGGATTAGTAGGATTAACATAGTAAAAATGCTCATCTTACATGAACCAAAGCATGTCTTCCTAGTGGGTGTGCCATTTCAATTAAAATTTAATGTGAACTTTAGTGTGGGTTTTAGTAATCACAACATAGAAACCTTATCAGTCATACTAACGCTATTGAAGATTTCAGAGGCTGCTCTTGATATTAACTATATCTCAAAAAGTATTTGATCAACTACTAAGTTGCACATTGAATAATTAGCCTGAACATATTACTGTATACAATTTTCAAATCAACACATGTGTCCATTGGACTTTTACTTTGAAACTGGTCTGTCACACTCTGTTTGAGGAGCTCATTTAAACTTCACAGCTACCATGTACTCAGCAAGATCCAAATAATTATGATATTTGTGGAAATTTAAATGTTAGAAGCATAATTCTGACAGGGACATAACTTAGGAATATGTAGTCCTAGGAAAACAGAAGGTGTTTAAAAAATGATAGTATGAGGAAAATTGTGACAGGATAACATAATGAAAGAGGCTTCTGCTCAAATAGCACTAAATATATGGGTGTGTTGAGAAAAATGCTAACACAATCATTTACTCCTTTGTTGGTTTTCTTTTATATTTTTAGTTGATTTCATCTTTCAATTTAGTAACCTAATGATTAAAAAATTATGAGGGATAAAACCAATTTGTTGGATCACTACATTTGTTTTTAGTTAACTAAATTGGAAATTGGCTTGCAGATTATTTTGTTTCCCTTGTCTGTCTGTCTCTGTGTGTGTATGTCTGTCTCCCCTCTCCCTCCATCCCCCTCTCTCTGTTTATTTCTGAATGCAAATCATGAAAGAGTGACATTATGAATACAGGAACATTTGGTTTGAAAAGAATTAAAGTATGTTAAAATGAATTATTTGGGAAGATTTGTTTCAGAGATGTAAGGCAACATTTATGTAGCTGCAGCATATAACAGAAGACCTTATATTTAAATGTCATTTCAAAATTTACCATGAATGGTATTTTATGTGACTTCCAAAAAGGAGCAAGATTATTAGAAAATAATGTTTTATACAACTTTTACAAAACTCATAAAAAAATCAAAAGCTTTTGTAGAAATACCAGGCTAATAAATACCAGGCTAATAAATGGGTACTCAGCAATCAAAACACCATTTTATTTAATCACAAACTATGTCCTAAGAGTTATTAATTCTATTTGGACTCTAGATGAAAGAAGCATGGGAGAATAGCAAAGTAGAAGGATCCAGAGGTTCCTAGAAACCTACAAGTAGAACATTATGATAGGCAGATTTGGGCCCAGGGGTCCCGCTCAAACTAAGGCACCTGCCAAGGACAATACAGGCGGTAAATATTAAACCCCTACCCAGATCTAGCCAATGGTCAGAACATTCTCCACAGTTGAGTGGAGAGTGTGATATGACTTTCTCACGTACTCTGGTGCCTCACATTTGACCATGTTCCCTGGAGGGGGAGACCTGGTGGCACTCAGAGGAAGGATAGCAGGTTACCGAGAAGAGACTTGATACCCTATGAGCATATACAGGGGGAGGTAATCCCCCTCAGGAGCCGTCATAGGGGAGGGGAATAAGGGGAAAATGGGAGAGATGGAAGAATGGGAGGATACAAGGGATGGGATAACCATTGAGATGTAACAAGAATAAATTACTAAAAATTTTAAAAGTTATTAATTCTGAGCTGAACAAAGAAAATAACAGCTCTACCTAATAAGCATGATAGAATCATATTTAACTCAAACTCTGGGACAAGATCTTCATATAGCAATTTAGCATTTTGATTGATAAAATAAAACATTTTCACCCATAAAAATATTTTTCAGCAATGAGAATAACTCAAGTTGAACCTATATTAAAGTGTTATAAGTAAGATTGGGGCATTCCTTGTTTGCTATTTTTATTATCCTTTGGTCTTTAGGGTATTTAAATTTTTTTTGATTATAGATGACTTATTATTTTGATGATGAAAATCACAGTCATAACAAGTCTATTATTCATTAAACAGTTTGGAACTAAACTGCCTTTTTATTCACCTTGCATTAAGATATATATTTGGGGCATCCTTTTTTACTACAAGATGATGAAGGAATTACACGTGCAAATACTTTTGCTTACTTCCCCTTGATATAGAATACAAGTAGCATTTTTGAATGACTTGGAGGTGGGGTTCAAAACTTATCAAGCTCTCTTATATGGGTTGAGTAGGTATATTTGGAAGCATTTGTGATGTGCATTGTAGGAAACACAGATACATTTTTATTAGTTTGTAAATGGCCATTTTCTGAATTTGGATGAGTCACTCTTCTGAAAGCAAGCTTCTTTAGGAAACTTACAGGGTGCTGTTCATGTCCTATATTTTTACTTTGTAGTTGTGATGTTTTTTAGAGAATTGTAGCTTAGTATACTTAAAGAATTATAGCTCCAAATAATTATTATAAAAATACTCTTGACCAATTTTGTCATCTTGTTTTTTATTTTATTCTAAGACTTCACACATAACAACAAGATGAAGGTGATTTGTTCTTTGTTTAGCATTCATCTGAAGGTCTTATGGACAGTTTTACATGAAATATGGAAGCATATACAATTAATATGGAATTACTGAGTTCATAAAGGACCTAAGGCTCCTATATTAAAACATATTTATCCAGTTAATAATACAAGGACAAAACCATGATATTTTGAATATTCTTTGCATCCTTACACAAAAATGTCAGTACTGCATCAAAATGTCCAACATGGGCTCTTAGCAGGTGGAAAATTTTAGGGTTTTCTCTTAATGTATCAATGAAACAAGTTTTGACCTAGCTGGTAGTATCACTTTTTGTGATGCATGACAAGCTGAATTCCATCCCTGAGTCTTAAATAGTAGAAAGAGATAACCAATTATTCAAGATGCTTTTTAACAACCATATTAACATATACACATACAAACACACAGAAATAAATAGATGATAGATAGATAGATAGATAGATAGATAGATAGATAGATAATGTGATAGAAATACCAAAAGAAAACAGGTTAGTGATTTCCTTTGTATCGTTGTTGACTAACAGAAACTGGAAAAGACCATAAACAAGATGGCAAGAAATACCAGATGGGGCAGGACAACAACAAAACAAAGCAAAACAAAACAAAACCAAAAAAAACAAAACAAACAAACAAAAAACACTAATGGAATAGAATGAGAAAGAGTACAAAGAAAGATTCCTAAAGCATTTATCTTTGAAAACTGTTCGTTTTCGCTGATAAGCAATTTGCTAAGGGGAAGCTGAGCTTTTGACATATTTGTCAAAAATCTTAATAAACAGCAATTATATTGAACATACACACCACTATCCCTCCTTCAGCCTCAGGGATCATAGTGGAGGAGGAAGAGGCAGAAAGAATATAAAGGCCAGAGATAATGAATGACTATAAAGAAATAGTATTTTCTGAAAAATTAGGGCAACCAAATATCTGTACTCATAGTAGTTGCAACAGCATCAGTGTGACCATTGCAAGCCAAAGCAGGACCAAATTCCAGCATTGATAGGAGAGTTGGACACAAGATTCTACCCCAAGACGTAAAGCTAATTGACATTTTTGGTTTTGCTCTTTTTTTGTAGTTTTGGGGAGAAAAGGTGTTTTATCTGAAAGTATAGAGTAAGTGCAAATTTTTCCAGTGGAAAAACTACACATCCAAGAATATTTGAGAAGCAGAAATTAGTCTTGATAGATTAAAAAAAGGACACATGTGAAATGGCCTGAGTAGGAAAGCAGTGTTGAATTATGGAAGAGTTGGGGAAAGAGGAGAATGCAATCAAAATACTTTGTACATGACTCTGTGTGTGCGTGTGTGTGTATGTGTGTGTGTGTGTGTGTGTATATATATATATATATATATATATATATATATATATATATATATATATATATATATATATAGTAACTTACCAAAAAAGTTTTAATTTAAAAAAACTTCACACACCTAAAAGCTACAATTTTCAAATAGGTAACACCCTATTGTCTTTGGGTAAAGATTTTTAAGATTTGGTTGGAAATTACTCAGTCTATTAGGAATATGTCAGATGATGCTCACTAAAAGTACATATGCACAATGGCAGAATGATGGATTTGGCTATGAGTGATGTAGTCACTTAGAAATGTCCTCCTTTTGTAAATATTAAACTTAATTATGGTTCTATTACTAATTTTAGGAACACTCTATTCCCTGGCAACCTCAATAACCATGAGTTCACCACCTGTCAAACATAAACCAATCAAAAGAGTCAAAAGAATATGGAAAGTAGAAAAGAAGATTTATTTTATGTGGCCATATTAAGAAGAATGAAAAAAGACACTGAGAAACTGCCACTTGACCATCTTAAGGCCTAACAGGAGTAAAAATTTGAAGCAGTAACTGCTATCTAGCTAATCACTCTGGCCAGCACATGGTTACCAGCACACACTTGTCTCAACTCTTTCTCCAGAAAGATCCTCTCACAAGATATAAACCTTTCTTTGGAGAGAGGATTTCTTCCTCTGATGGAAATTCCCTCTCATAGTTGTTTCTGAGGTCTCGAATTTTCCTTCTCTCAGCATGAGATTGCTCAGGGGTGAGGGGGAATTCTAGTTTATTTGAGCTAAAGGGAGGGATGAACAAAATTGCCTGTTTTTAATATCCTTATTTTTGATGCTCTGATAGATTTCAGTAACATCACATTACCATGTGTTTTTTTTTTTTTTTTACTTATAAAAAAACCTTACTTAAAGCCCTAAATACTTAATGCTTCTTATTTTTGTCAATCACAAAATTTATTCACTTTACATCCCTATAGAATTACCATCTGTCCTCATGTTCTGGTCCCATCCTCCTACCCTCTTACCCCTTAAGTGGCTTGTCTGTATATGGGACTGTATATATGTGTGTCTGTTCCCTCAGTCCAGAACATGGTAGTGTATTCCTTGGAGCTGGGGTTATAGGTTGTTTTGTGGTTTTGATGTGAGTTCTGAGAACCCAATTCCAGATCTCTGGACTAACAGTAAGTGATATTAAGCTGTGAGCCATTTCTTATTCTCCTTTAATAGCTTTAGTAGATAAAGAGGTTAGTTTGTGAATGCTGGGCTTCTCTGTCACTTTCAAGAACACAGGTATTTTCTTAACTTCATAAGAATCATGATATCTATACCTACTCTCTCATTAGAACTTCAATATCCAACTAAGCAATCAGTAGCCAGATAATCTGCTGAATTTTTGAACAGTCACTAGTCCAATTTGAGGTTACCTATAAATATAACACACAAACATGCAAAGATACACACATACTAAATTTTATTTAAAAGACTAAAGATTCTAAAATGAAGCGAGCATTTTTACTTATTGAAAGTTTAATAATATTTTTCTTATATTGGATCAAATAGAACAAATCATTAAATATAAATTGCCCTATATATTTTTGCTTAGTGAATAGTTATTAAAAAATACTTTCTTCTGTTCACAGTATTCAAATTAATTAAAAATTTAATTGAAAGGCAATATTCCATGTATTCATTGTATTTAAGATATGTGCCTCGTAGCCTGTCACTATTAACAGAGTTCTAATTTGCCTAGATTAGAAATGAGACCATTAGCGTTTAAAAGATGCATATTCTGTTTCATTCTGTTTTGCTTTGCTAATAAGCAAACTTTGGACAATATATAGGAAAGTAAATAAATGCTGTTCATTATGAAGAGATAGGAAATATAATTGGAAAAGTTGGAAAACAAAAGGATTAGGGTCTACTAACTCCCAGTGGCACCCCTTTTCTAGCCTTTTTCTTTTCTGTATTCTTTTTCATTTTAAAATGTATGTCTTATTTTATTTGTATTTTGATTATAATTTAATAATATAATTCTGACCTTCCTTTTCCTTCCTTCAGTCTCTCCCATATACCCCTCTTGACTTTCTTTCAAATACATGGCCTGGTTTTTTTACTTATTGTTATTACTCTATTCAGATATATATGTATATATATATATATATATATATATATATATATATATATATATATACATGCAAATATATCCCTACTTAAGTTTATATAATGTTACAGATATGGCAAAATGCAAAAAATTATTAATTGTTAGTGTTCTGCTTTAGAAAATAGAAGCAAAACAACTCTTCCCTCTCTCCCTCTCTTGCATTTTTCATATTGAAAGGGTGTTTATATCGAGTATAACAAGTTAAGTTTGTAGTTAGGTACAGTAGAGAGAGCACTTGGGGGAAAGGGATTGTAAGGACTGATGTTCTGTAATTGCTAGTATCTATGCATTTCAAAATATTTCACAGGAATAAAATACGTGCAACAGCATCATTTTGTAGTTTACCACTATAAACTAAATTATATTGCATATCCTTACTCTGACAGTGACTCAGCATCCCCAAGGGCTCAGTAGAAACACATACATTCAAAAAAAAAAAAAAAAAGAAAGGAGGAAGGTGGCTGTATGGGATATTGGCAATTTTCAGTGCTTGAGTGAATGTGGAAGGTCTCCTGCAATTTACTACACTTGAAATTATTGCATATCCTTACTCTGACAGTGACTCAGCATCCCCAAGGGCGCAGTAGAAACACATACATTCAAAAAAAAAAATAAGAAAAAGAAAAAAGAAAGAAAGGAGGAAGGTGGCTGTATGGGATATTGGCAATTTTCAGTGCTTGAGTGAATGTGGAAGGTCTCCTGCAGTTTACTACACTTGAAATTTGTAGTTCAACCACTTGCTGAACTACTAATTATTGGTATCTGTCTTGATGGTGCCTGAGGAAAAAGGTTCTCAAGCAGAATCAATGACCAAATTATAGTGTATATCTTGGCTGTGGAAATTATTGAATTTTAGCCAATATTTTCAGCCCTTCATTTATAATGTGAGAAAAGGACTGTCCTGACTTGCACATTCATAAGTGTATGTCAATATGCATTTGCTATCTTCAAACTTTATTTAGCCTCCTTAATGTGCCCATTTTACCACTGACAGAAAGGAACCAGGAAACAGTATTAATTGTTAAAACTCTTTGACACTTAGCTACTTAGTTTCTTATGTACAATTTTATGTTCTTGAATATAAAATACAACATGAAGCAAAAATGTTTTTTCATAGGCTGCAAACTCAATTAAATGTTTATTTTTCATATGACAAATGTATTAGGAACCTAGTGAAGAAAACAGAAAAAATAAAAAAATTCATAATATCACCAAAGGAAAAAATCATTAAAAACATAATTTTCTATAAATCATAAAGAATTCAATATAGATTTAACATAATATAAAACTATCAGTGGAAACACAAAACTGGTTCAAAGATGTTTTGAAAAACAAAAGCTTTTATGACTACTGATGGGAACAAATATAGAGTCCTGAAAGCAGATATTATGCAGAGAGAGAGAGAGAGAGAGAGAGAGAGAGAGAGAGAGAGAGAGAGAGAGAGAGAGAGAGTCATTGGAACACTCTAAATGGAATGTCTACATTGAATCCCTTCCCTCAGAGCTCAAGGAAACCCACTGAAGAGAAGCAAGAAGGAATAGAGGACATGAAAAAAAATCACAAAAATGAGTATGAGCAAAGCCTGTAACTGTCAGTTTTTGTAGAAAGAATTTTTCTTTCTATATTAATTAATACATTAGATTATTAAGGCAGTAGTTTTTTTTTTAAACCAGTTAGTTCCCCCAATGACTTATACAAAAAGACCATTATTTAGTTTTACGCTGTAAACACTATGCTGGGCTGATTCTGAGCTACTCTAATCCTACTACCTTTAAAACCCTCATAAAAACCAGTAACTCCATCAGTCTGTTTCCACAGACATGTGCTCATCTGCCACCTTCCCTTATCAAGACTCTCTCTCTCTCTCTCTCTCTCTCTCTCTCTCTCTCTCTCTCTCTCTCTCTCTCTCTCTCTCTCTCTCTCTCTCTCTCTCTTCTCTCTCTCTCTCTCTCTCTCTCTCTCTCTCTCTCTCTCTCTCTCTCTCTCTCTCTCTCTCTCTCTCTCTCTTTCTCCCCCCTCAATCTGGCTTCCTCCCCTTCTGATGCTCTTAAGCTTTCCCTATTTTCCTCTTATCTCTGAAACCTAAGGCCAGAAACCTAAAACTCCACCTACCTCTCTTTTAGCCTGTCACAGGCTTCAGGGATAATTGGGAAACATTCTTTACCAGCACAGTTACAGAAAATAGTTCCACATTTATAACAATGCCCAAGGCAGGGGGGTAGCCAGATCTTCAGGCACTAAAATTAGCATTTGAAACATACTTGGCCCTTCCTCTCACCATCACTTATGCTTGGTGGGAGAAGGAAAATCAGTTTTCTCAAATACTTTGGGTATATCAACCACTTCAGGCCTGGCCTTGTGCTCATGAACAGTGCCCTTTATACTCTGTTCTCTGTGGATATTTGGAGTGTAGGTAAAATGTTCTAAGTTTTTATCATCTACTTTCAATTATACTGTGAAAGTTCAAAGTTGTTCATCAAATACTATACCTCAAATTCTTACAACTCCTTATTGCTGAAGAAAATACAGTAGAAACAATCTTACATCTTCAGAGTAGGGCATCAATAAAAGTCTTGACATTTTTAGTGTAATACATCACTAACATTTTTGTCAAAGACTACATCATGGTTATGCTTATATATAGATACAATATTTTAGTCAAAAAGGAGCTTTATTGAACAGCATGGTAAAGCAAAGTGTTTTATATTTGGAAATAGGTAACAGGATTATAAAGGTTCTCACAACAAAATAAATGGTATAAGCACAAAAAGTAATGCCTATATTAATTCTTTACTTAATAATCCTACCAGTTATACAGACTTTGAAATACCATGTGGTAAATAATAAAGTTATAATTATTTTATTTGCTTGTTTAAGTAAATAAAAGTCAGTCTGGTTAGATAGTTCATCAGGTATAGATGTTTGATGCCAAGCTTGATAACTTGAGTTGAATCCCCAGGGCAAACAAAGTTACAGCAAGGAAGAGAATTCCATATATTATCCTCTGACTTCCACCTACATGCAATACCACTCATGTAATCATATGCATTGGCACGCATATAGAGAACTTATTGTAGGAAATATAATTATAATGTTTTTATTAAGTAAATAATTTTGTATGCATCAAGATTGGGCACTTATGATTACTGATTTTAATCAGAAAAAAAAAAGCATGAATACCAATATGAACAGATACCTTTATCCTCCTTAAAAGTGACTGAAGTTCATTCTACCACTGTTTATCAATACCATGATAAACAATGAAAATCAGTTGATTTTGGTGCCTCTCAAATTTATCTCTCCACAATTTTATCCCATGATATCATTACATGTTTCCTAATAAAAACTAGATCTGTCAATATGAGAAAAATAAAACAGAGTTTAGCAAATTCTTTGAATAAAGTTTAGGGTTGCAGTTTACAAATTATACTCTGGATGCAGGATGTAAACATGCATTTAAGAATGCTAGCTTTATCATAAAACTTTTAACTGTTATATTATAATTCCAATGAAAACTCATAAGTAAATAAAATTTTAAGTATAAGTCAGGGATATGAAAACTTATGCATGTCTTTCATCTATTCTAACTTCTAAATTTGGGTTTAATATTTGTTTTTATAAAATATTGACTTCATAGTTATCATGCAGTGGATATTTACTTTTCTTTTTTTATATATTTTTTTAATTTTTTATTATTAATTTATTCTTGTTACATCTCAATGGTTATCCCATCCCTTGTATCCTCCCATTCTTCCCTCCCTCCCCCTTTCCCCTTATTCCCCTCCCCTATGACTGTTCCTGAGGGGGATTACCTCCCCCTGTATATGCTCATAGGGTATCAAGTCTCTTCTTGGCTACTTGCTATCCTTCCTCTGAGTGCCACCAGGTCTCCCCCTCCAGGGGACATGGTCAAATGTGAGGCACCAGAGTACGTGAGAAAGTCATATCACACTCTCCACTGAAGTGTAGCAGTATAATTTATTTGGCTAAACATGCATGCCACAACTAAGCTACACACTCAGCTTTAGGCTCCATTTTGTACTTTTGAAAGTGTTGATGGGAATCTCAGTGTTTCAAAGAACCTGAGTCATTTTGCTTTCAGTATAGTTCATCAAATATTCATGGACCCCCCTACTGTGTGCCAGACCATAACCCAGCAATCAACAAATACTCTATACTTTATTTATTCGCTACTATTCTTGTTTTTAGTAAAAAGGAAACTTCACCTGAGAAGAACATGGTTTGGAATCTTATATTATGCAAAAGTGCCTAGTTATAAGGTGAAATCCAATGGTAGAAACAAGATAAAAGATGAAAGGGTGGAAATAACAGCATGTTGGGGAATCTTAGCAGTGGATTTGCATATACATAGTTTTAGTAGGTGTTTGAGGCCAGGTTTTAGTTACAAGGACAAAGCATGTTTTGTCAGAAACAGTGCAGAACTTCCTCAGATAAAATGCGTTAGTATCACTCCAACAAAGAACTACTAGAAATAGGTATAGAACAGGGCCTGTTGTTACTTTGCAAACAGGTAGCCATTTATCTGTGTTGATAAATCCCATGAACTCTCCAGAATAATGATAGTAAATATAGCACATAAATGTATAGGTTTTAAGACACCTAATTGGGGCTGGAGGGATAGCTCAGTCAGTAATTCTAACCTCAGCCCCCACAAGGGAAAGAAGAGCATGATGGCACATGTGTGTAATCCCAAATATTAGAAGGAAGAGACATGACAACGCCTGGGATTCCATGGTTAGAAAGTGTAGTGTAAGGTGAACCTGAAATCCCAGTGAGAGACTCATTCTCAAATAACAAAGAATATGGTTCCAGAGGAGTGACACCTGAAGTTGATCTCTGGCAACCCCCCACACCCACACCCAAGCCCCACCCACACACGGCATCTCTTAAATGCCACAATAAAATTAACTTTTACCTATATACCTTTTATTCTTCTTTATTAATATTCTAAACAATAAGCTCAACCAGTAAGATTAATAAATACTGCAGTTTCAAAATAGTGTATAACTAAATAATAAAATGAGAATAAATCTGTAACAACTCTAATATAATGTAAAATTCTGTCATTTCGCTAAGTGAAATTACAATTATTGTGAATGTTACTAGAACAAATTCTAATGGCATTCCTTGATTGTATTTGTAACATAGGTAAATGCTTATTTTCAGCTAAAGTTTGCAGAAAATAAAGATATATTACTTTACATGAGACATTTATTCTTTCTACAGGCTACAGACCAAAACCATTATATAAAGATATCAAAACATTATGCATTCTCTGAAGTTTCTAGAAGATTCCCTGTTGCTTCTCACTGCTTCTATTTTAATGGATATTGCCATGTATGTCTATCATTGGACACATATTTATAAGTATATTAGTTTAATTTTAATTTATTGAATAAATGTTTTTAATATAAATATTTTGCTCCCATTCTTGCTGGATTATATTCTAGACTACTCTGCTTTCAACAGGATAGAGGTCATCAATATTAGAGCAGATGTCCTCTTCAATATTGACGCTCTCCAGAAGGATGTTGATTCTAGGTGTTCTCATTCTTTGAGGCAATTATTCTAAATTGTAACTCTATTTATGAGAATAGCTATTCAAGACACACAGCAAGGATGTTCATATATATTCACTGTTTTGGCAAATAATGTAGTTTTTAATATTTTAAAATATATATTCAACTCTGTCATCATGTGGGTCTTTAGTCTTTCATACAATAAGAAGTTTATTTTGTCTGCTACTATATTTAAAATAGAAACTAGTACTCTTTAAAAACAATATAAATTCATCTGGTGAGAAATATTTTTTTCTTTCTATTCCATTCTCCTGTAAGAATGAGTCAAATGTGTTGGTAACATGAATGTAAAAATATCTTTATGGATGCATATGAGGTACTCTCTTTTCCTATGAGTAAATTAATTCTGTATAAACATAAAATATCACATTAATTCCAAGTAGAAATGTTTTTAAATCCTAAATGTATTAAATAAAAATACATAGATTTTCTGTTTTTGCATTTGTAGATAAGGTTTCATTGTGCAGATCCAGATGGTCATGTATTCACTATGTACACCATACGGATTTCAAATTCACAATCCTCAAGCCTTAACCTCTGGCTTGCTGATGTTTTTGGAATCAGCAACCACGCCCAAGTAAATGTGTATGTTTGTCTAAGACAACTGAAGCTTAAGTAAAAATATATCTAAATATACCCACAAATCCAAAAGTCCTTAACCAAGTCCTTTACAAAAGCGTGCTGGGAAAAATGTTTCTTCTGAAAAATAAATGAAAAATAAATGAATATTTTTATGGAAGACAATACTGTATATGCCAATTGAAGATGATATCATTTTTATGGAGAGGAGATAGAAAATGAAAAATAATGATATGAGAAAGGGAACATTCTAAAATTTTAATTAAAAAATCAATTTCATTAGCACATCTACATTATGTATAGAATCTAAATTGATCCTGAAACCTGGTATGAATAAATACTGATAAATTAGTGTTTAAGTTATATTAGTGTGGCAATTTATGATCTGTATTGTTTGTTTAGTGAAATGGCTTGTCAACATGAAAAATACTGGAAATGTTAGGCTGTCATCGGTTTTTCCTTCTGCATGGCCTAAGCTGTTTTTATGTAGTTCAATAAGAACAGAAAACCACTGAATTAAAGTCCTTTGATATTCTGTTTCCATGTTCTGGCTATTATGAATAAGGCTGTTATGAACATGGTTGAGCAAGTATTCTTGTTGTGTGCTGGATCATCTTCTGGGTATATTCCAAAGGAGTGGAATAGCTGGGTCTTGAGGAAGCCGTATTCCCAGTTTTCTGAGATAGCACCAGATAGATTTCCAAAGTGGCTGTACTAGTTTGCATTCCCACCAGCAATGAAGGAGTGTTCCTCTTTCCCCACATCCTCGCCAACATGTGGTGTCACTTGAATTTTTGATCTTATCATAATGAGTGAGTTAACCCAGAAGCAGAAAGAATCAAATGGTATATACTCACTTATATCTGCATACTAGCCCAAGGGGCATGTCCCACAAAAGCCTTCACTTACCAGGAAACTGGGACAGAGGGGAAGGCATCCTATTGGGACTCTAACTGAGAGAAGCATGGGAGAATAGCAAAGTAGAAAGATCCACAGGGTCCTAGAAACCTACAAGTAGAACATTATGATAGGCAGATTTGGGCCCAGGGGTCCCGCTCAAACTAAGGCACCCGCCAAGGACAATACAGGCGGTAAACTTTAAACCCCTTCCCAGATCTAGCCAATGGTCAGAACATTCTCCACAGTTGAGTGGAGAGTGGGATATGACTTTCACACGGACTCTGGTGCCTCACATTTGACCATGTCCCCTGGAGGGGGAGACCTGGTGGCACTCAGAGGAAGGACAGCAGATTGCCAAGAAGAGACTTGATACCCTATGAGCATATACAGGGGGAGGTAATCCCCCTTACTAACAGTCAAAGGGGAGGCGAATAAGGGGAAAATGGGAGAGATGGAAGAATGGGAGGATACAAGGGATGGGATAAACACTGAGATGTAACAAGAATCAATTAATAAAAAATTTTTTAAAAATTCCTATGATATCTATAGCAATAATGTAGAAGCTTGAAAGTATTATCCAGGTTGTCATAAGCCTATTATTTCTATACATTATATAGAATTGAAAGACAGCATTAATGGCTAAATGCCATACTTAACAATTCTTTTCCATTGTTTAGGACTGGAATTGTGCCTGAAATGTACACTTTTTCCAAAATAGTTTTTGTAACATTTGAAAAATGACAAGTAACCTATCAGTTTTATGGCACACTTTCAAATGTGAACATTAATATTAAAAAACACAGGTAAATAGAATAGACATTTTTAGCAACAGTGAGCAGAAGAATTAGGTGCCAATGGTTACATGGAAGAGATGCAGAATAGGTTACATGGAAGAGATGCAGAGTAACACCTGACTGCTTTGTCAATCTTTTTTTTTTAATTTTTTAATTAATTTATTCTTGTTACACGTCAATGGTTATCCCATCCCTTGTATCCTCCCATTCTTCCCTCCCTCCCATTTTCCCCTTATTCCCCTCCTCTATGACTGTTCCTGAGGGGGATTTCCTCCCCCTGTATATGGTCATAGGGTATCAAGTCTCTTCTTGGTAACCTCTGCTTTGTCAACCTTATCAATCATTATTATTGTTATTCTCTGATCCTTCAAGCCTGGCTTTTGGAATATGATCTATGCAAGGCTTCCTATGGCCATATGTTTTCCACAGTTCTGTAACACTGAATGGTAAGGTACTGCCTTTCTATTAATTTATACTGTTCAACCTACCTGTTTCTTCTCCTAAGCTCCATCCACTTGCTAGTCTACTTTGCATGACCTCTAAAATAGTGCTCTTCCACATTTATTACATTAGTCAGCAATCAAAGTCCACACAAGTCTATTCTTTTCCTCTATAACATGTAATCTATAGACAAATAATGGATTTTAAGGTCCATTAAGGCTTGAGGTTGAAGCTTGAGGATTGTGAGTTTGAAATCAGCTTGGTGTACATAGTGAATGCATGACTATTTGGATCTGCACAATGAAAACTTATCTAAAAATGCAAAACCAGAAAATGTTAATTTTAGCTAGCCTTCATTTCCTTTGTGTTACTACCCTTTTAGGCCTGGTTCACCTCTGTTCTGCTGCTAAATCAGGCATCATCCTCATGGTGTTGTTGCCATTGTTACCTTCAAATATACTACTACTAACAAACGTACCAGGAATCTCAAATTGGTATATAATATCTTACTGGCCAACGGTCATAGAGATGAGCATATACTAGATTTCAATGAGTGTTAAAGTAGAAATTGTATCTGGCAAAAAAAAAAAAGATATTCACATTGTTACAATAAAATTATAATTTATTTTTATTAAAATTATAAATTTATTAAAATTTAAAATTTATTAAAATTATAATTTATGATGTAAAATTCTCGGAATCTGAATATCCTCCCTAAATCCTATCCAAAGATAACAAGTTAACAACCTCCATATTAAACTAGAATAATCCAAGACATCAAGATGGAATATATAAATCAATGGAACCTCTACATTTTATTGCTATAAAGTACTTATTCTTGAAAATATGCTATCTTCTTCCTTCTTTTCATTTTGAAGTGTGCTACATGAAAACAAAAAGAGTATCTGTATTTGCTTTCTGACACTTAAGATTGATTTTTGAAAGGCGTGTTAGAAAAAGAACAGCAAAGGTGACACACTAAAAGCACCATTAGTACTCAGGCAGAGGTCAAGGCATTAAGCCTTTAGTTTAAATATAATGCACAAAGTATAAGGAGTGAATTAGAAATAACATGGATCTATGAAATAACATAAAATAAAAAATTATAAGATTATTTTAGTAGATTTGGGTAGTAGATGTGTGTGTGTGTGTGTTCACTGGAGAAAAATTAAAAGTAACAATAATTTTTAAATGTGGAGTTATGTCAATGTTTCAAATCTTGCTCCAGTCCTAAAAATACTTGGAGAATATATGATAGAAGATAGTTTATCAATAGATAAGAAAACATACCTATAATCATTTAAGCCATCACTGTCCACATGTACTACTAAATATTTGAAAACGGCCATGAAGTTAATGGACATTCAGAGTCCAAATATCACTTCACAACAAAATTAAAAGAAAAATCGAAAACATGGTGTTGTGTATGTCTAATCCATTTGTATTTAAAAAAGATATCTCATACAATGCTCCCCAGTATCTGTTAGAAAAGAGGCTGCATGCCTCTTAGAATTAAATGATGTTTACTCAACCTGCTGGCCTGAACAATTCCTTATGGACAAAAAGAAATTGTTTGATTCTGGTGTCTGTGCACATTGCCTTTGTCTGTCTTCCTGCTATTGACCAATATTGCAAGATGGAAGCAATTTTCCATTTTTCCTTTTATATTAAGAATTTTAAAGACATTGAACTTTCCCCTTAAACTAGATGTAGATTTTATTCATTTCTAGGTTTTCATAGATGTTTATCCCCACCCCCAAGTGTGGTAAATAGTATAGTATCAGAATTGGCATGAATTAGACCATGGCCCTCATGGACTGCTTGTTTGCATCCTGGGATAACTATGACATAGGGTAATTGAGTCAGAGATTGCTCCTTTGTACGACTTATTTCATCAGCATTATGAATACCTCAGTGATTTTACCTCCTGATTTCTGTATTTTTTTTGTTTGTTTGTTTGATTTTTATTTTCAAAGGTATTCTTTACTTTAGAGATGAGTTCTCAATTTGTAGCAAAGAAACCTTAGGCCATCCTTCTGACTACCTAAAAAGTATTTGCCAAGATGAACAGCATTTTGATGTTTAAAGTGAAATCTTCCATTTTATTTCATGATTATTTTTGAATTATATGTGAGAATAATTTTAATTTATGTGTTCTTATAGTAGTATTTTGATACTCATACTCTCAATGTGTGTATTTGTGTGTGTGTGTGTGTGTGTGTGTGTGTAAAATGGACTTTCACTATGTACATGTATACATTTGTTTTTAATCATAGAAAATATCACTTAATCAGTTCGTGACTGTGCACAGAAGCATAACTGTAAAAACGTTGGGTGAAATGCACATGAGACATAAATTTGGCTAGTTAGGAGATGACAATAATGTTTACTAAATGCTTAGAAATACATAATAGTCTCAAATATTCAGCATCAGACAGAAATGATTTATTTATTTTTCATTCATTCATCTTATACTTAGAATGTGTGGTGTGATGTTTCACTTGTGGAATTCACTAAGGATATATATCATAAAGAAAGCCAAATGGGATGGATTGCTTATCTAGTGGTGAAAAATAAGAAAGCATAATTAAATACATTTCACATTAACTGCCCATGTAAATTGTGTATGAGACTCTAAATATCTGTTCTAATTGTTCTATGGCAATGTTTCTATACATTTTAAGATGTTTGATTATGTTCCTGAGTAGGATCTACTACAGGTCAATATTATTCCCTCATAGAATAATAAAAATATACCATACATTGCCAAATATCCTTCAAGAAAAAGAATCATATCTGACAGAAAACAATGAGCATGGACAAATAATTCCGAGGATATGACATTTAAGGAAGCTACATTATGCTATATATTTGTGCCTTATGATCAAATACAATAAAATAGACTAAGTACTAGTACAAAAATTGTTTTAGCTAGCAGCTTGAACTCATATGGAGTTTGGGGATTGAAATCCTGGCTATAAAACTTAGCAGGTAAATTATCTTTGGCAACAACTGCATTTTGTAATTCCCTCGTTTTATCAACAGAAAAGTATGACTAGGATTTCACTCTATATGAAAGAAAGAAATCCCTTTTTTTTCTGGGCCCCTCTGAGTATGCAAAGACTGTTAAGATTCTTTTTTCTTCTGCTTCCCCTACCTTTTTCTGCTTTTGTTTTGTTTTGTTGTTTTTCAAGTCAGGGCTTCTTAGAAAGCCAGGGCCAAATAATACGTGAAACTTAGGAAGTCTTGAGAAAGAGTAGGGAGAAGGATTGAGAAAGCTAGAGGCATCAAAGATACCAAAAGACCTTCATAATAGTCTAACCATGTCCATGGGGACTCACAGAGACTGAACCGCCAGTTTTTAAAAAAAAAAAAAAAAAAACATGTATTGGAAGGACCTAGACCCTATGCACATATGTAGGACATGTACATCTTGGACATCATATGGGTCCCCTAACAATTGGAATACGGGCTGTCTCAGACTCTGTTGCCTGCTTCTGAATCCCTCTCCCCTAGCTGGGCTGCGCTTTCTGACCCCAGTGGGAAATAATGCACTTAGTCCTGCTAAGACATGTGCCAGAGTGAGTTAATACCCATTGGGGACCTCCCGTTCTCTGAGAAGGGCAAGGCATAATTGGAGGAAAGGTTGTGAAGGTGGGACTGGCAGGAGAAGAGGAAATGTGTTTTGATCATGCTGTAAAGTGAGAAAATATATAAATGAAAATAGAAAGAAATCTCAAAATAATCCCCAAATCTCTCTTTGATTTCCAATTTTCAAAAAATTTTTTAGATGTAACTTTTTATATCTACGAATGTTTTGCCTTCAGGCATATATGTGCACCATGTGCATGCCTGGTCCTCATGGATGTCAAAAGAGAATGCTGAATTCCCTTGAACTAGAGTTATCAATTATTATTAGCCATCAAATGGATGCTGGGAGTCAACCCTGGGTCCTTTGCAAGAGCAACAAGTGCTCTTAAATTCTAAGTCATCTCTCTCCAGCCATTCACAATCTCTTTTTGAAACCAGCATAAGATAATTTAAGAGAAAAATAAAAACCTAGATATATGCCTGGTACATAGAAAAATAATGAGGATAAAAGAGAGTCTGATTTTGCTTTTGGTTTTAATTTTATTTTTTACTTTAATTTTTGGTGTGTCTGTATGTGCATGTGTGTGTACATGTGTGTATGTCCATATATTTGTATGTATGCACATAGGTGTGTATGTGTGTATGTATGTATATATGTATGTAAGTATGTATCTATGTATGTGTCGTTAGTGGACAACTGACATGAGTCAGTTTTCTCCTTTTACCTTGTAGATACTGGGGTTGCCGTTGCCTCAGGCTCTCAATACTGGTGGTGAGCACTTTTACCTGCTAAGCCATATCACTGATCCTGTTTTCTTTTTTTTTTTTTTTTTACAATGGTTCAAATTGTAAATGTGTCAGAGTTCTTAAAACAGGACTCCTCTGTCACATATACTTCATTTTTTGGTTGTAGCTTGAAGTAGTTAACAGTCCTTAAAATTCATGTGTTTTTAATAAAATTTAATTTACAAAAATAAGAGCTTAAAGTACAGCATTTTCAGTAATTTGCTGTCCCAAAGCTAGCACACACCAGTGCCAACCTTGATAAATATCAAAATATTATTTTTTGAAGATGTCAGGTTTTTATGTTTTCTTAATGTATTAAATGAGTCAGAAACAAAAGAAACAGTTATTATATCAAAATTAATTTAAAAACTAATATTAAACTGATGGTGGTATATAGAGAAGACTAAGAGCATTCAATTAAAAATGTGAAATGAAATTTTGGAAATATTTTTAAAAGATTGGATAACACATATAAAGTTCAGTACTTTCAATTATATTTTTTTTCTCATTAATTTATCTTATAACTTGATTACAGCTTCCCCTTCTTCCTCATCTCACAGCCCTGCCTAATTCCTCCCCTTCCCTAACCCTTTATTTTTCTCCTTAGAGAAAGGCAGGCCTCCCATGGGATATCAATCTGCCATAGCATATCAAGTTGCTACAGGACTAGGCACATCTTCTATTGAGGCTAGTCAAAGCAGCACAATTAAGGGAAAGGGATCCCAGGGCAGGTAACAGAGGCAGGGGCATCCTCTGCTCCAGTTCTTAGGGGAACTATATGGAGACAAAGCTGCATGTCTGTTAGATATTTGTAGGGAAACTAGGTCACGCCCATGAATGCTTTTTGGTTGGTGGTTCAGTCTGTGTGAGCTGCATTGTGCCCAGGTTATTTGATTCTGTAGGTTTTCATGTGGTGTCCTTGAGTTCTCTGGTTCCTTTAAACCACCCTCCCCTCTTCCACAAGGTTCCTCAAAGCTCTACCTAATGTTTGGCTGTGGGTCTTCTGCATCTATTTCCGTCAGCTGCCAGGTGAAGCCTCTCAGAGGACAGTTATGCTAGCCTCCTATCGGCAAATATAGCAGAATATCATTAATAGTTTCAGAAGTTGGCTCTTACTAATAGAATCGGTCTCACATTGGGCTACTCACTGCCCATTCCCTCAATTTCTGTTCCATTTTTATCCTTAACACTTTTGAAAGCAGGTGATATTTTTTGGTCAAAGGTTTTGTGCGTGGCTTGGTGTCCCAATTCTTCTACCAGAAGTCTTGTCTGTTTAAAGGAAGTTGCCATTTCAGGTTCCATATCACTTGATGCTACCTAGGGCCACTCTCATAGGTTTCTATGAGTTTTCCTTGTCCTAAGTTTATGGATTGTCCCAGAGATGCTTTGACCCACACCAGTTTCAAGTTCTCTCTCCATCTGTCCTCCCTTCACTATTATTTCCTGTGCACCTACCAACCCACCTCCCACCTAGTTCCTTCCCTCCATGTACCCCCAATGTCTATTTTATTTCCCATTCTGAGTGATATTTAAGCATTCAACCTTGATTCCTCCTTGTTATTTAGCTTCTTTGGGTCTGAGGATTGTTACATGGTTATCCTTTACTATAACTGTCCTCTACTAAATATCCACTTATTACTGAGTATATACCGTGTGTATCTTTCTGGGTCCGGGTTACCTCACTCAGGATAATCTTTTCTACATCCATCCAGTTGCCTGTAAATTTCATGATGTCATTGTTTTTAATAGCTGAGTAGTATCCCATGGTGTAAATATACCACACTTTTAAAAAATCCATTCCTCAGTTCAGGGACTGAACTGGCTATTAGGAATAAAGCTGCTATGAATATAGTTGAGCAAGTGTCCTTGTTATATGGTGGAGTATCTTTTGGCTCTATGCCATGAATGGTATAGCTGGGTCTTGAGGTACAACTATTCCCAATTTTCTCAGAAATTGTTGAATTAATTTCAATAATGGGTTCTACAAGTTTGCACTCCCACCAGCACATCACTGCTAGCATATACTGTCAGTTTAGTTTTTGATATTAGTTATTCTGACATGGGCCTGAAGATGGGTGGATGCAAGTACAGAGAGGGAGGAATGAGTCAGTGATGGGCATCAGAAGGAGTTTTACATCCTGACTGACTAGTAGTCAGAATGTATTATTAATTTTAAAAATTAATTATAATTTATTTACATTACATCCTGATTGTAATCCCCTCACTCTTATCTTCCTGTTCCCATGCTTCCTCCCTCTTCTGCCCTCTTTCCTTCCCCTAGACCTCTGAAAAGAAAGGGTCCTTCTGCCCCACTATCTGACCTCAGCCTATCAAGTCTCATCTGGATAGACTGCATACCCTTCCTTGGTGTTCTCACAGGGCCTCTCCAGGCCCACAGGGCTCCTCTAGAGGCAGGCAGAGCCTTTAGCATGACAATGGGGCTCAGGGGACATAGCAAGCTCACTGCTGATATGTGTGGCTCTAGGGTGATCCTAAAGGTACAGAATTGTCCTGGAAGGTGCCTAGCTTGAGTGTTCCTGGGGGTCAGGCAGGCCTCCTCTGGAAGGCAGGCAGAGTTTACATAAAGAGCTTACAAGCACAAATGGAAAATTATCCCATTTACAATAATGCTAAAGTGTGGATTATAGAGTAATATGCCTACAGATAACATTACATAAGTTTCCTGAGGAAATACCATAGGTATAAAAAGGGACAAAAGCTTAGGAAGTACTGGCATATATTCTGTTAGCAATGGGATTTGACACTTGTGACATTAAAGTTGAAATGCCTGCCAGATTAACTTTTGAATTTAGGGCAATTCCAATCACATAGCTTTTGATGGTTTTAAAAGCAGTTTAATCCAAATATTCTTAGGAAATAATATGGTTTTAAGTTTACAAAGAAGAAAATATGATATCAGATTGCAATATAGAAGGCACTTCATTTTTCACAAATTGCTTCCTTTGGCTTAATAAATGATATCATACAACTGGTTGTTTACTTGTAGTTTATAGCATACATTTATATGTACAGAAAATTTCATACTTAGTCACTTACAGTACCAAATATCATATATAAATTTAAGAAGAGATGAAAATTAAAACCTGAAACTTGCACAGTGACTTAAATTATTGTTAAAGCTTATTTATAGCAAATATAACTATAAACAAAGTTAAAATAACAAAGGAAGACTAATTAATAGATTATAAACAGAAGAAACAATCTTCATTCATAGTAAATATAGATATTTGTTCAATACACAAACTACAACTGTGATTGATTTGGTTTGTCTTTTAGGAAACATTTCTCACTCAATAAAATATTATAATTCATTATTGGTAGAAATACCTACAGTCTGTTTCTAGTTAGTGAGGACTAATGAGATCTGAAAGTCAGATTAAATATAGACAGGTCAATCCAGAGTTTCTGCACAATAAAAATCAAAGAAGTAACAGAGTAAGTAAGCAGCAAATGTTGTAACTATATAGAAGCATGCATCCATGAAGGACTGTGGGCTTTTAAAGAGAAAGTTACATTGCTCCAAGCCTGGAAAACTAGGTTTGTGAACCAACTTTAGCAAAAGGCAGATTATTCATGAGTTGATATATTGCAGGGAGGAGATAACAGCAAACTGTGGAACATAGGAAGGTTTTCACCGAGTACAGTTATTGAACTTTTCTATTCATATATGGAGTTTTGTGGTGTGTTAGATGGTATCAACTGATCCACAGTAAGAGCATACTCTTAAAAGAGTCATGATATAGGGGATCTTCATAATGAAGCAAAGAATAATTAGTACTTGGTTCAGTCATCCATATTGATCCAATCTGGCTTTGGGTGTCTCTTGTCTTTCCTTATAGAATGCTCACAAGATACAGTGATTACAGTAATGCAGATCCTAAGCCAGTGGCTCTCAGTCTTTGGGCGGAGACTCCTTTCCTGTCAAATGAACCTTTCACAGAGGTCACTCACCTGAGCTTATTAGAAAACAGTTACTTACATTACAATGTATAACAGAAGCAAATTTACATATGTGAAATAGCAACAAAAATAATTTTGTGATTAGTGGTCACTACTCTGAGAACAGTATTAAAGGGCTGCAGCATGAAGAAAGCTGAGAGTCACTGCTAAGCAATTTGCTTGTTCCTTCCCTGTTTATCAAGCTTGCCTCAGCTCCAGCATCTCAACTTAATTCCTTTGCAATTATCCAACTGCATTTCAATCATTTAAAAAATTCAGTAGTACATCATTGAAACTTGTTTACATTTGGTGACAAACAGATTTGAATAGCACTTTAGTGAATTCAATTTATATCACCTCATTTCACCAGAAATTTATGTTGAATTGAGACTGGAAACAAAACAGAGCATCTGGTTCTGGAAAATGGATCAGTTGATAAAGTACTTGCTATTCAAACATGAAGACCTGAATCTGATCCCTTGAATCCATATTACAGCCAAATAACAAAAACAAGTGCTGTGATGCCCATTTTTAACTAAATTGCTTGGGAGGCAGACGGGGTTGTCTGGAGTTCTTTGGATTAATGTGCTCCACATTCAGTAAGATTTCTTATCTCTAACCCAATGAACAAACAAATAAGTAAATAAAGTGAAGAGCAGATGAATATGATACCAGGCATCAGGATCTGGTTACAGCATTTACATGGTCATATACTCACACATCTACAGGCATAACCATACATACCTACACACACACACACACACACACACACAGAGAGAGAGAGAGAGAGAGAGAGAGAGAGAGAGAGAGAGAGAGAGAGAGAGAGAGAGAGAGAGAGAGATTGGAGAGTTGATTGGAGAGAGAGGACCGTCTCAGACATGAACTCTGATGCCCCATATTTGACCACTTCCTCTTGGTGGGGAGGCCTGGTGGCACTCAGAAAAGGATAATCAGGCTACCAAGATGAGACTTTATAGCCTATGACCATATAGTGGGGGAGGAGGTCTCCGTCAGTCACAGACATAGGGGACAGGAATAGGATGAAAGTGGGAGGGAGGGAGGAACTGGAGAATACAAGTGATGGGATAACAATTGAGATGTAATCTGAAGAAATTAATGAAATAAAATTTAAAAAAAGAAACAGCCACTTTTCTTTATTTCTTAGAATGTTTGCACTAAAATGAATCTTAATTCATTGGCAGCATAAGTCATCAAATTATCCCATGAGCTTCATATTGGTGTTTTCACAGCAGAAATTTACTTGGCTATAGTTACTACCCTTCAGAGAACTATGTTCTGGAATAATTTTAACAGACATATGTAGCCCTTTAAAGATGTGTAAATCTTTTCCCAAAGAAAGTTTTCTCTTTTCATTTTTTATTCTCACTGCTAGATCACTTCTGGCTCCAACTTCCTGAGGGAGAGGTGGTAGTGGTGGAAGTGAATGCCTTTAAGAAATAAAATACCAAAGATGTCATGCCTTCCTGTAATACAATCACACAAAATGACCCTGAATGACATTTGTACTCTTGTCTCCTCTATTTTCCGACTGCTGCGGTCCTGGTCAATTATAAAAATTAACATTTGCAATAGGAGATTCTAGTAAAAAGATGCCAAATTGGAAACGATTTATTTTTAAAAAAGAGAGAATATAAACATATATATCCTTTGCCTCCAAAGTGTGAAAGTTGAAAAGCAAGGGGGACCATCTTCAAAGTGTCTAAAATATTGATTTGTGGCATAATTCTTCAAAAACGTTTCAGATTATTTTTCCCTTAATAGTCCCTTAAGCTTTAGGCCTCTTGACAATGAACCTTGAACTTTCTGGGTTTAAGTATAGTTTTATTTTAAAGAAGAAATTTCATACTAGTATTGAGTTCTCTTTAGATACATAGACATTAGAGAACAAAAGAATTAGACTGAGAAAGCATATCCATTGATATTTTTCCTAGTAGCATGATTACTGTGGGCTTTCTTTGTTTTTGTGCAGCTACCCCCACTACTTCCTTCCCTCAGATGTTGCCCCAGCTGAGCATTTAAAAACAGTGTGTTTCCAGTCACTATACTGATTTGAGAAGTAAAAATTCCAGACATCCATGCCAGTACTGATTGTCTATACTTCTTTAATAAATCCTCCAAGTAAACTAAACTTGAGGAAGTGACCAAAGTGCATATATTGCAACACACACACACAAAGTAGTGGGTAAATTTTCTTTAAAAAATTAAGGAAAGGAGTTAATGAACTTGAGAAAAAACATTAAGAAAAAAAAGACACAAACATAGCTATACATTTATCAAATGGAGTCATAAAATATACTCCTATGTTTTCTTATATGTGGCATGATAATAGAACAGAAACAAAATTCATGTAATAGGTCCAGATGTTTTTCTTTTTCTTTTTCTTTTTAACCTCTATTGTTCCCTCCAAGGAATTAATGCCATGGAATGAATTGTCCTCCTGCTCCCAGTTCTGGGGGATAGATGGAAAAAACAACGAGGGACAAGCCACGGCCTTCAGGTTTCCTCCAGTCTGGGCTGTTTCTAGGCCACAGCTACTCAGGGAACAGTCCTGGCCCTGGGAAACAGCTACCTGACTGAGGTTCAGAACGCACATCCTGCAGAGCTCTATAAGGGTGAAGGCTGGCTCCAGACCAGACATCTTCCCAAGGTCAGATGCAATGAAGGTAGGAACAGAGTTGCAGGCCGAAGAGTCTGCAAGATCTGGGGCCCCTGGTTGGAGTTACTCCTGATGAGCCAGGAAGAAAGGGGCCTGGGAACACCCAAATGGATGTGATGAGACGGAGGTGGACACTACAGATCCCAGTCGAGAACTGCTTATCAATGAGCCGCTCCTCCTTGAGCTTGAAGTAGAACTTCTCCAGGGCACTGGCATAGCGGCAATACTCGCTGTCTGGAGGACTGCACAACCAAGCAGTTGACAATGACCGCTGCAGGCCAGCTACAAAAAGCATCTGGGTCACGTAGTAGCAACTGCACAACCTTTCGATCATGGTCTTCAGGTCAATGGGGAAGTCAGGGGCCTCTGACTTCTTCACAGGTTCCATGAAGGGCCAGGTGCTGGAGAGTGGCTTGATCTGAGCCAGCAGGCTTTTGAGGGTCCTGTACAGCTCCTTGCCCTTCTCCTTTCCCAATGGCTTCCAGCTTGTCTCTCAGATGCCAGGGACGCTCACCGCAGGGATCTGCCTCACACACACCTTGAAGCAGTTGAGTCCAGGGTAGCCTGGCGGATCTGTGCTTTTTGATTATCTCTTTTTGCTTCTTGATGATGTGGGACAGCTCCATGCAGTGGATCCAGGGATTCAGCTCGCACTCCATCAGTGTCACTTCTTCATAGTCCTTGATGCAGTCCAGATAGAGGCACTTGTGCACCTTGATGTCCTTGAAGAAGCCCTGCTTCTTGAATTAGCCAATGGCGTACTCATCAGCATTGGTGGGGAAGTACAGGATGCATTGCTTGATGTTGTACTCCTTGGGGTGACTCATCAGAGAGGTGCCAAAGCCCTTCACCTGCTCGTTTGAGGTGACAGCACAGAAGACGATTTCTGTGAAGCCCTGTGTGGGTAACACGCGGAAGCAAATCTCACCGATGATCCACCCATCCTTGACCAAGGCCAAAAGTCTTATGTTTCGGGTCAAAGACGAGGCGAGCAATATATTACATGGGCATTCATAGCAGCTGCTGGGAGTAGACATTCTGCAATCCCACAAGCCAGAGCAGCACTTGCTGGTTGGCCTTGGGCATCAGAGAGTTGCCAATAGGATGGAATTTGATGATGCCTCAGCGCGAGCTGTTTTGTCTTGGGCTGTATTGGCTGAACGCAGGTTTGTCTCAGGCCCCAGCATGGCAGCAGAGTCTGTGATGGTCACCATGACCTCATTGGCCAGCTCCATGGGAATATCACCCATCACACGGAGCCACTTAGCATCCTCCAAGTCAGGTTCTCAGGAAGCTTCCTCTTCTCTCCTGTTAGCACGGAATCAGCCCCCACGGAATCTAGGCTCAGTGGGTTGTTGCTCTCTCCACCCATGATGGGACAGAAGATGGGCATACTGAGAATAACTACTGCACTGACTGTGGCTGGCCGGGGCACAATCTGTGTCCCCTCTGAGGGTAGCATGGTGAAATCAGACTCCCAGATGGGAGAATTTGCCTCCTAGATCTCTTCCTCAAGCATGGACAGGAACTTGGGGAAGTGAGTAAGGATACCGGTCCTCTTTTCAGGTGTCAGTTTGTCCTTGACCCGAAATTTTTCCATTAGCTGCCAGAGGGTGACAGTGAAAATGGACCGCAGAAGGCTTTGTCCAAAGACGTGGGTGGTCTTGTATCAGAGAAGGCTATTGCAGGTCTTGGGTATGTGGCAGTAACAAAGCCATCTGGTATAATTGATCTTGTAGGTTGCAACATCCTCAAACTGGGACCACTGCCGGAACTGAGCAGGTGTCTCCAGCTTCCAGTAGTTAAGGCAGAGCAGGGACATCTTTGAGAGCTTAAACATTGTCTGCCACTTTCGGGCTGGTCGGGGGGTGGGGGGAGGATGGGGGATGGGCAGGTGGCTACCTTTGTACTGCACAAATTCAGTACACCCTGCTCAGTGTTAGCCCTCTCAAATGGTGGGCTGCTTAGGGATCTCTCTACCACTGGCCTAGTCATCTGCAGGATGCATTTCCACAGGATCTTGAAGAGGTAGAAATAGACATGTTTGGTGTCCATGTGCTCCTCCTTGTGAACAGACATGAATAGATTTTCTACATCTACTACTATTCCCAAGAGCCGGTTGATCTCATCCTCTGACACATTCTCCAGGTGGGACACATGGTCCACCAAGGGGTCATCACAGCTATGGCACAGCTCGCTCAGGTTGGCAGCTGGCTGCTGAAGGTCCATGCAGGGTGCACTGGGCGGTTTGGGATTTTTCCAGCCATTACACTTGCAGGGTTCACTGGCCTTGCAAACTGAGAAGACCCCTAGTTTCTCAAGCTTCTTGGCACATGACAGCCCCTGGACTTATGCCTTCATCTGGCTAGCACGCTGCTGCTGGTTCAGGCAAGATCAAGCCAGATCTCCCCGACCACTCCCTGGCCCCCCACTTCCAACTCTGCCTCCCCAGTCCCCGTGCTCCTGGATGGGTCTGCAGCTGGGGGCAGGAGCTGGGGCTAGTGTAGGAGCCAGAGTAGGTGCTGAAGGAGTCACATATTTTCATGACAAATTTAGTCTTATTAGACATTTTAATATCTCTGAGTAAAACCCTACTGCATTCCTGAGTCTTGAGAGGAAAGATGCATTCAACTGTGTAAAATATAAAATTAAGAGTGTTATATAACATTTTTTAACAATTTGGGTTTTTTTCTGTGCTATGCGTTTTGGGGTATATCTGTGATTTACATTCTTTTATTAATATTATTCTTCTGTTTTAGGCTAAGTTGTTTTCTCTTCTTTCCTTTTTTTTTTTTTTTTTGAGACAAGTTATCTTATAGTCCAGATTGACCTCAGATTAGCTATACAGCAGTAGATGACCTGAACTCCTGTGATACATCACTTTTATTTAAATGAATTTTTAAGATTGATAAGTAAAAGCATAGAATTTACATTTATTTTATTCAAGTAACATTCTTTTTCTCCTACTGATAATATATATACATATATATATATTTTTTAACAGAGAGAATTTCTGTTATTCATTGTTGTCAGATTGTATTCATCTAGATTATAATAGTGAATTTAAAAATCTTGCCTTCACATTAGAATTATGCAAACACTTAAAGATTTACCAAAATCCATGTGTCAGTCCATGTTTATGTAATTCACCTCCTATGGGTATACATTGAACTTCAGTTGTTCTTTCAAGTTTAACCTATGAGGCTATCGTACAGCTAGTGTGAAAGGGTGAAAAGGATGAGAGGCATGCGGATGACTGAGATTATGAGCGTAAATGAGAACTCTGCTTTCTGACACAGTGACTCTCCAACATGTGGTAGGCTTCTTCGTATTGACTTGTTTTATGCTGAAAGAAACAAATTCAAAGTCGAGGAGGTGAGGGGAAAAAAGCTTGGAATTTCATTTAGGAACAAATACCAGGAAGACTATTCGTCAAGAACTACAACATGTGCTATTTCATGACACAGCTATTTAATTATGAGTTATATTAGGAAGGATGACTTTGAACTTCTGAGTCTTATGCTCCCAAACCCACCAAGTGCTAAGATTACAGGTATACACTACCACACCCAGTTTATACAGAGTTTGGGGGCTAATCCTGGGCCTTCTACATGCATGCTAGTTACACAGTCCACCAAGTGAGCTATATTACTAGCTCACAAAGTTATATTCCATATGATAGGTAATGACTCTGAAGTTCTTAAACAGTGTTGTTCACACTAGAGGTTTTGGAACTGGAAGACACATGAAGATTTTATAAGGGGTTAGCCATGCATAACTGAAACTATATGTACTTTGTTTTACATTATTTACTAAACTGAATTGCCCAAGAAGGATATGTGGTTTGGAACTATTTTCTCGCCTGTAGTTTCTGTGCCATCTGCTTATTTTCCATTCTTGCTTCTATAGCATACAAAAGGATAATTAAGACTAAGAAATATAACTGGTTATGAATCTTGTGGTTTCTTGCAGCTTTCAGCCAAACCTGAATAGAAGGTCTCATAATGTATTAACTGGTAGGTCATTATAAATGAGCTTTAACAATGAATAACCCTGTACATTTAACACATACCATAAAATAGACTAAATGGAAAAGGTGACAGTAGAATAATACTGTAATGAAATATTTCAATTCCTCTCTGACCACATAAATAATAAAAATTAGTTCTTATATCTTTAAAAATTGAAGTATCGATGGCATTCATGCTAAAACACTCTAAATTATAAAACTAATAACAGTGTTCTGTATGTGTACAAATTTTCAACCTTCATGTAATTCATTGTAGATGTGTTTTCACTAAAATATTTTTCATGAGTTCTTTTTTTTTATTAATTTATTCTCGTTACATGTCAATGTTTATCCCATCCCTTGTATCCTCCCATTCCTCCCCCCCCCATTTTCCCATTATTCCCCTCCCCTATGACTGTTCCTGAGGGGGATTACCTCCCCCTGTATATTCTCATAGGGTATCAAGTCTCTTCGTGGCTACCAGCTGTCCTTCCTCTGAGTGCCACCACGTCTCCCCCTCCAGGGGACATGGTCAAATGTGAGGCACCAGAGTACCTGAGAAAGTCATATCACACTCTCCACTCAACTGTGGAGAATATTCTGACCATTGGCTAGATCTGGGAAGGGGTTTAAAGTTTACCGCCTGTATTGTCCTTGGCTGGTGCCTTAGTTTGAGCGGGACCCCTGGGCCCAAATCTGCCTATCATATTGTTCTACTTGTAGATTTCTAGGACCCTCTGTATCCTTTTATTTTGCTATTCTCCCATGCGTCTCTCATTTAGAGTCCCAATAGGATGCCCTCCCCTCTGTCCCAGTTTCCTGGTAAGTGAAGGCTTTCGTGGGACATGCCCCTTGGGCTAGTATGCAGATATAACTGAGTATATACCATTTGATTCTTTCTGCTTCTGGGTTAACTCACTCATTATGATCATTTCTAGCTCAATCCATTTATCCACAAATTTCGGGAATTTCTTGTTTTTAATAGCTGAGTAGTATTCCATAGTGTATATGTACCACAGTTTCTTTATCCACTCTTCTATTGAGGGACACTTAGGCTGTTTCCATGTTCTGGCTATTATGAATAAGGCTGCTATGAACATGGTTGAGCAAATTTTCTTGTTGTGTGCTGGAGCATCTTCTGGGTATATACCAAGGAGTGGAATAGCTGGGTCTGGAGGAAGCCCTATTCCCATTTTTCTGAGATAGCACCAGATAGATTTCCAAAGTGGCTGTACTAGTTTGCATTCCCACCAGCAATGAAGGAGTGTTCCTCTCTCCCCACATCCTCGCCAGCATGTGGTGTCGCTTGAGTTTTTGATCTTAGCCATTCTGATGGGTGTAAGATGGAATCTCAGAGTTGTTTTGATTTGCATTTCCCTGATGACTAAGGAGGTTGAGCATTTCTTTAAGTGTTTCTCAGCCATTTGATACTCCTCTGTTGAGAATTCTCTGTTTAGTTCCAAGCTCCATTTCTCAATTGGGTTATTCAGCCCTGGTGGTGTTTAATTTCTTGAGTTCTTTATATATTTTGGATATTAGACCTTTGTCAGATGTAGGGTTGTATAAAATATATGTGTTGACCAGTTATATGCTTTTATAGATAGTTCTAAAAATTCATCAATTCAAACCTTTTTTATTTCATAGAATGACAAAAATAAGTATATTTATGTTCATATTATTGTTTTAGAAGCAACAGAAAGTTGATCAACAAAGTATGCCAAGTGCCAACATATGTATTTATTTTTAAATGCCTGTATGAAGATGTGCCTTGAATCATACAAGTGCACTTTAAAATTTATGTACAGATTAAATTTTTTCAGAGAGATCTAACACAATCCCTCAGTGGGAAAAAGTACTTGCATGGCAAGCTTGAGGACTAAAGGTCAAACAAGGGTACCTTTAAAGGTCGAAAGGTCGAAAGAGAACAGTCTCTGCAAGTTATTTCTATGATATCTACATGTACGCTCTGACGTGCTCTCTCTCTCTCTGCCTCCTCCACCCTCAATCTCTCTCTCTCTCTCTGTCTCTTTCTTTCACATCTACACATTCATATATACCAGTAATAATATTATAATGTTTTTATATTTTTGTAAGAATGGTAAACAATAATAATTTTTTCCAGAAATATTTTCAGGATTTACATGAATAAGAATATTTTGAGATTTTTGATCAGTAAGTTAACAGATGTTTGTTAGAAGCATGTATCAAACTATAATCAGTCAGCCTGCTACATATATTTGATAGAATATGATTAATAAGATATTTATGTGTTATTTTTTCAAAAATGCATTTCTATTCATTTGTAGTACAGACCTGTGCTGTATACTTATAAAATTGTATTTTTTTCCAAATGTCAAAAGTAAAGCATTAACATATAAAATATAAACCTGTCTTGATACATACATAAATTGGTGTCCTCTCCATCCAGTTAGTAAATTTACATCCTAAGTTTTCATTCTCTCTCTTTGTCTCTCTCTCTCTCTCTGTATGTTTGTCTCTCTCTGACTCTCTGTGTCTCTGTTTTTCTGTCTGTCTTTCTCTTTCTGTGTGTGTTTGTGTGTGTGTGTGTCTTTTTCTCGGATATTTGTGTATGTATGTGCATTTTGAGAATTAGGTCAGAAGACAGTGTTCACTAAATATGATACTTTGAAAAGCATAACTATAATTTTGAAGATTTTTGTACAGATATTATTAATTTTAATGAATATATCAAAATAAAGACTTTCCTTTATTTAAACAAATTTAAATTTTAACAAAATGTTTACCCAGACAATTAAACTTTTTCAGTTTGTTTTTAAAAAGGACCTCATTCAAACAGGTTCTGAGTAAACTTAAAGTAAATACAACCAGACTATTGTGACCTCACCCAAGTGCAAAAAATTGCATCTTTATTCAGTTGGTACCTGATTAGAGGCCAAGCCACTGATGACATATTTGATAATGTGGAAGATTTTGTGATCTACAGGAAAATACAGAGCTTGAAGGTAGAGTTATTTGAAAAAAAATAATCTATCTCAAATTAAACTAACTTGGATTTTAACTCTGGCTTTATCTTTTGTACATATTGTTCAAAGGTCCTATTCTCTGTTCTGCAAAAAGAATCTCATTCAAGAGTCTTGTGAAAATTAAAAAAGATAAAACTATTTAGACAATAGATTTATGGAAACTGTTAATACTCTTGGTTTTCTTTCTTTCTTTTTTTTGGGGGGGGGGCTTTTTGAGACAGGGTTTCTCTGTGTAGCCTTGGCTGTCCTAGACTTGTTTTGTAGACCAGGCTGGCCTTGAACTCATAGCAATCTGCCTGCCTCTGCCTCCTGAGTGCTGAGATTAAAGGCGTGGACCACCACGCCCGGCTACTCTTGCTTTTCTAAATTAGACTTCTAAGATTGAAACTACCTATTATTTAATATATATATATATATATATATATATATATATTTTAAAGCTTTATCAAATTATAATTTCATGATACCACAATTAATGTAAAATGCTTATTTAATTCACCCATATTTTCTGACTCATTTATTCTTTGCATCGTTCATTCATGACCTTACTATAATATGCCAGATATAATGTTTCATGTGCATTATATTGTAAATCCTGCTCCAATAAAATATACATTTGGATGACATGTCTGATTTTATATGATTATTTATTATCCCTAAGGCTATGAGTTTTATGTGAAGTCTTAAAAGTCCTTCAGAATCCGCTTGCACCAAGATTTTTCCTTGAAGTTTAATAATATTGTGCTATAAAAATTACTTTGTAAATTTCAATGTAGTTTGAAAATATCAGAGGTTCTGAAATATGGAGTTATAGGTAGAGATAGGTAATTAGACATGCATGTAAAATTATCTATCAAATAATTCTGTGTTAAAGAGGAAGGTCCAGGATATTGAAATTGTTTCATTTGGTTATACATGAATAGTGTAAAATATGTTTACAGTAGTGAAATTATTTTTGCTGTAGGGCTTTGGTAGTGGAAATCTCCAGAGGGGATGAAAGAGAAAGAGTATAATGGAGGAAGTTTTGCCAGGGGCTAAAACAAACAGGGCAAAAGGGGAGCACTTATTCACTGCTGATGAGATGGAAACTAGATGCAGCTCTACCAAAATCAGTGTGGTGGTCTTTTACAACCCTGAACATAGATAGACCATATCATCCAGATAACCTGCTCCTGGAAATATATCCAATGGGATTGATGCTTCCAGGGAAGTTAGCACAAATTAAAAACTGTTACCTTATTAATTAGCTATATTTCTTCCACTTAAGTCAATATGCCTGCCCTTCATTAAACACACATACATATTATGGACTATATATAGCATGTAAGGAAAAGTGTGGCTGTCTAGGTAGTTCCCAGGGAAAAATGAATAAAGCAAATGAGATTGAAATTGTTGCTTACATTTGTTGTCATTTGTAGAAGACAAGATTTGTTCTTTGTTATCAAAAGAAAAAAACCACAACATTGCATACATAGTAAGGAGGGAAGATGATCATCCTTATTTATCTTCTTGTATCTATGGGACTGTTGGACAAGTCTAGAGTGACTTTCTCAGGATGAACCCAAATCATTTCCAGGGTACTTTTTCTTCTCATTATCTATGTCAATAAAAAAGATCTTCACTTGGACAGTAATATATGTGAAGCTACTTAAATTTCTTAATGATATATTTGTAATCCTCCTTGTGTCTAGTGGCCAATCTCTGATGATCTTAGAGGTCATCAGTTTTTTTTCCATAAAGCAGAGCTTAAATTTTTCTTCAATTAAAAATCCAGCATAAGGTGATACAACAAAATGTCATTATAAGCCATATATAACTTCTAAGAAATTACTGTACCTAGGTATTATGAGTCTGTAATTCAAGGATGTACTACCTACCTACTACCTATGTTTTCTTATTTGGAAAGTCTAGACTCATTAATAATATTGTATCCCTCTGCTATATTAAACCACATCCAAAAGAATCAGGTAACATGAGTTCTTTTGATATTAGATGCTCTTATTCTATCAAGCAAATTATTGAAAAGCAATTGTGTATTTTTTTAAATAATAGTACCTTATAGGGTCTACATGCTTGCTGCTTACTTTTACCTGTTTCTTTTCTCTTCTGATAATTCATAAATTTTCCTCTCTTGGTGTTTAATTAATGGAGAATTTTTGTATGTCATTGGCACTCTCACATTTTCTTGCATTTATATGTTCCTTGAATACCAACATTGAAGTCTGCACATTTGGTAGACTAAACATCAATTTTAAATCAAACCAAAGAGATATTTCATACCTTTCAGGATAGCTATTAGCAAAAAGTAAAAATGATTAAATCATTACAAAGAATGGAGAAAATTATGCTATTAGCTACTGTTTGTGGTAACATACATTAGTGCAAGTATAATGATAAACTCTGAGCTGAAATCAATAAATTAGAAGCAAAGAGAACAATTCCAAGAATCAATGAAACCAGGAGCTGGTTCCTTGAGAAAATCAGCAAGGCAGACAAACCTTTAGCTAAGCTAAATAAAGGCAGAGAGAGAGAGAGAGAGTATTAAAATCAACAAAATCAGAAATGAAAATGGAGACATAAAAACAGACATCGAGGAAATTCAAAAAATCATTAAGTCTTACTTCAAAAGCCTATATGCCACAAAATTGAAAATTTAAATGAAATGAACAATTTTCTTGATATCTATGAATTACCAAAATTGAATCAAGATAATGTAAACAAATTAAATAATTCTATGTCTCCTAAAGAAATAGAAGTAGTCATCAAAAGTCTTCCAACCAAAAAAATCACAAGGCTGGATGGATTCAGTACAGAATTCTACCATACCCTCAAAGAAGAGATCATACCAATTCTCTTCAAACTATTCCACAAAAAATAATCAGAAGAAATATTAACAAACTGATTCTATGAGAACAGAGTCAGCTTAATCCCTAAACCACACAAAGACTCAACAAAGAAAATTTCAGACAAATTGCCCTTAAGAATATTTATGCAAAAATACTTAATAAAATACATACAAATAATATCCAAGAAGACATAAAAATATTCATCATGACCAAGTAGGCATAATTCCAGGCATGCAAAATGGTTGAAAATACAGAAATCCATCAATCTAACCCATCATATAAACAAACTGAAAGAAAAAAGCCACATGATCATCTACTTATATGCTGAAAAAACATTTGACAAAATCACTCATTTATGTTAAAAGTCCTGGAGATATCAGGGATACAAGGAAAAGGCCTAAACATAGTAAAGGCAACATACATCAAACCCATAACCAACATCAAACTAAATGGAGAGAAGCTTAAATCAATTCCACTGAAATCAGGGACATGATAAGGCTTTCCACTCTCTCCATCTATCTTCAATGTACTATTTGAAGTCCTATCTAGAGCAATAAGACAACTAAAGAAGATCAAAGATATTTAAATTGCAAGGGAAGAAGTCAAAATATCACTATTCTCAGATAATATGATAATATACATAAGTGACACCAAAAATTCTACCAAGGATCTTCTACAGCTTATAAACACCTTCAGCAAAGTGGCTGGATACAAAGTCAACTCAATAAATTAGTAGCCTTCCTTTTAACAAAAGAAAAACAGGCTGAGAACGAAATTAGGGAAACAACACCCTTCACAATAGACATAAAAACATACAGTGTCTTGGTGTAACTCTAATTAAGGAAGGGAAACACTTGTATGAAATAAACTTCAAATCTCTCAAGAAAGAAAATGAAGAAGACATCAGAAGATGAAAATATCTCCCATGGTCCTGGACCAGGAGGATTAACATAGTAAAAATGGCCATCTTACGAAAAGCAATCTACAGATTCAATGTAATTCCACCCCCCCCAAAATGCCAACACAATTCTTTATAGACCCTGAAAGAATAACTCTCATCTTCATATGGAAAATCAAACAATCAATCAAACAAAACTCCAAATACCTAAGTCAATTCTCTAAAACAAAAGATCTTCTGGAGGTATCTCCATGCCTGATCTAAAGCTATACTATAGAGTAATAGTAATTAAAAAAATGGCATGGTACTAGCATAGAAACAGACAGGTGGATCAATAGAATCAAATAGAAGACCCAGAAATAAATCCACACATCCATAAACATCTTATTTTTGACAAAGAAACCGAAAACATACAATGAATAAAAGCAGAACATATTCAACAAAAGGTGCTGGTCTAACTGGACATCCACATGTAGAAAGATGTATCACCCAGCACAATACTAAAGTCGAAGTTGATCATAGACCTCATCATAAAACCAGACACACTAAATCTGTTAGAATAAAAAATTGGGAAGAGCCCTGAATTTATTGGCACACAGAGGACAACTTCCTGATCAGAATGCCAATATCTCTGGCTCTAAGATGAATAATTAATAAATGGGACCTCATGAAACTGAAAATCTTCTGTAAGGCAAACTATACTGTCAACAGAAGAAAATGACAGCCTACGGGCTGGGAAGATCTTCACCAACCATATAAACAGCTAATATCCAAAACATATTAAAAAATCGAGAAATTAAGTACCACCAAACCAAATGATCCTACTTAAAAAATGGGATACAGAACTAAAAGAATTTTTAACAAAGGAATATAGAATGGCAGAGAAACAATTAATAAAATGCTTAAGTCCCTTGTCATCAGGGAAATGCAAATAAAAACGACTATGAGATTCCATCTTACACTTGTCTGAATGACTAAGATCAAAAACTCAAGTGACAGCACATAGGCAAGGATGTGGAGAAAGAAGACACTCCTCCACGCTGGTGGGAGTGCAACCTTTAACAACCACTTAGGAAATCACTATGACACTTTCTCAGAAAATTGGAAATAGTTCTACCTCAAGACATAGTAATACCATTTCTGTGTATATATTTGAAAGATGTTCCAGCATACAACAAGGACATTTGCCTAAATATGTTCATAGCAGCTTTATTCATAATAGCCAGAATCTGGAAACAATCTAGATGTCCCTCAACCAAAGAACATATAAAGAAACTGTGGTATATTTACACAATGAAATACTACTCATCTATTTTTATTAAAAAAAATAGTATTTTATTTGTTTAAATACTTTTTAACCTATACATTTATGCTTTTTCACACAAATATATACACTATATATACAGATATGTATATGTATACATATATATTAAACTACATACAGCAAGAAGAACCAGAAAACAGTTAGGAATTATATAAATGTTACATTCATAGTGTTTTGGCTATTTGTATTTGACAACCTTGAAGAAAACATATTTCCTATCTTGGTGAATCTAAAATTCTGAATGTAAATCAATATCTATTATATCTCATTTCTATCAACTTAAAACCTCTAGACATAAAAACATCTTAACTCCTAAACAAGTAAGCTTAATTGTAAAGCTAAACTATCTGGTCCCCAACCCCATTAGGGACTCGAGAAGAAATAAAATTAACTACCTGATTAAACAGGAAGTGCAGGTTAGCAGCTTCTAAAACAAAATAAAACAACAATGAAAAATGACGGAGATGGTTTGCTGTCTGAATGCCTGAACAGTCACCCAAAACTCTTTATAACATTGGAGCATCATGTTCTATTAAAAATCAAGGAAAATTTGAAATTTGCAGGCAAATGGATAGAACTAGAATAGATCATCCTCAGTGAGGTAACTCAGACCCAGAAAGACATGTATGGTATATACTTACTTATAAGTGGGTACTAGCCATGTAATACAGGATAACCACAGTACAATACATAGACATAAGGAAGGTAAAGAACAAGGAGGACCCTTCAGGGTGGAGTACAGAGAGTCTTATGGAAGAGTTGAGAGATAAAAGGACCTGGAGTGGATAGGAGCTCCTCAAGGAGTCCAATGGAGACTAGAATTTCTGGCAGGGGAAGTGGGGGTACTGCGGGGACTGATGCACCAACCAAGAGCAATGCATGGTGAGGACCTAGAAACTCTGCTCATATGTAGTCAATAGGCAGCACAGTCTCCTTGTGAGTCCCATAGTATGAATAGTAGGGGTTACTTCTTACATGAACTCTGGTACCAACTCATTGGTCACTACTTCCCCATGGCAGGACAGCCTTGCCAGGCCACAGAGGATGAGGATACAGGCAGTCCAGATGAGACTTGATAGGCTGAGGTCCCCTACTTGAGAACTAAGGAAATTGTGGAGGAGGATGGGAGATGGAGACTGGGACTGGAAGGCGACATAGGAGAGGTTACAATTGGCATGTAAAGTGAACAAATTAAAAAAAAAAATAGAAAGAGGAGCTTCCATGATAGTACAAGCATTTCATTCAATTTGTCCTAAATAATGTAAAGTAAATTTGCTAGATTAAATTATTCATGCTGTAGGTTTTTGACACTGGAAAAAGAAGGAAAAAAGAGGGGCAAAAAAAGAGTGTAATGGAGAATGCATTTGGACATGGAGACCATCATAGAAGACATGATGAAAGTTAACTGAAAAAATAATGAATGGAGCTGGAGAGGATCTGGAAGGAATTTGGAAAATATGGAGGTGAACATTATCAACATACATTGTATGCTTAAAATAAATTCACAACCACAGTGATCTTCATCCCTGCCTATTAATGTAATGCTACATGGATAATGGTATTGTAGATGTAATTAAACTTATTAATCAATTTAAAAAATAAATAAATAAATTCACAAAAAGCTAATACAAATATTACAATTAAAATTTAAAAAGTATGATTCCAATTGATAATACCATAACTTGAGAGGTAGAGTCAGGAGTATCAAAAGGTTAATCCAGTTCAAGATATGTGATAGAATCTTCTCAATAAATAAGGTAAAATAAAAACTAAAACAAAATATGAGGAATATGTCTGTTCATGTTGTATTATATTTATATTTTTACTAAATTATTATACTATATCTGTCCTTACTACTTAATAAATACTTAACTTCTTAGGATAGGTACATTAATTTGCTTGATTATAATAACAAGCTGATAATATGCAGATATATTTTTATACCATAGATGTATATTAAGTGAATAATTATTATAAAATATGACTATACATTAAAATGCATATATATCTGATACTTAAACAATAGTAAAACCTATTAATAGATTTCAAATGAGTATTCTTGGTGTATAGAAAATTACTTTATTCAACTTAATTGTAACAATTGATCTTGAGAAATTTTGTTTAGAGGATTGATGAGCCTCACATTTGTGAAAATGTTGTTTTAATTTGTAGGTCTCAAATGCTCAATTATTCCAATATGTTTCAGTACCCTTTAACATCCTCTATGTTATTTCCATTTTTATATTTCTCATTTATACTGATGGTTGTGCCATTCTCCCAATATCTTTGCCCTTTCTTTTTCAAATTTACAACCCCCACAATATTTCTCAAAGTATTTATCATGTGTTTCTCATCACTTATGTACTTATTTCTTTCAATCTATTGCTTTATATTTTTCACTTTAAATCATAACTATTCACCCAACAAATAGGTAACCATCTCTCTCCATTTTAGTATTACTTATAACTAGATGATGTGGATAAATATACATATAAGGCAAATAATCACAGCTTCCATGTCAGCCATCTTGCAAACAATTATCCATGATGAGTTTCATAAGGTGAGAAAGCAATGGAGATGAATAGAAAGTTGAAAGAAGTAAAAGAAAGAGGGGTGAATGTGAAAGATGACAGAGAATGAAATAAAAGGTGAAAATTACTTGATATATAGAGACTCAGAAAGCTCTGAATAACTGTTATTTAAACAGAAGTTGATATATATTAGATAATCAAATACACAAAATAATTGGGTAGCAGAAAAAATACCCCATGAAAATGCAGATCCCTAATAGTAAAAATTCAGATTTTTAAGGAAATAAAGGAGGAAAGAGTGGGATATATTTGGAATGAAGGCAATTAGAAACCAAGCTGCAGAGAATCTAGATCTTGTATCATCTGGTGTTTTTGGTGCCTTTTCAAAAGTTATAATTTTTTTCTGAGAAAAGGATTAGGAAGGCATTGGTGGACTGGAAGGTTTACAAAAGTCAAGAAGCAGATGTTAATTCAGGATAAAATCTCTTGATGAAATATGCAGAAATCTTCAGACAAGACAAAATCTGAAGGGAGAATTAGACTGAGTAATTTTAGCATAAGGATTATCTTATCCAAATTAGTGGTAGTAATAATGCAAGAAGTAGAGAAATCAGACAAGGTTGAATGAATGTAAGATAGAGTCTGAGAAAACAGTCACTTTTTTTCTCAGTTTCTGAATCATTTGCAAAGGGAGAGGACACTGCACTCTATTGAACTAAGAGAATAATAAACATTCAATAAGGGTTTGTTGAATAAACTAATGAAAAATTAAGTTTATAAAAGGAATGCAAAAGTTTGCAAAGACATTAAACAGTTTTCATAAGTTACTTTTGAGATGTTTGTTTAATATATAGATGAATATTTGAGGAGGCAATGAAAAATGAATGTGGATGTCAGAAAAATTGATCATTGTTAGACACATGTGTTTTCCTATTTTATTTATCTATCTATCTATCTATCTATCTATCTATCTATCTATCTATCTATTTATTTATTTATACCTGGCCACAATTTCCAGTCTCCTCTCCTTCCAGGCATCCCTACTTTCCCTCCCCCATCTGCTCCTTCTCCTTTTCTCTTCAGAAAAGGGGAACCTCCCATTATTCCCCTAATTCTTTAAGTCATTATTGATATGAATGCTTTGTGAAACAAGTACTTGCCTAACATATTCATCCCTTGCCTCCTATTTTATACTCAGTTAACAACTAATCTACAATAACTCTTGTCTGACTCTAGCATCTCCACTACATTGGTATTACTACTCTTTTCTATAAAAAGTTATAGTAATACTTAGCTTTTAAATCAAATGATTTTTTACTTGAGTGCTGAATTTTTTATTTATATGTTGTCAAAATTACCAGACTAGGAATACCTTGATGGCAGGAAAAATGGATTCACGCCTTAATATCCATCCTTAATACCTCATATGAACCACTAAGAAGTCTAAACTTTCAAGATAAAGGCATGTGTACACATATTGAATTTCCATCACATTCTTAACAATATTTTAGTCCCTCTTTACAAGATAAAAAAGAGTAATGGTCTCCAGAAGCTCATATTTAATCAGTAAGTCTATTTAGAAGATAGAAGATACTATGCAGAAATTTAAAGGAAATAATCATGAAAACCACTTTGAGACTTCATGAAAATGTAATTTTAAGACCTTTTTGAGAAACAGGAAACATTCAGTTAATGACATGAGGACAGATAATTCCAATTATAGGAGCATGTGGAACAGAGCCCTATGTTTGAACCAGCTTTATATTTGGAGGAAGACCCTGACAACCAGTGTGTCGTCAATGTTGTCAGTAAAACATGAATTATTTTATCAATTTTAAGTACATCTTATTACATACTATCAGACACCTAACCATCATTTACTTTTAGTCTCATTTTTGAAACTGTGATTGAAATATCTAAATTAGTTTGGAATTCTATGGAACTAACAAAGTCTCAGAAGATTTACTTAGAATATCTTTATATACCATATTCACCCAACAGGAGTATTAAGTGGAATCAACCAATAAATTTTATGGGTTAATGTAAGGGTTATATTTTGTTCTAACATTTAAAGAGAACATGCCCATATTTTTTTTTCTCCAAAGTACCAGGTTTCTAGTTTTCAACGCTTGAATATTTTGTGGAAGCACACCCATCTTGATGCTATTTATGCTACCAAGCATGGTTACTTTTGCTTCAGTTATTCATGTAAATTTTAAATTAAACTCTTGCCTGAAAAAATATAAAAAGATATTTACTTCTAAATAAAATACATGTAAGCAAGATTACGTTATCATTTATTTATCATACCATCAACAGACACAATTCCTTCCAGAATTGTGAAAAGGGCCAGATTGTAAATATTTTAATTTTTTGTGGTGAGCATGTGTAGAAGCCAGAGAATGGCTCTTAATATTTTATTCAAAAGCCACATTTATCATTTTGAAATGAGGTCACTCATTAGCCCAGAATTCACCAATTACACTATTCTAGATATCTTTGTAATCATTTCACTGGGATTAAAAGCATGTGCCATCACACCCAACATTTTGTGGTATCATATAAAGAAAAACTATAACTCTAAATAGATATGTATCTCTTCTCTCTTTTCATTCACTCCTTTCCCTTTTCTCTCCTTTGTTCTCTCATTAAAGAAGATAAAACAGTATGCAGATATAAGTGAGTATATACCATTTGATTCTTTCTGCTTCTGGGTTAACTCACTCATTATGATCATTTCTAGCTCAATCCATTTATCCACAAATTTCGGGAATTCCTTGTTTTTAATAGCTGAGTAGTATTCCATAGTGTATATGTACCACAGTTTCTTTATCCACTCTTCTACTGAGGGACACTTAGGCTGTTTCCATGTTCTGGCTATTATGAATAAGGCTGCTATGAACATGGTTGAGCAAATTTTCTTGTTGTGTGCTGGAGCATCTTCTGGGTATATTCCAAGGAGTGGAATAGCTGGGTCTTGAGGAAGCCCTATTCCCATTTTTCTGAGATAGCACCAGATAGATTTCCAAAGTGGCTGTACTAGTTTGCATTCCCACCAGCAATGAAGGAGTGTTCCTCTCTCCCCACATCCTCGCCAGCATGTGGTGTCGCTTGAATTTTTGATCTTAGCCATTCTGATGGGTGTAAGACGCATGGGAGCACAGCAAAATAAAAGGATCCAGAGGGTCCTAGAAATCTACAAGTAGAACAATATGATAGGCAGATTTGGGCCCAGGGGTCCCGCTCAAACTAAGGCACCAGCCAAGGACAATACAGGAGGTAAACTTTAAACCCCTTCCCAGATCTAGCCAATGGTCAGAATATTCTCCACAGTTGAGTGGAGAGTGTGATACGACTTTCTCACATACTCTGGTGCCTCACATTTGACCATGTCCCCTGGAGGGGGAGACCTGGTGGCACTCAGAGGAAGGACAGCAAGTAGCCAAGAAGAGACTTGATACCCTATGAGAATATATAGGGGGACGTAATCCCCCTCAGGAACAGTCATAGGGGAGGGGAATAATGGGAAAATGGGGGGGGAGGAATGGGAGGATACAAGGGATGGGATAAACATTGAGATGTAACAAGAATAAATTAATAAAAAAAAACAAACAAAAAAAAAAAAAAAAAAAAAAAAAAAAAAAAAAAAAGAGATAAACAAAAGTGTTATTAATTGTAACCTTCAACAATTGTAACTCTTCAAATGGAAAACACTACAGAACCACATAGGTCAGGTTTACTTAGTCCAAGGCAAACTTGCTTTCACAGGAATAAAGCACATGTGCTGCAATATTCATTCTTCCAGAAGTACTACAAAGATGTGAAGTGGGCTCTTGTTTTTTACTTTGACAGTAGTTAATCAACTCATTAGTTTTCTAATTTGTACCTTGATCTTTTATCTTAATGAAAACTCACTTCTCTTGTCTACTTTCCTCTTACAATTAACAGTGAACTAATCTATATACTAGCTGGTTTTGGATATTTTCACCTTGAATATATGAGTATAAATTATACTGCTTCATGTGTGTGTCTTATTCATTCATAATATTTTATGGTACCTCATAGAAAAGCATGGCAGAATCGTCAAGATTTATTGAGTAAACATTAGTCAATTCAAGGCAAGAATGTAAGTTCTTAGCCTTTAACTAAAAAATTGTAGCATACTGGAACATGCATCTAATTCTTTGGGGATTGTAGGTAGAAGGAAAATACCCTTAAACTGCAATATTCTTACTGATTAGTTCAATTTATATATTAATTTCTTAAGAAAAGGTAAAATATGCAGGAATAACATTCCTTGCTTTAAAGCTATTTCTTCATTCAAAATGTTTCTATGAATTTAATTTGATGTGCAGGTATGATCTGTTTCTCCTTGGATATTTTATGTTCATGGAGAATGTTTTTCTCTTATGTTTTTATCCAGATAATCAATAACAAAAATAATACTCTCTAAAAACAAGGCATTCTTTGAAATCAGGAAAGTATATTATTTTAATCTCTGTTGTTCCTCCCCACTTTTACACACACACACATATATACACAGGATATGTATATATGTATATTATAGTATTTTATTACACACACACACACACACGCACACGCATGCGTGCGCGCGCACACACACAGGGCACAGAGAACCAACATTACTGCTACAATCAGGAAATCAAATTGGGTCAAAATCAACAAAAGAAAATAATCTTAGAGAACTAATAGCCTTTTAAAAAGTCTGTATTGTAAAATCCACTTAGATCATTCTGATAATTCTGAACTATGGAGTACCAGTGTATTCCACATAGTCTGTGTTCCTGTGATCTCCTCCTCTTCCTCCTCCTCCTCTTCCTCTTCTTTTTGGTCAACAGTGATGCCATCATGAATTAAAGGATTCAAGTTTTAACACATTTCCCAATTCAAAATAATCAACATATTTAGTTCAATTGAATTTCATAAATGCATTGTGTATGGCCTCTCTCTCTCTCTCTCTCTCTCTCTCTCTCTCTCTCTCTCTCTCTCTCTCTCTCTCTCTCTCTCTCTCTCTCTCTCTCTCTCTCTCTCTCTCTGTGTGTGTGTGTATGTGTGTGTGTCTGTGTGTGTGTGTGTGTGTAGAATTACTCCCATGATTATAAACTCAAACAACATAGGGTCTTTGCCTGAGAGAAGTACACAGGGAAACTGTCAAGACTTGTATGTAAATTTTAAAAGTATGTAACAGATGTTAAAATGGGGATATGGATATATAGGTGACACTTCCAATTCTGCCTGTGAGGCTTAGGAAATCCTTCATAGGGTTGGTGATTAACTTGGTTTGAAAAAGACTCAAGTTTCTGTAGCTAGAGAAAAGTGCACCAACGTAATTTTTTTGGCATTCTTGGAAAACAATCTGGTTAACAAAATGTAATTTCCATTATGTTCCTCTCTATATAAATTACATTTATAGATGACATGGATGATAAATATTTAAAATCAAATGTCTTATAAAATTTAAATGAGAACTTCCATATAACCTACGACATATTTTCATTTTCTTTTTTCTCATTTTTATGAAAAGTGATCTCTGATTATTTTTAAAATACCACATGGTTAAAATTTATTAATTTGGAATGAAAAATGGCCACCAAGTATTTACACAAATTCAGCCCTTTTGTTTAACTTTGTCTCATTTCTTAAACATACATACCTTCAGATGAACAATCAGACTCATACTTGACAATTACCCAAATTAAGGCTCAAACCACTGGTAATCATTTGTACTTTCATCTCTTCCTTTTATATTACTAATAGGATTTTTACTTCTTTATATGAATTATTAAGTTGTTGAATTTATTAAAAACTTTTATATCTTAAGAAAGAATATTTGTATCAAAAAGGAGCATAATATTTTTTTAATTAAGTGCTTTCAATTTAGTTGAGGAACAGTTGCAAGATGAATATTACACTTTGATTAATATGCATTACACCTTGATTAGATGAACACTATACTTAAAATATAACACATGCTTGACATGCATGTGAATGATAAAAATGAATTATCAAATGTATTAGTTACCTGTCTTTTTGGTGAGGCAAAATTCCTGACAAGGACAGATGAGGAGGAAGGAAAAATATATCTTGTCTCAGATACTGAGTGTATAGTCCATCATGAAGAGGACATCATGGGAGCATGAACTTAAGACCGCATAATAATAATAATAATAATAATAATAATAATAATAATAATAATAATAATAATAATAATAATATATTTTAGTTTTTTGAGACAGGTTCTCTATGCAAAGCCTGTGTAGCGTTGGCTGTGCTTGAACTAGCTCTGTAGACCAGGCTGGCTTACTCACAAAGATCCACTTGCTGCTGCCTCTGTGCTGGGGTTAAAGGCCTGTGCCTGAGGCTGCTGTTCTCATTGCAGCATAACAATGAATTCTAGAACACATTTTAATTTCTCATTTTTCTTTAGTCCAGGACCCCAGCACATGGTGTGGTCCTGCCTTTATTTAATGTGAATTTTTCAACTTTAAAGTACCTAATCTCAATAATCTCTCACAACATGCATAAAGGATTTTTTCTTAAGTTATTTTAAATCAGTTTTATCTGTGGGTCACAATCCTCTTGGAGGCTGCATATCACATAACCTTCATGTCAGTTATCATGCATATCAGATATTAACATTAAGATTCATAACAGTGGCAAAATTACAGATATTAAAAAATAAAAAAAATAATTATGGTTGGGGGTTACCACAATATGACAAATTCTATTAAAGGGTCAAAGTATTAGGAAGTTGAAAACAACTGCTGTAGAAAATGTCTGATCTACAAATACTATAAATTATCATATTAAACATGATAATCATCTAAGTACAAATTTATGTATATATTATTATTATATAATATGTTATATAATCCATCTTCATTTATATAAGATAGATATGAAAATTACATGCTAACATGTGTATCTATTAGACATGATATCTTTACAAATTTACTCTCTTTCATCACTTAGTTAAAATTAGGCATTACTTGCCTATAGGTAAAAATAAAGGATACAGAATATAAATGTAATTTTAGTGATATCCATTGTTATATTAGTAAAATTTGTGAAAAGTATGTGATATAATTATCTCTGATTTTTAACTACTAAAACCAGATAAGAATGTAGTTAATTAAATTTAACAATGGAAGAATTAATAGATTAAAATTCTAGTTAATTAACATGAAATGTAGTCTATGATACCATTATCCTTTTTTCTGAGAAAGCATTAGTGCTAAGGAAAATATGTTTTGTCCACAGGTTGTGGTGAGAAACACAAAAAGAAGCAGTAATATTGTTTATTTTTCTTTCTATAATTTTGCATGTTATTGTGTTTCTTCATATCAGCTAAACTAAGACATGACTAATTTTATACATTTGTTTACAAGTCATCAAAAAAAATGAAGTAATTCCAAGGCCCTATGATGGTTAAACAGATAAAAGTGTTAGCTGGGAAATACTACATATGTTAAATTCCTACAAACAAATTCAAATATTATACATCATTTTCATATAATTCATTTTTAAACTTTTTGCTTTAATTTTGTATTTCCCCTTGCACCACTCCTCACAGTCTCCTCCCATTTCTCCTCATTCTCTCAGATTTAATCCCGCTTCGTTTTCTTTCAGAAAATAACATGACTTCAAGAGATGACCAACAAACACAATAAAAAATAAGGCAAAGCAAAAGCTCTCATATTGAGGCTGAAAACGGCAACCCAATAGGAGGAAAAGGGTCATAAGTGCAAGCAAAAGAGTCAGAGATACACCAATTCCTACTGTTAGGAGTCCCACTAAAATACCAAGCTAACAGCCATAACATATACAGAGAGGATCTGGTATAGACCCATATGGGCATTGTATTTGCCTCTTCAGTCTCTATGTACCCACATGAACCCCACTTAGATGATTGAGTGGGCCTTCTTCTTCTGGTATCCACCATCCCTTTTGATTCCACAATCTTTCTTCCACCTCTTCAAAGGGTTTTCTTGAGCTCCAAGTAGGTAGACCCAATGATGTCCTATAATTTAGCCTCTCTCTGCATAATGTCTGGGTATGTGTCTCTGTACCTCTTCCCATCTACTGCCAGAGAAAGCCTCTCTGAAGACTAATGGACTGGGAAAGACACCAAGCTGAATATTATTAGGAATCATTTCATTGACATTTTTCCTAATGTGTTTGGTTCAACCTTAGGTCTCTGTGTAGGACATGGACACCCTCTTATGCTGTGGGTCTCAAGTTAAACCTTACATTGGCTGGCCATTCCCTCCAGTTCTGTGCCACCATTGCCTTAGCATATCTTGCAAGAAGAATATGTTGGCCAATGGATTTGTGGCTGGTTTGGTGTCCAGATTTCTCTTCCCATAGCCTTCAGCATATCTCTACATGCCAAAGAGAATAGAACATAGAGGTGAAGGTTCCATGAAAGTACCAGCTCAACCCCTCTATGTGCAATTACCCATGTGGATATTATCCATGGCAATGTGGTCTTACTGTCAGCTCTAAAGAGCTACCCTCTGTCCTAACATTATCCTGTTGTTTAAGATCTCCATGGGAACCCCTCATCCATCAATTCAAAGAAATGCAGCCCAGTGCCACCACTAGCAGCTTCGACTTATACAAAAGATGCCCAATTCAGACTCTGCATCCTCTACTAGAAGTCCTCACAAGGGTCACCTTCATAAATTCCAGGAAGTGTTTACTCCATTGTCCAAATGCTCCCCAATTACAGCTGGCTCTTCCTATACTCTCCCCCTCCATTAATTTCCCCTTCCTGATAACTACCTCTCCTATTCCTACCTGCCCCAAGTATACCTAAAATATCTGCATTTGTTAATTTACCTATCAATTTTGTTCTGGTTACAAATGTCACTACTCTTATACAAAAAGAGATATTATTATTTGAGTGTATTCGTACTATGTTTTCAATTATGGGTTAAATATAGTTTGAAAGAATAGTATTCTGCCAGGAAAATACAGTGTTTTATACATTTTATGCAGTGGTTCCCTCGGAGAGGCAATTTTTCACAGTGAACAACTGTTAGTACCTAGAGACATTTTTAGTTGATAAACTGAAATTATTACTGGCATTTAGTGGGTAGAAACACAGGTACTGCTAAACAGTCCACAAAATAACCTCTCATAGCAAAGAATAACCATATTCTGAGAGAAAGAAATATGAGGAATTAGTTATGAGTGTTGAGGATACTATAATGGCAGACAATGGATAGTAAGGCATATCAGAAGTAAATAGGCATGGGAAGAGTCCAGCATCATCTTTGGAGTCTTTGCAACAAAAGGAGAAAAGATATTATAAAGACTTGAGAACCAGACAAACTATGCCAATCCTAGATCCATGATTGATGCTGCTACTTGGGAATGGGAGCTGAGTGAAAAGTCTTTACAGTGGACACTGAAACTGCAGAGACGCCAACTTTTGATGAAGGTACCACTCAAATTTCTATCTTATCCAACATTTTAATTAGTATTTTTGGCTATTTCTAAATGGAATCACTGAAAAAGGATGTGAAAAATGTATCTTACCAAGGATATAGGCAATGAGTCTGGGAGAATATTGAGAAAGAATAAGAGCTAAGAGACACAACATTTTCTAACATTGTTTTAGAAATCAAGGTGCTTTCACGCTCCTCCTCCTTTTTGCTCATCCTCTTCCTCCTAGTCCTTTGTTTTCCAAGATACGGTTTCTCTTAATAGCCCTCAATGTCTTGCAACTAGCTCTGTAGACCAAGGTGTCCTTGAACTCAGATGTCTACCTGACTGTACCTTCAAGGTGATAGGATTAAATGCATATGCCACCATCCCTGGCTTATTTTTATTTTTATTTTTAAAGAAAGAAGTAATTATATTAAAATAATATATATGGCAGTAGTATAGCACAGATATTACCGTGTATTGCATATCATATCTCAGATGTAGAAAATGGAAAGTACTTTCTAAAATAGAAATTATCAGAAAAAACTTTTTTAAATTATCACCAAACATACTGAAATTAGTTCATTTAATAATTTTCCTTGATATTTTCCTTTCTTTAAGAATTTGGAAGATAGATTTAATTTTTTGTCATTATTTTAATGCTAAGCACAAGTATGCAATTCCAATGGAAAAAGTGAATTGATGCATTAGATATCAAAGGCAAAAACTGGCATTATAGCACTTTAAATGCAGATAGAGGTGAAGATGGCAATCATCTTTTCTCCACATAGAAATTATGTAAGATAAGTGAAAAAACTGGAAGTTTGTTCACCATGGCAAATCTAGTGAAGTGGCATGTGGAAAGATGGCACAATAATATGGCTACATTAGTTATTACTGTTAAAACTTTTATTATTAGTAAAACCTTCAATAGCACTATCATATCATATTATCAGTATTTTTTTTGAGTCACCAACATCACCTTATATGTAGATGCATGCAGACCTCCTGCTATTAATTTACTCTTTTCCTTCTTTTCTCAATAGTTATTTTTTATGTATTTGGTACATGAACACTGAATCTATGTTATTTCCATCTTGAGTCCTTCCAACTTCTCCTACCACATCCCCAAAAGCTGATGTGATTTTTATTTTAGTTTTACACACACACACACACACACACACACACACACACACACACACACACACACACAATTTGGGTATAACCTAGTAAGTTCACTTACCACATAGGTGCATGGTGTGACCAGCTGAAACTGATACACGTGCAATGCATCTCCAAACCTAAAGCTGAGAAAAAAAGCATGGAAGACAGGGCAGAGAAATGGAACGAGGCAGAGAACCAAGATACTGGTTGATAGAGTGAGTCCCATGAATAGCACTGGGAAAATTTCACCCCTGCATTCTGAACAGTTTGGTTCCCTGACCAGGAACAACATAATCATAGAACCAGTTCACACACTAACGCACAGGTGGGGAATTCCATATGCTTACCTCTTTAGATGAAGAGCTCTTGGAGATCAGTGGCTTCCAAGATAGAAAAAAAAAAAAAAAAAAAAACAGTTCTGAATCATTGTATCAAAAAGCTATTGTATGTTTGTAATTTAAGCAAAGTGTGCCCATAATACTATGGTTAATAATTTGAAGCTATATGAATCATAGCATGAGTATTTCTCAATTGCAGTTGTAAGATCTTTCAGAAATCAATGATGAAACTGAGAATGGTTCAGAGAAAATATTTTCTTCATCCCATTCCAGTGATCACTTTTAATAAGGAATAAAATATAATCCTGTGGACAAATGAAAAAAGTCATAAAAATTCAATTGACCTCACATACCCCAGGAGACACACATTCTTAAAGTGTAAAGAACCAAGATATGACATGAATTATGTGATAATATTTTTTTAATTTTAGTACCTTTCTTTGTATCTGACAGAAAACAGTTGGAAGGTGATAGAAATGTTTAGGTCTTTAAGATCCCTAGGGACATATTTATAAGATAAATTACGTGCAGTGATAAACAATTTGTATAATATAAGCTTATGTAAATCATTTAACTGCTCTTGTCCAGCAGTGATTTTCTAAAAAGTGTTCAAAAATCATTAAATATAATGAATTTCTAGTTTTAACAAATCTATGCGACCTACAAAGATTCAACTGACTCATGAGCTTCACTATTTCAATGAAAAAATATCCTCTGAGTCTATGTACAATGGTTAGTTATATATTTTTCCATCAAAATCTGATATTTTATGAGAGACATCTAGTCATATATATATATCTGAGAAAGTGATAGATGGGAGCTAAGGAAGTCCATCCAAGGCATTCAAGAAAAGATCAATCCATCAGCCTAAAGAAGAAAAGCTAAAAGAAAAAAGAAATGGAATGACACAGATAGAGGAAGCATTTCTTTAGGAAAGTTGGCAAGGATTGAAGCATATATTACACGGTTTATGTAGGCCTAATTATTTTTAAATGTTATTTACTAGACCTGGGTAAATGTTCCTGGCATAGTCATGCATGAGAGAGCATCAAGTGAAAACTTAATAGGTCAAGGAAGCAATAAAGAGGGAGAGGGACCAATTATTTGCAGTAGCCATCAAAGGCAATGAAGTAATCTGCTTGGAGCCAGCATGGAAAATTGAGGTTAAATATTAAACAACAGTTTGTTATATAATGCAAGTGTTCGCCCATTCCTCCTTCTTTTTTTGTCTTGCTCCTTTTTGTGTGTTTTGAAAGATTTTTTGAGGCAAAGTCTTATTATGATCTCAGACAGGCTTGGCCTTATAAGTGATCCACTGGCCTCAATTACTACAATCTTGAGATTTCATCTGTCTTTCTTCATGCCCTGATCTCTGTTTATATTTTAAAGGCATCTCCATAGATTTCTATGACTTTTATAGTAACATTTAAAGCAAACTACCAATTAGGTAGCTTACTGGGCCAACAATATATTCAGAAGAATGATGAATTTCAACCTCTTTATCCTACTTGTCTTTTGAATGTATATTATGTTTCTTATTTTGCATTTGTGTCGGTTGTGTATGTGTGTGTGTGTTATTTATTTTTAAATTCTGGTTTGTTTGTTTTCCTGCCTGTTTGCTTCCTAAAGAGATAAAGAAAGAAAAGGCTTGATCTAGGTGGGTGAGGAGGTGGGAAGCCTCTAGGAGGAGTTCAGAGAGGGGAAACTGTCATCATAATATATTGTCTGAAAATATTTCCACATAATAATAATCCTACTAACTAAGGTTAAAAATGCTCCATACAGGAGTCCACAGTTATCTTCTATCACTAAATATTTCCCTTTGCTGAAATATGTTTTATGAAATACTAAAGTCCCAAATTCCAACCAAAGGGTAAAAGCAATCAAGGTAAGCGTTATTTCTCAACACTATCTAATTGTTTCTCCCAAAGAAGAGATAGAAGAGAGATTTGTACCAATCTTATGAGTAGAATTGAGCAGAAGACAAAAACTATACATTTTAAATTGTTATGTCTCAAATATTGAAGACACTTTTACTTGATCCTAAAATTTAACATTCTCAAATTTGTAAATCAATATACACATCGAATATTCATCCACTGGACATATTTGGGGCACTAAAATATACCAGGGACTGAGTTTGAGCCTTGGACTACCATATTTACAAAACATTTGTAACTCATTCTAACTTTTAGAGAAAACAGAGTCAATAACATGTAATAATTTGGAAGTCTATCTCTGTGCCAAATGCTTATTTTTTAACACTCATAATAATACCAGAAAGTTATCTCAGTTATTGTTTCTAAGTTACAACTGAGGAAAAGTACAGCTTTCAGTCATGAGGACACAAGACCACGATCAGAAAGACAGGAAGTGGCAGAAAGAGTTTAACTCTAAAATGAACCTGATTTCAAAGCCCACATTGCCATCCATGCATAGCATTTTTATACACTGTAAAAGTTTCTTCAAATCTAAGCACTTGACCTCTTACTAAAAGCATGCAGAATCAGACCACAGTTATTTATATGATATTGCAGCTCATTTATAGATGAATCATTATTTGAAGACCAACCTATGAAATGTAGCCACACTGAATTTCTCTATTCAGGGACAGGCTTGATTTCAGGAACTGGGTATGCCTGACTGCACAGGTAGGGGCAAAGTGAACCCAACTGCAAAGGTTAGCTAGAATCTAGCAGATAATTAACAAATTCCTTTTAAATGTTCACAAAATAATTCATTCATAATCTGGGGACTGCCTGTATTGATTCTTCCCATGGAAGCTGTTTGTGTGTGTGTGTGTGTGTGTGTGTGTGTGTGTGTGTGTGTGTGTGTCTTTTGTGTGTTCTCCTATATATATTACAGTGCCACATTGTAATACACAGTGCACTATATAATGAAATCAATGGCTAATAATGTATTTCATTTATTGTGAAACACTTGGAATAAACTCTCATTTTTCCAAGTAGTTTTTAAGTAATAACAAGAAACTAAATTAACTTAGCCACATGAAACATTCTTCATTAAATCCGTTCACATGCTTATATTCTGTAGTACTTTTACTTGTTCTACTTTTTCATTGATTTGTTTATCCATCAAGTGTTTGCTGAGATTATACTGTTTTCCAGGTAGTAACACATATATTCCAATAACAATTATAGTATAAGGTGCTCGGAATGAGGGGACACGTTTACAAGACCTGGGTGCAGTTCCCAGCACCATCTATAGCTTCAGTTATAGGGACCTCAATGCCCTATTCTTACTTCCACATGTACCGAGCACACTCTTGTTGCAATAACATACATGAAACTAAAACATTCATAAACCTAACATGAAATACATTTTTTTTAAATTTAAGACCTAGGGGAGGGGAATAGGGTGAAAGAGGGAGGGATGGAGGAATGGGAGGATAAAAGTGAAGGGATAACATTTTAGATATAATCTGAATAAATTAATTAGATAAAAAATTAAAAATGAAGTATTTTATATTTAAGAAGCTGACTTATTAGCTAGGGACGTAGCTCATTAGTAGAACACTTGCCTAATGAAGCCATGCATTCAAGCCTCAGAAACAAATTACAAATAAAGGTGCTCAAATATGAAAAATATGAAATAAATATGCAGTATTTCAGATAAAAATGCTAAGAGGAATTATAAATTTGAATGCAGGGGAGAGACAAAACATGACAAGAAGTGAATATTTTCTATATGGAAGCCTGGAAGGAGCAAAAGAAGAGTCATTTGAATAATATTTTAATGGAATGGAGAGAATTTAGCTTTCACATATTTGATTGAAAACTATTCCAGGTAGTAAACGCATCAAATATAAAAACCCTATTGAGGAATGAGATATATGTACATTGTTTATAAATTATTTAAATATTTATAGACTCACGAGTGATTGCAAAAAATAGTTCAAAGATGTCAGGATCATTTTTCTCTCAGTTTTCTGTAATGGTTATATAGTGTAGAGGAATTTTCATCCAGCAATATGACTGCTCTGACAAGGGATCACATTCAAAGGCCTTCAAGGTCTGTACAATGTAGCCAGAATGCAGACTCACCACACATCTTTAATCCCTTGGTCTAGAATACAGGCAGGCACCTTTATTCCCTCTTACTAGAATACAGACACACACTTTTAATCCCTCTGGCTGGAATACAGACACACACCTATAGTACACATCTTTAATCCCAAACCATGAAATCTAATCGAGGGTAGACAAAGTGGTGAATCAGAGAAAGATTTGACAGAGATAGGAGTCAGAGGATATGCCCAACTCTCAGGAAAACAGTAAAGAGGCTACTTAAGAGCAGTGCAGGGTGAGAGAGTGAGTTCAGTTTGGTGCAGTTCAGTTGACTGCAGTTGACTTCATGTAGTTCCATTCAGTTTCTTTCAATTCCTGCACTCAGTGTGGTGCAGTTCATGGGGTTCAGAGGAAGTTTTCCCAAGCAAATCAATTTAGTCAGAAGCCAAGAGAAGGTAGATTGAAACAGTCACCTTGGAGAGGAGTTAGAACCAGAAATGCTGAGTTGAACCATTCAGCCAGAGTTCAGGAAGAGTTAGAAAGAATGAGCTCATTCATTAAGTCCCAGAAGCTGAAAGCATTTTAAGAAGACAGAAACTGGAAGCTGATAAAGTCTGAGCTTGCAGAAAGTTAAAAGGGACAGAAGCTTGAAACTTCCAGACTGAGGCCAAGGGATAATAGGATGGAAACACTAGGGTTCAGCAAAGCCATGGGTATTGCTCTCATGTGATCCTATCATCTGAGTAAATAAAAACATTTGAAATACCCTCTATAACTTCATACAAAAACGAACCAAGAAATTGGCATTTTTATTATCAAAAAAGTCTTTCTCAAAACTTACAATTTTCTAAATGTGATTATTTTTATGTGTTGATCTTTGAAGTTTTATCCCATATGCAGTCACAGAACTGGCAAATGATATAGAATGGTTGCATCATTATAATGGAACCACCTCAAAGTACCCTTGTAGTTGCATATATTCAAATTATTTGCTTCCTAATCAATAACCACCAGTAATCAACTCTTTTAATACCTTTATTTTTTCAAAGGATTTGGAAAGCTAAATCATTGTTTGGGGAAAAATAAATACATTTATTTAGGCTCCTAGAGAAAGACATTTTTTGCAAGATGTCAAGGCAGATATTGAGGGCAGTTTAGAACAAAAATGATTTCAGTGCAGGACAAACAAAAGGACTTGAGGAATCTTTGGAAGGTAGCAATAATAGTTCACCAGTGAATAAACTGTGTGTTATGAAGTTAAGAGAAAAACCCAGGACAATTCCAAGGCAGAGAGGTTAAATAGATTGGAGTAAAAGAAAGACAACTTGGGGTAGATAGTAAAAATGAAAGCTTGCTTTTTTTTTTTTTTTTTTTTGAATAGGTGTAGGTTTGAAAGATTTTAAGAGATTCTACCAATGTCATAATATGAAATTGGATGCGAGTTTGGAATACATGGAATATTTGTGAGCTAAAGTTCAAAACAGGAGATAAATCTATATGAAGACATTTATGTTATGCACTGTTAGGGTACATGGCTGCTAGGACAGTGTCTTCAAGATAGTGCCTGTTGTTTCATACTGTTTTCATTTCTTGGTTCGTTTAACCTGGTAGTAGTACAAAGCAAGCCTTTCACAGGGCTTTGTGACATGTCTCCAATATTGGAAAGATGTACCTATAAAACTGATTTTCCTTGACACACATAGAATATGAGATGCACCATTTTTCCTGCACTCCTGGTTCTTTGCTTTGTTGATTTGTAAGATTCCACAGCATTTCCACAGGAGAGGCTGTATGTAATGGGGACCGAAGACCAAAGATTGCACTCTAGACCATAGCTGCTCTTCAGGTCCTTCTTTTTCTCTCTCCTTGCATACACTTTTCTTCCTTTTTGAAGCTTCACATCCTCTAGGCTTCAATACTCATTTTGTTGTTCTCCAAAGTATCTTTATATGCCAAATAAGGAATTTATTAGCATTGTCAATCGTAACATTCAATGCTACTGAGAACTAAGGTAACTGTCTTCTTTGATGTTAGTCATTTCTAGACTTTTCTGGGAGTGTATTTTCCTACAAATAATATAATGCACACCATATTATTCTTTCTAAAATAGCCTTTATAACTGATTTTTTAATTCAGTTAACTCATCTGTTCAGAAGTATTAACAACTGTTGTGACTTAGTTATATTTATATCTCTCATGGCTTTTGACTAACAAACTTGACTAGAAAAAGAATATGATATTTATTGAGATAACAGTAAGTGCCAAAGGCTATGTGTATGTATGTATGTATATATATATATGTATATATATATGTATATGTATGTATAATCCTGTAAAAGGTCCATAGTTTTTATTTACAGAAGGTTGTATTTTAACATTGATCTGCTTTATGATTAGCATATAAAATGTTCATAATTTAATGTTTATGAGCACTTGGTCCCAGAATAGAGAGAGTGTTTGGAATGGTTGTGGGATCTTTAGGAGGTGCGTCCTGGATGTAGAAAGCAGACTACCAGAAAAGAACCTGGAGGTTTTATATGCCAGGCACGCTTGCTGGTGGTCAATATAATGTGGCCAACTTGCCTTCATCTGATGCCATTTCTTCTCTACTGTGAAGGCATACATCCTCTCAAGCTCTGTTCCAGAATAAAATACTTCTTAAACTGATTCTTGGCACATATTTTGTCACAGTATGAGAAAAGAAATTAAGTCTAGTTGCATGCAAAGTCAAAGTTTTCGAACAAGTAGCCTCTTATCATCTAAATTTACTAATGTTAAAACTCATAAAACAAGGTCTATACTGGAAGGAGTTACATACAAGGAAAGAGTCTGATTGATTATAATGTCCTAGTACCTCTTTAGTGCAAAGCTTGCCTGTCTTCTATCTCATTTCACTCTGAGTAGCTTCCAGTACAGGCTTCTTCAATATATTTGAGGCTATAAGAATGCATGACATAATATTTAGTGGTACCACTGCACTTTCAGAGACAGATTCCTGAACTATAGGCAGAAGTAGGAAGCATGAGGCTTTCACAACCCCCCACCTCCAATATAAGTTATAGACTTGCTGGTTTTATTTGGCTACTTAGTTCGTTGGTTTACTTTAAAATAATCCTAATCTAAAAGATTGCAGCTAGGCGGACAAACCAAGAATGGCTAACGTCAGTCTGAGAGACCATAGTCCACTGCTTTTTACTCTCTTTTAATATAGGAAACAAGAAGAAAATATTCATGAAATAGGCTAGCTAGCTTTAAAGAGCTCACCACAGCAAATCCGTGCAGGTTCAGATAAGACAATTGCCATTATTAAAAACGAGAGAGAGATTCTGCACAACTAGAATCTTAGAACTTATTGTTTTTCTTTTCAATCACCAAAGGAAAGTTCTCTGCAAGTTAGCAAAAAAGGCACAAGTCTTATATATGATATTTATAAGATAATGTTCAGATTTTCAAACTGTAGATCTTACATTGTTCATTTGAAAAACCAAAAATATTGATGTTTTTTTACTACAGTTTGCACTTGGTCAAGTTGCCATAGAACAATATCATTGTAATAAATTTGTTATAAAACTGCAACAACAAACTATTTTTCAGATTTGAGCCCACAATCTGAGTACAGCATAGAAGGAAATTCTCAACAATTATCTGCGCTGCTCAGGAAATGTTGCCTACATTAAGGCCAGTCACCAGTGTAAGATTGTTTCTAAACCAAGGTTTTGGAGAAGTCAAACTAAAGCTGGAATACAATAAGTGTTCACTGAATGAATACTGAATAAGAATATTCATATAATCCACACTAATTAGAGATAAATTCCCAGCCTCCAGTTCAGTGTCTTGAGGAAATTAATGAACATAAAATTACTTTTTTTCTGCAACACAAATTCAATACTGTCCCTCCCCTCCTTTAAATTCTTGAAGAGATTACCATAGCCTCTTAGATACCATTTTTAGCTGTGATTCTCAATCTCTGATATGCAGATGAATCACCTGAGGTTTTTATTCAGCTGACCTGGAGTATAGTCAGAAATTGTTCAATTTTTAAAGAAGAGGTCAGGGTTATAAGAATAATGCTGTCAGTTGACCTCAGTTTCAATAGCAATGACATATCTTTCTTAAGCTGATATTTTAGATTGTCATTTTATGAGTGAACTCCAAGTTTCTACCTAGGTTTACCAAAGTAAGCATTTTCTTTATTTTATGCAAATAAACAAATAAGCAAACAAACAAGAAACAACAACAAACGGTGATGTTGAGTGTATTCAGATGCTAAGTTTCCTTCAATTCTAGCTCAGGTCAGGCATCATCAGAAAGTTTTCTCCTCTTCCCTAGTCTGTTTCTTTGTTCATTTTTTTGTTTTATTGAGATGGCGTCTTTCGGTGTAGCCTGAAATTCTTTCTGTAGACCTGACTGGCTCAAACTCACTGAGATTCCTCTCTCTGCATCCTGAAAGTGTTTCAATGTGTGAGCCACCACTCCTGGCTCCTAGTTTTCACTAACATTACTCCCAAATGTTTTCAACATATTATTCAAACCTCTGATATGCACTCTGGTGCCCACGGTTTGATCGCTGTCCCTTGACAGGATGGCCTTGTAGGCACACAAAGGAACTAGATGCAGGCTATCATGATGAGACCTGATAGGCTGTGGCCAGACAGTGGGAAAAGATGCCCCCTGTCAGAGGTTTAGAGGAGGGGAGTAGGGCAGAAGAGGGAGAGAGAGTAGAAATCGGAAGATAAGAGTGAGGGAATAACTATCAAGATATAATGTGTAAATAAATTACAATGAATAAAGTATTTGAAAATATCCATCACATCCTTCATCTGAATCAAGATTGGTGTCAATATTGTCATTAAAATGCTTATGAAAGTAAATAAACTTGGTTCAGGGATTATTTATGAAGCTAAGTTTGCAGAAAATATAAGTACACCAATTTCCCTTCAGTTGTATGTTAATTTGTGAAAAACAATAAAGAGGTTAGTGTCCCTTAATCTACTTCACTTCAACATTACCCATCTCCTTGTTCCATACTTTTGATGCACATGTCTGTTTCACATATATGGAAGGTTACTAACACAAATTGTTGATAAGAGTGAGTTTATTATTTATGACTATACAGAAAGACCCTAGTGCACCCAAATTGTGGATTCTTTACAAACTGAAGAGTGAATTTGGATTACTTGAAAATTTGGTTAGGTTCAGATACATCTTTTATATGATAGCACATTATGTATTGGATTATGATTACAGTTGTGATATTATTGTTGACTTTTGTTGAAATAACAAAACACAGACATTTGATTCTGAGAGTTTTCAAGATTGAGATATTGTTTCTATCAATAACCTTTCAATTAAAGGGTTGACAGAGCTTTCTAGCATATTGGTGTAATGAAAAGTGGATTCGTTACCTATAAGACTCTCCTGCATAAAATTATGTTAATTAAAATATGAAATGGTATCTTGCATCGATGTAGATTGTAAGCTGTCTGACTATCTTTATTGCCCAAGTTTATTGTGGTGGCAGTGGTTTTCACATAGAATCTGTAGCTTACTGGTGACAAGCAGGTTTTTACAATATGCAAAATGTTATTATTCTCAGAACCCACCTTAAATTATGCACCCAGTAATTGTTGGTTGCATAAAGTAGGAGAAAAAAGAGGTTATCTAAGAAAAATGGAAACCAGATACAAATTTACTATGGCTTGCAATAAAAGTAGTGATCTCCATTGATAACTATTACCCACTGAGCAACAGCTTAAGTATTAATTGGGTGTTTCTTTCAACTGAGGACTTTGAAGCACATCCTGGACTTAGTGTATCATAGGCTGAATTTTTGAAATTCACTAGTTTGTATCATATTATATTTTTTACATTTTGGTTGTGAGCTTTTACCTTTAATAGTAGACTATCTCTCCAATAAATTCTGTTCACAATACATTTTAAAGGAATACTGCTTGATGATATATTAACTTCATTCCCAGATGAAGTTAGATGAAGTTAGATGAAGAAAGTTTAAAGGATTTACACATCAAATAGCATGTAGGTAACTGATCCAGGAAACTCCAGTTTCTGACATACTTCTTCCCAACTCAATTACTGCTTTAACAAAGAAGATGCAGTAATACAAGAGGGATAAATATGGCAAAATAAACAATTGTATACCCCTTTTGAAAGTACAGTTTCTTTTAAATTCTAATTTATCTTCCTCTTTCAAGTTTTTTGATGCGTAAAAATATGAACAGCACATCTGAACAATGTTTAAGTGAAATGCTTTGATCTTTTTTCCATTCAATGTATTCAATTTGCAGTCTGCTAAGGATTCTCTGATAACCTCTGTGATGAAGACCATAGAAATAGCCAAGAAAGGATAGATCCACATTCATTTATGGCATGGGTATGAACTATTCAAGATAAAGACTGTCTATTTACAAGTTATATTGATAATTTATAAATGAAAATTCCCTATCATTTCCTCCGTCAGGAAATCTCTACTGACTCAGGAAGAACATGCTTGCATTGTCTAGCTAATTAACTTACTCTTTCAAAAATGGCACTGGTATGGCATCTTAAATACCAGACTTTATCAAGTTTAATCTATCTGGAAGGCAACTGCTGATGATATCTTATGGGATAAAAGTAGACTGAATAGCTAGACAACACAAGTAGCAACTCTTGTAAAAATCACATGCCTGTAGTAGCAATCTTGAAAATATAAACACCAATGACTTCCTCCTTCATTCATAGTGTATCTGATTATCAGTCAAGTATTTATTGCCCATCTGTTACCGACACAGTAATATGTGCTGAGGTGTCATGTGTGAATAGAGCTTCTTGAAACACGTATAGCACTCCACTTAGAACCCAGAGATGTGATCATGTAAACTGAAGATTCCTTCAGAGGACTTTTAGTGATGGCGTAGTAGTTAATAAAGAATAGATTAGTCCTTTGTGGTACATAAACAGTTCAGCACCACTGAGGATATTAACCTCCTGTTTTGTTGTTGGTGTACTTAAGTACTACATCAAGCAAGCATATAACAACTGTCCATATTTTTGTAAACAACTTAGTTACGTCAGGGTGGTATCCTGCCAACTTAGATGTGTTCTTTGACTCTTGTCATCTATACTCACCTGTGCCTTATTACATATTTGCCAGAGTTTGCTTTCAGGTGTGGGGATGTCTGTGGGAGGAAACTATGATGTAAAGCACACTGGAACCTTTCCTTGTGGCTTTAGGTATTAACTCACAGCTGCCTTGTCAGCATGCATTTTGCTTTAGTACAATAGTGTGGTAAAGAATGTGCCTATGGATTTAGAGCTATAGAGAAGTTATAATAGAGGTAAGTTTTTTGAAGAATAGGAGTTTTATTCATTGTAGCATTCTGGTTTGGTATAAGGCTTTCATGACTAGCTCCTGGGCTTAATAAAATATGTATTCCCTAGTACAGCTGACTCTAAATGTGTATTGATGAGGTAAAATAAAATCTGCTGTTCTTTCATTGAAAAACAGATTACTACAGTGAACTACTATCATTTTAGAAATGACTGAGGGAACAAGGAAATAGCAGGAATTCACTTTAAGAAACTCACTAAATGTAGGTACACTTACATAATTTCCTTTCAAAAATTTTTGCTACATACAATTTGATCTTGCTATTAAACCTTCAATATTTGGACAAATAGTTTTCACTTCTGACTTTGTTCTGTATGCTGGAGCTCTAGTTTTAAAATGAGCCGTAGTTGTCTGTAATGCATGATCTTCATTTAAGTATTACATCCTTAGTTTGCCACAGTAATGTAAAGAAAAGAAAATATTTATCTGCTTCCTTGTGCAAAATCTGCACTAAGAGCCTGCAGAAATTGTCTCTATTGAACATTACAGGCTGTGTGTGGATTGGAACAGAGTCCAATCCATGATCCAGCAGAGCTTCAGCCCAGGATTTCTTTAAAGCCTTTGCTACACACAAAGTTGGCTGATGTGCCATTCAGCATCCCAGCAGCTCTTTCTCTTCACACTAGCAATGGCAAAGCTTTGTGCGGAGGCATTGCTGGCTGTTCTGAGCTAAAATCATCAGTGTGGACCAGAAGGGGGTTTTGCACACCTTATTTAAGGTAGGCAAGTGTGTCTGAGTGTGTGTGCGCCAAAAAGCAGAAAGCCATCTGTTGAGAGGAAAGTGCTCTTCCGTAGGTCTGGCAGCCTCTATCTAAGTCTTCTATTCTAATGCAGGAGCCTGGGAGCTGTAGGTGGGAGGAGATGCTTTTGTACTTGGAAGGCTGAGGTCCGGATTAAGTGATATTGCCTTAGCTAGTTAGAGGCAGAATAAAGGGCGGTAGATCAAAGCATTAACAAAACGCATCCTTCCATTAATTCTCGGAAGTTTAACCACATCATTTTAAGGGAAATTGAAAAAAAATGACAGCAGTGAAGGCAAGTAGCCCAGATCTGTAAGATCATTTAGCCTCCCTAGTCTTCTAGCTTTTGAAGTCTCCTTCTTACAGACAATTTGTTTGGCTCCCGTGGACGAGGCAGTTCATATTCGCTTCCCTCTCCTGAACCCTTTCTTTCTTCTCTACTCAATCAGGGAACAATAGAGTTTAACAGAAACAGGCAACCCCCCACCGCCCCCAAAACATGTGCCCTCTTCTTCATTAAAGGTGTTTTGAAGAGACTCCTGTTTGGGAAATCCTGATGCCTAGTCCTCAAGGTGGCGATTAACTTTTAGTGTCTGTTATATTAAAAATTCTCTCCTTCTTTTTCACTAACGCAGTCATTAAAATTCAATGTGAGTAGCGTGAAACTTTATAATAAAACCTTGCTTTGCTTTAGAATACCTTGTTCTTTAAAGACAGGCTTTTTCGGTGTGTGTATATATATATATATATATATATATATATATATATATATATATATATAATATGTACATAATTTCTTTGTACTGCTACTCTGAGAAGTACTAGTTTGAACCTTTTTTCTTTGGAAAAAAATAGGTATTGTCAAAACTTTAATTTGTTAAAGTTTTCAGATTTGAGTGTAACTCAGACATTGTCTATGAGGTTTTAATCAAGTAATTGTACAACTCATGTATAATTAAGCATAGAACTAGAATAATTTATCTTTTGTTATTATAAAAGTTATTAAGTGAAGCTTTACTTTTAGTAAGAGTTCAGAAGACAGACAGAATTAATAGCTGGACTCTGAAGACCTCTTACACTTCTCAATCTTACCTTTGTGGTTTCACCGTTAGAAACGTCCCTGCCTTCATGAAGAGATTATTTATAATATATGTTGTGTTTCAATAAAGATGAACAGTTATGGGCTCGCAGTTGTACATTTGCATGCTGTAATTTTTTGCCATATTTATTGTCTCTTTTTCCTCTCATGAGGTTTTCTTTGGAAATAAAGCATGCTCAATAATAGGCTGATATTCAGCTCCCATGTTTTAAATTTAAACACTGTCAATGTTGATATCACATCTGGAATGTGTGGGAAGAAAAGATACCAAGTTTTATTATTTAGATTTAAATTATGGAATTGCAGATTGATATTTTTCAATGCATTTTCATTATAGTTTCTGCCACGAAGGCAGCATGAGGGCTTTCAGGAAGATGGAGTGGTGTAATTACCAGGTGCACACTTTCATTAATCCTTCCTGGCCAGAGAAAGCTTCAAGTTCTTCTCCAGTGGCCCATTCGTAAAGCTATAAATATCTAAATTGTGTCAGCCAAGAAATCACACAGAATAGTGGCTCTTTTTGAGTTCAATTTCATGCACTGTTGCTTTGGTCTTGTGAGGAAACACTGAATTCTTTAGGATACTCATGCTTATAAAGTTCCAAAAACAAATATCAAATCATTGAGGACTTAATTTAAAATTCATACTATTCTTTATTAATGAGGATCATAATAAGTTTTAGGTTCCTTTTCTCGGAGCCACTATTTGTATTTTCTATGATTAAGATTAAAATTATAGCTGAGAGTTTGGTATTTTCTTTTAATTTCTAGCTTAGTCTATCAGTGTCCTTAATGCTTCAGACCTTGCTGTTGTATTTGATTTGCTGTAGTGGAGAGTTTGATTGTATGTGAAAGCTATGTAAGACTTGTTCATTAGAATCAAAAGTTCCTTATGTGCTGTTTACTAATTGAATATTACTTAGTAAAATAATTCTGATGGCATTTTCTGTTTTTAAACTTCAGAAGGGCAAGTATTAAATAATGTAACTGAAAGGTACAATACTGTAGTTTGTTCTCTCTCTCTCTCTCTCTCTCTCTCTCTCTCTCTCTCTCTCTCTCTCTCTCTCTCTCTCTCTCTCTTTCTCCTAAGCTAAGATAGTTATCAGAAATCATATGACTAGAAATGCATCTGACAAGTACAATCCAAGAACAACTTTCTTAATTTTTGAATGTAACTTTTTTAATTAGAAAGATATAACTTAACTGTCTGTCTCTAGCTCTCTCTCACGCACATGCATGCACACACACACACATACACACACACACACACAGAGAGAGAGAGAGAGAGAGAGAGAGAGAGAGAGAGAGAGAGAGAGAGATTGGTTCAAATCTATTTTACAGTGTTGTCTGTTCTCTAGACCAAGTGCTCCCAACTTTCTTAATGCTGCAACCTTTTAATACAGTTCGTCATGTTGTGGTGACCCCAACTATAAAATTATTTTTGTTGCTTCTTTATAAATGTAGTGTAATTTTGCTATAGTTATGAATTGTAATATAAGTTTAGGATACGCAGAATATATGATATGATATGTGACCCCTGTTAAAGAGTCCTTTGACCACTCAAATGTGTTGTGATTGATGGATTTATAATTGCATAAAGACAATCCAGCATATATTAAAAACCATCTAAAATAAATTTATAACTCAACATTTTACTTAAACTTTAAAGCTAACACATGTAATCAAGTCTTTTACAATTCTTTCCTGCATTTTAAAAAGCCAGACTGGATATTAAGACATTCATTATTTGTGGTACATATTATCCAGAACATTTTAGAACGTATTATTTTGTATCTGATTTTACAATTTAAAAAACCTGGGTTTTTTTCTACTTTAAAAATATCTGTAGTTAATATAATCTTTTAAAAAATGCCCAAGAGCAAATTGAAGTTTATTTTATTATCAGTAAAAGAAATGGCAGGACATACTTCTGAATGAAGTTAAATATGTGTATGTGTGGGTGTATATGTATATGGTATATAAAATATTTTAAAAGACAAATGAAGAATCCTTATGGCTTTTACTCTCTGAAAACTCAGGTAAAGCTTTAAGTATCTTATATACTTAAGTGTTTAAGCAACAATTGTCTAGTAAAATAACCAGATCCAAGAAATTATTTCTTATGAGCAATAAACATGTCATAAGTAAAAGCCAAATATTTTATTGGAATAATAGGTACAACTTTTGTAATATGTGAATACTTAAGTTATCTCTACAATAATTTGTTTGCTGGATTTTTGAGATAGCTCAGTGAGTAAAGTGAAAATGTGGGGTGGAGAGGCTACGTTTGAATCCTCAAAGGTCATATAAGGTTGAACACTGTAGCTGTGTCTGTAATTCCACAACTCCTGTGGTGAGATGAAAGGCAAAGAATGAAGAATCCTCTGACAACTGCTAGTCAGCTAGCCTAGTGTACACAGGAGGAACAAAAAAGATACTCTGTCTTAAATGAGGTGGAAGGCACAGAGTTGAACTGGACATTGTTCTATGACTTCTACATGTGCAGTGTGGCACTTGTCCACACTGACACACACATCATACCCAGACATACAAAACTCAATGACTGAAAAATCAGTTTCTAGCAGTTTTCTGATTTTAAATTCCATATATAGATGAATGTGAAAAACAGATTCAGTGTGACCAATATGATGTGTTTATCCTACAGAAAATACTGATAAGCCATGAAGAAAACCCTCTTACTTTGTTAAAGTGTTAAATGCTTTTTAAAAATGAACTTAAGCTTTCTCCCCCCACCCTATTCTGTGTGTTTTGCAAGTGCACTCTTTCACTCATGTGCATAGAGCAGATGCACTAAAACACCATGGCTGTCAAAACAGTCATTTGTTTGAATATTCTGGAAAGGCCTCATTTGAAGACATAGAGAAGTGTTTATTCCCTACACCCTAATGCAGAATTCACTATTTGCCTAGAGAAAATAATTACATGTAATTTCTAACCTGAAGACATATCATTTCCTTTTGTTTTGTTTTAATAATTTATTTTTATGTGTATTAGTGTGAAGGTGTCAGATCCCTTGCAACTGGAGTTACAGACAGTTGTGAGCTGCCACATGATTGCTGGGAATTAAACACGGGTCCTTTGGAAAAGCAGACAGTGCTCTTAACCACTGAGCCATCTCTCCAGACATTTCATTTTCAAATGTAGGTCCAATACATACAGTAATGAAGATTCAGTGATGTTCCCAATGATACAGAGAAGAAATACAAGTTCATAATAACAAAAAAAACAACAAAAATAATTCTTGGTTTGCTAATATATGATGGATACCATCTCTATTATTAAAGGTCCCCATGTATTTGGACTGAATTAAAGAAAAAACTATCCGTGTTATAGATTAAAGTAGAAAAAATTTTCATGGCTTAGTTCTGTTTGTCAGTGATTATGGAACTATACATAACAGGGAAGTTTCATGGCATGTGTTAGAATAAAAGGTATAATTTCGTGGCTTTTCTATAGAGCAATGCCTACAGAAACTTAATCTGCAAAAGAACAGTAGAGAAAACCCATGTATACTGTCACCTTATCCTTTAATCTTGGCCAAATCCTTTACTGAGGAAGATGAAGGTAGAGGTCATCACCCGATCCTTAAACAAGTATATAAACAGATACTGGATCTACTTTTAAACTCAGTTGCATTTGTCAGAAAAGGAAAGTCATACCAATTTTTCAGAAAAATTAGAGGATGTGTAGGAAAAGTAGTTCTTTACTAATGAATTTTTAAACTCCTTGTAGAATTAAAATATTATTTTTAAAAAGCAGGACAGTTTTTCTTCTGCTGACTAGTCTCTTCTAAATTGACCTTCATCTTTCTTAGGTTCTTTAAAGTACTCCCAAATGCTTGCTAAAACATGTCAAACAAAATGGAGTTCAGAGAGAAGGGTTAAGTACTTACCCCTTCCTTCTAGTATATTAACATTTGGGTAACATATATTTATCCATCCATTCACAGCTAAACCTAACTTTAAAATAAAGAATGAAGAGTTGTAGCAATTTAGTTTAGATATGCCATAGCTCAATGCATCCACATCATTGTACACTGTCAGGTACCACTGCATAGGCTATGGATTTTGAGAATGTATTTCTTATTTCTCTCTCTCTCTCTCTCTCTCTCTCTCTCTCTCTCTCTCTCTCTCTCTCTCTCTCTCTCTCTCTCTCTCTCTCTCTCTCACACACACACACATACACACACACTACTTTCCAAGTGACCATTCATGTTATTTACATCTTGAAATAATACGCACATGTTATTCTTTTTTTTTTTTCTACTGGTATACTGTCATTCCCAAAAGCTGTTGAATCTTTTTTGTGGGAGGTTGCATCTTGGACTGCCAAAACCTGTGTTATCTGCACAAAAGGATAGCTAGATTTGCCCTAGGATTTACATCTGCATATGTGGGAAACACTTAATCAATGATGCCTGATTGTACAGGTGTAAGCACTTGAGCATTTTTTCCCCTAATTGAGAAATATAGAATACACTCTCCTGCCATCCTAGCTAGACATGTATGCTATGAACAAGTGGATCCCTTAACTTTTGCCAGCCTCATAGTTTTGTTCTGTTACTGTTGTTTCCTGGAAACCTGACCTGTGTTCTCACAAGTACATGAAGCAACATCTCTGAATTTCTAAGATACTCATACTAAATGTATTCTGTTAAAGTGAAACTTGGTATAAAATACCCAAAATATCAGTAAGTAACCAATATAAAACCAAGTCATGTTTAAACACTTCAAAAATTTTTGTTCCTTATTTGTGGACTTTATTTAAATTCATTATTGCATCATTGGTGACAAATAGCATATATTTATAGCATATTCATTATAATAATAGATTTTGAATATATCTGTATACATGACATACTATTTTACTGTTCAATAACTCATATAGATGGGAACATTAATAACACCTACCTCAAAGAGTGGCTATAAAGAATTATAAAATGATACACATTAAAGTACTGAAGATAACAATTTGTAGTTACTTTTGCTCATTAAGTATTACTTGTTTGCTGATTATTATTTCTTTTGAGTGTCTCATATAAACCACATGATTTTAAAGACTATTATATAATGTAAATTCCCTGTGCCGAGGACAAGAGGTACTGGTGTAGGCATCGAAACTTGTAATAGAAGAGAAAGGCCTTTAACTGAAGTATCAGTAGATGACTCTTAACTGTTGTCTGCTTGTTTCCTTTTAGCCTTAACTCATCAGAAGAAAACATTGGAAACATTTCTGCTAGACTCAGCACATCAGTTTGGGAAAGATGAATGGCAGCTTGCCTCAAATATGTTCAGTCAGAGCTGTCTTTTGCTAACTTCATATTAGAAGCTCATCTTTTTCCTTTTCTTATACAACACATCTGACCCCAGCCTCCCCTCTCTCCACTCTTTTCAGGTAAACCCCCAAGCAGCCACTCACCTCCTCTTTTCTCCTGATACACTGCTCTTCTCTTTCCCTTTAGAAAATTGCAGGCCTACCAGGGATAACAATTAAACACAGGATAATAAGAGGCAACTTAGCAGAAAGAAAAATGTTCCAAGGGTAGGCAAAAGAGTCAGAGAAGCTGGGCATGGTGGTGCACACCTTTAATCCCAGCACTTGGGAGGCAGAGACCAGCCTGGTATACCTGTCACAAACAACAACAACAACAACAACAACAACAACAACAACAACAAAAAAAAAAAAAAAAAAAAAAAAGAAAGAAAGAAAGAAAAAAGAAAAGAAAAGAAAAGAAAAAGAAAAACAAACAAACAAAAAAAGAGTCAGAGATACCCACTGCCACTGCTTGGAGTCCCATAAAAACTCTAAGTTAAAAAAACACACATAAATGCAGAGGACTTAGTGCAGATCCATGCAAACTTCATGACTGTTGTTTCAGTTTCTGTGAACCATTTAGTTGATTTTGTGGGACCTGTTCTCTCGGTGTTCTGGACCCTCCAGCTTATACAATTCTTCTCCTTTCTCTTCCTGAGCTCTGAGGGAGAGACTCATTGGAGAGCCTAATTTGGGCTCTCTCTGCACCTAATGTCTGGCTGTGTGTTTCTGCATCTGTTACCATCAGCTGCCAGAGGAAGCCTCTCTGACAATTTGGGCTAGGCAAAAATGTATGAAAAGCTCCTTTCTTTAACTGACTAGTATAAAATAAAATTGTCATTTTATTACCATAGCTACATCAGAGTATTCTGTGTGAGGACACTAGCCAAGTGAAATACTCTTGTTATAATGCTCAGAAACAATTTTAGCAGTTGCAAAATTGCTGTGATTTATATTTAGCAAATTGTTTGATTTGATATTTTTTAAAAGAAAAGTTATTGACTTTACAAAAGAGTGCTTCAGAAGCATTCAAATGAGTATTCTTCTCTACTGGTCCATTGAAATTTATTTAAAATAGTCTGCTAGAAGCCATACTCAGCTAGCATTTCTATTCAGATTTATCCTAACTTATTTTATAAGTATATAGTCATTTATATAGGGAAGTCTATGGTCTGTCAAGGTATGGAGGAAATAGTATATGATCTTTTACAAAGACTTTTTCACTAAAAGGAGAATATTCTGGAGAATACAAAAGTAAATGCACTTTTATAAGTAGAAAGAACTAAAAATAAATAAGATCTTTTACATGTAAGCCCTGAAGTGGCATAAATGATTCCTAAGACTCATTTATTCCTCAAAAATTCACTGAATGAGTGAACAAATATAAGCCATTACCCTAAGAAAATAAAATTAATATTTAAAATAAAATCAATTGTGCTCTCTTCTTAAACCCATATTTTTGTAAAATTAATTTTGATAATATAGTCAGAATAACATCAGTCTTGCACAAATCAGAGTTTACCTAACCTTTCTCTAAGGTACTATGGACAGTTAATGGTAGTTAGAAGGAGGAAAATCATATTCATTATTGGTATGCTCATTGATAAGATGCTTGCACTCCAGTAAATAACTTTCTCATTCAAGCAAGCATATATAAATACAAAAGGAATTATTTTAAATTTATAGAGTTAGAAAATGGCAAATAGGAACCTTACAATACCATGATGAGACTAAAGCCCTACATTATTACTATTGTATATTAATGTTATACTCAAAATCTCATATGTAGGTATAGATATGTAGGTACTCACATATACACAATACAGATTTCTATTCAAGACATTTCCTTTTAACATTCCAGTGTCCTTTTTATAACTATAATATTTTGCATTTCAGTTTTTACTTTTGTATGTATGTCACATAGCAATTTATCTAATTAGGAAAATGAGACTATTTACTTATAAACATGATCGAAAATAGTTTTTATGTATTTAGGTAAACCATATCTGAATACATATAGTTGTTTCAGCAGATACATGATAATTGCTTGCCACATACTGCATATTACATATATCATAAAGATGGACCTCTAATACTTTGTGAATGACTGGAGCTCTATTTTCTATGAACTCTTTTGCCATTCATTAGTCAGGCTACCTGAGAAAACACACTACCTAGATATTTCAAGCATCAGAAGTATATCTACTGAGCTCGATCTTCCAGAATTGAATGAAGATTGCTCATATGTAGATGAAACAAGATTGGCCTTGAGTCTATAGTTGCTGGAATTTTAATAGTGGGTTCATAGAAATTATTACAGTATGTGGTGTCCTTTTGTGTATTTCTATAAGTTTAATTATAAAAAGGAAGAGAGTCAGTTCTTTATATCATGCAGTTTATGAAAAATCAAAATATAGTTTATATTTAAACCACAAATATATCATTATAAAATATTAAACACATTTTATACCTATAAAAAGATGAGTTTAATATACTTTTCTTGTTTTCATGCCAGAATTCCACAACAACTAATAGTTTTGGGACATAGTCAATCATAGTGGGAAATGGGTGTTTCAATCAAAGGTTGTTATGAGAATTTAAGCAAATTCATTCCCACTAAAACTCCATCTAGTTAGGAAAAGATAAAGGATGGATAATAAGTTCATATGTGGAATTAATCATGTTCAGTAAATTTATATTGAAACTCTTCCATAATAATATAATTTTTGTTAGGTGCTAAGCATACAACATAAAATTTACATAAGCAATGGCTTGCTTGCAAATTCAAATGGGCACAAAAATGTTGAAAATTAGTGAAACAATAGAAAAGGTAGTCTGTGTAGTTTGATAAAAGCTATTATACTTGGAAGGCAATGCAAAAAGACTGGTATTGATTGCAGGGTGATTTGAAGAATGGCAGATAAAAGGCTTAGTCATTCATAGATGATAGTGGTAGTTCTCTTGACATTGATGATCATGATAACTATTATTTATATGAGGCACTTTGGTTTTTTGTTTTTGTTTTTTGTTTGTTTGTTTGTTTTGTTTATTGTTTTTTTTTGTTTTTTGTTTTTTCAAGACAGGGTTTCTCTGTGTAGCCCTGGCTGTCCTGGACTCGCTTTGTAGACCAGGCTGGCCTTGAACTCAAAGCGATCCGCCTGCCTCTGCCTCCTGAGTGCTGGGATTAAAGGCATGCGCCACCACTTTCAGCTATGAGGCAATTTGGTAGAAGTTTTATCCATTGTGTCATTCCAAAAAGTATGTACCTAATTTTGAATTTATTGTATCAGTGAGGATCCCAAGTAGCAAAAACTAAATAACTTTCCCAAGGCTAGTGGGCAAGAATAAAGGAGAAAACTGAAACTTTCATCTGTCTATGTTCAAAGACTACATATCTATTGGTCTCCCTTTATGCAAAGAACAAAATATTTGTTTTTATAATATCATGGAACAAGTAAGATTTCTTGTACTATACATAATACTTACCTTAAGAAGGGAAAGATTAATTTTCAGTGCATAATATTGGCCATTATTTTCTCTCATCTGAACTTTTCTGTGAGGTATATAGTATAGAGGTAAAATTCTCAAGGTAACTCACCAAGTGCAGATAACAGACACAAAATTTAAAGCCTTTAGTCAAAATATCTCTTACTCAGTTTGAGCATAGAAAAACAATTAAAGTGGATGACGTAGGTAGGACAATTTTCTATGCAATCTTTTGAGACTAAATCCCTGTTGTTGGCAGCTCACTCTATCACAATTTGCTGACTGTGTCATTAGAGCAAGTACTCCCTTGTGCAGTTCTTTTCTATTTTGTATAAGCTCAGAGCTCTAAGAAGGTATTCTCTGCAAAGAGAGGCTTGGCCTTATGTTCTGTTGTTACTGCCTCCCCTCTCAGTAGCAACTAATATTGTATAATACATATGCTTCTTTCTATTCTTCATGGCACATGTAAACTTCCTACTTGTTTTTGTGTGTGTGAATGGAGGTGGGATATAGCATGCATGTGGACAGTTAATGTTTATAGTAATTCATTCATCCTTTATACACATTGAGAGCTAACTATCACTTTTCTGTTAAAAACGGAAAATCCTGAGGCCTGACAATTGGTTTAGTAGTAAAACACTTTTGCAATGTGGATGAATGAATAAGGGAATTACTATAAACATTAACTATCTTTCATCTCCATCTCTTCATTTTGCATTTTTCATCATCAAAGGAAACCTAAAGTCGCACCACTGCCCACAAAACAGATAGAACTGATTTATTTTTAATTGAAATTTGTACTTTCTACACATGTCTATTAATTATGTGGGAGATCGGATAAGATCTTGTTTGAGTGAGGGAGGGAAAAAGATAATGAAGGAAGAAGAAAGAGAGAAATCTCTCTCTCTCTCTCTCTCTCTCTCTCTCTCTCTCTCTCTCTCTCTCTCTCTCTCTCTCTCTGTGTGTGTGTGTGTGTGTGTGTGTGTGTGTGTGTGTGTGTGTGTGTATTCAGTTCATCACTAAATTGAACCTTGGATTTTTAAATTGTAAGCAATACTTGAAATAACTGTCTTTATAATAGGAATTCAATATATAAAGAAATACAGAGATAAAAGGAAAATAACAATTGTAGTTTTACATTTATGGATACTAATTATGAATATTAGTAGCACATTAATGTCATCAGAAGAAGGCATTAACAATATTCAATTTTAAATGTTAAATATCACTGCACAGCAAGCAAGGGTATTAACAGTGATGAGAACTATTTTCCTTTCCTGAGAATGTTATATAAGCCTTTTGAGTATACATTTCTAAAGAATATTAATTTTATTGTTTTACAGTACATGACATATCTGAATTTCATGTGGTAAATTTGGTGATACAATTGCTTAATTTCCACTCTTCTTTTAGTAAGCAATATAACTTTGAGTGAAATATGTCTAATATAATTTAATGGCAACCTGATCAAAATTAACTTTGAAAAGTGGTTCATTAATGACTTTTGATTAAAAAAAAAAGATACCTCATTTTCTCAAGATAATTTTATTCTTGAACATTTAATTTTATTTTAATGTTGAAGGTTTTTATATGTAGCCATTTAAATACTTTGTTAGCAATATATTTCCATATGGTGATTTGTGAAAAGAAAGCTAGGAAAACAAATGTGGCTCGACCACTTAAATCTCAATAAATATAATTTATTCTATTTAATGTTTGCAAGATGGTTTTGTTCCTAAACAACTTTGAAATAACTCAGTTGAATTTTGTGAGGACCCAATGTGTTCTAGATATAAGCTATGGTATCATATTACTTAATATATCATATATGGTGAATTCAAGTCCTGTCTTGAAATCTGCCAACTCAGTCATGACCTAAAATCAGTGACTACATATTACCATTTTACACACATAGTCTGTAAACAGAAGATACAAATCAGTGCAGAATAAATAGTTTTTGTGTATTTTTTAACTTGCTTGGATAAAATTTATTCACACTTTCTTAAGCCTTGTGAAGAAAATAGACTTTGCAAAAATTGGTAAAACAAACTTTTGTTTTACATTTCTAGTGTGAAATAATAATCACTTCCAATTAAGAATTAGCCAGACTCCATTTATTTCTTCCTCTTCCTCTTCCTGCTTTTTCTTCTCTTCCTCCTTTTTTCCTTTCTCCCTCCTTCCTTCCATCTCCCCGCCCTTCCTTGCTCCCCCATTATTTTCCTCACTGTTAAAATGCCATCCAAATTTCTACTATTTTTTTAACATGCTTTAGTTGTTATGATGAGATATTTATAGAATCATAAGGAATAGTAAAATAGTACAGAGAATAATTGTGTTCATATCACCCAGTTCTCTTGAGGAATGTTATCTGAAACAGAGAAGGCTGTCATCCCCTCTAATTGAGATTAGTGTCATAAATGTAAGTAAACTGAAGATCTTACTTTGATTTCACAGTTTTATTTATGTGTTATCTTTTACTATAGGGCTTTATTATTATTCCATGGTGTTTAATCACATAAACAGTTTCACAAAATCAACATTAACAATCAAGATAGAGAACTGTCATTAAACAGTAACATACATGACTATTTTTATAAAATAGTCATGAGTATTTCAAAGACTTTTCTTGTGTTGCAGAGCTAACGAATTGGAGATATTAAAATTTACTAATCCTTTCCCTTCTGACTATGATAATTGTGATTATTTGACATTAAGGAATGCTAGAACATGTAACTTACTTACATTGTATATGGGTTGACATAATTTTAATATTTAAAGTGTCCTTGTATCCAGCTCTTGTTTTCTTTTGATTATTGCATTGTGGTCCAAATATTAGCAAAATCTTGGGTGAACAAAGAGGCCGTGAACCCTTTGTCTCTAGTGTGGACTATCTTGTCTTTGCAATTTAATTTTCTCTTTTAGAAAATATTATGGAATGAGAATTAGTTGTAATTTTCTAATATATAACTCTATCTCTATCTATCTAGTATCATCTATCTATCTATCTATCTATCTATCTATCTTCTTGAATACAGAGCAGATACAGCAAATCAGGAGATATATTACTTTTTCTAGTTTGCAAAAAGTTTCTTTTAGTATCCTCACTTAACAATTTAGTAAGTAATAGGACATCTGGATATCTTTTCCAATGGAATAATGACAATGCAACTGAGAAAATTATAGACAATGAATTTATTCTCTTACAGTGAAAATCAGTCTAGTACCTATTAATTCATATGCCAGAGCTTTGGATTAGATTCTGCAGGAAAACTACAGAACTGTAATTTCTATTAATGTCTTCGAGTGGGCAATATCTAAATATTTACATTTGAAATATTAAGTTTTCCATGTAATAGTTGAAGTTCCTTGGTTAAAGTGAATTGTTCTGTCCAGTTCTTAGCATAGAGCAACTGTGCATTTTATATGCAATAGATATTTTCTATTCCTCAAGGACATTGAAATACTGTTGATAAGGGAAAGGACAGAATGAGTTGATTCTAGTTAATATTTATCATGTATAAATATTAAAATGATTTAGAAAAAGAATAGGGATAATCTAGCAAGCAGATAATCAACATTAAAGCACATACTATGCTTCCTTATTTTGAGCCTTAATTTCCTGCTATCATTATAAGAAATCCTTAGCCCAAGCCTAGTGGCACACACCTTTAGTCTTAGCATTCAGGAAGCAGAGTGAAGGATAATTCTATGAGTTGGAGGTCAGTCTTGTTCACATAGTGAATTCCAGGAAAGTCGTACTACAGACAGAGTCATCTAAAAAAAAAATCTAAGAAGTTCATGCAAATATTTGTGTTTTGAAACTTAGGAAAAATGATAGATGTAAAGTATATTGTGTCATTATGAGTTGGTTATTAATTTTGTGGAAATAGAATCAACTTCTATTGTAAATTCTGGGAATGTATTGGCTTGAGACTGAGGAGAAAAAGTTGAGATGAATGCAGTCTAAGTGGTATATTAATCTATCAAGAGACTATGAATGTGAAGCTGTAGATATTTGGGACACACCCAAATCTGACACCAGAATATTTGCTGATAACACTTCAGTGAATCATAAGTAGTTATTATTACTAGTCATAAAACACATAACTGAGAGTACAGATTATGGTAGGCAATCATATATAGGAATTGCAGCAATGGTGACAGGCCAGCTATATAGAATCTTGAGTTTTTTCAAGTACTGGGGACTGTGCAGATTGAAGAGTTGTCTGAATATTCCACAATGGACAGTTCTAAGATGTTACTGTTTTTCTAAAAAAAACTCAAAACACCCTATAAATCAATGTCCAACTTGCCTTTCTAAGTCACTGAGCATCACAGTAGAATGCTATGTCTGTTGGGCAGGTTAGCAGTTTCTCTGTGGAGAGCCTGTTTCACTATTTTGACTCATAATTTTTCTTTATTTTTTTCTTTTCACACATACACACTTATTTGTGTGTGTGTGTGTGTATATATATATATATATATATATATATATATATATATATATATATATATATATATATATAGAGAGAGAGAGAGAGAGAGAGAGAGAGAGAGAGAATGTGAAGGTTATAGGTTTTGAAGGACATTATCTTTGTAATTTAAGCACTCTGCATTGTTTTTGTTGTTATTGTTTTCTTGTTTTGTTAATGTCCATCTCATATTTGCTTTGTTGGCATGGGATGAATTAGTAAGGCAACCAATTCCTACATCTGGATTTGTATTGTTAATTTTTATAGTATAAGTTATCATTCCTAATGGGTTTAGAATACTTAAGACATGAAAATAAGCCATGTTAAAGTATCTTTGTTGTCATTGATCATGAGGCTATAGATAATAGAATATTATTTTCTAAACGGCTGAAGAAATAAGGAGTTTGTCATCTTGTCCGAGAATTAGCTATTGTATATTATAGAGTGGGTAATTTTAAAACGTCAGTTAGACTTCCACAAAATGTAGACCCTGTCAACAAGCAGGCTGTGCCATTTTAAAATTCACCTTTTCATGCCTATTCTTCAGAGCTTCCTCAGTCTTTGCGGCTTGATAACATTTCCTTGTACTCTGCATTAATTTGTTTCTTAATTTCAACTGCTAAGAATGGAGGGTTCTTTGTAAAGAACATATGGCCTAAGGAAAGTATCCTAAGAATGTAGGAAATAATGGCCAATCACCTATGAAATAAGGCCCACAGACATAATTTTCTATGAATGCATTCAGTTTTATTTTACTCATTTGATATCATGCTTGAAAATATGGCTGGAATACTACTTATGGGGCAGAATGAGAGAGCCTAGATTGTAGTGTCCTTCCAACTACAAGAAATCAGATCTTTAAAAAGCAAAATTAAAGGCTGAAAAGATGGCTCAGTTACTAAGAGCAGGTGTTCCTCTTCCTGATGAACTGTACTCAGTTCCCAGCAGCCATGTTGAACAGCATACAACATCCTGTAACTAATTTCTCTGGCCCCAAAGGAGTAACACCTGCACTCAACCTTCACAGACAAATACATGAGCACACATGTATATATTTAAGAAAAGTAAAATTAAATATGTTTAAATAAATGTGTTTAAAACAAAGTCATTTGCAGCTTTCAGATGAATTTACCTGCATGATTTCTAATTATTCCCAAATCTGGTAAATTAAATATCAGAAATTTTCAGTATTCAAAAATAAATTATATAGTGTCCTTTGTTAGAAAATTCTTAGTAGTTTATAGATCAATTGTTTTTAGCACTGTGAATTCTTAACAGTTTCAGTATGCTAATTCCAATTAATGTCCTAATAATAGGTTGTTGTCTACAAACTAATGAATACATTTTTTAATGTTTGTTTCTATCGATCTTGATTTGTGCACTTCATGTTCATTGTGTTGATTATATCAAATTAAATATTAATTAATATTAAATAGGTTATATGATTTAGTTGAAATTTAAAGTTAAATATTTGAACTAATCTAAAATATTCAATAGCATTTCATTTGCTATGAAACACCTTTAAATAGCTATCGAAGCATGCTTATAAATAAAAATTCGCAACTTATTAGAATGAATATGTGAACATCACTTATTCACCAAAAGCATAAATTTTTCAGACACATTTTATTACTGTTTTAAAAAAGAAACTATTTCCATATATTTGCATGTAGATCACATTCAGTCTTAGAGAATTTTCCATAAACAACTTTGTATATTTTAGCTGCAACTGTTAGAACTGATAGAGTATATTTGAAGAGCTATACAAAAACATATTCATACATTTTATGATCTAAATACATTTTCGTTTGAAATTGCTGATATAAATTAAGAAATTAAAATTCTAATTTTTCAGATTCATCACTTAGGCAGGAAATTTTCAGGAATGAAAAACAAATATGTAATTTTAAACTTATGGAAGATACTTCTGTTCTAAAACTATTCTGTTATCACTAATCTAAAAGTATCAATTAAAATTAATATTCCTGACACAAAACATCTTTTCCCAATAAAACAATAAAATTAATTATTATACTTGCTTCTGTCTGACTATACAAACAAAACTTTGCACCTCTGATGTTTCCTTTTGATTTCACAAAAACCCATTGGATCACATGTGTCCTATTTTATGAAATTACTTTCCACAATGTAAATTAGTTTCTCGTGTATTTTTCTTGTTTTGTTAAACTTAAAAAAGTAAGGTATACACCTGTTTTTCATCTGTAATAAAATTTAAAAGACCTTGTAAACAATGTCATGTTGGGAAATAGGGACAAATTGATAATTCATTCACCATTCAAACTTATACGACAGTTAAGTAATTTCTTTTAGGTTTTTTTAAATAAAAAAAAAAATGTCTTACTTGTATCATGATTCTTCCAACCTCTTATTTATTGCCCTGCCTCACTTTCTTATCTCCAGGTGAAATATATGACAGGTTTGTCATTTCTGTTCCATTGATAGCTTATGTATCCTTTCTCTACCTTGTCTTAATTTCTATTCATCTGTATGTGCCCTGTTTAATCATGTTTAATTCATCTTAAATACTCTGAAATGAACTACACTAGTAAAACAAAATTGTTTTATCTAGCATTGGGTTAGTTACCACAAATATTGAACCCTTACCATAGAGCAGGCATTACATCATTAGTGAACAAAACAAAACAAAAACAAAAAAGATATATATGTTCTGTAGTATTTGGCATTGCAGAGAGTAAGCAGTGACCATAAAAATAAGAATATTTCATAGTATGCTAAATTGTGATATGTTGTGGGAAAACAGTAAAAGAGCAAAGTAAGAGATTTTTCTTAGAGAGACTTGATACCCTATGAGCATATACAGGAGGAGGAGGTCCCCCTCAGTCACAGTCATAGGAGAGGGGAGTAAGGGGAAAATGGGAGGGAGGGAGGAATGGGAGGATACAAGGGATTGGATGACAATTGAGATGTAATATGAATAAGTTAATAAATTAAAAAAAGGAGATTGTTCTTGGGTAGACTCTAAAATTAACATATAGGTACCTTGCTATTACTCACTGAGAAGGTGGTTTGAAGATCTGAATAATCTGGGACTGTGGAGTGTGGGTGGTGAATGACACTCATTTTGACCTGAGGCAACATAGAATACTTAAAGCATTCTTTTTTTTTCTGCTTTCCTTAGCAAATAATGTGCTTTTGTTTATAGTACATAGAGTCAGAGAGTTGTAGATGACTTGATTAAGTTAAAACAGAACTGAACTGTGAAGCCATTGTAATAATGTTTTCTTTCTCACTGAGTAAAACAAGATCCAATGGAGAGTTAGGTAGTGAGAAATCTGACATAGGTCTTAAAAAAATTGGTGGTGGGTTAGAGATACTTGCATCAAGGGTTCGAGTTTGATGACAATTATGTTAATCCAAGTAAAAAGGACAGTAGCCTAGCTCCTAGTGATAAGAAGGAATCCTGTTTTTAATGCGTCTAAATATAGACCCAACAAGAATTCCCCCAGGGACTGAATAAAAGATGTGGGAGATAAAGAGAATGGTGAATGAGCCCAAGGTTTCTGGTTCATTTCATTGAAAAGAATAAAATTACACTCAACGGAGATAGTAAAGACTGTGGGTAGAATGTGCATTTTTATTTGGTAGAGAGCACAATAAATTTGGAGATCTATTAAATATCAGTGATGATACTGAGCAGGCAAGTGAAGTTGTGACTTGAAAGTTCAGAGACAATATTTCCAAGACTGGCATTTAAACCTAAGTTTTTGACATAAGTAACATTTAGAGTTATGAGAATAATCTCATATAAAAATAATCTCATGAAAAAGGGTATGACTATAAAACACTTCTATAGAATACCTCTAAATACTTCTAAACTAAGAACTGGATCAAAACAGCAAAGGAGATAGGAAAGCAGTGACTAGTAGGGTAGAGGGGGAAATGTTTAGTTATCTTAAACCATGATGTTCTCAATATAAATCCTACATTTTAAAAACTCATCTCACTCTTTCCTGCTTTTAAGATTAGTATAATCTTGAATTGTTAACTAAGTAGTAAAAATGAGAAATACACAGTTTTAACAAATAGTATGCCAAAACCTCAGAAGAGTTAATATGAACTTGAACAATTCAGTCCTAGAATATAGGGAAAGAGAGAATTCATAGGGAGAAGAACAGACAGGATATGATCTGAGTTAACCTCAATGCTAAAATCCCATGTCAATTCATTTATTCTAGCTAGGCCTTAGAGGTTGAATTAGTTTCAAGATTTCTTAGTAAGGAAAAATATTGTGGACAGTTTTATACACAAGACTACATTAAATTCCTCCAACAATAAAATGTGGTTAGCATAGTATCTTGAAAAGAATTCTAATTGAGAGTCTAGAAACCTAACTTCTACCAAAGACTCTACTGCTGACTGATTACATTAACTTCAAATCTATCATTAACCTCCTTGTGCCTCATTATCTTCATTTCACCAAATAAGAAAAATGAAATATTCCTCCTTCCCTACCTCACTTGGATGCTGTGAATTTAAATGTGTGAGAAGTGCTTGGGATGCATAAAATTTGATGGAGTGTTTTATTCATGAATTCAAGGCATCTGAAGTAATTTGACCATGATGGAAAGTTGCTTCCTTGCACATTTTTTTCAAAGTGATTTCTGTAATGGACCTAGCCATTTATGCAGCCTGTTACCTAATCCCAACTGGAAAACAAACCGAGATCTACCTTATAATAAGCATTCCATCTATTTTATTTTATATCCTTTTGTAACATTCGTTGTTTACCTACTTTTTCATTGTGTACTGAAAACCTACATAAAGCCTTAAATCTTAAATACAGTGAAAGAAACTTCCATCTGTGTATTCTTCTGGCATATAAAATATGCTTTTATAGCTATAAACTCCATCACTCTCTCAAATCCTTGGAGTTATAAGGCATATGCGCTTTTCTTATGTAAGATGAGGAAACAAGGATACAGTAATTCCTGTCTCCTTCAGTATAACATCAATCAGGGTCTAGTTTTGAAAAATTATTTTAACTTACAGAGAAGAACATCATAATGCATATCATGATCTTTGGCTAATATTATTATAGGCATTATAAATATTTACAGAAAATATAAAACATCTAAAGAACCACCAACTTATTGATTTTCTTGTTTAGTTTTAAAAACTTGTTCTTAATTCCCACAGACCTTGCCTGACTGAGAAACTGTTTGGGCAATACATGGTAACTTTTGTGTTTTTTAATGTTATAATCAGATTAAAACATCTGTATATGTCTGCTGTATGACCATGACCTTGTACCTTATCCATCTACCCTCAGTTTCTTAATCCTTAAAATAAAGATAAAAATGAAATAATAGTCATTGAAAATGGCACTTTTAATATTTATTTAATGATCTGACCAATAATGAACACCTATATTTAATGTGCCAGATTTTGTGTGAGGTATTAACTTGCATCAAGATGAAAGCAAATATTATTGCTCCCAAAGATCTTACAGTATCATAAAATAGGCATAGAAATTATACAGGTTATAAATATTGATAACAATTATATAGATTCTAAAAGTGGGCAATGTGGTAGAGTTTTACTGTTATGCGGAGTGGAAGGCAAGGTCAAATAGAGAAGGCAGAGAATGTAATCTTAACAAATTGACTTTTGAGAAGGATGTTGAATGAAAGGAAATAGTCCAGATGTAGAACATCCCAGACAAAAGGAAAAATTTAGAATCCTAGTCATATTGATGTATGTGACAAACTATATTAATGGAATATAATAATGGAGGGTTGACTGTCAAGATATGAGGTGAAAATATGTGATTGGGGCCACATTCCAGGACATAGTAAATACTTTAGGGTTTAAAATACATTACATTTTATAAACATGTATTAATTGCACATGTTACCTTAGTGCATATAGTGTATACTAAGCAGATCCAAACATTTGGTATTCACCTCTTCTAGTGTGTGTGTAAAGGTATTTGTACTCTTTTTTTGTAAACTTTAACTAAATATATAATAGCTTATTGTGGACTATACTCATCCTTCTATTGGTATGGAATTCCATAGCAAAGATTTTTCTATTTAGTTCTGTTTTAGTAGTCACTATACAACCTCCATTTCCCCCATGCCTTTCCTTTTTCCCAAACTCTATTAATTATTATTCTATATAAACAATGACTGTTTTCAATTCTTAATATGAATGAGAGCAAGCAATGGCATGTCTATCTGTATCTGGTTTATTTTTCTAATGTGTTCTTCACTTCAGTTTTATTTCCAGTGACAAAATTTTATTCATTTATGATTGAATAGTATAACATTGTTTGTATATACCATACTTTCACTATCCTTCCACCAATTCATAGCCATTTTTATTCATTCTTTATGTACTAGTACTTGAAAAAATATGAATCTCTAGGTATCTGCTATATCTTGATTTTATTTCCCAGAAATGTAATAACTGGATCATACAGTCATATAGTATATCTTCTTTTAGCTTTTTTGAGGAACTTTGTATTGTTTTTCATTATTTTGTTAAAAATACACATTCACCCCAAATATTTATTGGATTTCCTCTTTCTGAACATTATCAGTAGCAATTTCATAGTAATCATTCTAACTACAATTATTTAACATTTTAGCTTTCAATCACATTGTGGATAACTAGTGATGCTCAGTATATTTTAATTTGTTGTCTGTTTCTATTTCTTCTTTTGAGAAGGGCCTGTTTAAATGATTTTTACATTTCTTAATTTTTGGTAATATTTTTGAGTTCCTTAAATAGTCTGGTCATTAACCTTCAGTCAGATAATTAGCTGCAATTTTTATCTCATTTTGTCCTTGTTACCTCACTATTTTGATTATTTGCATTGCCACGTAGAAGCTTTTTAGAGTTGTGTAACCCCATTTTATCTAAATTACTCTTGTATCCAATGATACTGAGATCACTTCCAAAATCACTGTGTATACAAATGTCCTTAAATATTTCCTATAGTTTCTTTTAGTATTTTCACACTTTCTACTCTTATTTTAGGCCATCAATAATTTTACATATTTTTTTTATTTAGTCAGAAGAGGATGGGTTTAATTCTTTTAGATGAAGATATTTGATTCTTAAAATATATAGACCAAAATGCTTGATTTTTAACACAGGGGGTGGATAATATGATTAGTTGAAACACATTTGCTCTATTGGAGTTTGTATTGAAATTTAAATGTATGAGTACATTTTAATTATAATTATTTGTCACATATATTTAAATTACGTATGTATAATATATCTTATACTCAGTAGTTCTCCAAAAATAAGAAAACAAATTTTATCCACTGATGGTAATTCTATCAGTGATGATAATGAGGATCTTTTTTATCATATTTCCCAAACTTCTGAACACTTATATTTGACCCATAAATCCAAAAGTATACGTATCAAATGCCACAATACTCTCTCACTTCTGTAGTACTTGGCAGAGCTTTGAGTGATAAAGCAAATTGCCAGGTGTCTGTGTCAGTCTTCAGTATCTTTACCATCTTGTTAGAACTCTCCAATAATATTATGTTGGTAAAGACTTTCCTGACATAGATGTCACTGGGACCTCAAAGAAAGACCATAGCTAAAACATAACAAGACCAATCCCACTTCTTATAAAATCTAAAATCTTTCTGGACCAATTTCTTTTGAAATAAGAATGAAAGGATAGAAGAAAAGATACTCTTTTTGACAACCTAACCAACCTTTAAAAAGTTAGAATATTGTGTTACAGCTAACAGCTACTTGTAACTGTTCCTACTTCCTAATACCTATCCTGGAAAATAGTTCAGACTCCTGGAACACAAAATAAGAATCCAAGAAAATAAGCGTGGAAGTAACATTTCCAAATATAGATATATATTATTCCAATGGACCCTTGTATTCTGTAAGAAGGCTGATTGAACTTGATGAAGTTTTATGTAGAAAACTTATATGGTTACTATGAAGTTCATTCTGCTTTGGTAAATATGCTAAACTTTAAGTGGAGATGGGGAGGTAGTATAAGGACAATGACACTGCTGAAGCATTTTGAAAGTATCACTCAGATTGTCATGCCATTTAGGCCACATAATAACAGCTATTAAACATGAACACTTACTATTTGGTTTTACGACTTTTAAAAAAGTAGTTAATTTAAATAACTTTTTAGGTTGTACTGAATGCCCATATGGCATTGCCTTTTATAGTAACCCCCCCCCCAAAAAAAAATGTTGGGAACAAGAACTTGGGACATGTCTTTATGTCTTTATGTCTTTTTTGTGTAATAAGTTACACTGGATAAAGATCTAAACTAAATTTATAGCTGATATATTAAGTTGAAAGTTAAAATACATACTAATTTTAATGTAGAACATAAAGGGTAGACAATGCTTCCAGATATAGGCAGTACTTATTAAGCCCTGTTGGTATTTAATTTTTCTGTAAGTTGTTAGGTTCAGAGGTGGGTTAAAATATCAGAGCAATTGAACTACATATTTCATCAAGTTTTGATTTTATTTTCTTTAATTTCTAGACTTTATGCTTGAACCTTTATCATAAAAACTTGGGCATTTTAAATTATCCTCAGTGTCTTGTGTCTTGGTAATTGGTAAGTCATGGGGCTTTACATAAAGAAGAACTATAAAGGTTAGAAGATAGCTGAGTTTAAACCCTCATGGATCAGACAGTTTGGTCTGTCTCAAACAGATTTTTATTTAAAATGATGAATATGAATGTTGGAGGGTGATAAATACCACCCGTAGGCATTGGAGCCTAAATGTTGAATTTGACACTCAGAGTTTAAAGGCTTCATGAAAATTTCTTTAAAACTAATGTTCAAGCAATTTAGGTTTTACAGGCAGCTGAGAAGTTTGAATGATGTAATTATTTTCAAAGTATGACCATAAAAATCTATGTTCAGAGAATTGATACTTTGCATTATAAAAAGAAGGTAAATGTCAATCAATTAACTATTGGAATATAGTTTTTAAAACTTATATTTCAACTTATTTCTATGTAATTCATGATTTTGGAGCAAATGATATATCCAGCAAAGAGATTTTCACTTTATTTTATTTTATTCTTTCACATTCATTCTTCTTTCATAAGTTACATTTGGACCACAATTTCTTCTCTCTTTTCTTCCATTACCTCCAGCCACCTCTCCACTTCACCAGATCAACTCCTATTTCCCCTTTTTAAAAAACAGGCCTCCCAAACATGGCCAAACAAGATACAATAAGACTGGAAACAAACTCTCATCTCTATGTAATACAGAAATACACATATGAATACTATTTTACTTTTCTCTTTGAACTATTTCTAGGACATTTATAAGATATACTTCAAGGTAAATCTTGTACTAATTTTATAAGCAAACTTATTTTTCTTGTTAAATATCTTTGTTGGGTGGAGACAAACTGGCCGTGGTAATGAACAGATCATCCCAAATTTTGATAGTTGTTTCTTCTCTAAATTCTTGTACAATTTTTGTTTCTCCCTGAAAATAATAAACATTGAAAGGAGTATCTGTGTAGGAAGTGGAAAGCAAATTGGCAACCAGTTACTAACCAGAATTGCATATTTTCCATATGTTTTTGCATTGTATGGTAGTGGCTATAGCTAAAAGGAAAAAAGAATTGTATAGTCTTTGTTTTCATTGAAGGAATGTCTAATGCATATAACTAGCACTCTTGAGAGAAGCCACTGTGAATACTTGTCTTTTCATTTATGGTCTGATCAGCTTCTTACATATTTGAAGGTTCAAATCAATGCCTAGTCCCTTTGTGGAACATACTGAAGAGGAAGCAAAATTACTTTGAATACAAATTATCTTTGCCTTGAGTATTTTAAACAAAGCTAATGTGTTTCTTATGTTTGGTTGGTAAAAGTAATATGTTTATCAAAGTAATGTTGAGATTGCATATGTTGTAAACAAAAACACAGCTGAATAAGATAGAGATATGACTTTTTAAATTCAGTATTAAGTGAGCTCTCTTCTGATTTGTGAAGAGGCGACCTGGAACCATTAAAGGAAGAATGAAGGATGAGGAGCCTGGCTCAATACAGCCAGAGAAGTAAATTGAAATTGCTGGCTGGTGTAAACTGAGCTTAAACCAGATGTAACTACTAGCTGGCAATTATCAAAATTTAGATTCCACACTCCCATATGGATTAGGAGACAGAGGCCTTATCTTTTTTTGGTAATTGTATTTGAAAGGGCTAACTCTCAGGTCCTTGGTAAAGAGAATTCTGAGTTTTAAAGAGGTACAAGTTTACAATTTGAAGTTGCTTAATAACATGCACATTTAGAATTGCAAGTCTAAGAAAGGCAAGTCAGGCCAACATCCGGCATGTCTCATATACGAGACAGATTAGATTTTCTTGGAATAGCTGACCTTTCTCAAAGACATTTTCACATGGACAAGCTATCTTCATCCTAAGGAAATGACCTATAAGCTTCTAGAAGTCATTCTACTGTTTGTTCGTCTTTGTGCAAGGGTTTGGAAGGAGTTTTCATGTGCCAAGATGTCTGTATTTCTCAAAGTCACAAATCTTGCATTTCTTAAGTTTTTACACAGAATTTTCTGAGAACACTTATTTTTACCCTCTAGGATAGAAAACAATGTGTAAATACTATATACAAGAATAAAGTAAACTTATATGAGCAAGTGTGTATGAACTGATAAAGAGATGTGCTTTAGGATGATAACATATACAAACAAAACAAAAACAAAGACAAACAAATAAACAAAAAAGAACCCCTTACTGATTTGCCCAAGAACTAAACTCCTGGGTTCAAATATAAATCAATATCGTAGAGTGCTGAAATGAGCATTAAGAACTACAAATTTTCCTTACATACTCAAAATCAAGAATTAATAGAAATTTCTAACCTATACACTGTGGGAGAAGCAAAGGCTTCTGTGTGTTGGACATTAAACATATCAATCTCCCTATCTCCTGCTATTATAAGACTGTCTTAATTGTACATTCATATCAAATAAACTATTAAATGAAAATTTCAGACCCAGATTATAAACATATGGTTATTGTTCCATATTTTAAAGTATCAAAACACCAGAAACTCCTTTAAAATCTTGTTGCTAGAGGATAATTTGCAACTGTCAAGCATCCAAAATTTCTAACATTGTTCTAAAGATGGAAGTGTGGGTGTTGGAGTTATGAAAATAGTTGTTTATGTCTATCAAGGAAAGAGTAATGGCTAAAAGTGCCATCTCTCCCAAGTGTACCAAATCAATTCTTGCCTTCTGTGTCTTCCATTTTACCTATTCAACTTAGATAGATAATGTCATTTTCTCTGGCACCACTGTCTAGCACTTTTGCAAAGCACATAAAATGGCATGCATAATTGTTGGTGTATAAAACACATGTACAATTTTCTCTGCAGTTTCTCTTGAGGTTTAGAAGGTCAGCTTTACATAACCTTCTCTGGCACTGACTCAAGAACAACTTTACTATCTGGTGCTATCTCAGAAAAATGGGAATAGGGCTTCCTCAAGACCCAGCTATTCCACTCCTTGGAATATACCCAGAAGATGCTCCAGCACACAACAAGAAAATTTGCTCAACCATGTTCATAGCAGCCTTATTCATAATAGCCAGAACATGGAAACAGCCTAAGTGTCCCTCAGTAGAAGAGTGGATAAAGAAACTGTGGTACATATACACTATGGAATACTACTCAGCTATTAAAAACAAGGAATTCCCGAAATTTGTGGATAAATGGATTGAGCTAGAAATGATCATAATGAGTGAGTTAACCCAGAAGCAGAAAGAATCAAATGGTATATACTCACTTATATCTGCATACTAGCCCAAGGGGCATGTCCCACGAAAGCCTTCACTTACCAGGAAACTGGGACAGAAGGGAAGGCATCCTATTGGGACTCTAAATGAGAGACGCATGGGAGAACAGCAAAATAAAAGGATCCAGAGGGTCCTAGAAACCTACAAGTAGAACAATATGATAGCCAGATTTGGGCCCAGGGGTCCCGCTCAAACTAAGGCACCAGCCAAGGACAATACAGGCGGTAAACTTTAAACCCCTTCCCAGATCTAGCCAATGGTCAGAATATTCTCCACAGTTGAGTGGAGAGTGTGATACGACTTTCTCATGTACTCTGGTGCCTCACATTTGACCATGTCCCCTGGAGGGGGAGACCTGGTGGCACTCAGAGGAAGGACAGCAAGTAGCCAAGAAGAGACTTGATACCCTATGAGAATATATAGGGGGACGTAATCCCCCTCAGGAACAGTCATAGGGGAGGGGAATAATGGGAAAATGGGGGGGGAGGAATGGGAGGATACAAGGGATGGGATAAACATTGAGATGTAACAAGAATAAATTAATTAAAAAAAACCAAACAAACAAACAAAAAAAGAACAACTTTACTTTGTTCGTAACCATGCTCCCTTTCTTAATAATGACTGTGTACTTGTCACTTGGTTGGAAGCCATTTATATAAGTCGTCGGATTTAGTTAGGATTTCTGTTGCTATAATAAAACACTGACCAAAAACAAGTAGAAGAGATGCTTTATTTGGCTTACATGTCCATATCACAATCTGACACTGAGGAAAGCCGAGGCAGAACACAAACAAGGTAAAAACCTGAAGGCAGGAACTAGAGAAGGCATCATGGAAGAACACTGCTTACTCTGCATGGCTTATCACCATGCTTTTTTATAAATTCCTGGACCACCTGCTGGGGAGTGGCACTGCCCACAGTGTTACAGACATACTCGTATTAATTATTAATCAAGAAAAAGTACCCATAGATTTGCCTGCATGTCAATCTAATGGAGAACATCCCACAACTGTACTTACTTCTTCCTAGATTATGATTGTGTTAAGTTAACAGAAAACCAACTCATTCACAGTCGTACAAAGTAACAGGAATTTTTAGATATGACCATGAGTCACACTCAGCAGGAAGGCAGGGCAGTTGTGTTTCATCTTCTGCTTTGCTAGACCTGGGATCATGTCTAAATATTTATATTTTTACCTAGAACATAAGCTAGTATGATGAAAATGGTATATAGTATATAATTAAATATATGTCTATGTTAGCAAATTTAACTAAAGTCAGAAAATGTGTTCTTCCTTGGCTCTACTTTTTAGACCAAAATTTTCAGGTTAACCAGGTCAAAGGACTAGATTTTTCCTGAATCTTCCTTATTGTTTTTAATTCCTTTTTAAAAAGTGACTGGGTTCTACTACTTTACAATTTCATTATCTTTGCACCTATGTTTATATCCACTACTATTCTAGTATAAGTGGCCATTGCTTCTCATTAAGATTATCAAAACAATTACATAATATGATTCTTCCCCTACATTCTGAACAGTTCTAACTACAAACAGAATATGCACTAACACTAAAAATATAACACTGTTCTATTGCTATGATGTTATCAGTATACTCAAATTTGGTCAAAGGTTGATACAAACACAAAGTAAAGTCTGAAGACTTATTTCTCCATTGACTAGACTTTTCTTTTCCACCTATTATCATTCATTTCAGAAATACTGTGTACTGTGTTATTTGTACAACTCAATTCTTGGTTTTGATTATGTTTTATTTTATAAGAAATTCTTATTTTCTTTTATAGATTCTGTTCTCTGTCCTCATGGTATCTCATAAGGAACAACCTTATAAAATAAGATATTTGAAGCTAAAACTAACTAAATAAGCATGGACACATATTACCCAAACAGGAAATATGCTTTTTTCTCATTTTACCCTTCAGATGATTTAGTCTATTCTGGATGTTTGCATAAAAAAGATATTTGAGGAATATTTATTGAGTCAATATAAACAATTTATAAACTATTTTCTGATATATATTAAATAATGAGCTCTTTTTTGAGGTTTATATATTAGGTCTTTGGATGCATATAAAGTAAAAAATAGTTTTACCCTAATTCACAGTCATAAGTAATAGAAACAAGGTGAATTTCAATTATGTGAAGATCTAAATCCTCTTGAAAGCAAGTAAAAAAGAAGTAATTGTAAACTTTTAGGCCTCCCAAATAGAAAGGAAAACTCTGTTTTTTGGTTAAATAGAATAGAAAGTTTTCTACAAATTAGTAGACATGTATTTTTGGCAAAAGCCTTTGGTTTCCTCTTTTTTTATAATTTTTTTATTTTTTTATTAATTTATTCTTGTTATATCTCAATGTTTATCCCATCCCTGTGTCCTCCCATTCTTCCCCCCCCCCATTTTCCCATTATTCCCCTCCCCTATGACTGTTCCTGAGGGGGATTACCTCCCCCTGTATATGCTCATAGGGTATCAAGTCTCTTCTTGGCAACCTGCTGTCCTTCCTCTGAGTGCCACCAGGTCTCCCCCTCCAGGAGACATGGTCAAATGTGAGGCACCAGAGTATGTTATTTAAACTACAGATGCCAATAGTGCCGTTATCATGGGGTGTGCTATAAAGAATAATAAACAGAAATCAAAGGAAGGGTATTTCACCATGCCTATTGTATTCAAAATAGAAAATAAATTGGTGTGGTTTGAGTTATATTAAGAATTTCTATTATTTGGTAAGCTATTAGTTATATAGTAGGAGCCTAGTGAACAGAAAAATGTCTGTTTACATAATATCGCTTTACTCTCAAACTAGATGTTCAGTATCATATCACAAAAATGTGATGTTCTATTCATCTGTTTTAGGTGAAAACTAAAGTGAAGAATTTAAATTGTGAAGTTAAAAATATTTGATAACTTACGTATCATATCATATAATCTCTACTATAAAGGTTCAGGTATGTAGTCTATTTCTTTTAGAATTAGTTCATTACAACAAACATAGCAATTTAACTGTGTCATGACAGTCATATGCTGTTGTAAAATGTGCAAGATTTCTTAGAAGCTTTGTTTATAATTATTTTACACAAACTGTTATACATGATGCAGCAGTAAATTTAGACTAGGTTTTGAATACAAAAGTTATACATGTATGAGAGAAATACAATTAATTTGAAAAACTTTGTTTGCTTAAGGATTTCTTTTTTAACTTTTCAATTAATTTTTTTTCTCCAGAGCACAAGGCTCTTCTTTCAGCATATGTAAACTTTTCTCCCTACACAGCAAAGATGTTGTTCTCCAAACATGATTCTCAGATCAGTATTACCCTTGAAGTGATAGAGAAGTGAATTTACGGGGACTTCTGCATATTTTCTACATCATAAATTATTAGACAGATAGACCAAAAATCTCTGGGTAAGTCGCCTTCCACAATTCAGATTCAGACTCAGGTTCAAAATCTACAAGAAACAATAGCCATTATCCAATAAGATAGAGTTACTCATTAGCATCAATTGTAATCTTTTTAAAATTTTTGCATATACATTTATATTATTCAACATATATACAATAAACTACCTACCGCAAGAAGAACCATGACACAATCAGGAATTGTATAAATGTTACATTATTGGTGTTTTGGCTATTAGTATTTTACAGCCTTGAAGAATATATCTTTCCTATCTTGGTGCATCTAAAAGTCTGAATGTGGATCAATCTCCATCACATCTTATCATTATCAACTTAAAAGATCTATCTAGACCTAATCTTAAAATTCTATATTTTTACAAAGAAACCCACCTGTTCTTGATCCTAAATTTCTGTATGTGTATGTTGTGAATATGTAGAAAGCAGATCCCTATTTTCTGTAAGACAATGGAGAATTGACAATGTCCCTCCGTGAAAGTGGTTCTTCTTTAATAAAGGCCCAAGCTTTCCTTCACTTGTTTTAATAAGTAGATTTTAATGTTGAGGTATTTTTATCTTTATGTGTTATGGAATAAAGGAAGAGGTGAAAGCTCTTTAAATTATAGACAACATTTGCTTAGATAAAATATTTTATCTCACATCCAGTACAAGATGAAGAAAATCTTATCAAATGTGTTAAATAGCGCCTACTTATAAATATCATCATTGAAATATGCCTGAAAATTTTGCCTTATTTTTGTAGATCAGAGCAAAGGGGTTCACATCAGCTAATACAATTTCTTAACCATGAGCTGTTTATATATTCAGAGGAATTGAGAATTAGAACATGATAGATATATTGTAGGTACTATGATAGTGAATTGTAACTCATAGAAGGATAGGTTGATCTCAAGAAATTTCACTGACTGGAGTAGTAAATGGTTGGCAGAGAAGATAGATACTTAAAAATTTAACAGAAGCAAATAAAAAATATAGCAATAGATATGATGCATCAAAGTTCCATGGTATAAACACTATTCTACCGTATGTTTTTTACTTTCATAACTAACAGTGACTAATATGGGCTCTTGAAAAAATACATACAATAGATAATTAGTTAAATGAATGTGACAATTATCCAAGGACATTCCAAAGACATTATATATTGTGTATTATGAGCAATGTGTTAGAGGGCTATCAAAGAGATAATAAAAGTTCCTGGTAAGATAAAGGCAGATATTTCAAAAATATGAAGAGAAATACAAGATGGAGATACTGAGAAAAAACTTGGTGGTATAGTAGGATGTTCACAACTCTACTAAAGGAATTACTCAGAGAAAGTGTGTGAATGTTGTACATTAGTGAAAATGAAAGAGGATGGAAAGAAAGAATTTGAGAGGAAGAAGTCCAGCACATTAAATATCAGACGTAGAATTTTGGATACAGTCTAAGTGCAACCAACAGAATGCTTTTCAGAATCGGATAGATGGCATATTAAAGCTGTAGACCTTCTTTTCCTCATGAGCTTATATGGCAATGGATCAATACCTGGGTAGTCTACATTTTGTTAAATGGTTTTCCTAAACTGACATATCGACATATAAATTTATAAAACCATCTCTAGGCTTTGTTTCTCATATCAGAATTACTAGACAAGTTTGTTGGATTCCCATCTACACTGAGGGAGTCTTGTTCTATCTAGAATTTTTATGTTTATTGAGATTTCAGAAGATTGAATTATTGTCTTATACTAGCAGAAGATTTCATTTGCCTGAATTTGAGAATACCTGTTTATAAAGCTTACCTTATATAGCAGAAGAAATTCATGGCATGACACTAAAGCTAGTTAGACATTATGAAAGCCTAAAGACAATAAGCTAATTAAACATATCCTGACTTGCCAAGGAATAGGGCTTCAAGATGTGCCACAGAGAATGTATGAAATACTGGGCCTTCATTCTATATTTATGACCAATCAACTCCCTCTACTCCTTATGTCAAAGTGACTGGACTAAAATCAAGTCAACTCAAGAAACCTTAAATCACTTGCTTTATTTGCCCTTTAAACATGTCATTTTAAACTGTCACTTTACAGTTTTGTCCTTTGCCGTTTGAACCCACCTCTCACCATTGATGCTTCCACTTATTTTTAATAGACTGGAAGAACAATGTTAGCATATTTTTAAACCTTATTTGAAAATAAAGGCTCATGGAAAAATCATTATTTAGCAAATGTATCAGGTATTTGACTGAGAGTCCTCTTGTCATCCCCTGACTTACTGTATGCCATCTGCTGGAAACAGGAATAACATGGGAATTGAGGAAGCAGCTTACATTTCAGGTCAGGACAAGTACCACCACCTGTAAGTGGAGACATCAGAAGCAGGAAGGATATAACCAGCTGCAAGGAGAACACCCCACTGAGCCAAACCAAGATAAATAGCTGTTAAAATACCAGGTCATCCCTTCAGCTTCTGTCCCCTAAGTTTGAATATTCATATGTTTGCTGATTAATAACCAGCAGATAAAATACCTCTTTGTGGCTCTATACTTTCTTTGCCCATTGATTATTTTCATATCTTGTGGATACTTCACATTGATATCACTGTAGTCAAGGATAGAAGAAACATTTATATAGCTATACTTGACAAAGAGAAGGACTTCAAAACTTCATATTATTTTTATACTTCACTAATTACTAAATAATATTCATATGCCCAGGCTTATTTCCTACCTAGAATTTAGATGCATTTGTAATGATGATCATAAATTCTAATATTGATGTTACAAAGTGACCACAATTTGGATCCAGGCAGCCAGAATTTCAGAAATTTGATTTGGGCTGTAATTGTGAAAAGTGTATAAATCAGTGAGGCAAGAGTTTGGTTGCTACATTTCATGCCCATCAATCTTGTATGGGCTGCTAATCAGCCAGTGTGGCTTATTAGCTACCATAGCGTATCATAATACAATTCCTAGTCACCCTGACAATTGCAGACATTGCCAACAGAATTTTCATGAGTTTGGTTAAGTTAAATGGAAACAAGCAACCTTAAGCCTTGATTACAAGGGAAGTCAAGAATGGAGGCACTCAAGTTTAAATTCATTTAAAATCATTTCCCCTTTCCCTCTTTGTTTACAAACTTTGTAAATTCATTATTCTACTTGCAATGTTGCATCATATGTCGTGATGCAAAAGGCAATTTATTCAGAGATAAACTTCGCCCATTTAAGTTCCAGTATCCATTTCTCAGTGTTTCATTCTTTAGAAGGTGAAAAATAACCTCGTATTTCAAATAACAGGGGATAAATAGGTGAACAATGTTATCCTTAACAGTCTTAGCAAAAAAAGACTGAAGTTAGTCACCAGCCCTATGGAAACTTGCGACATGAAGAGAGGTAAGAAAAGGGCAAACAAGAAAGACAATAAAGAGTTTGCACTGATAGACAGGAAGCAGACATTCCAACAAGACTGAGCTTATAGGAGTCAAAAACATACTTCATTATCTACCTCTGTGCTTTGGTCAGGGCTATCTAACTCAGGGTGATTTTCATGGTTCTCGCTCTTATAAACAAAGCCACAAAGAACACAGTCGAGTAAATATCCTTGTGATAGGATGAAGCATTCTTCGGATATATGCCCGAGAATGGTATAGCTGGATCCTGGTAGATCTATTTCCAAGTTTCTGAGGAACCACTGTAAATGCAAGTGATTTCTCTCACACCACAGCTTCCAAAATATTGAAAACTCTTAGCCTTTATATTTATGAATTTATGACCAAGACATAGCTTTGGTTCATTCCCTGACTAGCTCATAACTTAATTACCCATTTATCTATCTTACCTGTGCCACGTGGCTGGTTACCTCTCCTCCAATTTACATATGTTCATCTTTGTTAGCATGTGGGGCTAATCTTCTTCCCCTCACTCTATCTCAGAGTTCCTCTCTCTCCAGAACTCTGACCTCCTTATTTGCCACGTCAGCTAATAGGCCATTCATTAGCTTTTTTATTGACAGGTAATTCTTCCATATAGACACAAAAGAATCCTTACAAAGTGCCATATTTATTTCCATAGTAACTGTACAAGTTTGCAGGACCACCAGCAATGCAGGATTGTTGCTATTGCTTCACATCCTTCAAAGAATTAGGTATATCACTTGTGTTATTGATCTTAGCCATTCTGGCAGGTGTAAGATGGTATTGTCAAGTAGTTTTTATGTGTGTTTTTCTGATTACTAAGCAAGTTAAACCTTTAAGTGTTTCTCAGTCATTTGAAATTCCTCTATTGATAATTATATTTAGATCTTTACCACATTTTAATTGGATTATGTGGGTTTTTTTGATACATAGCTTCTTGCTTTCTTGACATACTTTGCATATTATTCCTCTACCTGCTGTGCTTGTGGTAAAAGACTGCCTTTTTATTTGAATAACAGTGTGCTTTGTCTTACAGAAGTTTGTAGTTTAAGAAGTCTCACTCATTAGTTGCTGATCTTAGTTTCTGCATCATGGGTGTTCTTTTCAGGATTTTGTCTCCTGTGCCGATGCACTCAAGGCTATTCCCTACTTTCTCTTCTATCATGTTTAGTGTATTAGTTTTATATTAAAGTTTTTGATTCACTTGGACCTGAGTATTGTAGATGGTGAAAATTATGGATTTATTTAGGTTCTTCTACATTCAGACATCATCTTTAGCGAGAACCAATTGTTGAGGAGGCTATTTTTTTCCAATGTGTATTTCTGGCCTCTTTTAAAAAAATCAGGTTTTTATGTGTGTATGGATTTTTGTTTGGGCCTCTAATTTGATTCTATTGATCAACACATCTGTTTTATGCAAATGCTATGCATTTCTAATTTCTATATTTCTGTAGTACAACTTGAAGATGAGAATAGTGAGACCTCCAGAAATTTTTTTAAATTGTTCAGTTGTTTTATCTATTCTGGGTTTATAGTTTTTTTTTCATATGAAATTGAGAACTGTCCATTCAAGTTCTATGAAGAACTGTGTTAGATTTTTGATGAGGATTGCATTGAATCTGTTAATTGCTTTTGATAGGATGGCTGTTTTTACTATGTTAATCCTGCTGATCCATAAACACACGTGATCTGTCCATTGTATAATATAGTCTTCAATTTCTTTTATCAAAGACTTAAAGTTTAATAAAAAACAAGTATTTTATTTGCTTAGTTAGAGGTACCCCAATATATTTTATATATTGGAAATTGGACTATAATTCTTTTTCTTTGTTGAATATGTATGTGGTTTTGATAGCAAGGTAACTTGGTCTCAGAAAATCAATTGCATAAAGTTCCTTCTGTTTCTGTTTTGTGACATAATTTGAAGAGTATAAGTGTTTGTTCTTAGAACATTTGGTAGAATTTTGTGCTAAAGCCATATGTCCCTCAGGAGTTTTTTTTAGGGGCGTGAGGTAGTATTAATGACTGTTTCTATTTCACTGGGGATTATTGATCTATTTAAATTGCTTGTCTACTCTTGATTTAACTTTGGTAAGTGGTACCTATCAAGCCTGGTGACATTAGAAACCACACTTGTAGTCCAACCCAAAATGTGTTCACATTGAGGTGAAACAGTGGTGTGAATTGAAAGCCTTCATTTAGAAGAAGATTCAATGATGGGTAGAATATTGAGCAGGAGAATCATTGAAGACTTTGAATTGCTTTGTTAGGAGAGACAGAAAGGTAGAAGAAGAGCAAGCTAAAGCACATGTAGAAATTTAGTTACATATGTTATTTTTTCCAAATTCTGTTTAATAGACATTCAGGTGATATTGCTAGGTAGTAGATGAAACTGGGGCTCTGTGATGACACTAGGACTGCTATAAAATGAGAAGGACATAAGGTTTTAAGTAGTTTTCAATGACATGGAATGAGGTAAGATCTCCTACTAAGATTCTTTACAACAGTGGTTCTCAACCTGTGGATAATGACTCCTTTGACATGTTTATGCCTCCAAAAATATTTATATTATAATTCATAAAGCTGGAAAATTACAGACATAAAATATCAACAAAATAATTTTATGGTTGGGAGTAAGCACAATTGGAGGAACTATATTAAAATCTCACAGCATTGGGAAGGTTGAAAAACATTGTTCTATAAAATAGGCTCAAGAAGGAACCATGCTATTCATAGTAGGAAGAAAAAATAAACATTCATAGGAAACTAGTCAACAACAAATGTGAAATGACAATGTACACACTTATGCAATTTCCAGAAAATAAGTAATAAAAAAAAAGATGTGTGATACCCATAAAAGCAAGTAAATAAAACGAATAATAAACAGTTCCAAATTCTACTGAATATTCGATTAGACAAACACATGTAAAATAGATATTTGATTTAATACTACAGAGCTATGTTCCAGGGCAACCACATTTGTACCATGTGTTGGCAGCTAGACTCTGTAATATATATGAATCAACCAGGTGGTACTGGCTTAGACAGCCTGGAGGGGTTATGCAAAATATCTAGTTCTTAGCACTGTGAAAGGTGAGGAGAGGCCATTGGTAAAGGTGCAGCCTCTGTACACTGTGCGTACAGCTGAAGGCCCAGGATGGAAGGGATCATGCAAAGATTACAGGCTCTTAGTGAAAGTGCAACCCAGTTGCAACAAAGGGCCCCAGAGTTTCAAAGCAGTGAAGGGAAGCGAGCCAGAACCTTGAAGATAAGCTGTATGTGCAACAAAGAGCAGAGCTGGAGAAAGTCTTTGGAAGAGCCCAGAAGATTTTGTGTGGATCCCAGACATTTGACATTGAGTTATTTATACTGTTGGAGTTTGGTTTTGCTTGATTCAGATTGTGACTGTGCCCTGGTTCTTCTTTTGTGAAGAAAGTATTTAAGATTTGATTTTTAAATGAGCCTATAGCTGAAAGATCTTGAACTTTAATAAGAGATTTTGGATTTTTAAAGAGAGTAGATATTTTAAAAAGACTGAAATTTTAATGTGTTATAGTTATAATTTTTAAAAACTATTGGACTTTAAAATTGCTTATATTTTCAAGTGAGATCTTGGGTACATATAAGAAAGAAAGTGTTGTTGCTTAATAGTGATATTTCTATGTGTCAAATTGACAAGGGGTCAGTTGTACTGGATAATATTGTGTGTCAACTTTACACAAGTTAGTCATCACAAAGGAAGGACCCTCTGTTGAGAAAATGCCTTCATGAGATCCAGGGGTAAGGCATTTTCTTAATTAGTGAAAAATGGGGGAGGTCCCAGCTCATGATGAGTGGTGCCATCGCTGGAGTTGGTGGTCCAAGGTTCTATAAGAAGGCAGGCTAATCAAGCTATACGAAGCAAGCCAGTAAGAAGAAACCCTCCATATCCTCTGCATCATCTCTTGTCTCCACTTTCTAGCCCTGCTTGAGTTCCTGTCTTGACTTTTTCCAATGATAGACTATGATCTATAATTGTAAGCTAAATATACCCTTTCCTTCTTCCAAAAAAAAAAAAAAAGGTACAGAGTTCATAGTTGGCATTGTAGAAGACATTTTCATAGGGAGTGTATATCAAAAGTTGTTTACAGTAAGGTAAAACAACTATGTGTGCACAGTACAGACACTGTTGTTCATGCTCCAATTAAATGATATTTCCTGAGTATTTCCTGTGCTTATTCATTACTACATAGTAAAACCTTGTTCTCATAGGAAGAACCACCATTAAAGGCAACATGGTTTCACAAAACTGGTAAAATAAAGTTTGAGAAAGAAAGGAAAAATCTTATCTCTAAAATAAAAGGTAGCAGATGAGATATTCTGGGAGGGTATGGATGTGGAGATAACCAGACGTGAGGACAAAAATAAAAATTCAAAAAGACTAGCCTGTCCTGGAAATAATAATTCCAAAATAATTGGACATTAGGACTTTAACAAAAGGCTTCAGATGGATAGAATTAATGATGTCAAAGAAAATTAGAAATTTAAAGTAATTAAAGATAAATATAAAAAGAATTTTAATATAGTTATATGGTATGAGTACGAGAACAGACAGTAGAGATAGTGAGAACAATTGGAAAAGTCATGTTATGTAGACAAATAGCAGCTTCAAATTACCCAGTCACCATTGTTCACAAATTCAGTGCATTATCAGTTGAATGTCTATTATATCAACATATTTAATAACCTCAATATCTTCTGAGATGAAATATAAGTGACAATTTTGGATTCCTTATTTATGATTAAGATGTGGCTATAGATTAAATATTTATTAGCTAAATACAAATTGAAATAATTTCTTCTATGATTTCACAACAGATTGTTATTATTGATGCCTATGAATTAAAAACAGAAGCAAACTTTTAATCAACATCAAAATACTTAGAAAAAATTTAAAAGACGGGACTTGATACCCTATGAGCATATGCAGAGGGAGGAGGTCCCCTCAGTCAGTCATAGGAGAGGGGAGTAAGGGGAAAATGCAAGGTAGGGAGGAATGGAAGGATACAGGGGAAACAATTGAATTGTAATATGAATAAATTAATATATTTTTAAAAAGAATTAGGAAAAGATAAATATTAGACTACTTTGTTATCACTGCCAATCGCTTGTTATAGAAAGAAGAACTGAAAGGTTTTTCTATATTAGGTTAAGTAGTGTCAAGGCAAACATAATGAAATAGTACAAGGTGTTCTATTGTACCTCATCCTGAAACTCTTTACAAGGCAATACACCGGTACTAAGTACCTTTCTACAAGTGTAATTAGGCTGTCAGGGCTGTAGAACAGGTAGGTGTAAATGGGCTTCTTTCTTCCAACCACTCACTGGATTTAGACTCTAATATTTACCTATGTATGTGTCCTATACAAATGTCACAAGCACTAAAGAAGTCTTCCATTCTTGATCAACTTTATTTCTCATTCATCTAATTCAAAAGTTATCAACACCTACAAGTTTCCTATAATGAAAAAGAGTCAGTAGGAAAATGAATTTAATGATAAACTATAAAATATTACAAATCATTATTTTCTTAGCAGAGTTAAAAAGATGTAGATGTGGAAAATTTAGTAATAAATATGAGAAATATATAAATATTTCATATAAAATGGGTACAATTGATTGAAAGAGCACATAATTGGATATTTTTAGTAAATCATACTATAAAAATATTTTCTTTGACATATTTTATATACCTGCTAAAATAACATAACAGTATCCATGACAGTTTCAGATAAACAACAATTTTGAACATTTTACTAAAGAACCAATAAAAAAGAATGCAAATTAAAAAAGAATTAGGAAAAAGAATTATACAATTGTCAATATTATATTATGGCAGAAGAAAATACATTGAAATATATTATCTGCAGTAAATAGATTTGTGAATGAATGTTAAGATTGGCAGCTTAAGGTCAAAGTTTGATAATGAACTTCAATTTTAAACATATTGCAGGAATTAAAATTGGACTGAAATATTGCAGCAATTATTTGTAAGAACCTCACAGGGTAGTTAACCTACCATAGGAGTTTCTTGTGCTGACTTCCTCTGGTTTGCAAGAAGGTAATAGGATACTTTAAAATATATTATAAATGTGATTCTTGGAAACTGTTTATGGAAAAAAGTGACCTGAGAAACAATATAATTTTTCATAGAGGTCCTGGAAAGCCATTTTTCTTCACTGTTACTTAAGAGTTTCACATTGCTTATAAGATCCTAAAGCGGATATAAGTAAAGTTGAGGTGTTACAATTAGGAATTCATTTTTTCCTAATTAATCCAGAGCACAATACTGAGCAATAATTACTCCATCCTAAGCCTCAAAGCTAGCATAGCTTCCTTTTATACAGATTTCCCATATTATACTTGCTTTTTAATCATCTTCTAGGTCCGGCTCATTTTCCTGATAATTCTCGGTCTTCTCATGTCGCCATCTCCTACTTCTCTATTTCTCCTCCCCTCATTGGACTCAGACATCCCACCCTATTCTCTATATTGCTCAGCATTGTCTGGTTGGCATTTTATCAGCACAACAAAGAATAAATGGTGGGCATGTTTATACAAACTTGAGACAGGAGATGCTTAGAATAAATATCAGGATGCAATATCTGGACTGAAAGCAGATAGTAGGGTATAGAAATCAGAATTTGAATTAACAAGGCTAAATGTTGCACAGCCCACAAAAACATTATGTCATGTAAGTTGGACAAGACAAACCAACAGAAGATGTTGATTTTGGACTGCTTAAGAACCCCATACCACACCATAATCTACAACATAGTATGCAACAGTCAGTAATGAAAGAATAGCATAGGTTCTACATTTTATTTCTAAACTTCAATATGATACAAAGGTCTAGAAATTACAACTGCTTTTAAAAATATTTTCCAAAACCTGAAGCCCAAAGATAACAACATCTTCACTATTTTTGTATTTCTAACATAAATTCTTCATTTTTCTAAAATACACATACCTTTCCATGAAGTACACAGTCCATTAAATATATTTTGTGTTCCCAACTAGCATGGAATATTTTCCTCCTGTGTATTATGTAAGCACACCAGAGAGTCTCATTGTTGCTTCTTGAATATAGTAGAGTCTCTACTATATTGTCTGTTTTCTCATATATGCCCATGTAATTGCCATTTTCTTCTCTAAATTAATGCCCGTAGAACATAACCATCAGCATCCTATGTAATGTGATGGAAATATAAGGCCCTGTTTCAGATCTGCTAAATCAAAAAGTGTTTGGGGTGAAGACTAGCAGTACTGGTTTTAATAAGCCCTCTAAGTGATTGGATGCACACTAATGTTTGAGAACCACTGGTCTAGAGCATTATTTTATCACCTTTCTTCTAGCAATTATTAGATTGAATTACAGGGACAGAATCTCCTTGAAACTCAAGAACAATTATTTGCCACCCCTGTCTTCACGGCATAGTACTCTATTTAGGCCATAAATAAAGTACAATAAATGCTTTCTGTGCCAATACATAGGTTAATCAAATATATTGTTTCTGTCCTTGAAGTATCTGAGTTTTGGTAGAAGAAAATATAGCCCTTTAGAGTAAAAGTAGAATAATTTTTTGTCATTTATAATAAAATAATAGATGCTGTGCAATACATGTTCAGTTCTGCTCTATAGGCAAAAATTGGCATGTGGCTTCTGATAAAAGAAAAAAGTACTTGTGACTGCATCATCTAAAGAAAAGTTTGCTTTAAATATGGAGCATGCAAAAGGATTTTAATCACTTACAAAGTGATCTAAGCTTGTGAAAGTGCATGGCTTGTGTGAAGAATGAGTACTGTTTGACACAGAATGTTAGTCTCTATATTAAGATTTTAAACTAAAAAGAATGACTGAATTTGTAAAATATTGTATTGAGAGGTTTACAAGAAGGAGACTATAGATTTAAACAGTATAACTGAACAATAATTTTATATAATGCAAATGTTTAATATGTCTAGACAATGTTTCATGCATTAGTTCCTTTATGAACTCAAAGTTAAGTTACGGCTTATCCGTTTAAAAAATTGCTTATATTCCATTATTCTATTGGTTATAATTCATTTTATATTGTTGCATTACAAAATAATATTTTAGTAAAACTATTTTAGAAATAGTTGTTACTATGCTTTATTTAATTTGTAGGAACTATAATAATCACAAACAAATTCTTTAAAAAAATAAGCCCAATTGTCCTTGGAATGAGTCGGTGAGAAGAGATTAGAAAATGTGTTTCTGCTTAGATAGGATTACAATATGAATTGAGTTCCTGTCTTTCAAAAATATATTTTGAACCACTTGGTGCAATTATTCATGTCCTTGGATCATTCTGAAGTTCTGAACGCTCATATGGAAGTATAACTTTATTGAGGTTTTGTTTTTACTTGTTTTTATGACTCTTTACACATTTATTTTGTGGGTATATACTAGCTATGGGGTATATATTGCATAGTTTCTTAAATAAATATGACTACTATGTTCCAGTTTAGGCATTAAAGTAGACACTGTCTCTAAAATGAACATTTCTTTAGATGTCAGTTTGATAATGAGTGTTCTGCCTCCAGATACTTCCACTGGAAAATTCAAAGAGATATTCAGTTTCTTTCTGTACCTTCTGACATAATACCATCTTGCCTTTTCTTTTCCTGATGCAAAGAACAGCAAGTTAATGAAGTTGAGTCAAATTGCAGAATTAATAGTAGGAAACACTTTCAAACCAGATTTATCCAGGAGCTTGAAACATTTTTTATGAGAAACAGAATGTCCTTACTGTTATTACATTGGCACTTTACATGCAGCATTATGCTTTCTTTCATAAGGAAGCTAGCCACATGAAACTGGAGCCATTGGCCACTTCTTTAGTGGAGAAAGGCAATCACCTATGTCAAGTGCAGAAAACATGCTCTCTAGTTACTGTCTAAAGCAAGAGAATAATATGGGAAGATGTATTTACAACATATTGCTGGAACTACTTCATGTTTGGAAACCAAGCATCTAGTTATTGTAACTTCCAAGTCAATAATTTTCACAGTTTACATGGTGAAGTAATGAACACTACTTGAGTTGAATTTAAGTAGGTGGTGCAGATCTTATGTATGTGTCTTTGCCTTTTAGTTTCCTGAGTGTATTTCATTTGTTTCTAAAAATGTATGAATAAGGACTGGGTATAGAGAAACATTTAAGACAGTACTCACCTACCATGCACAAAATGTGGGTTAGATCTCCAATGTAACAGCAAACTAAAACTGACACTTAGTCCCTGTAAGGAGGTGGAAGAGTAGAGTCAAGTTTAAGATAATCCTCAGCTACATAACACTTCCAGGCCAATGTGGACTACATGAGACTTTCTCAAAAAATGATAAAAAAAGCAAGGAAATAAAAGTATATAAGAATGTGTTGACAGAAACACCTAATATGTAAGATTCAGGCAATCAAAAGGAAAAAAAACTTTGTAAAAAGTTATTTTCTAAAAATATGTAAGGCTTTAATTAAGAATAAAACAAACTACAGAAGACTACAATTATGGCACTGATAATATAGTAGGCCTTGAAAATAATCTTTGGATATCTGACCAGCTAGTAGGAATATAATCTTTGATGAGTTATTAAAATAAATGGCTACTGGTAAAGAGTCACTTTTCTTCAAGGATGTGATGCATGTTAAACTACTCATGATTCAATAGATGACCGTATCCTCATGAACACAATGGAAGCACTAAGTGGAATTAGGTGGCTTAAAAACATGTATGTAATTGGAAGAGAATAGTGAAGGAGTATAGAGAATTATAAAGGAAGGAGTAGGGGTGGACTGGATCAAAACATATTATATGCATGCATGAAACTTTTAAAGAATGAAAAATTGAAAAGGAAAATGTGATGTGCATGATTGTTTTTCTTTACCTGTTAGATATGATGTTTTCGACCCGCGGGTTTAGTTATTTGTGGAGTGGCGAGGAGGGTTGCGACCTGTGAATAAAGAATGGACGAAAGAGAGATACGAGCCCAGGAAAAACTTTGCTTATCGAGGGCCGTTTATTGTAAGGGGGTATCCAAATTTATAGTAAGCTTTTGAAAGGGCGGGTGGTGGGAAGGAATGTAGTGGAAATTTACAAAATCTTCTGGGCCAGGCCCAAGGACAGTAGGTGTGGAGTGGGGCGATTATACAGAAGTCGCGATACACCGAATGTTCTCTTTCTCAAGGTCAGGCTGGATCTTTGTGGTTGCCAGGCAGAATAATTATCTCAAGTATGCAGACAGCTGTGACTTTCAGCCAGCAGGGCCTTTTAGCCACTGGGGCAGGTCAGGCAAGGTCCTATGGCTCCTGACAATATGACAGGTGCAATATTGTTGAAGATATTTGGATATATTTGCTAACAATTTGCTCCTCAGCTATCCTTTAAACATAGATGGGAGGGGGAAGGAACTGGGAGGAGTAGCAGGAGGGGAAACAGTAATCAGACTAACTTGTATGAAAAAAAAATTAATAAAAGAAAAAATAATGAAAACATTTAAAAAGGGAAAACACTTCACAAATTTTAAGTATCATGTATGAGTTTATATTAGAGCAAGTGAAGCAGATGAATTATGTATCAGTACAGGACTATAAGAATAGGAAAATCGTGTTCTAATAACTATTAGGTTATTTTATAATTTTCTCATCTAAAAGTTTAACACAAAAAATTATATTTTCCTCTTGTTTAGTCTATATCATTTACTAGACAACCATTTCCATGATGCCGAGCAAATTGTCCATGTTATTCTAGTCTCCATCCTCAGCATGTTTACAGTGAGTGACAGAATATCATCAGTATAAATGTTCTCAATAATAGAAAAGGTGGAAATTCACAGGAAGAAATAGGAATTACTTTAAGAACAGCAGACAAATTTAGTTTAGCCTTTAAAAAATTAACATGTGAAATGATTCTCCTACTGCCAATATTCTTTGATTTGATAATTTCCTCAATTGCATTTTCTTTAATAAATTTTGCATGACATTAGCTATTAGTATATGAGATATTACCTTGTTCTAATCTCTGTTTTACTCTAGGAAATAAAAGTATAAAATGAGTTTTTCATTTTCTCTCATTATTGATCCATATCTCTTTTGATATTCCTCTGATTCATTTTGCCATGGCATAGTAAAATTGCATTTTGTGAGAAGACTATGTAACTTTTTCTCCTGTCTATATAGAATTTTCAAAAAAATGAAAGACATATTGTTATTCTATGTGCATGGAATGACAAGATGCTGAAACGTGCTTTATCTATTGATTCTTCTCAGGCAGATAGAATGGACAGAAGGAACTTTCAAATTACCGAGTAAGCAAGGGAGCTCTGGCTGAATCAGATAGTATGAACTATTAGCAAACAATTAAATATTACCATTAAGAGTATAAAATGACATTGGATCATCATAAAAATCTTTGTGTACAATGAGCATGATGAAAAAATATTATTGATATTACTTTGTGTGGAAAGTCACTTTTAATATTTTAGTACATTTTCTGGTTTTATGTTGAGGTCTTTGAGCCACTTGGATTTGAGTTTTGTGCAAGGTGACAAATATGGGTCCAGTTGCATTTTTTTACACATAGACCTCCAGTTAGACCAGAACCATTTGTTGAAGATGCTATCCTTTTTCCATTGAATGGATTTGGCTTCTTTGTCAAAAATCAAGAGACCATATGTGTGTGGATTCATATCTGGGTCTTCGATAATTAAAATATTTTAGTAGTGTTTTCTTTTTTATATAAATACATATTGAAGTCATTCATATTTTATGAAAATACAATGATAATGATTCTTTGTAGAATGATAGCTATTCTTTACAACATGCAATCAACTTTATTTTTATTTTGTGATATTTTGGCTTTTTGAGACAGGATATATCTGTGTAGCCTTGGCTGTCCTAGACTCACTTTGTAGACCAGGCTGGCCTCTAACTCACAGCAACCTGCCTGCCTCTTCCTCCTGAGTGCTGGGATTAAAGGTATGCACCAACATGCCTGGCCTGCAATCAACTTTAAAACTATTCTAAAATCACACTTGCATTCTTAACTGACACAAACCTTTTGTGTTATACAAATAATCACTTAAAATAGCTATAATTTGACAAAAGAATTTATGAATAGAGTTTCCAACTCACATTTTCAGAGAACTTTTTTATAAGTATTTACACATAATAAGCATTTGCTAGTAAGTGATTACAAAAGTTACAGTGGATTAAAATTATGTTTTTCATTGCATCACACTTGATTTTAGTTTCATCACAGTATTATTTGCTCTGCAGTCTGTTAATAGCATTAGCTTTGTTTTCTCTGGTGGTCATGATTTTATTATCTGTATCAGATATCACTTAGAAATGGCTCTTCTTTTATCCAGTTAATATGATGTTTCCTTTCTGCTGATTTCATACTGAGTGGAAACAATCTGTCTCTGATGAATATTAATTAATCCCTCTTATTCTATCTCTGAGAATTTAGGCATTTCATTGTAAAGTGATATTCTTTAAAAAACAAATACTGTTTTTGCTCTTCTTCTTTCTACATTTCCATTTTTATTTTATTTGTCTATTTATTTATTTATCTCTCTCTGGGTATGCATGTATACACACATGGATGCCAAAGGACAACTTTCAGGAGTCTGTTATTTTTTTCTACCTTGTAGGTTCTGGGAATCAAATTCATGCCATTGAACTTAGTGGGCATTGCTCTTATTTACTGAATCATCTCACCAGTGTTCCTTCTACATTTTCAATGTCATGAGCATGTTATGTTATATGTGTAACCATATGTATTAAGCCAAACGTACCTTGGATATACCTGATACAAATTGAGAAATATAAAACAACAATGAAATTGTCTTGATTATAAAAGAATAGACTTTCATAATAGAGTATGCAGGATAAGAAGCCAATTACTTGGTTGAAAAAGAAGAAGTTACAGAGCAGAACACACCATAGAATTGAACCACAGTGGAAAAGGGGGCAGGATGACTGGGCCCTAATCCAACAATCAGCAATAAGTTCTGTAAGACTTAAAAGTTGCATTGAGACAGTAACTGCTGTGTTCCTCCAGCTGCTACATTTGTGAATGAGTATGGCTTACCTATGAGAAACACCTGAGTTCATTTGGCCAAAGGAAAGACTCGTTGTACCTTTGAAGATGGTCAACAAGGTCTTCTATCTGGTAGACTGTTGCATGTTTTTTTGAATTTGGCCAGCCATGTGACCACAGAGAATGATATAATGTACAGTCCCACTATAAGATACAGTTTCATAATGGTCTTTCTTGGGATGCTTGTTCTCCAAACACAGATGCTAGACTATAAGAGAGCTGAGGCCACCTACAGGTGTTTTACTGAGAACCTCAGATAATAAATAGCCATCCAGCTTTGCCTACAGACATACATGCTAGAAACCTTTCAAAGGGACACCAGATCCAGCCACCACTTTATGATGGTGATGTTCATGTGAAAAACCAACTACTCATCTGAACCAAATGAACATAAGAATCATAAGAAATAACACCAGTTTCAGTCTCTTAGCCTGAGATGATTAGTTATGCAGCAGAAAATTAAAATGGCTAATGTACTCCATCTGGTGATGTCTTCATTGTTATTGCTTTGAAATCTTTTGTGCTTTTCTTTAACATGTGATATTTGTATATTATCTCAGAGAGCAGTGAGGAAATAAATTGATTTCAGGAAATAAACTACTTTAGAAGTTGAAGAAATGGATAGGGATGCCTATTTGTCTGAGAAAATCTGATGATCCTTTATCTTTGGTACAATTTGTAAGTTGTGGCTCATGAGCCTTATACTTATTTTGCCACATTTGAAGCCATCTCCATGAGGAGATTCTTTGATGCAAGCTGGGTGTTGCCAGGACTTAAGCTGCCTTACTGTCAATGAATCTTTAAAATAAAAATATTTAAATGTCATATCTTGTATGTCTCTGAGGTTTTTGAAGACCTTATCTATTTTACCATATCTATCTATAGAATCATATTTATCTGTTACACCTAGAAAGTGTATTTTTGTGACAAAAATAGACTGGTAATTGATATGACCAGGATTTGATAAAATAACAATTAACATGTATAACTTACTTATCCTAAACAGCCTGCAATAGCACTTTCAAAGTATTGGAAGTAGACCTTGTATTATAATTGAGTTGTATGGGTACAATACTGCAATACCGCATATTAGAGTGTATATATATATATATATATATATATATATATATATATATATATATATATATATATATAGTGTTGTGTGTGTGTGAAGGATAATCTTAAATTTGAATTCTATACCAATGTATCTAAAATTAAACTTACTTTGCATCTATATACAAAATTCTGTACCAGTGAACTAAAAATAACCTTGTGAGTAACAATTGAGTCATTGAGTTGAGGAGTAGATTCAATAATCTACTTTTTGCCCTATCATCCCTATATATTTCTATATTCCCCCTTCTTTCATTTCAATCCCTATCTCCAAACCTAAGAATGAAAGATTAAGAAAAGAAGAGACATCCTTGAGTCCAACTTTGTTTTCTCTCTAAATAAGGCCAATAATAACTTGTAACTAACTCCCAATGAAAATAAACATCTATACCCCAAGAAAACTACCAGAAATCTACCCAACACCCCTTAAGGGAAATGGAATGTCATTCTCTTAAGGTTTCTTCTGGCTGAATTGGCATGAATAATACCTTTGTAAAGGCCCAAATATTGTATATATGTGCAATAATATAAATGGACATGTAAAAATTTTTTAAATGTTTATTTTTTTTAACTGGAGAAAATGGTTAAACAAGCTAGGAATAGCATTTCTACTCCAGTTTCTAAAGGTTTCGAAATTCCAGGCTTAATTAGAGTCCTGTGTAGGGCAGTCTGCAATGTTGGAACCAATGGGATAGGAAGCTTTCTTAGAAGGTGTCCTGAGAGCTGTCCTGTTCTGATGAGGAACAGCAACTGAAGCACTTGGTGCTGGAACATGAAGGATGCGGGATTTTAGTGTTCAGCATATGATGAGAGGAATGAATTCTGTCAGGTCTGATCTAACCTCTGTATCTGATTCTTTTGTTCTGAAAGCATAATTTCTCATAAACATATAGTCCTAAAATTATAAATGTATAAGGTGTGCATGATGCACAGAACATCAATACTGGTCTTTGTATGAGCACAAAAAAAAATTGTAAATCTTCATTCACACCATATGAAAAATGGCATCTAATAGTAAATCACAGAGATTCTGTAGCCAATAAGAAGCATTCATGTCTCAGCCAGTCTCAGAGCTATTCCCATGTAGTGTGATTAGCAATATAAGTTATCTCCTTGTTCTGCAGTTTGAATTCTTCACATCCTGATTGTAGCACCATCCCCATCCCTTCCCAATCCTCATTCCTCCCTCATCCACACTCCCTCCCTCCCCTAGTCCTCAGAAAGGGAGAGCCCTCTCCCCTAACATCTGACCCCAGCCTATAATAGCTCATCTGTACTACCCTACTTCCTCTTCCTCTTTGGCTTCCCAGGGGGATGTGATCAAAGTTGGGTGGCCAGAGTCTTTTTATAAATCATAATTCTGATAAGCAATATTTTTTATGTATAAACATAATAGAATCTAGATGTTTCTGTGAAAATATTCAATGAATTGTTCCTTTGACTCTGAGCTGGTCTTGTAACTAATATTGTACACTGTCCTTTCATTATATGCTCAATTATAAAATATGACTTTTGGACAGCATAAAGACACAAAGATCTGAAACACAATTTATAACAATGAAAAGGGGCAGAGTTGTGAATGACAGTTAAATTTGAAAAGATTTTAGGAGTATAATGGAACGTGAATAATGAACCATTTCAACTCAAGACATTGGCTAAGTCATTAATATGATTGTGTTAGAACAAAGTATTTATCGATCATGTGGGCAATAAATGTGTAAAAATGCAAACATTTATATTGTGTGAAATAATTAAAATGAAAACTAGTTTTTCATATTAATTCAGACAATTTTTTAAAAATTAAATCACTTAAAGTGTCACAAATAGGCTTATTAATTTTAAGCTATAACTGTAACAAATGGATTTAAGCTGCTAATGTAAGTTTTTCTTAGAGCAATTCAGCTTAAATGTGAAATATTCATTATCCAATAATAGTTACTCTGTAGTACTTACTGTATACAAAAATAATTCTATGAGTCCTTTGAAAACAGGTTCTTATTGTTAAAATTCTCACTTAAAGTGCTTCTCTATACATCTGAATGCAAACTTTCAGCCTTGTATTAGGGAGGCATTTCTTGTTGTTACAATAAGAGTTTGACTCCATTGGCATTAAAGGATATGCCTAAGAGACTATAGTCCATGGACTATTTGAACAGAACCTCACCATGCCACTGGACACTCAAAGGTATTGAAGTCCTGCTTATCATTCAGTACCTTTAGATGTTAAGTTGATTTAAAAATGGGGCTATAAATATATTGGTACATTTGTGATCATATGTGTGGTAGTGTTGGAAGTGTGAGGACAGAGAGATAGGCAGAAAAAATGAGTGAGATAATAGAAAAGAGAAAGTGTGTGTGTGTGTGTGTGTGTGTGTGTGTGTGTGTGTGAAAGATTTACAGCAAACAGAATGATCAGTAAATATAATGTGATAATATTTTTATTAATTTCACAAATGAAGAAAACATATTTTCTCTATCAAGAAATATGTAAAACATCATGTGTCAGTTAACACCTATAGTGATCTTCATCACACATTCCTCCTTTTACTAAAATATACGGCCTTTATTTCTCTGCTCAACTGTCCACATCCCTACCACTGAACTTTGAAGAAAGGCTGCAATGGCTACTCCTATGTGTGGTAAAAGTTACCAAAAGATGAAGTCATTAGTTATGAAAAGAGCGTACTATCCATGAATGCTTAGCTTACTTCTTTCTGTGGGTGATATACCTGTTAATCAAGAGACTTTTTCATTAAAAAGGAAAGAAAACATATTCATAAAGGGCACAGTTTGTGAGGCTGAAGAAACCAGATTTTCATTTTACACTGAAACTAACAAATAAATTCTTTGACTTAGTACTGCTGATATATGTGAAGGGACTTCTTTTTAACATTTATTTGAAGCAAACTAGAGTCAGAGACAAAAGCTACAGGCTAAGTATTTTTGAAATGTCTGTGTATTTTATTAAACCACAATTTGGAATGCTATGCTTCACTATTTTAAAGATAAATGTTTATAAACAGTACTTATTAGAGTAACTCTAGAGTGAAGAGTGATCAATCTATCTTTAGATCTTTAGGTATTGATTGTTTATAGTGATTTAGAATATAATTGAAATGCTATCAGAAATATATGACATGCATTTCAAGACAACCCATTTGTTTTCATTTCTTTTCAGTTAATTTGGAGCATCAGAGAAAGAGTCCTTCCTTAGTAAAAACAATTTAATATTGTATTAGCACTTGATATTATATGTGTCATTTCCATTTTCATCCAGATTCGTTCAAGTATTTGTGATTGTAGGACAGCAATGAAACAGTTTCCTTACATTGTACTTTTAAAATAACTACTTCAGTTTGTTTTTCTTTAAACACACACACATATGTATATATGCATTCACTGGAATATGAAGTAGCTATTAATACCTTGAACACTGTCAAGGAAACTACTGGACATGCCCTACAAGAAAATCCTTATGCCATATTATCTCAAAACAACAGTAGTGTTAACCTACAGGACTAATACCAAGTTCAGAATTAATCAAGAATTTTAACATAGATTCAATTTAAAGAAGCTAAAAATGATTTTCTGAAGAATATGTTCCATGAGTTTGAGTTAGGTGAGCCTAAATGGTATTTGAAAATATTATCCATTTAACATTCACTTAAAAATCAAATATACAGTAGCATCATTATTTTAGTATATAATTTTAAAACACAAATTTAAGTTTTCCTGTTCTTAATTTATCTAAATTTCGATGAGGAAACAAAAAACAAACTAATATGAAACTTACTTTGATAAAAAGAAATGAAGTAATAAGATTAGGTAATAACTGCTTCAATACAGTATTATATTTTTAAAGAATGATGTCACAAATTTCAGTTAAAAAAAGAATTTTGTTGACTAATATATCTCTAAAGTTGTAACCATTATCAAGAAACAGATGTTTTAGTTAATTAAAATCAAATTAAATTTAGGAGACACTTAAGAAGACTTTCAGAAGACATACATCAATAGTGGAAACCATTTAACAACTAATTTAAATTATTAGGAACCAATTATAAGGTGGAGAGAACAGTGGCAATGGCTGTTATGACAATGAGAATAATGGAAATAATAGGCATTGCTTATGGTATGTTTGATTCCTTGCATCTCAAAACTAACACTTTAAAACCATCTTCAAATCGTATTTATAGGCAAGAAGATGTACAAAGGTGGAAAGATATAGCACTGATGTCTTTCAATATTAATAAATCCATATTATTATGAATTCAGCATAAGGAGATGGTAGCATGAATAGATCACAAAATGATAAAATGCTTGTAAACCTCACAGAAAGACATCATAGCAGGAGGAAAGCATAGATAGCTCTAAGAATCCAAAAGCTAAGCTAAAGAATTGAACAGGGAGTACAGGGAAAGACCAAATCTTTGAATGATGCACATAGTGCAAGAAATGGACCAAGAAAGAGAAGGCAAAGCGAAGAAAATCTGCATAGAATACTGATAGCAACACACACACACACACACAAACACACACACACACACACACACACACACACGGAGAGAGAGAGAGAGAGAGAGAGAGAGAGAGAGAGAGAGAGAGAGAGAGAGAGAGAGAGAGAGAGAGGTGGGGTGATACAATGTATTATCATTTTGTGTGAAGACACTTGCGCTATTATACATTAAGAAAACAGACAGAAGCATAAAGTATTGCTAAGGCACATCTTTATTCATAATAGCCAGAATCTGGAAACAACCCAGATGTCCCTCAAGTAAAGAATAGATAAAGAAACTTTGGTACATTTATACTGCTCAGCTATTATATACAGGGGGAGGTAATCCCCCTCAGGAACAGTCATCGGGGAGGGGAATAAGGGGGAAAATGGGAGGGAGGGAAGAATGGGAGGATACAAGGGATGGGATAAACATTGAGATGTAACAAGAATAAATTAATAAAATAATTAAAAATAATAATAAAAAATAAAAACAAGAAAATCTTGAAATTTGCAGGCAAATGGATCGAACTAAAAATGATCATCCTGAATGAGGTAACCAAGACCCAGAAAGACACGCATGGTTTATACTCACTCATAAGCAGATATTAGCCACATAATACAGGAAAGTACTACAGTATACTGTCCTAAAGAAGCTAAATAACAAGAAGAACCTTTGAGAAGATGCTTAATTCTCATTCAAAAGGGCAAGTAGGACAAACATAGGAGGGAGTTGAAGAGAAGCAACAGGGAGGGAGCCTACTGTGGAGGTCCTCTGAAAGACTCCATCCAGAGGGGGATCTGGGATTGAAGCAGATGCTGAGACTCACAGCCAAACTTTGTGATGGAGTACAGGGAGTCTTATGGAAGAGTTAGGAGATAGAAGGACCTGGAGGGGGCAGGAGCTCCACAAGGAGACCAATGGACACAATAAATCTGGGTCTGGTGGGGATGGGAGGTGGCAGAGACTGCAGAAACTGATGCACTAACCAAGGACCATGCATGGTGACAATCTAAATCCCCTGCTCAGATATAGTTGATAGGCAGAACAATCTCCTTGTGGTCCCATAATATGGGGAGTAGGGGCTACCTCTGACATGGACTCTGGTACCCACTCATTGATCATTTTCCCTTGCATGAGTGTCCTTGCCCGGCCACAAAGGAAGAGGATGCAGGCATTCTAAATGTGACTAGGTAGGCTGTGATCAGATGGTAGGGGACTAGGGCTCCCTCTTTCTGAAGACTAGGAGATTGAGAAGGGAGATGAGACAGGTACAGTGGAGTGGGACAAGTAGGATATAAGGGAGGAGGCTGCGTTTTGGATGTAAAGTAAAACTAAAACTAAAAACAATGTAAAACTAAAAAACAATAATGAAAGTAGGTTTTAGGTGAAAAAAGAGAATGCCAAGCTTTCTTGCTTCTTGTGAGATAAATGCATGTACATCCTCTGTCTAAAAGGATATATGTGACAATAATATACATTCACTTTTCCTTCTTCCTCACTCTTCATTCTCTATATTTTTCTCTTTCTCTATTTGTATTATTTATTTTTCTGAAAATATAAAATAAACTATTTAAAAGATGCTTTTCAATCATTAATGCAGAAAGTTAAGTGACCTTGTATTTAAAAAATCTATGCCCCAGGTAATGTAATTTCAATTGTGTAATTTCCCCTGAGTAATTTTTAAAAGCTTATCTTTTATAGAAAATTATCTTGGGAGGGTAGTATTTTAGAGATAAATGGCTTGAAAGATATTCTATTTGGTTTTTTATAAATTCTCATTATTGAGATGGAATTACTTACAAAATTTGATTAGAAATAGATTAGAATGAAGTAAATGTATCAAATTCATCAGTAATATAAAATTAGATCAAATTTATTTACACAAGGGGTCAAGGGAGTAAAAAAAAAATGAGGATAAAGTGAAATAGCTTATTACCCAGTTTGGTTCTTCCATGCAAATCCAAGAAAGAAAATGTCATCAGTTTAAGAAACATTCTTAGCATCACTTCATTCCCCAAAGCAATTTTCATATGGCATTCACTCTACAGTGTCTAGATGTGATTCACAAATTCAAAGGCCCAAACTTTCTATATACACAGCAATATACTCAAAGAATAATTGTAAAGATGATGATTCTGGAACTTTTTAATGGCCCCAATCATTAGTAAAGATTAAAATTATATTCTACATTCTATATTTACCAAGGCAATAAAATAGACTAATCTATTTTAAAAGGGCTTTAAAATGAAAAGAATGAAGCAAACAAAATGATTTTGATTTAATCCTCATAAAAACACAAGTTAATCAAATGGTTCTATTTTATGAGTGCTCTGATTGAAGTAATTATATTTAGCCCAGGGAGACTGGAGGAAAGTAATGTATGGACAAAGGATTGGATCTATGAAATCTATTATAATATTTGGGGAAATGCTACTAAGCATCTGTTGTGTGCCAAACATTTGGTAGGAGCAAATGATGCTCAAATTATGTTGTAATTATTTTCTATGGGGATAGAATGGGAATATGAGTTAATCAACAATGAATAATCAATACCAGTACCTCTATTTTGAAATACACTCATATTTCTTTGTCATTGTAATCAAGTCAATGGGAAGTTAAGGTACTCTATTAAGAATATATTGCTAGCAAAGTAGAATAGCCATGTAATAAACATGGTACCTGACACAAAAATGGAAATTTCTTTCATCTATGGTTTCATTTTATAATCAGAACATTAAAAAGGTAATAAAATGAATATTCTGTAGAACAAATTGGCTGATATTAATTGAATACATTTATCCTTATATTTTTGTTGTTAATTAAGCTTTATTTTTCTCTAGAAATATACCTCATTTAGGCTGGTACTTAATCATTATATAATGAAAATAAAAATGGATGCTAATACACCAATATACATGTGTGTCTATATGCATATACAGCTTAAACTATTCACATGTATACTTACCTAGAAATGCATACACACATTCACACTCACTCACACACATATATGCTATGAATATACATAAAACAATCTCTGAGGCCTTTTCATTTCCTTCTTTGGGCTTATATTACTCAAATGGAATTATTTTGAATTTCTAAATACATTCTTTCAGTATGTCCATGTTAAACTTATTGCCATGAAACTAGTTGCTAGCAGTATGAGATGTATCCAGACTGACATTCATATTATCTTAAATGGTCAAATATGGGGATGAAAATAAGACATCATCTATACTATATGTGAGGAAAGGATAGATAGTCTATTCTTATAGCCAGCATATCTGAGAGTCATTGGAAAACATAAAAGACTTAATTAATATGACTGAATTATGGAATATGGTCAAATAAACTCTCCAGTACTAAGTAGTCATTTTCATAGGTGTTTATATATATATAAATAATGTATTTATAGTTTCTTTTTCATTTTATAGAATATCATATTTTTAGCTTCATTATAGAAATATTTATTTGAAAAATTGTTTCTTATAGATAACCATTAGTAAAACTCACTTAAGTGGTTATTTCAAAATAGTCTTACACAAAAGGTTCTGGCCTGGCGTGATAGTGCATACCTTTAATCCTAGCATTCAGGGAGTCAGAGGCAGGGGCCTCTCTGTGAGTTAAAGGCCAACTTGGTCTACAGAGGCGAGTTCAGAACAGCCAAGGCTACACAGAGAATCCCTGACTCAGAAAAAAAGATTCTGTTGTCAATGACAAGCAGCCTCAATCCCATTGAAAGCACAGCCTTTTCTGTTTCCTCTCTACTACATTTTGACAGCAAAACTTGGATAAACTACAAACCTGGAAACACATATGCAAAATCAGCAATCAAGAAATGGTCAGTCATCTGGATTTGGAGCAAATTTGAGAAAAGCCTGCTTGTTTAGATGATGGCTGATAGGCTCCTATGTGGGTGACTTGACATATGTTCTTGTTTTAAGGGATACTTTCAGTTGTCTAGTAAGTCCTATGGTGAATTTTATCATACACTTACCTATTTTGTACCTTGTGAGATACATATAAAAGCTTAGTTTCTTTTCTGAAAGGATAATAGTTTTGTTGGTGATAGTGGTCTTTTCTGTTGCTGTTGTGTATAATTCTTTCACTATTAATAAAATATTTGAGAGCTATGCTTTAATTTTCTTCTTTCTTGCATAGGTTTCTTAAAATTTTCTGTGTATTCTACATGTCCTCTCATTACATATTGTTAATAAGTGTTCTTGGATTATAAAAAATTAAAATAAACCATTAAAATGTTTTGTATTCTGAAAACACTCCTGGGAACTGATGGGTACAAGTAGATATTCTTTAATTTAAATTCTTATAAGGCAATGTGTGTGTGTGGTATGTGTGTGTTTTGTGTGTGTGTGAGTGTGTGTGTGTGTATGTATGTTTTGCATGTATTCTGTATTCAGATATACCTGAGTTCATATATTCATCCTCAAATTTAGCTATATGACTTTAAGTACATTTTTGAGTCTTTGTTTTTTTAATCTGTATAGTAAGCTTATTAGGATGATTAAACATATAAAACATAACGGAGATACCAAGAGGTGGCTCTTGAGTTTTAGAAGCTTTTAATCCTCTTAACAGGAATACATGCATGTCATTTACCAAGCAAACAGTATATTTTCAGCTGCTACTGCTGTTTTAAGTATAAATAACGGGTATTTAACTGTATAAGTGTATAACAAAAGCAAGTCAGAAAGAAGCATTTTTAAAACAATGTGAAAGAAACAAAAATTAAAATGAAAAGTTGATATATTCCAAATTATTTTTTACATTAACAAAGCTTACAGGTTAATCGTTTTTATTTCTCTATGTTACAGAGAAATGAAAGCCGCTTAGATAGAAATGATTCCTGTTAATAATGCTATACAGCTTTTATCCATAATTTAATGAGCACATACTGTTAGCCAGAAACTCTTTCCAGTTTGCAGAGAGTATTATAAATGATTCCTAAACACTCTTTATGAGCAGAGACAGAGAATCTGAGACACTCCTTGACCAGCAAGCCTAGTTAAATGGGTAAAAATCAAATTGGTGAAAGACTCCATCTTAAAATGGTAATCCTGAGTTAGTTAATCCAGACCCAGAAAGACTCACATGGTATATACTCACTTATATTTGGACACTAGCCCAAGAAGCATGTCACATGAACGTCTGACCATACCAGGAGATCAGGGTAGATACAGAGACTTCCTATTGGGAATCTAGATGAGGGAAATATGGCAGAATGGGGAAATAGAAGGATCTAGAGGGTATAGAAACCCAAAAGAAGTACATCATGATGGGCGGATCTGGACCCAGGCTCAACGTACTACACTAACCAACGACAAGACATGCAGAAAATATTGATCCCCTACTTAGATCTAGCCAATGGACAGGAATTCTCCACAGTTGAGTGGAGAGCAGGGACTGACTCTGACATGAACTCTGGTGTCCCCTATTTGACCACTTCCCTTTGGTGGGGAGGCCAGGTGTCACTCAGATAAAGGATAATAAGGCTACCAAGATGAGCCTTGGTAGGTTGTGACCATATAATAGGGGAGGAGGTCCCTTCCTTTCCCAGACCTAGTGGAGGGGAATCCGGTGAAAAAGAAATGGAGGAGGAATGGGAGGATACAAGTGAGGGGATAACAGCTGAGATGTAACCTAAATAAATTAATAAAAATTTAAAAAAAAAGATAAAATAGAGAATGACAGAGAAAAATACCCAAGGTTGAACTTTGGCCTCCATAAAAACTCATGGGATAATTGGACCTACACACATGTGTATATACAGTCATAAACTGCAAACACACACATACACAACACAAGAGAGGGTGAGAGGAGTGGGGAGAGGGAGGAGAGAGAGAGAGAGAGAGAGAGAGAGAGAGAGAGAGAGAGAGAGAGAGAGAGAGAGAGAGGAGTATCATCATATTTCTTGATTCTAATACCACTCTGACTACTATTTCACTATTTCATATTCTTTCACTAATACTGTTTTTATGAAGTCAAGTTGTCTTATACATTATTAGTAAATTGATATAGGGAAGTAAATGTAGTTTGAGACAATGGACCATGATTCTGAGGGATTGAGATCTAGTTCTATATTATTATACTATTCAAGGTTTATCTCTTCAGTTCTGAAAATAGAGTTTATATCTAAGCTCTTTCCTACTCCTCTGATTGTGCCATCTCTAAGCCATGCTATTACTCAATATTAACTGTTGTCTTATTTGTCTCATGCTTTTCTACTATAAGGTGTCATGTAAACCATCTATCATCATATAATATGCAAATTGCATCTATCATTAAAGGACTCTGATTCAAGTCTCTTTAGTTGAACACACACTTGAAATATCTACTTCTAAAAGCCAACTTCTGCTCTAAATTTCATACTGTCCTTCTGATATTTACTATATAGCACAAGAAGCTATTATGAATCCTTTTATAGATACATGACTTATAGCTTGGAATTGAATAAAGATCCTATCTTTCATTTATTATAATTTAATCAGATAACACCCTAATTGCTATCCCCTCACTTGTATCTTCCCATTCCCACCCTCCCTATACCTCTGATAGAAAGGGACCTCCTCCCCCTCCATATGACAACCACCAATCAGTTCTCATCTGGATAGCCTGCTTAAAGATCTTTAAGAACAAGAAATATATTTTGAATGGGTGAGATGGCTCAGTAGGTTAGAGCACTTTTTTGAGAATCTGAGTTTGATGTCCAGATCCTACATGGCATGGAGAGAATCTATTTCTAAATGTTGTCCTATGACCTATACACATGCTATGGCATTTGTGCAATGATACACATATGCACACGTGTGTTTGCACACACATACACATTAAATAAAAAAATTTCATCCTTTTTTATTGCCTAATTTAACTTTTGCTCAATGTGTAGGTCTAGGATTTTCAGGATAATACATACTCCATTAGTGTGTATTTATCTTCCTGTACCTTCACAAGTAAATATACCAATTAGTGTTTGCCATATAGTATGTACTATTTCAAGGATACTTAACGTTATTTAATAATATGAAAAATGTGGATTGCAATATAAATGTCAGAATAGAAGTAGGACTATTGGGACTCTAAATGAGAGAAGCATGGGAGAATAGCAAAGTAGAAGGATCCAGAGGGTCCTAGAAACCTACAAGTAGAACATTGTGATAGGCAGATTTGGGCCCGGGGTCCCGCTCAAACTAAGGCACCAGCCAAGGAAAATACAGGCAGTAAACTTTAAACCCCTACCCAGATCTAGCCAATGGTCAGAACAGTCTCCACAGTGGAGTGGAGAGTGGGATATGACTTTCTCACATACTCTGGTGCCTCACATTTGACCATGTCCCCTGGAGGGGGAGACCTGGTGGCACTCAGAAGAAGGACAGCAGGTTGCCAAGAAGAGACTTGATACCCTATGAGCATATACAGGGGGAGGTAATCCCCCTCAGGAACAGTCATAGGGGAGGGGAATAATAGGAAAATGAGAGGGAGGGAAGAATGGGAGGATACAAGGGATGGGATAAACATTGAGATGTAACAAGAATAAATTAATAAAAAAAATTTAAAAAATAGACTGTTATATATTTTTATAGTTAAAAATAATTAAATATTTTGACAATAATAATTATATATTTATAAATTTATGTAATAATTATTTATATAATATACAATAAATATATTATCATATATTTTATTACTATATATTATATATATTTTATATGTGTGTATGTGATCAATTATTGTAGGAAACCCTAAACGTATTCAATATTGTTAAAAATCAAGAACTCACATTTTCACACATACTGTATTTATAAATGATTTCTTGTATTTATAATGCATTTATAATGTATTTATAAATGATTTCAAGAAGCATTCATACATTGTTTTGAAACTACTAAAATTATGGTTGATAATAGTTACTACTATTAAGAATACATAAAGACATCTTATTCTGTTTGTTTCTTACTTGTTAAAATCAGCTAGGCTCTTCCAATTATTTCATATTTAAGAAAAAGTACATCTTTCTAGGTATGATTCTCCTCATTGTTTATAACTAGTCTGATGTCAATAATTAAAAACAATGTGAGTTTTTCCTTATATTTCTTAAAATAAATTCTTTATATCCTAGTTATTGTTTCTGATAAATTTGAATAAAATTATTTTTCCAAAGGAAGCATTTGAATGAACATTTAGTCATTATGTATTTGTTAGTCCTATACAGTTAGACTATCTGATATTTTATTTGTTCTCATAATGAAAAATTTTATTTTTATATTTTTATATGAAAACAAAATCATTGTAAATTATACTAAGAATTTTTGAGATAATATCCTAGTTCTAAAGCCATGAATTGTTTTTCATTCCACAAAATAAAGGAATATGTACCTAGCTCCAACACAGAAGTAGTGTAATATAAAATATGCCCACAAAGAATTCATGAGTCTCATTAATTAAATAATTACTTGCCAAAGATGCCAAAAAGGTATTTCATTCACAATTGGGGAGTTTTATTGCAATATAGTTCTACTATTGTCTTTGGCAGGAGTATGTAAAAGTTCAAAGCCACTTAACTCATTGAGAAGGAAGGAATGAAGGAAGAAGAAAGAAAGAAAGAAAGAAAGAAAGAAAGAAAGAAAGAAAGAAAAGAAAGAAAGAAAAGAAAGAAAGAAAGAAAGAAAAAGGAGTGAAGAAGAATTGCCCAGTCTCCTTTGGAACAAATATTCTATATCTTAAACATTTCCCATTAGGCCGCACCTCTTGAAGGGACCTCTTGGTCCCTGGGGACCAAGTCTTCTAACCATAAGCAGTTGGGGACCTTTTAAAATCCAGGTTATTGAATAATGTCCTTGATCCTCAAAATTTATGTCTATCACCCCCAAACTTCATGCTCATCATATGATAAAAAATATATTTATTCTGCATCCGATAGTCCAAACAGTTTAATTATTCTATCATTTCTCAAAATTCCAAGGTCCTCAATAGTTTTTTACTTCCCAAATTCACATTACCTCTTTCTTCCTGTGATATCCAGTATGAAATATCTCAGGTTTGGCTTGAAGGGTAACATTGAACCAGATTGTCCTTTTAGGTAAAAAATTTATTAGAAGATTTGTTAATGCCCCAAAAGGAAAGACTGACAGGGGCTATAAAGAATCAAGGCTTACCGGGTGGAGTTAAGTCCTTTCTTCTTTATAGATTTCAGAACACTGAGGTGATGGTACCATGACTTATTGTTGGTGAGTTAGTTGTCTCTAGTAGATGCTACCTCTGGAGGTGTCAGGCTGTCTCTGATTCCCTATTTACAGGAGAAAGGGAAGAGAATTTTGCATTTTAGAGGAACAAATGTTTAACTTTACAGATATGGGAGAGAGTGGAAAGGAGGACTTCATTGTATTAATATGTATCTAAGATATTTTGTAAGTCCTATAGATACAGATGGGCATCATGTGCGAAGCACCTCCTCTGGGTTATAACACTCTTATCACTATGAAGACTCTATGTATGCTCTCCAGTTTGGCAATGTTCCAGCTACCCTCCCTGTTTTTCCTTTAAAATATCATTTGAAACTTCAATTATTCAACTATTCTTGGATTCATAATTCTTGAGGCGCTAGAGTAATGTAAACAATGTTAACATTTGTTGCTGGCATGATCTATACCTGACACTACATGCACCAAACTACTGTTCCCTGAGTACCTTGACAGTTAAATGGGGGATTTAATGCTCAGACACTTTTTGCAATTCTTCTTATCTGTCTTAATGTAAAGCCCTCAGAGAAAAGGTACCTTTCCAAACCTTTGGAACTGTATTGAGTAACTGACAGATCCAGCGAAGCCTTTGAGGCATCCTGGATTGTATGGTATTTACTGCTGAGTCCTTGCACAGCTTGGATTCCAGGACTCTAAGGATGACAAGGGGAGAAAGTTATAAAGGATAGATACACAGACACAAAACAGAGGGGGTTTGGTGGACTGAGATATGAGGAAGATGTGGTAACTCTGGTATGCCAGAAATTCAGTGTGCTTATTATATACAGCTTAACAAGGAGGAAGGATTTATATTAAACAGCAGAATCAGAGTCTCAGGTTTAGCTAATCTCCAATAGGGGTAGTCTCTGTAAAGGAACAGTCTTCAAGGCATAAATATCTGGAGTGGGGAGAAGAGAATGCTACAGAGGATATTTCCCCCACAATGTACCAGCATTCACACTTGGACCCAGATGGATGATTTGAGATCTCACTGAGCCTCACAGAGGATTGGGGGATGCTTTTTCAATTTCTCTCTAGTCTGAAACATTTTTTCCTGAGATGGTTACATTGAGTAAATACATGTCCACCCATGACTCCATAAACTCAAGATTTTCTCTTCCTCTGACACCTTACATGAAGTATTTAGCTTCTTTCTCTCTATGCTAAAGACTACATTTTCCATGGACAAAGCATTGCATGGCAAATGTTTCAGCTCCATTCATCTTTTTTTAGTCCCACATCTGAAAAACCAAAAGAAAGGAAACACACACACACACACACACATACACACACACCACCACACCACACCATACCACACATTCTACCACTACCAATTTAGAAAAAGGAACTAAGAACCAATGGTTATTAATATCTCTCAACATAAATGGCATCAACACCTCAATAAAAAGACACAAGCTAACAGAATAGATACAAAAACAGGAGCCACCATTCTGCAACAGACAAGAAACACACCTCAGCAATAAAGATATACATTACCTCAGAGTAAAGGGCTAGAAAATGGTATTCCAAACAAATAGTTCCAAGAAGCAAGCTGGAGTGGCAATTTTAGTATTTAATAAAATAGACTTTCAGCCAAAATTAATCAAAAGTGATGGGGAAGGACACTTCATTCTTGTCAAAGGAAAAATCCACCAAGATGACACCTCAATTCTGAACATCTATGCCCCAAATGTAAGGCCATGCACATTTGTAAAATATTGAACTCCACACATTAATAGTGGTAGACTTCAACACCTCACTCTCAACAATACAGATTACCAAGACAGAAACTAAATGGAGAAATAATGAAACTAATAGATATCAGTACCTTTTCAAAACCTAGATCTGTATGCACTAATCAAATCTACCCTTGTTCATACCATTTCTAACTTCTACTAATCATACAATTCTGCAGTCAAGTTGAAATTTGAGGGAGGTATTTATACTACCCTCAAACAAAAACCTGTATTTGCTGGTATTTTGCTGAGATTTGTTATTATGTTGTAATTATATTGTTTAGCTTCAGAGTCTTCACATGTACACAATATTATTCAATGGGTCTAGATCAAATATCTTCAGATAAATGAAATAAATAAGATAGCATATATAAATTCCATAGCCCATATTCTACAACAATTTCAAACAGAAATACCAAAAGAAATATATTGCTAATCTAAAAACATGAAATTTATTAGATGATGAAATTAAAATTCAATTCATTGCTCCTATATCATTTTCAATCGGGCATTGGAATGAGATGTAGAAAGAAGTTGTCTGAAGAGTCTATAATTTGTGATATTATTACTTAAACCTAAATCATGAGAGTGAAAAGGATGCTTCAAAGTACAATAAACCAATAAATGAAGGCGCAGATGTATGCTTTCAGACGTTTGCTAGGACTCTGTTGGCATGCAAGGAGCCGCTTATTGCTTGTTTGACTAAAGCATGTTATCATGACCAAGCTAATTCTGGAAAATATTTTAAACCTCTGGAAACTGAACTCAGACATGTCTTTAAAGAGATCATTTGCATGTTGACATTGAATCATAGCATGCGCCAATCTTTCAAGGATATTGCTATTCCCTGGGCAAATTCTTTCTGTTGCAATAATAAATAAGATTTTTAAAAATTCTACATATGAAAAAGTATTCTCTTCAGCATTTTATTGGTAATGAACATTAATGTTTTCTCTTATAATATGATAAAATCTATGATTTAAGTATTATTTCTTTTAATGATAATTACTATTCATAAGTATGAATAAACTCTAATCTCCTATAGTTATCAGTATATTACATACCAGCTATCAGACTTTTTTGGCAAATATTTATACTCATTATTTTTTCTTTATATGGACTTTTAAATGTATAATATACAATTGTATTAAATGTTTCAATAACAGCACTGCTAATATTTTAATTATGTTTTCAAGTATATGTTTTAATATCATGGTTATTAACCATTGATTGTTAAATATGTGGATTGTATATGATAATTTTCAAATGTTTTAAACCTAAGAAATCTGATAACTTCGAGTTCAGTTTAGGCAATAGAATACCTGTGGAGATAGGAACTGCCAAAAAAATTTTTAAGTAGCCCAGCCCCTTTGAGGATTGTAAAATAGAGACATTTTCCAGAGCATTGGTTTCTAAAGCTTCCATCATTTCTTATGTTGAGGTTTGAGGATTTAGCTATAATATTTACTCTGCATTTGAGATAAGCTGGTTTTATCAGTCATATTTTATATGCTTTGTAATCTGTCTTTGAAAAAACATATACATGTTATCATGACGGTTGAAAAATTCTCTTTTATATCTTTGATGTGATTTCTGACATGTGTAATGAAAATTTAAAATGGGATATTATCATTAAAGTAGTTCAACTATTATTTTCCCATCATACTATTTTAGATATTGGTACTGTTTACCAAAATGTATGCTCTCTTAAAATAATGTTATGCTACCAGTGTCTTTCCACTATGCCTGGGAAGATGAAGAGTGGAAGTCCTATATTGTTATATATTTATTAAACATGGCTTATTTTTCTTTAGCAGATTGTTCTCAGTTAGATTAACTTACAAGAGAAAGGCTAAAAATAAGAATAATTTTTAATCTACAATACTCAGTTATAGTAGTGTTCTACCTTTCATGGGACTAAATATCTAAGTACACCTGAATAGTTGGAGAAACTGATTTCTCTTCCAGGTATACAGTAAATACCACCCTGAACACACCTGACCACTTCTGATTTCACTTTCAGATTTTTAAAAGTTTGAACAGGAATCCTAATTTTATGGCCAGTGACTGTGGAGCAAGAGAATAGTTTGGCTTTGAGTTGTCCCTGCCTCATAACTGAGCTTATCCATGGGTGACTGGTTAAGAGTACAGGGACAGTCTGCACTCTTAACCAGTCACCCATGAAGTTCCATGTCCAATTGACTTACATTAAGAGGATATTAAAAGCCATGACAAAACTTCAGTAATAATGCCATTTATCAATACAGAGTACTGCAGTATTATGCTTTAATGTCAAGAATATGGGTTATTTTTTTGTATGGTGGAACATCTTTCATATATGTGCTCAGGAGTAGTATGACTGGCTCAGGATGTTGAGTTAGTTCCAATTTTCTGAGAAAAGCACCAGACATTTGCTCAACTGTGTTCATAGCAGGTTTATTTATAATAGCCAGAATCTGGAAATAACCTAGATGTCCCTCAACCCAAGAATGAATGAAGAAACTGTGACCCATTTACACAATGAAATACTACTCAGCTATTAAAAACAAGGAAACTGTGAAGTTTGTAGGTAAATGGATGGAACTAGAAATGATCACCCTGATTAAGGTAGTCCACACCCAGAAATAATGGCATGGTATATAGTCACTTCTAAGTGGATATTAGCCAAATAATATAAGATAACCACACTACAATACACAGGCCTAAAGAAACCAAATAACGAGAAGGACCTTAGGGAAAATTTTAATTCTTGTTCAGAACGACAAATAAAATAGACACCAGAAGCAATTGTAGAGAAGGACCACGAATGGAGACTACCATAGAGATCCTCTGAAAGACTCCACACAGCAGGGGATCCAAGCAGATGCTGAGACATACAACCAAACTCCAGGGTGATCACAGGGAGTCCTGTGGAAGAGCTGGGTAATAGAGGGACTTGGAGGGGTGAGGAGACCAATGGAGCCAACAGATCTGGGCAGAGGAGGGTAGTGCTGCAGAGACCGATGTACCAACCAAGGACCATGCATTGTGCGGACCTAGACCCTCTGCTCAGATGTAGTAGATAGTCAGCACAGTCTCCTTGTGGGTCCCATAAGAAGGGGAGTAAGGACTGCTTCTGACATGGACTCTGGCCCCCACATGTTGATCACTTCCCCAGGCCACAGAGGAAGAGGATACAGTTAGTACAGATGGGATTTGATAGGCTGTTGTCAGATGTTAAGGGAGAAGGACAAGGGGAGGGAGGGAGAAGATATGAGGGAAGAAGGATGGGATCAGGAGGCAATGAGGGAGGGGGCTACAATTGAGATGTAAAATGAACAAATGAATAATAAAATTTTTTAAAAATATGGTTATTTTATATGCTTTTATATATTTTATTACAAGATGACATCCAAATGAGTCTCCTAGAAATCCTACACCAACTTGAGTAACAGGCTAATAAGACCCAGATATAAATATTAGTAGTAAGTTTACTTTGCATTCTTCTAGTTAGAATTCAGAAGAGTATTTCACTAAAAATGAATTCTGAAGCAATGCTTCAATGACTGAAATTCTAACTTAGCTTTTATTTTGGTAAAGTTCTTATGAGAAATATTATCAAAATCCATTTTCTTCATTATTATACATATTGCATTTTTCTTACTATAGCTAAGCTGAGAGGAAAAAAAATCCCTGGTAGTATTTTTGTTGTTGTTGTTTTTACTATACAAAATGCTAAACATAATCAACTTGTAAGGAATAAAAGATTTATTTATTTTGGCTGAATGTTTTAAACTTTTTTGGTATTTGGTTGGCCTCTCTGGTTTGATACCTATGACAAGTTATCACACCATGGCAAAGAATACAAAAAGTCACTAATGGATGGATTAGCAAGGTTAAAAAAATAAAGGTCTGTTGACTTCAAGGGCACATTTTTAGTAACTTAAGCCTACCACTAGTCTATATATCTTAAAGCCAGACTGGAGACTTATTATCATAAGGGCCTCAGGAGAGCATTTAAAATCAAATACAGTAGTCCTTTACCGATAATTCTTCCATAATCAGAAGTTGAAAATCAATGTTTGATTTTACATTATGTTCTTTCATTGTTTTTGAGAAGGAAGTGGTACCTATTTTAGACAAGAGTCTTTCACATGATGATATCAACTTGTAATTATTTAAAAGAAAAATCTTGATGGCTGGAATGGCACATGTTTTTAATCCTAGCACTTGGAAGGCAGACTTAGGCAGGTTACTGTGAATTCAACCAAGCCTGATATACATAATGAGTTTCACGACAGGCAAAGCTACATAGTAAGACCTGGTCTTAGGTAATAAATCCTAAAATTAATAAATTAATTAAAAATCTCAAAACTATGAATTAAATTTTCTAGGTAACTTAATTATGCTGCATTGGTTTATTTATGCATTTTTGATAAAAAATGTCTTTTGGGATTTAGTCACAGAATTTCTTGTCTAGAACAAAAATGAGCCCTCTTGTATAATTTTTTAATTTTATTTTTACTATCCAGTAAGTATTTATTCTATTTACCCAAAGCACATTTTTCTGAACATGAGTTAAAATTAGATAAATCTACTCCGTAGAAAATAAATCTCTTTTTCCCTGAGGACTAGTTCAGTTTATTTATGCCCCTGGGGAGGTGGCCAGGGTCTCTGGGGCAAGGTTTGTGTGGCCACATACCATTGGCTAGGGCAGGGACACTGCAAAATGCTTCATCTGCATACTCAGAGGCTGTAGGAGGGGGGAAAATCTTATAACGTCAAACAAGGAGTGAAGCCTGATAACTGTCAGGGTAATAAATTCTTATTAGAGTTGATGATGGGGGAGCAGGCTTTGGGTGCCAACTTGGAATGGGGAGGTAGCCTATTCCTGCAGCCCTCATGTTTGAATATCCAGGGTTGAAGCTCCCTGGGCCCTTATGGTCCAGCTTGCCTTTAGCATAATCATAGATACTTACAATCCTTTTTCTTTGGCCTGTGTAGGCAACCCCCTCCCACACAGAGTACACAGAAAAAGATATGTGCATATACATATAGATAAGAATACGTCTGATAAAGGTAATGAAATACAGAGGACAAGGGATTTAGGACTTCTTAGAGCCTGGTAAAAATGCCCTAAAATACTGTAGCAAGAAAAGGAATCTTAATTGGATTATTAAAACACACAGATAAGCATTATCAGTTAGAGTATACTATCACTATTAATATGTCTTACCAGGTTGCTTTTGAGATGAATATCCTGAAGGAGATAAACTTTCTGTGTACTACTGAAACCATCAAGTAATAATCCATACCTATGATACTAAACTTTCTCCTTACCACAGAGTAGGAAAAGTATTGAATGTATTTATATTATACCTCAAACTTAGATCCCTTGTTATCTCTTTTTTGTTAACTGAAAATAGAGGGTTGTTTTAATGTATTATATTCTGATCATGGTTTCCCCTCCCCCTACTTCTCATAGGTTCTCCCCACCTCCCTTCCTATTTGGATGCATACCCTTTCTCTCTCTTTATAAAACAAGCAGGCAGCTTAAAAAATAATAAAATAAGATAAACTAAAGCATACAAATTGTAATAGGACAAAGCAAGCAAACAAGAAAAAGAGTCAAAGAAAAAGCTCAGGAAATAAATTTTGATGCAGAGACACTCGCGTTTGCACACACAGAAATCACATAAAAACACAAAACTGGAAGCCATAATATATATGCCAAGGATCTGTATATTTAAAAAAGATGCTCTGACTTAACTCTAAATATGCTACTGAGTTCATTTTGTGTTGGTCATCTACTGCTATGCATGAGGCCTATGCTCAAGAGATAATTTCTAGGTTAGAGATGAGGGCATGTGTCCACGTGTTTCTGCTCAATTTCAAATAGATTCTTAGTTAAGGACTGGGACTCTAAGTACTTGACCTTCTCAGTGTTAGGAGTGTATATGGTTTGATTCTGTGCAGTTTTGTGTGTGTTGTCACAGTCTTTGTAACTTCATATATGTATTAGTCCTCTTGTGCCTGGAAGATGAACTTTCCTTTAATTAATCCACAGACATGGCTTTGAAAATCTTTCCTCTTCCTTTTCTACATAGATAACTGAGCATTGAAGGGCAGGTTGTGATACAGTCATCCCTCTTAAATCTGAGTGGGTCAAAATACATAGTCAGATATCAGTTATTTGTGACATTCCTTTGTCCTTAAGCTTTGTATTTACTTCAATGCATTCAGTTGTTTTAGGTCCCTTTTTTAGACACTATTAATTGTTTCCTTATCTACACAAAAATCCTTGATACCAGTGACATTTCTATTCAATAAAATCTTAGTTTTAACCCAAACATGCCTAGTTTTTTCAAAAAAAAAAATCAAAAGCATGTTGACCATATTCATTGACTAATTGTAAAACAGTTGTACAGCATTGTAAAATATTATACAAATAAAGAAAAGGGACCTTCTTTCAGAGGACCTTGGTTTGATTCCCAGTACCTATATGGTTGCTCACAACTGTCTGTAACTCCAGTTCCAAGGGATCCAATGCCTTTGTCTAGTCTCTGTGGGCACTGCGAGCATGTGCTACACAGATATACATTCATATAAATAACAAAATTTAAGAAATAAAATAGAACAGAAGAAGATTTCTAATCTTTTTGAGGCCAAATGGATGTTATAGTTTAGATACATTTATGAAGTGTGATTGTTTACACATTAAGACATGCTTACAAAATATTTGGTTGGCTAAATTAGAACGCCGTTAGAAACCTAGTCATAGAATGGCCCTTTTACGTAGTCTGATGTTGGCTCCCATGTTAAGATACCTGTAGAGAGCTCCATTATTTCTTGTACTATATAGAGATGGTGCAAATGAAAAATGACATTAAAGGAAACATCAAATTCATTTGGAGTTTTGATCTCTGTCTCTCTCTGTCTCTCTGTCTCTGTCTCTGTCTCTGTCTCTGTCTCTCTCTCTCTCTCTCTCTCTCTCTCTCTCTCTCTCTCTGTGTGTGTGTGTGTGTGTGTGTGTGTGTGTGTGTGTCTGAGAGAGAGAGAGAGAGAGAGAGACAGAGAGAGAGTGACAGAGACAGAGAGAGAGAGAGACAGAGAGAATGATAGAAAGTTGTAGTTCTAAGAGATTGGTTCTTTTCTTAGGTCCTCAAGCTTAATGGAGCTTTTTAAAAAGTAAATACTTTAAAGAGCTTATGGAAATGACAACAATTTTCTGTGACAGAGAAACAGCTAGTAGCAGGAAAAATGACAAAAGAAAGATTCATGTCACTTGGAAGGACTGCTTTTTTAGAAATGAGATTAATGACTAACCTTTATTTAAAAGGGGAAAATAAAAGAAATGAGTAGAAATAACATAAAGGCCTTATTCAGATTTAACAAAATTGAATACCTTAAACCTGAATAACTGCTGAATTTATTTTTGAAAAATTGAGTAACTTGTTAGGATTGATTTTGAGTTCTAACTTTTAATTCATTTACTGAAAATTCTTAACATATGCTATATATTTTTAAATAAAATAATGCATGAAATAACTCTGGGGCTTCTCCAGCTAGTAATAAATGCAATTTCTGGCAGCCAAAGAGAAAAAGAAATGCTACTATTCTTGATTTCCTTTAGATACTTCATAGAGTATTACAGGTTGGATTCTCTATATATCAGACTCTAAGATGGAACTTGGTGTGTATGATACTTACTCAGGAGTGCCCTTCAGACTATTCCAGAGGAGAAGAGAGTAGGAAGCAGAAAGCGACAGAGAAGTTGAACTGTGACACAGTCTCACTATTAATTTTTTTGTTTAACCTTATACTTTCTAATGAATTTTATACATGAATAATACACACACACATATAAATGTATATATATATATATATATATATATATATATATAGAATTTCAACAATTTAAACTGTCTAACTCCTTCCATGCTCCCCTCCATCTCAAATTCATTGCCTCTTCTTTATTATTGTTATACATACATACACTTATATATATGAAGATAAACACAGAAACATTCTATGGCACTGTCCTACAAGATGAGGACCTCCTTTAAAGATAAGGAGATGTGTTAGATTAAGCCTTGATATGTATTCTGTTAAGAGTACCTTTCTTTTTCAAATTGTATGAATCTTGGAGAATTACCAAGAGTTAGCTCAATCTGCAGTTTAGCCTTACCAAACTAGCCTATCAGGATATAGCAATATCATGGGACATCTCCAGAGATGTTTCATAAATCTTTGCCAGTGACTTGAGGAATCTAGAGATTTGAATGGTGTCCTAATAGCCTCAAATTGAGATAAATAAATGGTCCTTTATATTTCTATATTCATCAAGAACATTCATAGCTTCTTCAAAATGAGCCATGATCTTTGTCATAGTGTTGTCTGCAACTAAACAAATTCATATAAGAACTGAGAGCTGAAGATCTTGCCATAAATACTCAGTTCCTGTGGCAAGTTCATCACTGAAGATTCTCTAAGTTCTTGTCTGCCACAATAGTGCTGCTCCTCCTCATGGCAACATGGTACTTATTACTAAATAACACACTCTCAAACTTCTTAATTCCTGTACAAATAATGCATACAAATAGAAATTTAAAAACTGAAAAATCGAACTTTTATTTTTTGGAAAATGATCATAGTTGAAGTGATAATTTTGTGGCATTTACATAATTTTATTTAAAAGACCCATCCATTTTTAATTAGCTACTTTTAATAGGCATTTAGAATATCTATAAGCCATATATTAGGCTAGTAGATTTTAATAGCAGAGTTAAGTTCTTTAAATGGAAATGCTGACAAACCTTTGTGTGTAATTACAGAAACACTCTGATTGAAAGGGGGACTTCTTTGTTTGCAGCCCTAAAATTCCCTATGCCTATAAGGAACAAAGTCCATTACTAGCTCACAGAAGATGCACTTAACACCAGGCATTACTCGGCAACTTACTATTTTTAAATAACTTTCAAAATTATTAATGTTTTAGAATCAGCATAGTGACCAGTTTATAATAGTGTTTTCTTTCATACTGTAAAACTTAAAACAAATAATTTACTAGTGTTTGGTGGCTTCTGTAGCCACTATGCAGACATGGTCATTGTGAATTAGATGAACAAATGTACATGAAAATGTTTTCATATAAATACCACATGCTAAGTGATTGCACCACTCAAACCTAATCCTAAGTTATGCTTCATTCAACCTTAGCACCCAAACAGTACTCAATATATCAGTCAAATCACCTACTAGAGAGCCTTTACTAAGGCGAGGACCAGGTTTGCAGTGATAAGCAATTAAGAAAGACTTTTACTACCAGGAATATTATATCTCTCCGACAAGAGATAGAAATAAATATTAAATTATCCATACATCAACTGAAAGTGAAGGGAAATAATGGATATGTGTTGGGTAAACATTTTGAGTTGAATCAATGAAAAAATATTTTATATGCTTTATTATTTAAACTGTCATGTATTTGAAAACAGTGAGTCAGTTACCTGACATAAGGGGATGAGGAATCTTTTCTCCGCACCTACCAGGTGCCTCCATTAAGGTATGTAAATTTGATTGGAAACTATAGACTAAAAAGAAGTAAAGAACAAGTTTGTTGACATATACACTATGCAGCATCAGGTACAAATTTAAGTTTGACTCCAAAGAGTGATTAGAAATGTGGCATTATATGTAGATTGTGAAAAAGGAAAAATACTATATAAAAAAGTGAAAAGACAAATGAAAAATGTTCTAAGCTCTTTGGGGTAACACACTGTGAGAATGGAAATATATGTTAATCCAGTGGAGTAAAGTTTGCCATGTTTCCCTTCTCTTCAAGTTCCTATCTTTTCTATGTCTGTCAGTTATGCTGGGAATATAAAGTCTGTGGTAATTTTCACTGGATTTCTTCATTTATATGAACAATGATGCTCTCAGAAGGTATTTTTCTTTATTTACTGCTATTCATTTACCTCCAAATGAAAATAATCACTAAATCAAAGTGATATATATGAGTATCATATATTTTGATTTACTAGAGTGATAATAAAAAAGAATGGCATTCTTAAAGAAAACCAGTACTAATTCAGAGTATTTTGAATTTTTATTTTTATTTGAGCATGCTAATTTGGAATTTAAAATTATTTTATTATTTATTCAGATTACAACTAAATTGTTATCCCATCACTTGTATCCTTCCGTTTGTCCCTCCCTCCCGCTTTCATCCTATTCCCCTACACTAGGTCTATGACTGAGAGGGAATTCCTCCCCCACTATGTGGTCATAGGCTGTAAAGCCTGGTCATTCTTTCTCTGAGTGCCACCAGGCTTCCCCACCACAGGTGGGTCTGACTTCGAATTTGGAATTTTTATTACCAAGTTTAGAGTAGATTTTTAAATGAGCAACTAATTATAACCTTGAATTTCAGAGGATATGTTAGGACTGCCATAGCACTAGAGGACATAAGTTTGTTTCCCAGCTGCATCACAGCTGTACACACCCATCTGTAACTTCAGTCCCAGGGGATTTAATACCCTCTTTTGGTTGCTGAAGAAACAATACATGCATGTTGTATACAGGCGTACATGCTATCAAGCACTTTTATACTTGATTAAAGAAAAATAAAAATCTATTCTAAAATGTAAGTTACTTTCTACTCAAATGATCTGAAGCATATTATTGGAAATGACTTCTATGTCATTATTTAAATTTTATGTACTTATTAGAGGATTGAAAAATATCATTATTGAGCTGGAAAGGTGGCTCAGGAGTTAAGAGCACTGACTGCTCTTCCAGAGATCCTGAGCTTAATTCCAAGCAACCACATGGTGGCTCACAAACATCTATAATGTGATCTGATACCCTCTTCTGGTCGGCAGGGGTACAAGAAGGAAGGGTACTGTATACATAATAAATAAATAAATAAATAAATCTTTTTTAAAAAATCATTATTTTGCAGTGAGGTTATTAAGATGATAAAATTGAGTTTTTGTTGCATTTCTGATGCTCAACTTAACTCTTTTTTAAAATTTTTTATTATTAATTTATTCTGATTACATCTCAATGGTTATCCCATCCCTTGTGTCCTCCCATTCTTCCCTCCCTCCCCTTTTCCCCTCCCATATGACTGTTCCTGAGGGAGATTACCTCGCCCTGTATATGCTCATAGGGTATCAAGTCTCTTCTTGGTAACCTGATGTCCTTCCTCTGAGTGCCACCAGGTCTCCCCCTCCAGGGGACATGGTCAAATGTGAGGCACCAGAGTACATGAGAAAGTCAAACTAAGGCATCAGCCAAGGACAATACAGGCGGTAAAATTTAAACCCCTACCCAGATCTAGTCAACTTAACTCTTTAAAGATTTAATTAAGTATGTTCCAATATAGAAAAACACACAAAATAATATAAATTCATTTTCAAAAGCTGACAATACCTTGTATTGTTTAGCCTTTCAATTAAAAATGAAGCCATAATTACATCCCAGACAGATCCATTTTCCTCTCAATGCTTGTGTTATAGTTAAATGCCATTATTATTTTTAACAATGTAGATTAGTTTAGATAAATTTTGAATTTTACATAAATAAAATTTATATATAATGTGTACATTTCTAATGTATATATAAAAAGGATCAATACTAACATAGTTTTATATATAGTCAGAATTTTCTTGATGACTTACACTGGGTGTTACAATGACTTCTCTACCTCCTCTCTACATAAACTTACTCTTGCTTCGAACTTAACATAAAATCTATGACTTTCAGATTCTTCTGTCTTTCCATATTCATTCTCTCCATGTATCTTTAACTACAAACATGCTAGAAAAATTCTTAAAATATATTTTGCAGAACTACTACATCAGGATTATCTTGGGAGCTTGTTAATAATCCTGGTAGCTGAGACTTCTCGATATTTTATGAATCTGATAAGGGAGTAGGCACTCTCTTACCTCTGTAATATGTAATTTCTTCCTATAATACTCTTTGCTGGAACTCTTATTAAGGAGGTTACCAAGTTACTTTTATGTACAGAGCCTAATATTACGTAAAGCCATATACAAAATTTTTCACCAGAGGAAAACTTCTGTCATTCTTTTTCTCTATTGATACTTTAACCTCAACCTGAGGTATAGTCTAATTACTTAAACACATGCCTGGCTTCCAGCCTAGAGAGCCATAATTTTACATTCTTTTTGTTATCCACATTATTAAGTACAATCATTTACAAATAGTAAGTACTAAATAATTATTAATTGAATGCAACCCACAAGACTAGTATAATTTATTCCTATAGAATTACTATGAGATTAAAACTATAATCCAAATGGTTGATTTTTTTCAGTTTAGATGTTATCATAGCTTGAGGCATTAAAAAAATTATGGGTATAATTGAGTGGTGTAAAAATCTCAGAAGATAACCTTCATTTTCCCAAAAAAGATTGTAGTAGTTAGTTTTCAGATGGATGTAATGATTCCCAATACAGAAAGTGTTGCCAAAAATAAATATTTGCATATTTTATTTACCTGCCAATGGCCTAATTTGATTTGATTTGCTCACAGATATGGTTTTGGTGAAAAATGGAAAATATATGCATGTCAATATATTTAAATTGTGAGAATTTCTATTCCATTATTTTTTTTACACTCTTAGTAAATGACTTCTGGGTTTGGTTGGTACCTTCCATTCAGAAGCTTGTATACAGATGAATTAATTCTATAGTTCAAGTTCAGTTTTATAGGTAGACCTCTTGATTTTTTTCCTTTTCAGAATAGCAAAGTACATTTAATATTATATATATGTTAGTGTAATAAAATGATGTCAGAAAAGAATTTTAAAGAAGTCAGGCACTGTGGCACATGCCTGTAAGTAATCCCAGCACTCTGGGAGGCAGAAGCAGGAAGATCACTATAATTTCTAGGCCAGCCTGGTCTACAAAGCAAGTCCAAGACAGCCAAGGCTATGCAGAGTAATCCTGTCTCAAAAAACAAAACAAACAAACAAAAAAGCAATTTTAAAGAATTAAGTATTTATTTTGGTTTACAGTTCCACAATTCCAATGCAATGCAGTGCATCATTGCAGAGAAAACTTGGCAGAAGGCAGAGAAGGAACTGTAACTGGATTCTAGCAGATAAGGATGCATCTGCACTCAAACTGCAGAATATGAACAGGAAGTGGGCCTGGACTATACAGGCTTGCTCAGTTATTATCTTCTTTCACCAAGACGCTATCTCCTAAATATCCCCCCAACCTTTCCAAAATGGCACAATCAGCTGTGGATCAAGTGTTCAAACCTATGGGCCTGGGGGGTGGGATAGGGCATTTTACAGTCACAGCACAATAAAATATTCCATCACTAATTGTAGTATGTCTAGAGTTTGAAAGAAATAGAAGATGTAATGAAATGACCTTTACTTTTCTCTAAGTGCCCTTCCAATACTGGATCCCTGAGAGCTCATACTTCAATACAGCTCTCTCTCTGCATTGCTGTATTCAGCTCCATTCTACTCACAATCCCCCTTAAAGCAAAACTTTACTTTTTCCTTGACTTCAGAAAAGTATGAGGATGCAAATATTAATTCAGGCACCCAATTTCCCAATTTTCTTACTTCTCTTAGAAATCTCCTTTCACCTTTCATAATTGATCTCCTAGAAATCAACCTGAATCTTAATACTCTATTAGATCTTACTTATTTGCATATGTTATAACCTAAAACAGGATTTAGAACACTTATCTTAAAATGGCCATATAAAAATATTTAATGCTATTTAGTCTTTATTTTAGCTGCTAAGCTGAGCTTTTGTAGCATAAAAGCATGTCTAGAACACAGGCAGGTGATTAAACCTAGTTTTGTTCTGAAAACTTTGTTTATGGGCAATGAAATCGTAATCCCCTATGATTTTCATGTGTCAGAAAATATTATTCATGTATAACATTTTAAGTCACAAAAATGTATTATTAGCCTTTGTTCAAAGTAACAAGCAGGAATTGCCTTATTTATTTTTGTTCAGGGACACTTTTTTCATATGATTTATTCATCTTTGATTTCCATTACTTGTATGGTGTCTTAGTTAGGGTGTCTTTTGCCATGATAAAACACCATGACCAAAAGCAACTTGAGGAACAAAATGTTACTTCATCTTATGGCTTGTGTCTATCATCAAGGGAAGTCAAGCAGGAACCTGGAAGTTAGAACCGATGCATACCCATGAAGAGTGATATTTAACTGTCTTGCTCTTCCTTGGAGCAACTGCCTTGGTCAGTTGGCTGGCTTCATTATACGATCTTAAACCACGTGCCCACCAGCAGTATCACCCTCAGTGAAGTAGGCCCTATAACATCAATTGTCAATAAGAAAACATGTCTTGCAGACTTACCTATAAGTCAATCCTGTGGAAGCCATTTTCCAAGTTAAGATTATTTTTTTCACCTCAAATAACACGAGGATGTCAACTTGACATAAAAATAAGACAGCACTTGAAGTGAACGCAATTTCTTTATCATATCACATCTTTAAAAGACTTATTTAGTTTTACATGTTTATGACAATTTTTCTTACAAGTATATGTATGTATCACATGCATTCTTGGTGTCAATAAGAGGAAATTAAAAGGTGTCAGATACCATGATGTGGGTATTGGGAATTGAACCCAGGCCTTCTGAAAGACCACTCTCAAACCATCTTCCCTGCCCCGAAATCTTATTGTTACTTGAAAACTTAATAAAGTAAAATCATAAGTCCACTTTCCTTTGAGTGTGAGAAATGAGAGTTTCCTTTGTAATCCAAAGCCATGAGCCACTGTTTAAAGTACAGATACCTACCATATATGCTATGGTGAGAATTCAGAAAGAAGAGACTGTGAAATAATACTTGACTATTTTGTAGCCATGGTGTTTATCACATGACAAAATATGTGTACTTGTGAAATGTTATAATTTTTTTAATTATCAGCAAGCAACAGAATAAATCTGGAGATTTCTTAAGGCATCCTCAAACTCTAATTTATTGCTTACACACAGTCATTTGCCAGATGACACCCTAGTGAATTCAAAGAATTAATGTTCTTCCCTAAGAAACTTTCCCTGAGAGAGTAAAAACCAATGGAAATTTACCAGTAAAGCAAGAAGGAATGCACTCATAGTCAGGAATAGTGGGAGAAAGAGATAAAAAGTTTGCTTCCTTCACTTAGCTAAAGAAGCATGATTCACTTCCAGTCTCTGCTTAGAAATACTAAATAAAGTAATGAAGACATGTTTGTAGCATGTGAATTTTTCAGAATGGCTGTGTGATTATTTTTCTCAGTACCTTAAAAGTTAGTTGCATCCAAGTTGCATTCCAAACCTGTATCAACTAAAGTAAATATCCAGTAGCAGGGGTAAATGACAAAACTCTACAAGATTAAGTGCTCAAGGAAATGGTAAAGCTGAAATAAATTCTTCTTCCATGCTACATAAGGTTTTACTAGCTAATTTTTATTTCTAATGCATAATTAATAAAGCACTAAATATAATGAGAAACTATCAAAAATTTGCTTTGATAAGTAATGTATTCATAATCATAAAGAACCATGTCCAGGGTTATTGTAATCCAATTAAAATATATTTGAAGTACTAAATTGAAAAGTGTTGAAAATTTTCAGAAATACTTGAATCTGGATTTTTCCAAACAATTACTAGCCAAGAGATTTTATCATGAAGTTGGGTCTTTCTAGGTATTGGAATCTCATTTTTAATACATATTCTTAACTAATTAGAAGGCTTTTATTTTTGGTCAGAAGCAAATTGTCCTTTTAATTAGAACAATGAAGGGCTACAGTATTTCCATGGAAATGGAAACTGTGTGCCATGGTCATGGGTTTTGGGAGTTTTATATGGAAAAAGGAAGGAACTTTTGGTATAGAAGATTCTGTTTGGAAATTAATTACCCTGAAGTCTCACATGATTTTCCTAAGATCCTGAAGAAGCTGTTGCAAGCATGTTAATATTTTTGTCTGGGGTTTCTCAGCCCACCATAGGCCTTCAGGACATTAACCATTTATTCCACACTCTGAGAGCAGAAACTAAGAAGGGGTGAAAGGTATTCCTTCATTTGCTGCTTCCTGCTAGAGAGAGGAATAGATTGGGGCTCTAGGCTCTGTTTCCATTGGATTAAAGGGGCATGTGCATAACTCTGTGTTAAACTTTATGTTGCAGAAAATGAGCTTTAACTTCATTGGTTGCCATGGTTCATGAGATAACCCTCATGTAATCTTGAGGAAAACTTTCAAAATAGAAGGCATGTTTTTTAAAAAAGAAAAGATGCAAACAGAATGCTCTAGTCAGTAGATTGTTTCCTCCAATATTATACAATGTGTGTAGAAATATCATGAGATGCCATATTATATATACAGCCTTTTGAGCATCTGTTGCAAATGCTTCATGTAAACAACTCTAAATAATCAAGTCAAAGGGTATATATTCAAACCTCTTTTGAAACCTGTTAACAAACTAAATTTAAGTTGTAAGAAATGTATGTCTTTAGACTAGAGGGTCAAGGGGCTTGAAACAGTATATTTCACACCAAAAATCTTGGCACTCAGTTCATCAAGATTTAGAATAGTTTGTAAAAGTCAGATTAAAATAATCTACCTTCTTCAGAAATGATTTTTCACAGCAACCAGGCATATAAAGCTATTTGTACAAATAACGTGGAAGCTTGTGACAATATAAGCTTGTGTGCACAGTGCAATTTATCTCATAGAGTTCTTAGATTGTTCTCTGACACTGAAGTAAATTCAGTAAATGCAAAAGACTAGAAAAATCAATTTCAGTGAAGGCATTAATACATTTGAAATGACTATTTTAACAGCATTATCATCATTACCATCATCATCATTTTTTTTCAAGACAGGGTTTTTCTGCATGGTCCTGGCTGCCCTGAAAGTCTCTCTGTAAACCAGGCTGGCCTCAAACTCACAAAGATACACCCACCTCTGCGTCCTGAGTGCCAGTATGCTAGTTTATTTCTCATATTTATTACTGAAGATAGATGAAGCCAAAAAAGAAAAAATGAAATATTACATTTACTTTTACGTATAGGATCGTGGTGATCCTCAAAGCTAAGTCTCCTTGATTTCTACTAGTAGGTCATGTCTTAAAGCATGATACAAGTTATATCTATATTTAAACATTGCTCACTTCCTTGCTCCTTTAATGAACTCTAAGGAGTCCAATGTAGCAAGGATTCAAAGGATTGTGGGTGCTTTAAATTTTTTATTTTTACAATAGTTTTAGTAGCATAGTACTTGTGAAATTCATCTTATATACTCAGAATCTCTTTAATTTGTAAATTCTTGATGCCAGAATGCTTAAATAAAGTGTTGGTGATACTTCACAACAGTCTGATCAACTATATGGGTTATGTGTGACTTAGGTGTTATTCAGATTTCTGTTGCCATGACATAATATCCAAAATAATAAAATTAGTGATTTAGCCTACTTGCCACAATTCTGAAAGTCCCCCTGGTTTCCCATAGCACAGAGCTGGGGAACAAGCCTTTATACTTGAGCCTTTGGGAGAATAAGCCAAATCCACATTATAACACCCTACTGAAAAGTTATGCAGTAAAGAGATTCTCTTCATGCACACTGTTATATGATTAACACAGATGTAATAATTGATTTACTGAAATATTATATTCGTGTGTTTCAGACCATTCCAAATGATCTAGGCTGATGGTCATATAGTTGACATTGAGTCAAATTTCCATTCTCCCCTTTCATCCTTTCCTGAGCCTATATAACTACATACTATCTTTGTGCTAACTATATTGTAAATACATATCACCTATGTATAATGTTTGATGCTGTATTGTTCCCATCTTGACATATTGTCCCTTAAGCCAATATATGGTTACAATGCAGTGATATTTTATGGTACTTTAATTTACGGAATATAAATAGGTATTGCATTTTTGTTTATCAAACTTTTTCATTACCTTCCAAATTCAGAGGAATAGTACTTAGCTGAAGTTGGAATGCAAAATCCAAAGTTCCCATGAAGTCAGACAATCTATTCTGAAAATTCTACTGGATATTCACAGATGGTGTATAGGATTTGAATAGTAATTTGGTAGAATAAAATTAAATGAGTGAAATAATATGCAATAATTAATATATCACCATAGTTAAAATGCTTAATTAAAATTTCTTTTACTACTCGAAATGGAAAACAAGATCAAAGTATGCTAAACAAAGACATTCCAAACACATATAACATATGTGCAATTTGTTTGAATAGTTGCAGAACCTACTTTATCTCTTCTAGAAAGTAATATTGTGCCACACCTCAATTGTGCTAGATTATTTTTTAAATGATCAGGTTTATTCTGTGTAGATAGTGTATGAGAAAACCATCTCAATAAATAGAAAATGATCAGTAATATTTTTTAAACTGGTATTTTATTGTGCCACCACCTCAAACTGAACAACACACATTTTAACAAGGACAGACATGTTTTAGTTACTTGTGTATGATTCATCACGACTTATAATATCCTCCAAGTTTCCAAAATTTCAGATACATGTCCCACTTATTTAAGGATATGGATTTTACTGTACTTGATTTACAAAAGGTGAAGTGATGAAATTCTCTATGAAAAACATGAATCACAAATAGTCTCAGATTTTCAAACTGATGTAACCTCAATGTGATTTATAAAAGGACAACTATGCCTTGAGCTTTCAGCCACCTAGTTTACTTCTATGTTATGGTAGATAATCTCAAATAATTTTAGATAATATGTAAATATGCAATTTCACCTAACATCAATTTAAGTCGAATTATGTTTTGCAATTTTCTTAAAATATTGTTTTGTTAAGGCACTGAGTTGTTTCATATCCTACCAAAATAAAATGTGAAGAATGTTTGTTCATAAAGGTATCACAAATACCAAAATCTTTTACTGCCTTAATCAAATGGGAGTACTTTTCCTTGATATAATCAGTTGCTTCTTTTATCACTGAGGAAAACATGCTAATGCTGAAAATTAAAAGTAGTAGGCTCTAAGAAAACAATTTTATTACACAATAAAGATATTAAATTACTGTAATTTTACATATAAAACTACTTGAAGTATGCATTCCCCAATTTTTACAATAGATGATTTGTATATGCCCAGAAATTTCCCTTTTAACCCTCAGTTGGGACTTTATTGATCCTATGTTGCAATCTAATTTGGGACCTTGGGTTGGCTTTTTGAAACTGGCCTTCACTATGGAGTTCTGGCTGACCTGCAACTCACTATGTAGACCACAAAGATAGGTATTTACTGAAATATTACATATGTAAAATATGCCAAGATTAATTTGTGCCAACAGAAGTAATCCTTTTACTACATCATGTCGAAAATTATCTATTACATAGGGATATTTATTATTAGTTTGTGGGATTGTGCACTCAGGTGCATAAGGTAGTCATAGTGATACGTAAAATAGACAAAATCAAGAGGAAGATCTTGCTCGCACTTGCAGAATGTAAAATGTGTTTCATCTGGACACTCTAGTTCTCTGTTGTGTAAATTGCAGATATAACATAATAGGATTATTTCATCAACATGAAATATAATTGTTACAAACAATACAGACTCAAGCTACACAAATATTTTTGACCTACACCTTATTGAATTCACAAATACATAACCTGAAGTCTAGAGTTTTGTTTTCTTTAAGGTAAATAAAATGTGGTATAAATTTGAGGGTTAAGTGTTACTTTCATGCATGGGGGTGTATTAATAACAAAACTTCCAATTTTAATGTATTACTTCTTTTAACCAAGTTATCACAGTGTGAGAAAAGTTTTTTTTAGAAAATTCATGTCATATACAATTATTATAACAATGGTGTGTGTGCATGTGTGTATGTGTGTGTGTGTCTGTGTGTGTGTATGAATGTGCACAAGAGCTAGGATTGGCTTTACCAGTCTTTGAAATGTAATTTACTTTTTAAAATCAAAGATAAGCACAGAGATAAGTATACTGTTGTAACGCTGGGTTTGGTTATAGCTACTTCAAGAAAGAAAAACCAATTATGTACATTCACATACTACTGACAAAGAGAAACAAAACTTTTGATGGCAAAGAATTTTCATTAGACTTTTTGACATGTTCCTGAAGTGTGATTTATTAGGTAGACAATCAGCTCAACTTCTCAAGTTTGATATCCTTGGAATTGTTTGAAATTTAAACTTTAATGAAAATTCATTAATTCCACAGCCAAAAGAAGTGATTATAATTGCTTTTGAGAAACAGACTATGAAAGATTTCTTTGGGAAACCTGTTCTATTTCTTTTCTTGTTTATCATTGGTTTGCTTGTAGGTACTTAATTGAAGGCCCAGGGATTATCAGCAAGGGTTGACATCAGCGCAATCCATGCATTTTAAAGAATTGGCCAGATGTAGAAAGGATCAGCAGAAGCATCAATAGCATGCTAGTGAGAATAATAAAATTTTAGTTATGTACAAGAGGCAAATAAAAAGCATAAGCTTTCTCCTCTTTAGCTGGAAGGAGATGTATGCCTAAGCAGCATTTAAGATGGAATGAGTTCATAGGGTCTCAATTCTCTTCTTGGTAGCCTGCTATCCTTCCTCTGAGTGCCACCAGGCCTCCCCATCCAGGGGACATGGTCAAATATGGGGCACCAGTGTTCATGTGAAAATCAGACCCCACTCGCCACGCAACTGTGAAGAATGTCCTTTCCATTGAGTAGATCTGGGTAGGGGTTCGAAGTTTACTGCATGTATTGTCCTTGGCTGGTGCCATAGTTTGAGCAGGACCACTGGGCCCAGATCCGCCCATCATAATGTTCTTCTTGTAGGTTTCTAGGACCCTCTGGAACCTTCTATTTCCCCATTCTCCCATGCTTCTTACATCTAAAGTCCCAACATGGAGAGGATGTCCCCCCTCAGTCACAGACATAGGGGAGGGGAGTAGGAGGAAAGCGGGAAGGAGGGAGGAATGGGAGGATACAAGGGATGGGATAACAATTGAGATGTAATATGAATAAATGAGATATTAAATACATATAATAAAAAAGTAAAAATGAGTTGTAAATGAATTTGATTAGGAAGCAATTATTAATATATTGTATATTCTATACATATGGGGTGAGAGAGAGAGAGAGAGAGAGACTGACACACAAGCATATAAGAATTATAGATAATCTTAAGAAATATGTATTATAGATGATTTAGTTGAAGAAAACTAATAATCCTGTCACATGCTAAGGAAAGACTATCTTGAGAGTGCAGCATATTATATCTCACACTTAAGCCATTCACTTGTTTAATGTATATGCTTTTATTGCCAGGATTAACAATCCAATAATGCAGAACTACCTAAAGAGTTTTTAAAGTCTTCTGACTACAGTATTCAAAGTTTCTAGTGAATATATATTTTTAAATTCTAAATAGCACAAATATAACAAGAAAGATTTATAAAATAAGATTCCACACATTTATACATATAAAATTCATGTTTAATAATAATTTTATGTAATGAATTTATTTATCATTTATCTAAAATGCCATTTGAATTAATATTTATTGTGTAAATAAATTAGATATTCTAACATTGGGTGATTCATAATTTAAAGATTACTGTGATATTTTGTATCATGGAGAATGTTGTTGACATTCTGATGAAAGATAAACATTTTTCCTATAGATGAATGATTATGTTAGATTATTCATTTTGTTTACATTTGCCTTGAGTTTTATAACACTGTTATCTTATATTCTTTATGAATTTCCATAATTCATACTTATTTGCTTAGTCTGATGTCTCACAATTCCAAAAGGGAAATTTCAAAAGAGAATTTCAGAATTATTTTATCAGAAACAATGATCACATCAGGAGCATTTACATGATATATTATGTAAATTTTTTGAATAATCATTGATAACATAAAGTTTATGTCAGAGAATCATGGGTCTTCTAAGACTTGGTTCTAGACTTTGTAGAGCCTTTGAGTGTAGGATAAAGAGTATTTAATGACAATATTATCTTCAGGTTATTATTTTACTACTTAAGGCATAGACAAAGTTTCCATTTTGTTACTCTGACTGGTACAAAGCCTTGGCAATATATTCAATGTGGAAGTATGTTAAATCTAGATCATAACATACTTAATTTATATAATAATCATTTGCTTAAGATTTAGGTGTGCAAATCCTGTAGGCATTGAGCACTCCCTAGTATGAACCATACCCTTTTGAACCTGAAAATTATCCTGAAAGCATAGTCATGTTCCATGGAAGGATTATAGATACATAACTGTGAAAAATGTATCTTAATAGGCATTTTAATTTATTTATAGGGCTATAAATTGACCTGTTCAGTATTTTTTGTCATTGCAAAATGGAGCTCATTTGTATATATGGAACTGAGATAGCATCCATTAAAATATTTTAGTATATGAATAAACACATACTAGCTTAATTTATGTTCTTTCTTTTTATATATCTACTACACATTTTGTGGTATCTGAATATAACTAAGAACATCTGTCTTTCTTTCGACTGCCATAGCCTAATTTATAGTACTTCATAAGCTTCAGTACCTTAAGAGAAAATGTTCAATAAGAAGGCTTAGATTTGGTCACAGTTGTACTCATATGCAATATTATGACTCAGGAGGCAAGAATAGGATATTAAATTGAAGATCAGCCTAGTCTCTATCCCAACACACAACACACACACACACACCACCTCCACTGCCACCCCCACCACCCCCACCATCAAAATCAACACCATAGAATAAAGAATGTTTGATATTTATTTATAAAATAACAATGAATTTTTATTGAGAGCTTCTTTGTCAGGCTGGTTTTCTGCTAGATTTTTAACCTCCCTATTTTACACATGAAGAAGCAGAAGCAAAAATATAAAGTTCAGAAATTTTTCTTATGTAGTTCAGTACATGTATACTCTACTCACGATTGGAGCTCAGAACTATTTTTTTTTCTTTACCACTGTCCAACAATATTTCTATTTTACTCAAAATGCATTTTAGCTATATATCTAAGGATATCCCACAGTCCTTCTCAAGATGGCAGCTAATGTGAGCTGTCTCCAGGATTTTTCTGTGCGTTAGCTTGATGGCCTTGGTCTGGACCAATGAAAGTAAATTCTAAATGGGAAGATTTCAGTCTATTAGTAGACATTATACTCATTATATTCGTGTTTCTTTTCATGCTCTAAATTTTTATTAAGGTCTTTTCACTCTAGATACTCTACTATTATTAAGACTTGTAAAAAATAACTACAATCCAGTTAAATTTGTCATTTCTTACTGCATGTTCTAGTAAGGTGTTTTTGCTTTTAGACTAATTATGTTTCAAAATATATCTCAAAGATGAAAGTTAAGACTAAGTATAGTAGTGACATAAAACCCCTATAACTGTTCATCCCTTGCTTCCTTGTGCTTCAAAGGCAGATGAATTGTGGTGCTTATTAAGTTGTTGCCAGCAAGCAGAATATAAAAGTTGCCACAAATTGGAAACTAAGTTTCCATTAGCTTTTCCACAAAATCAAAAACTTGTGCAGTTATTCACCAGTTTTTTAGTTTGCCTGTTGAAATGGGATCATTAAAAGTATGGTGTAACCACCTGATGTGGGATATAGTACAATGCTCACTTAAGCATTTTAATATCTTGAAGGAACTCTATAACTTTGCAAATCATTTATAGCTCTGTGTCACCATTTAAACTTTCTAGGGTCATCCATGAACCCAATGAAAAGAAATTAGCTCATGAATGTAATTGACCCTCAAATTAAATAACCATGAAAGTAATCAATAGTTCTAATGGATGTGGATTTTCAGTACAGAGGTCACGTTTTTCTGAGAAAAAAATGCATGAATTAAAGAAAAATTAAAAACCAGTTATTTCCTCCTCCTTTGACATTACCCTTTGCATAATGAATACAAGGATGATATAACATAATCAAGAAACTTAATTTTCCTAATTTTCTATTTCTGTGACATTGAAAAACTAGTTTTGTGCTTTGAGCATTATAATAACATCTATATTAAAGGTCTCTATATGACCTTAAGCATCCTGTCTTCTCCTACCATTTCCATGCATTATTCCTTGACACTAGCCTCTTAATGTTTTTGTGCTACATATGTTGTATACTTTGTGATTTTATTCCTAGTTCAGATACACTACAACTTTCCTTCTTCAGAATCACATCTCTTGGTATTAAAAGACCATTACAATCCACCATATTAAAAATACATTCCATTAAGATTTAATTCATAATTATTTCATCCTGTTGTATAATATGACATATTTAATTTCTATTTAGTATCCATTTCAGCAAATGAAAATATCATATTAGTTCCTATTTCTTTTTAAACATTTTTAAATATACATTTATATTACTACACATATATACAATAAACTAACTACAGCAAGAAGAACCATGAAACAATCAGGAGTTTTATAAATGTTACATTCATAGTGTTTGGCTATTTGTATTTTTCAGCCTTGAAAAAACATCTTTCCTATCTGGGTGCATCCAAAATTCTGAATGTAAATCAATATCTGTAATATCTTGTCATTATCAACTTAAAACATCTATCTAGACCTAAAAACATCTTAACCTCTAAACAAGTACGTTTAATTTTAAAACTAAACTGTCTGGTCTTCAGTCCCATCAGAGACTTGAGAATGAATACAAGTGATTACCTGAGTATACAGGGAATGCAGGTTAGCAGCTTCCCAAATAAGAATATGACAGAGACAATTTGTTGCCTGAACAGTTACCCAAAACTCCCCATAATGTTGGAGCATCATCTTCAGCCTTCTGGCCCAACATGTCTGACAGACATTTGTTAGGCAGGAACTATTGAGGACTTGCTTACCCTGTCTTGGCAGAGTTTGGCTGTCGACTCTGCCTGCATCCAAGCTTGCCCATTTTTAGGCAGAATTCTGTCTGTAGTAGAAATGAGGAAATTTTTCCCAGTGGCTTTTTTGCTACATTTGAAGCCATCTCCATAAGGACATTCTTTGATGCTCATCATCTTTTTTGAGATAGATTGGGTGTTGCCATGAGTCAACCTGTCTCATTGTCAATGAATCACTAGGTGTTTTTGTGGGGGTTTTTGTGTGTTTGTTTTAATCTCTTCATCTGCTTCTAATTTATAGTAGTACTACTGTCATTACAAATTATTAAAGTGCAGCCATTTGGTAGTCTTTTATAATATCAGTTAATACGAAATAATTTAAACTCAAATAATAAATTCTCTAGAAACCCATTTAAATGTAGATCTCTTAGATCTGGATAGTTAGAAGGAATTTTTGTGGTCATAGAATCCTAACTTCTCATTTTCTAGATGGGGACATTGATTCTGATAAATGGCAAAGAGATTTTTCTCCAGTGAGCATTTAAAAAAAAGTATACAATATTTTTAATCGTATTTTCCCTCCTCCACTGCACTCAACTTCATTCTCCCCTCCTCCTCTCTCAAGGACGAGTAACTCCTTTGAATGACTTCTGAGGTTGTCCTATTGGATTTGCACCAGCCATAGCATTCTTCTAGACTTAAAATGTTTTGCACAAGATTTGATTTTTGGAAACAGAAACAATTTCTTATTTATATTGAATTCCCGGTAAACATTTTTTATCTTCTTTTTTTTGCC